>NC_044033.1:420756186-421392850 GCF_901765095.1 Microcaecilia unicolor
CGGAGGATGTCGGGAGGCGGAGCTGAGAGTAGTGAGGAAGGGAGGGGGGCAGGGGCTGCTACAATTTTGCTTTTTCGGGGTGGGGGGAGCGGCGGAAAGTGGGGGGGGGGCAAGGCCGTCCGTACAGGACGCTCCTGATGAGCGCCCTTGCCCCCTCCCGATCCTTTTTTTAGTTTTATTTTTTTATGTGTCAATTCAATTTGCCATGTGCTTGTGATTTGACTGTTTGTGGCATGCGCAGAGCAGCTAACATAACGCTTGGCTGCTCTGCGCATGATTTGGGGGCCGATTAACGATGTGTATTGTGATTCTTTGATACATTCTACGTTTCAATACCGATTCCAGCATGTGTGACTTTTTTTTTTGGTGCATTTTTCGTTATTTTAAAATCGTTAGGGACTTTAACGATTTAGATTTTTTTACGTTGGTTGCTGCATCTGCCTCTTAATGTGGGAAGTACTGCACACTCAGCTGGCAATGACACACCCATGCTCTGCCCATGTTAGCACCCCCATGTATTTGAACACTAAGGGGTCCTTTTACTAAGCTGCGGGATAAATGGCCCTGCGGTAGAGGCAGGGGCTGTTTTCCCACACACAACATGGCCCTTTTTATCACAGCGGGTAAAAGCCCCCCCCCCCCCCCCAAATGGCTGCATGGTAAGAAAACCCTTACCGCGTGGCCATGAGGCGGAGCAACACTTACTGCCACCCATTGAGGTGGCAGTAAGGGCTCCTGCGATAACCCAGTGGTAACCAGGTAACGTACGGTGATGCCCAATTACCACTGGGTTAGCGCTGTATTAGGAAAAAAAAATTCACAGAGTACGGAAAATAGTGCGCGCTCCAGCTGGAACTACCACCGGCGGCTATGTTGGGCCGGCAGTAGTTCCATTTTAGCATGCGGTAAACCCACGTTGGGTTTACCGCTGCTTTGTAAAAGACCCCATAAGGGATTTAAGGGCACATTTTATAGAATAGTGCTTAACCCTTACACATGTAACCGCCAATTATTGGCTCAGTCATACATATAAATGGTTTTATTCTATAAATATGTGCGCATTATTAGGACCTAAATTAAAGCACACCCTAATGAATTGCCTTTTAAGAGCATGGGCCCAAGCTAACAGTTAAAGTTGCACCTTAACAGTACATGGCAATTTCCACATGAAGTAGCTGACCTGGAAGGAAGTGTGGAATGGGAAGGGAATACACTATGCAGTTAGGTGGTAATTCTACAAAATAGGTGCTAACACTACAAGTATGTTAACCCCAAAATTCTATATATTTCACTCAGAATTGGGTGCCCAATTTTGAGCGCAATCCCGAGATGTGCATGCAAAAGCTAACAAGCCAATAATGAGCAATAATTGGCCGCTAAGAACCAATTAGTATTTGCATGCACATATAGTTTCACACTGTTCTATAACCTATAACACAAGGCTCCCAAGTCCGATCACGAAAAGGGGCATGGATGTGCCAGGGGTGTTCCAAAAAGTTGTGCGTTATTACAGAATACTGGGTCTGCGCTCTCAACTCAGGACCAGCATTTACACCAGGTTTCATCAGACATAAGTGTGGTGCCCAAAGTTAGGGCTTAGCATTGATCTTTTCCTGTATCCATTTTTGGGCATCATTTATAGAATATGGCCCTTAATGTGTAAATGTTTTTGATTATTAAGCATTTACATACTGCCTTTACAAAACAAAGGTCAATAGTCATCATAAGTGCTGTTCTGCAAATATGCACACATCTGTGCATAGCACATTATTTGCAAGAGAATGCACAGAGGAACAAAGCATGGGTTGGATTCAAGGAGGTTTGATGAGTAGGAGATGGCAGGAATGTTTCTGGCCCATTATCTGGCCTGAAACCAGTAGGTGGAGCTTGTCGTCCTATCAATTACATTCTTTTGGGTGTACCAAGATGGCATGAGCTGCTGCATTGGGGAGAATTAAAACCTCCTTGGGTGGACCGGCTTCAGCTTTGTGACATTATGCCGACTCCTATTCATCATACCTCCTTGGTTGGATTTACACACGTGTAGGGTTACCATATGGCTCTAGAAAAAGGAGGACACATTGATCCAGTCCGGGTTTTGCTTCCATTGAAAGTAGTGGAAGTAAAACCCAGACTGGCTCAATCTGTCCTCCTTTCTCTGGAGCCATATGGTAACCCTGCACAGGTGTAACATAGAATAATATAAGTTAAGTCTGTAACTCTACTATTTAGGCGCAAGCTTAAGTGAGCTCACTTAAGCTTGTACTTTATAAAGACACCAACTTTCTGTTATAGAATAAACTCCTACCGTGTGTCCTGTTATAGCATTGCCCATTACTGCTTACATAGTTACTGTGTGTTAACTGCCAACATAGCAGATAATATGGCAAAGTTAAAGCCACTTGAAGTGTTAGTGTGAGGTAAAAAATGTTACTCTGCTTTAACAGAATGGCAAAATGAACTAGAATTTTTAAACTAAAAGTTTTCCAGATATTGTCTGAAAAAATCTGGATGTGTTCATCCATATCTACACTTAACAGCATTTAATCAGCACTTTTCAAAATCAGTATGACAACTGTAGCTAATGCATATTTATGAATACCAGCAAGCATACATATATGGTGCTGCTCATCCACAGTTGAATAGTCCTAAATAGAATAACAGTTTAGCTCTGAAAATCTGTAGATAATAGTGGGATATGTTTGGTTCACATTTAAATATGCTTGGATATGTGCCACTGGTATAAACATAATCCAAAATGGTGCTTGGACATTTAGTACTGAAACATGAGGCTATTTTGAACCAAGAGAGTAAGAGGAGGGCCAGTTTGCAGGTAGTTGCCAGCATCTGGAAGAAGATATAAAGTAAAGGCTGCACAACTAAGTGATATTTTCCTGGCAATATCTCTTTGGAATGTTCAGGACTAAAAAGTCTTGTGCTTTAGTGCCCCCTATGGTTTCTGGCTTTTTTTTGGTATTCCCATTTGGTACAAATTTGATACAAATTGGAAGACTATTTAGTCTATAGTGATCACTATGGATCAATAGTGTGCATTATAGAACCACAAAGCTCACTGTTGATGACAGTTTCATATAATGTTGGAAAATATATAGGAAATAGCATGGACAATGTTTATATTTCCTATGTCAATAATAAAGACTGCACATCCCTATATACTTCATGTGTTGGCATGTATGACCATCCTGCTTATAATCGAACGAGAAAAACGCCCAAGTTCCGACCTAAATCGGGAGATGGACGTTTATCTCACAAAAACGAATAAAGCGGTATAATCGAAAGCCGATTTTTGGACGTTTTCAACTGCACTCCGTCGCGGATGCAGACAAAGTTGATGGGGGCATGTCAGAGGTGTGGCGAAGGCGGAACTGGGGCGTGGTTATCTGCCGAACAAAGATGGGCGCATTTCACCGATAATGGGAAAAAAGTATGCGTTTTTAGCTAGAATTTAGGACACTTTTCCTGGACCCTGTTTTTTCACGAATAAGGCCCCAAAAAGTGCCCTAAATGACCAGATGACCAGTGGAGGGAATCGGGGATGACCTCCCCTGACTCCCCCAGTGGTCACTAACCCCCTCCCACCACAAAAAATGATGTTTCACAACTTTTTATTTTCACCCTCAAATGTCATACCCACCTTCCTGGCAGCAGTATGCAGGTCACTGGAGGAGTTGTTAGGGGGTGCAGTGGACTTCAGGCAGGTGGACCCAGGCCCATCCCCCCTACCTGTTACAATTGTGCTGCTTAATGCTTATTAGTCGCCCAACCCCCCCAAACCCACTGTACCCACATGTAGGTGCCCCCCTTCACCCCTTAGGGCTATAGTAATGGTGTAGACTTGTGGGCAGTGGGTTTTGAGGGGGATTTGGGGGGCTCAACACACAAGGGAAGGGTGCTAAGCACCTGGGAGCTCTTTTACCATTTTTTTTGTTTTTGTAAAAGTGCCCCCTAGGGTGCCCGGTTGGTGTCCTGGCATGTGAGGGGGACCAGTGCACTACGAATCCTGGCCCCTCCCACGAACAAATGCCTTGGATTTATTCGTTTTTAAGCTGGGCGCTTTCATTTTCCATTATCGCTGAAAACCAAAAACGCCCAGCTCACAAATTGTCGAATAAAACATGGACGTCTATTTTTTCCCAAAATACGGTTCGGTCCGCCCCTTCACGGACCCGTTCTCGGAGATAAACGCCCATGGAGATAGGCGTTTCTGTTCGATTATGCCCCTCCATATGGCTTATGTGGAGATTTTACACCGATACTACTCATATCCCAATAACTCTTACATATGGTTGGCAGGGATGGGAGGGTAGCATCTGGCACAACCACATATATCTTGTGTGATATACCTAGTAGTTTGTCTATCACCATGTGTATACATCTCTGTAATGCCGCTATACCCAAATGTTCATGGGTTTGTGCATATTGGACTATAGAATGAAGCACCATCCCTTGACATAATAGACGATTAGCCTGTATCAGCAGCAATGTGCAACCGTGATATCTTGCATCTGCTTGCTATGTGGCAAAGTATACTGGGCTCTGTGACAGCTTTTAGAAAAATGGACATCTATATTTCCAAAATGTCTGGCATAACTGTTAATGTCCCAGCATATAAATATCCATCTGGTTGATATTCACTCCTTGATGGTCAGCATTTTTAAAATGCTGTCACTAGCTAAATGAGGCCCTGATATTCAAAGCTGGGCCAAGTCTGGGCACCAGCATTGAATATTGGCAGTTCACCAGATCCCTGCAGGCTGCTGGAGCTTATGTGGGTCCTGGCAGAATATTGGTCAGAACCTGCATAACATTTAAGGGGGTTCTCAGACCCTCAAATACCCCTCCCCTGGAACATCTCCCCCTCTTTCAGTCCCCCCTCTCACTCCTCCCCAGAACAGCCCCCCTTCTGATCACTCTCCCCTAAGATCCCTGATTGTTCAGTAGGGGCAACGGGGGCAGGAGCAACCTCACTCGTTCCTGCCCCAATGTCTGCCTCAACAAAATGGCTCTCATGACCTCTAGCAGTGGCTTCATGGGGTTGTATATCTAGCTACCTATCAAACCATGCTACACTTGTAGGTGTGACATAATAAGGGACAGGGGAACAAACATATAGTTTGCCATTCCTACCATGACTGTAATATGGAGTTAGCAGATAATATGCAATTAGATGGGTGGCAACCATAAACCCAATGTACCAGTCTGTCTTTGGAACAATTATGTGAGTTCTTTGAAACACAGAAAATCTTGTTCTAATGCTCACTTCTCATCCCACATGATACAGCTACTTTATCAGTACCAGGAAGACCTCGCCAAGATAATCTCAGTTGCTAAGGATATCGAGGCTCTTTATACCAATGTTCCACAGCTTGAGTCACAGATTATCATTGAAGAAACCCTAAAGAAAAAAAACTATACACAGATGCATATGTAATAGCCTCATTGTCACCCTCATGAGTATAACCTTGAGAAACAACTTTTTTTTGTTTTCAAAATGCATTTTTTTTCAACAAATCAAGGGCACCACAATGGGGGCTTCCATGACCCAGGATCTAGCCAATTTATATGTCGTCAATTAAAAAAAAAATTCCTTGCCACACACCCCTTCCAAGAACACATAAGATTCTACGAGCATTATATTGATGATATCTTCATTTTATGGAAAAGCAATATGATGATCCTAGAAGATTTTCATACTTGGCTAAATAGACAAGACGAAAATCTCAAATTTCAGATGCAACACAGCTCTTCAGAAATCAGCTTTTTGAACCTTCTCATCATCAAAGAAAGTGACCATCTTAAAACTAGCCTTTTTTGGAAACCTACATACAATATAATAGAAACATTGGTCCCATGTTGCCTTCCAGAACCCCTAGTGAGAGGAGTGACACACAGACCTATGGTCACTCCAGATGTGGGAAATGCAGCGCTTGTAAACACACTCTCAAAATAACTACATTTATTCATCCACAGACCAAGGAATCATATATACTCCACCATTTATCTAATTGCAACACTGCCAATGTCATATACATCATTATCTGCCCATGTAATTTGCTATACATCAGCAAAACAACAAGAATGATCAAAACTAGAATAATCGAACATTGCAGTAATATTAGGCGTAACAACCAGACAGCACCACTGGTCGAACACTGGCAGGATGCAGGACATACTATAGATGATCTGAAGTTCTTAGTTTTTTACAAGGTGTTCCATCCAAACTGGAGGAGGAAGAATCTTGATAAGATACTGCTGCAGGAGGAACAAAGGCTGATTTTCCTTTTTCAGAGCATCGTCTTTTCAGGTCTGAATTTGGACATTGATTATACACCTTTTTGTATGTTCTCATGATATTCTTAACAAGATTTTTAATGGTGTCTCTGTTGGACCACATGGATATCCTTCTATTTTCAGTGCAACTACTGTTCTTTTATTTTCCTATACAGTCAATAATTACAGATCATACGAGTCCTGCCTTTACCACACACATCATTAACTGATAGTTTCATTCACATAGATTATCACTAATCTTCATTAGAGCTACCCATAATTCAAATAGTCATGATTTTTGATGGGACTGATACATTTTATTCTACGGGGTCATATCAAGCACTTTTGAGCAAGATCCAATACATTTTACATTATGTTACTTATCTAGCGAGTGTGTTGTTTTGACAATGCTTTTTAATATATTTTTCAGTTTTAAATATGTGCTGATACAGCTAGTGATATGTAGATGTATTTATTACATTTGTCAATCTACCCTTTTGTTTATATACACAATCACCTTTGAAATGCATGCTTTTTTCATCCGATGACTACACAGTCCTTTAAAAATAATGCACAAGGTATCTTTTATATATGTATATATTTTTTCCATATTATGTTAATGATTGTTGTTTTTTGTTATAATATCCTATATAATAAAAAGCACCTCCAACATTCTGAAGCTGACTCCGTGGCACCATGGCAGTGTAGGGTTCGTAAGTCTGTAGTTTAGCGTTTCATTGGCTCTCACTGTCCCCGCCCTCACGTCAAGGAAACGGAACGCTGCAAACAAACGCAATGTCACAGGAACGAAGAACCAAACAGGCACAACGGAACTTGGAGAAGGGAAGTGGAGTGGATTGAATCTCTAACAAACAATCATATACAGGGAGGTACGAACATCAGTGGAGGCAAGTGCACAGAACGGAAGGGAAGACAAACATTTAATCACTTTGTCACTCACTCACTCACTCACACACATCACAAACACACACACACACAATCACTCTGTGTATCTCTCTCCTACACTGTCTGTAAAACACACTGTCACTCTCAGTCTCTCACATGGGCGACTGTATGTTGCATTCTCACGAGTAAGGAGCTCTTCTGATGTGATTGTTAAACTGATTGAAGGGCCTGAACAAGGAAAACTTTACACAGTTTACACAAAAAATATTGTATATAAAGAAATCTTACACATGTAAACAACACTTATATTCAGAATACAACCGTGGAAACATTAATGGCAGGAACTCATTACATTGCTAGCGCCCGTTACATTGCGTTAAGAAATGGGCCTTTTTTACTATATATGATATAATCTTTTGCATTCTTATATCTATGTTGTTCCCTGACACTAGTCATGCTTGTCTATTACTTTCATTATTTATTTCTTATAACTTTGCCCACTTGTGCTTTTACTTTCCATGTATTCTTATCCATTTGTTGTCTCAAAATCTTGCTATTCACAATTGGACCATACATTACATATTATATATTCCACATAGCAATGCTTTTGTTTCCCTTTAAGACCATGAGCATGGCTATTGCCCATCACTTTTTCTCACACACACTGACACCATCGTTCTAACACCTCCCCCTCCTTTTTGGCGCCTTTTTTCATTTTAAATACATTTTACATTACACACATCACTCATTGCTGCTACAGCAGAGCTTCGTTCGGCATCTAAGGATTGCCAACCAATTCAGAGGTATTTGATTTCACATTGTTTAGAACTTTTCAGCTTGCTTAATAGTCTTCTGTCGTTCACCTACATGTTCATTAGTTCCCACTGCATGAATTCATCTTTTAGCAAGTTACTCCCATTTGAGATGAGCATTCTTTAATACATGCTGCATTGTTTTAAGTACATAAGTATTGCACACTGTCCCACACTGGGACAGACCAAAGGTCAAACAAGCCCAGCATCCTGTTTCCAACAGTGGCCAATCCAGGTCACAAATACCTGGCAAGATCCCAGAAAACTCATTACATTTTATGCTACTTATCCCAGAAATAAGCAGTGGATTTTCCCCAAGTCAATTTTCCCCAAGTCAGATTTCTCAATCTGCACTTCCCCAGCTGTAAAGGACTAAAATACAAGCTGATGCATGCCACCACCGTCTCTTACATGAGCACACAGATATGGAATGCACTACCTACAGACCTGAAATCAATCTTCGAAATAACTAACTTTCGCAAATCTCTGAAGGCATATTTCTTCAACAAGGCCTACAAAGAGAACCCATAGCTTCACTAATCCACTTCATGAACCCACCCAGCTATGAAAGTCCACCTTCTATACTTACCCGCCTAGTCACTTCCTTCTTTCTTCCCTTAATCTCTGCACACTACTAATTGTATCTGATATCCTGTAATGATAATGTCATAACAAAGCTATGTAAGCCACATTGAGCCTGCAAATAGGTGGGAAAATGTGTGATACAAATGCAATAAATAAATAAATAATAATGGTCTATGGACTTTTCCTTTAGGAAGCCATCCAGACCTTTTTTAAACCCCACTAAGCTAACCGACTTTACCACATTCTCTGGCAATGAATTCCAGAGTTTAATTACAAGTTGAGTGAAGAAACATTTTCTCCGATTCGTATTAAATTTACTACTTTGTAGCTTCATTGCATGTCCCCTAGTCCTAGTATTTTTGGAAAGAGTAAACAAACAATTCATGTCTACCCGTTCCACTCCACTCATTATTTTATAGAACTCTATCATATTTCCCTTCGACTGTCTCTTCTCCAAGCTGAAGAGCCCTAAACGCTTCAGCCTTTCCTCATAGGGAAGTTGTTCCATCTCCTTTATCATTTTCATCACCCTTCTCTGTACCTTTTCTAATTCCACTATTGGGCTCATTTTTGAAAGAGAAGGACACCCATCTTTCAACACAAATCAGAAGATGGCCGTCCTTCTCGCAGGGTCATCCAAATCGGTATAATCAAAAGCCGATTTTGGACATCTCCAACTGCACTCCATCGCAGGGATGGCCAAAGTTCATGGGGGCGTGTCGGAGGCATAGCGAAGGCGGGACTTGGACGTGCCTAACACTTGGACATCCTTGACCCATAATCGAAAAAAAAGAAGGACGTCCCTGATGAGCACTTGGACGTTTTCACCTGGACCTGTTTTTCTTATGTCTAAGGCACAAAAAGGTGCCTGAAATGACCAGATGACCACCGGAGAGAATCGGGGATGACCTCTTGTTATTCCTCCAGTAGTCACTAAACATCTCCTGCCCTCAAAAACATCTTTCAAAATATTTTGATCCCTGTCTACTGCCTCTTTCACCATCTTTTTAACCCCATTTTCACCCTTAATCAATACCTTCAGAGACCCATCCCCTTCTTCCCATACCCCTCTCCAGTACCCCCATCCCCTTTCAGTGCCTCTCATCCTCTTCCAGCCTTCCATGCCATTCATGTTATGTCTCAAACATCCCACAAACGTCATCCCCTTGTTTTGTTCCTCCTCTCTTATTTCACACCCTCACTCATACTCCTAATCCATCAACATACCCCCCACTCAAAATTCCCATGGCATCTATCCTATCTATAAATTCCTGCTCTGCTCTGCTTCCCAACATTCTCTCATTCAGTCAGCAAGTCCTATTCATCTTCTGATCTGTCCCCCTTCTCCTCTAGTCCCATCCATCTTATGATTTCCAGTGTTTCCTGTCCATTTGACATTTCTTCTTTCTTCATATCCACCGTCATTCCCTCTGTGTCCTGATCTATCATGTCCAGCATTGCTCCTCTGTGTCCATTCCCCATTTTCCTTATGTTCAGAATTTGCCCTCCCCATCCAGCTTTTCCTTTCCTCCTCTCTCCCCTTTCTTCTATACTCCTTACCTCTCTCCCCCCTGACCCCTCCCCATGGTACTACATCTCTCTCTCTCTCTCTCTCTCTCTCTCTGGCTCCAACATATTTCCCACTCTTACCCCAACCCATCCCATCTTTCTATTTTCCCTCAGCTCAGCCCCTCCCATCCAAACATCTCTCTTTCTCCCCATGGGCACAACTTCTCTTCCCCTCTGTTCCCCATCTCCTCATCCAAGCTCTCTCTTTCATGTTCCCCTTCCCCCCTCCCTGTGGCCTGGTGGCATCTTTCTCCATACCACCCATGTGATGTGGTATCTCTTTTACCTTCCCTCCCCCTTCCCTGTCATTCACAGTGCAGCACCTCTTTCTCACTCCATCCTCTCTTCTCAGGGTCCACTGTTTTTCTCCCTTCCCCAAATTGATTTTTAAAGAAAATGGCACCTATTTGCCATAAGTGTCAGTGTGGGGTAGCAAGCACCACCCCAGCAAAACAACCTGACACCAATCATTGTCTACTAAGCATCCCCCCCATGGGGGTCAACTATCTACCTTCCCAGCCCTGAATGCGATAAAGTTCTTAATTTTTCCAGTCCACCAGCAGCATAAACAATGAAAGCACACTGCCTTCAGCTGGCCCCAGAACCTTTCTCTCTGCAGTGTCCCCTGTATACAGGAACAGGAAGTTGTAGCAGAAAGAAGGATTCTGGGGCCAGCTGAAGGCAGCATGCTTTCATTGCTGACACTGCCAGAGGCCGGATGAATGGAGCACTGCAGAGTATGCAGGGGGGCTGAAAAGGGAGAGAGATAGCGACCCGAAAAGGAGATGTGGGCAAGTAATGATGGGTGTCAAACTGTTTTTCAGGGGTGATGCTTGCTACCCCATGGTGACACTTATGGTGCACAGGTGCCATTCTCTTTAGAAATCCATTTTGGTGAGCAATCGCTCCCCTTGTGCCCCCTCCCCCTGCTATTCCTCTGATCTGTACCCTTATCAAAAGAAATCACATGATGTGATACCCACCAGCGAGCCTTCTCAGGAGTAGCCCCCACAGTCTGGGACTCTCTCCCAGAGCAGCTACACCCATCTCTTTATCCCAATGACTTTGTCCTACCCAGGTTGTCGCATATGTTTCAACTGCACTTGCCCTCTTGGCTGCCTATTAAGATGTTTTATTGTATTTTACTGTTTTTATGATCATATTTATGTTATTTGAATGTTCTAATATGTGCCTAGTTAAGGTATTTCACTTGTATTGCGCAGACATTGTGAATATTATATCTGTTATATGGATGTGCTTTTTATGCTCCCTATTACAATGTATCTTTTGTACTCTGCTGTTTTGTTTTATTAAATGATTGTTCTATGATTGTGCTGTTTTAATGGATATATTTCTGATACTCGATCTTATTAACTTGTAACTATATATTACCTTTTGTTACCTTTGTTGTTTATATGATACCTAATTGTTTATTACCTTACTCTTACATTGTTTAATTGTATTTTTCTGTACTGTAGTCTTCCCTACGGTTCTATGTTAGCCACATTGAGCCTACAACTAGTGGGAAAATGTGGGGTATAAATGCATCAAATAAATAAATAAATAAATAAATACTATATCATATTACTCCTAGCTCTAGGATTCAATTTTCCATCTCCAGGTTTACCACATTGATTGTGTTTATGCTTATGTTTGATCATTTAATGATTGTTATGTTTTTAATAAAATTGTAAGTTTTATGCCAATCTGCACCTGCTGTACACTGCCTTGAGTGATTCTGTTCATAAAAGTAGTTAATAAATCCAAATAAATAAATAGTAAAACTTCCTCATTGTAGGTTCTCTTTGCTTTCAATTGTTTTGGAAGATGATGAAATTACGCATCCTAGCGAGCAGAGTTCACAGGAAGGCCTCAATGCAGAGGCAGATGACTGACAATGTGATGCCTGTGCTGACCTCAATGTATGCTAGAAAAAGCTTGTTGCAAGCAATTCTAGGGCTGTGCTATCCTTCACATGCAGAGATAAGACATATCTTCTTTGAGTTGGGGTCTCAAGACATTTTTTTTAACAGATCGCAGAGGTGAGCAGTGGTTGCCTTACAGAACCAGTACCTCTGGAACACCTACTCCATGAGCTGTAAGAAACTCACTTGGTGCCTGTATACCTCCATCGCCTGTGGCTGGACCTGTTGCTACCTCCTCTGCCTCCTCATCAGCGTCCTTCTCTCCTGCGTGTTCAAATAATACCACCATATCGCTTGCCACAGATAGTTATGAGAACCATTGATGAAAATGCAAAATGAGATCTGCTGATATTATCCTTAATATTCAAAGCATTGCAAGAAAAACTCAGAAAAAGCAGTCTTACGTATACCTGGATAAGCTTCATTAACCTACAGTGTGGTGGTGCTAAATATAACACAGTGCCTAGAATTAGGCATCTGGAGGGCACGTGGTAGGAGTCTATTCTATATAGAAACATAGGCATCAATTTTCTTTACAGAATACTAACTTAACTGGGTATTAACATACTTAACATTTAGGCGCAAATACACCATCCATAGAGCCAAGGTGAGTAAGAGTGTCTAAGTGCAGCAGGTACCCAAATAACTTACAGTCATAGGCACCCGGTATAAGAGGCTTGGACAGGCTAAGCCTCCCCTGCTGTGCTCTGAGGGGTTTAAATTGTTGATTTACCTCCATCCTCACAGCAGGAGCTGCAGTGAAAGCCCTCTAGCCTTGTGTAACCAACTGTAGAAATTGGTTTATGGTTTGTTTACCTTACTGCTGGGAGAGCAGGGGAGGGGGGGGGGGGGTGGCTGGAGGTGTCCTGTGTTGCCAGGGAGACATTTAACGAGGATGACTTCCTGACCTGCACTGAGAACAGATAGCAGCAGATACTGGGCCAGCATGATCAGAAAAAAGTCATCAGACAACAGCAAAGGGTGGGCCTGGGTGGGCCCAGGCCCACCCACTTTGGGCTTAGGCCCACCCAGCAGCAGCATACCTATGATGTGGCTGGCAGTGATCCCCAAGCCCCATCATCCGAAAACTCCTAACAACTATCCCTCCTGCATACCTTGTAAATAGCAGAGCTTCATCTGCAGTGAGCAGTGACTGATACATACTGCTTGCACTGACCCCACAGCCTTTCCTCTGATGTATTCCCTCCTATGCGGAAACAGGAAGTTACATCAGAGGGAAGGCTGTAGGGTCAACATGAGCAGCATGTATTAGTTGCTGCTCGCTGACGGTGAAAATCTGCTATTTAAAAGGTATGTGTGTTTGGTGTGGGGGGCGGGATATTTGAGAGACCATATAGCATGCAGGCAAGAGAGAGAGAGAGAGAGACCAAATCACTTGTGGGACAAGGTGGACTTCTGCCCACCAATCTTGGGCCCAGGCCCACCCAAAATTAGATGTCTGGCTACGCCCCTGGACAACAGAGGTAGAAAAGATCATTTTATTTTCATTATAGTGTTTGGAATATGTCCACTTTGAGAATCAGGTGCTCAACATTAAAAGTTTATATTTATTTACTTATTTATGGCATTTTATCTCACATTAAACATGAATTAGGGTGTTTTGTGGCTCTACATGAGAATTGTGATGATATGATCCCTTGTTTTATATTGTTGACGGTCTGCATTTTCCATATGGGTGGTATATTGGTGTATTAGGTTCTGCCCAGTGTAATATTTATGGTACAGTAAGTTCTGAGTGTGTTTTTGCACAAAGTTGTGCATAGTGTTTTGCAGTTGAGCGATTGTGCTTAGAATATGCTTTGAGCAACCACTTTATTCTTTGACATATGATACATATCTAATATCTACATTTAATAAAAGGTATTAATTGTGATTATTTTATTTTTATTTATTTATTTTTTCTGTGTCATCAGAAAATTATGTATATAAGCTCCGCCCCTGGCTCCACCCCTAACCCCACCCCCTTTAGCCTCCCCAAACAGTTGGGCCACCGACCGCCTATGCTTACAGTACTTGCATAAGTAGGAATATGTCCTATGTTCTATTGTTCTGCCCATCCCCACTCCTGTGAATGACCCTGCACCCCCTGCATATATGCACTATGGGGCTCTTTTACTAAAGGGTTGGCATGCAACAATGGGCTTGCCTCGTGCCAATCCAGGACTATGAAAGGAGCCTGGCAGTAGTTCCCACCCCCAGCATGTGCCATTTCTGGTGCCACAAAAATAATTTTTATTTTTGTAGCACCGGTGCTTACCCGGTGGTAATTGGGTAACGCTGCACACTGCCTGGTTACTGCCAGGGTAGCACGGGAGTCCTTACTGCCACCTCAGTGGGAGGCGGTAAGTGCTCTCCCCTGAAATGGTCATGCGGTAAGTAGCTCACTTACCGCACAGCCATTTCTTCTCAGGAAAAAAAAGACATCCTTTTACCCACTGTGGTAAAAGGGGGCCTCAGAGCACGTCAAAAACTTGCACTGATGTTAACGCAGGCTCCCTTTTCCCTCAGCTTAGTAAAAGGACCCCTATGTAAGTTAAGTGGGTATTTGCAGAAATCCTGACAGTAATTAATGAAGAATTAGAATTAATTATGTTAAAATGAGAGGACTGGTTCACTGGAGCCAGCTGACTGAAAAATTTGAATGCAGATGAATACTACCATCAGTTTGAAAATATATTGAAATCAAAATGCTGGATGAAGGTATTATGTATGTCAGACACTATCTGATTTTCTCTATCATTGTAGGACTCTATACCCTGAGCAGAGAAAAACATGATATCATGTTTCAAGGTTACCTGATGAGAGTTTTGTGATTTGACTTTTCAGATAAGTGCTGTCCATTCTGGGTCACTTATGAGTTGAAAAGATGAGTGAGTTGTTTTAGTGATATAAACAAAATCAAAGAAACAGAAAAAAGAAAAGAAAATTGTTGAAGAAATTAGATCTATGAAGCACTGTTTTTAGCATACGCTAAATGCTAGAGTCATCCATATGTTCTTATGGGCAACTTAGCGTTAGCACACTAAAAACACTAGTGTACCCTTAGTAGGGTTACCTTATGTTTCCAGAAAAAGGAGGACAGATTGAGCCAGTCTGGGTTTTACTTCCATTGCTTTCAGTGGAAGCAAAATCTGGACTGGATCAATGTGTCCTCCCTTTTCTGGAGCCATATGGTAATCCCAGTGGCGTACCAAGGGGGAGGGCGGTGGACCCTGAGTGCACGCCGCTGGGGGGTGCCGTGGCACGCGCCTACTCTGAGTTTGCTGACTTCGCGCGTTTGCTGCAGCTCCCTCTGCTCTGGAACAGGTTACGCGCGAAGTCAGGGAACTCGGAGCAGGCGTGCACTGCGGCACCTCCGCCCAGCGGCATGCACTCGGGGGGGGGGGGTCCGCGCTGCATCGGGGGGGGGGGGTGCTGCACCCAGGAGGGTGGGGCGCCGCCCCGGGTGTCCGCCCCCCCTAGGAACGCCACTGGGTAATCCTAGCCCTTAGAGCAGCTTAGTAAACAGGGCCCTAAGTGTGAAATCTGAATACTTTGCTCACCTTCTGATGATCTGACTTTTACTAGAAATAATGTGGGTTAAAGATGTATTACTTTATAAACTGTTTATCTCCCACCACTCAGTTTATAAAACATCAGCAAAGTTCTAGGCAGCCCCATTTCCTAGCACACATTATGGCTACTACACTTACACAAAAGTACTTTTTTTAAAACTTTGAGAGATAAAAATTATATTTGAATTGTTTCCTAGATCTTCTGTGTGGCATAAGCTCCCTTATGGATATGTTAATTGAGAACTGGATCAATTAATTAGCATTTAAGTATTGTATTTATGTGGTGACTGACTGCTTAACCCCACATTAAAACTTTTCTGTCCCACTCCTCTTTTGGACTTCAAATTACATTTCCATAATATTATTTTTCTAATGGAAGTTTGGTGTTTAATTATTTTTGTGCATAATATGATATTTCCTATAAATATTTTAGTGAATCTATTAAATGCTGCAAATAAAAAATTAGAAAATCAACTAAACTTATACATTTATAAAAGGCAAACATTTTTTTCAATAGAAAGTAAATTTTAGAACAAATATTTGTCGTATAGAGTGGTAGACTTACTGCCTTTCAGGTGAGGAGATAGGGAAAAATAAAATATGGGGAAAGTCCAGAGAATCCTTATTGATAGAAAAGTAAGCTTAGAACCAGTGATCAAGTCAAAGGTTGCATTAGTTAAGGAAAATAGGGAGATACAATAGACTTGATCGCTTGTATCCACTATCAGTTTCTTTCCTTTATGAAACTATTTTTGGTATGTACCAAAAGAAATATAACCAATTCTAGAAAGGTGATTCTTAAACTCCCTTGACCTTTCTTAACGGTGTTAAAGTATCTCGTTAGCAAACTTTGTTGAAATAAACCAGGATATGCAGTTTTATGATCAATGTTATTGATTCAACATACAATCAAAACATGATTTTGTTTGCGGCTATAAGGTAAACAATGAATAGAGTATAACTTATTATCTATCTGAAGTCCCAAACCCTGAAAGCATTTCATTGAATTTACTGGTAATAGTAGGCAAATTCTCTATAACTTTCAACACTTTAAATGTATATGTTTTGCTTTGTAGAAAGAAAGATAAATGTGTGGGGACTCCAAGACATCACCAGCAATCCCAGAGCAAGACAGATGGGCCCCACCTCAGCATGACACCTGGGCCATGTCCTTATCTAAAAGGTAGAATAGATCAGAATGTTCCTGGACAGTTTATTTGTTCTCCTTCTGTTTGGAGATTGCCCTGATTAATTGCTTTCTAGTAATAGCTGCTGTTAATTAATGTCAAATTGAATTAACCCTGCAGTCCAGTCTCTACCCTGGTCATCTCAGCCATAAGAAAAGGGGAGGTCAGCAGTGAGGAGGTTCTTAGGATGGCCAGAATTTAGCTGGCGTTTATTTGTTTTAGACCTTGTTTGCTATTCCTGCTACAACGCCTGGCGACAGCTTTCTAGATTTCCCATCAAGTCTAATTGGCCTGCTGAAGCAGCAGTGAGCATAAAATTTAAGAAATGTTTTCTTTGAAAACTTCTGGTCCTAAAGACACTTTGAGATCAAGTTTCACACTGCTTAAATCACATACTCTTCCTTTCCACTTTCCTGAGAAATAGTGTAAGAACTTATTAAAAAAGAAACACTTCGGAGGCTTGGAGGGGCTGATGAGCAGGGGGTTGACGAGTGGGTGGTGGTAACAGTGCAAGGCATTTCCAGAATCTTCATGAGCTGCCAAAATTAACACATGCAAAGTATTCAGTATCAAAGTTTTCACTATTTGGCTCCATAAACAAAATACTGCTTGCAAAAACAAAGCTAAGGATTTCATGCTGATTACTTAAATAAAAATTGTTTGATTATGAACATTTGGG
Organism: Microcaecilia unicolor; assembly: GCF_901765095.1. Classification (NCBI taxonomy): domain Eukaryota; kingdom Metazoa; phylum Chordata; class Amphibia; order Gymnophiona; family Siphonopidae; genus Microcaecilia; species Microcaecilia unicolor. The sequence continues at coordinate 420,773,716 of NC_044033.1, forward strand.
AAATGAAGTTATAAAGGACTGACCAGCAATCCCTGAGATTCCCCCAGTGTGTGTACCAGACTGTGAAATCCATGCCAGTATCCAACTATTTTCCATTCTGTAGATATCAACTAAAAGCAATAGTTACGTTTACCAAAAATAATTCTAGAAGATAAGCTAATGCAGGTTTGCAGTCCTGTTAGAAATCAACAATAGTTTGGATTTATATGGTAGTTTTTCATCCAAATGTGATTGTGATGCTATTTACAGAAAAGTATATACAAGTCACCTCTGGGGTAGATGGCCATCAATCTATTTCTGGAAATTACATGCAGGTTTTCAAAAGGGGAGATGGGATGATTGACCCAGGTTACTAGTATCTTTTACTTACAACTTTAGCTAAGATGCAAATAAATCTCTCCGGTCAATATGCGGCCCATAGCAGTCAGCATATTTTTAAACGCTGATCACCACGGGCAGAATTAGCCCTGAATATTCAATCCTGGGCCATGTCTGGGCACAGGCACTGAATATCCAGTGCTAATTCCTTGTGAGCTGGCTGAATACCTGCCAGGACCCGCATAAGGGTTTCAGGTGCCCTCAGGTCCTCTGTTTCACCCCTCCCTCTCCCACATTGTCTATTCCCCCTCCTCCCACCCCTGATTACAAGAATGGCTGGAAGAGCCCCTTCCCACAAATATAAGCCTCTATGACTGCCTCAGATGTTATACTCAGGTCCATTAGAGCAGTATACAGATTCCCAGGGTAGTCTAGCAACGAGTGCAGTGCACTACAGGCAGGTAGACCCAGACCTATACTTTCTTCTATCTGTTATACTTGTGGTGAAAACTTTAAGCCCTCCAAAACTCACCAGAAACCCACTGTATCCACATATGTGTGCCCCCTTCCCCCGTAAGCGGTATTCTAGTAGTGTACAGTTGGGGTTAGTGTGTTTTGGATGGGTTTTGGAGGGCTCAGCAGACAAGATAAGGGAGCAATGGTAAGATATGTACCTGAGAGCATTTATATGAAGTCCACAGTAGTGCCCCCTGGGGTGCCCCATTGCTCTCTTGGGACCAGTCTGCTAAAAATGCTGGCCCCTCCTACATCCCAATGGCTTGAATTTCTCTGTTTTTCACTTGTGCATTTTTTTCCAAAAATTGTCTGAAAAGATAAATGCACAGAGCATACAACTTGTTACAAATTTTTTAAAGATAGACTTTTTCTTTTTTGAGAATGGTTTCATTTGCTATTTGGATTTGGTAAGTTTACTGTAAAACATCCAAAGTCCAACTTAGAAGTCATATCAAAAATGCCCCTCTATGTATCTTTATAAAATAAGTCCTCAGAACCAGCCCAATTCTCTGAAATTTAGCTCTGCTCTAATGGTATGTATGCGTCCATGTACTCTACAGGACTAATTCTATAACTGAGTGCCTTTTTTTCTTTGTAGCATTCTAGCTTAATATTGACAATATGTGTGTGTGTGGGGGGGGGGGGGGGGGGGCTGACCAAGATGGCGCTGAGACCAGACGTGCTATGCTGAGCTCTGGAGATTCCTTTTTCCTTTAAACTACTATTTCTTGAGTTAAAAATGCCAAAGAGAAAGGGAAAGATCAGAGGAGGTTCCTCCTTACCCTCTACGGACCCCACTCTTCGTCAGTAACCGATCACAGCATATGCAACGCCAACTGCACCTAGGGGCACTCCTTTGACCGGCACAGAGAGGAGTCCCAGTCAGGAAAGTGAGGTCACACTTAGCCCACGGAGTTCAGAGAAGCAGGCTCTAGAAGTGAAGAGCATGTTGGGGGCAACGCCCGTCGAGCTCTTGGAAGTCGGGGTCTCTGGATAAGCTAAAGAGGACTCTTCCCATGTTATTGCAATGCTTCAAGAGGGGGTTTCTCTCGAAAATCAGAGCCTCTCAGTTACTCCTTCGGAAGCTGGGCAGAATGTTTTAAGGGCTAGAGGCAACACCTGGAACGTAGATGGGGGTGGAAATGCGGCCTAGCCCTGAGGTAGCCCTGCAGCCATTGGAGAGACCAGCAAAGGTAACATTGGAGTCCTTAAGGTTTGTCTTACTTTTGTCTCCAATACAAAGTCAAATGCCTCAATGATAGAATCACTTCAATCTCGACTAGTCCTTCAGGAGTCAAATATGAAAAATTATGAAACATCTTTATCCGAAGTTAAAGAGGTGGAATATAAATTATTACAGAATGCTGATGTTGTTCATTGTAAGCTGGAGAACTTAGAAAATGGAGCTAGATCATTGAATCTGAGATTATTAAACTTTCCTTCTATTAAATATAGCTCCACAAGGGACTTATTTCACAAATTTTTAAAAGAAGGTCTTCAATATCCTGAGAATGGGCTTCCCCCAACACAAAAACTTTATTATTTGCCATCTCCACTAGCTCGAGAAGCCAAGTTGAAAAGCCAAGTGGGGGTGAAGTTGTCTTCCGATAGTCTGGATGTCTCAGCGCTTTTAGAGAGATCGCAAGACGAGGTGGATTATCGGGCCACTTTGTTGCTCTCTTTTGTATTTTTTCAAGATAAAGAGGCCCTGATAAGGCTTTATCTGAGACAATCGGTTCCAGTTTTCTTTATGGGAGAAAAGATTCAGATATTTCTGGATGTCTCCAGATTGACAAAGGAATGAAGGAAGAAATTTCTGTCTATGAGACAGGAAGCTTTGACTTTGGGTGCTAAATTTCAGCTAAGGTTTCCATGTAAATGTGTTCTTCAGATAGACAATCCCACTTCTCATTTTTTTTGAACCTTTACAACTTCGATCTTTTTTGAATGCAACAGCTCCTAAAACTGACTTATAATGACCTTTTGGACTCATAGAAAGTAATGATGCAGTTGAAATTATCTTTTGTGCACTATTTTTCTTTCTTTTTTAAAATGTCCTTCTGTTTCCTCTTCCTCCTCTCAGGAATGGTGTATATCAGTAAGTTAGACATGAGCACTTATGCCAGCCATAGAGCAGGTGTAACTTTGTGCATCTAAGTTTTGGTGATCCACACATAATGTATAGTATTCTATAATATGCATGCAAATGTGAATCTTGCCTTTACTCCCACACTCTACCTGACATCTGTAACACATGTATTTACAGAACAGCACTTAGGTGGAATTTTAGTACATATGCATGTATGTGCACACATACGTGCATATATACCATTGTTCTAATGAAACTATATTAGGCATATAATTGTTCCCACGTACTTTATAGAATTGCTCTCACATGTGTGCACGCATTTTATAAAATACGCACAGACATCACCATTTCTAAAATGTTCCATTCTACTCAAGCAATGCCCCAGGAATGCTTATGAGCAGATCACGTAAAAGTACACACATTCTGTCCATTCACATACATTTTATCTGCATATGCAGCCACTCACTTTTAGAAAGACTTAAATCACTCTGCAGGCCAGCTGCCATATTCAGTAACACTTAACCGGGCAGTGCCACTGGAAGATCAGCTCTGACCGGCCATTTCTTAAGTGGGCTAGCGAGGAGCATTCCAAGGGTGGAGTTGGATTTGCTGGCAGCTATGCGGGTGCTAGCAGTATTCAGTGCCAGTGCTGACAAACCCAAGTGACCAAATAGGACCACATAAATAGCATTCCTAATTTTGGCTGCTTAGCAATGCAGATGCCGGCACTGAATATCAGTCGGCACCCACATAGCTTCCAGGTAGTAGCTGATCTTATTGGATGCACTCCTCTCCCTCCTGCCCCCTGTAATCAGACATCCCCAAACACCCTTTGCTGATTCAGCTTCCCCTAACACCCCTTCTGCTGCCACCACTCCCCTTGGGGCTTACCTACATCTCTGATGGTCTAGTGGCAGTATTCGGGCAGGAGTGATCCTCACTTGCTCCTGTCCCTAGCTGCTCCATGTAGTAAAATGGCTGCCACAAGCTCTAGTTGTACTCGCATAGTACTACCACTAGAGGTCAACCTTCCATATATACTTAGAAGAAAGATAATGATGAGGAGAAATGATAGAGACATCTAAACACCTCCATGGCATAAATGCACAGGAGGCAAGGCTCTTTCAACTAAAAGGAAGCTCTGGAATAAAAGGGTATAGGATGGTTAAAAGAGAATAGACTCAGGGGTAATCTAGGAAATTGCTTCTTTAAAGAAAGGGTGGTAGATTTGTGGAACAGCCTCCTGGTGGAGGTAATGAAAATAATGACTATATCTGAATTCGAGAAAGCATGGGTCAAGCACATAGGATCTCTTAAGGAGAAGAAGAGATAGTAGATGGTGTGAATGGGCAGATTGAGTAGGCCATATGGCTTTTATCTGTTATCATTTTCTATATTTATGGTAATATGGCTTTTCTTATTCAAACAAGTTCACATTAAAATGTATTATGAATTTATCATAAACCAACACTTCCGTCAATATACCAAACAGTGCTGCAAACATGTTTGCTCCCTCCTTTTCTTACATAATCTGCTCAGTGTCTTTTGTAGCAGTTATGCATCCATTTTCACATTTATTTCCTATACAACAGCCAAGTAACCTGCTTTTGATTAGATGTTGGAACTTGGAGCAGAATAGGAAAGAGAGCAGGCAGAATGAATTGAGATGCAAAGCAACACATTTAAGATCTTTTTTTTTTCTCCCTAGATTTTTTGCTAGGCACATGATTGCATTTGACATGGCTAGTCAGTTATAAATGACATTGTAAGCCAAATATGCAATAAAACAGACTGTGCAGGTGGGCTTTGCAGAAAGATTTCTCGGTTGAAGTAACCAAATTCCAACTGACTTTCAAGCTACAGAAATTGGAAGACCTTTTTGAGAATACCCAGTTATGTTTCACTATGTACTTATGTGCTGTAAATTTACTTGAATTTGAAGATTTAGCATACACAAATCTAAGTACAATGTTTGGCAGGGTCTTCTGGGGCAGGGGTGGGCAACCACGGTCCTCAAGGGCCACAATCCAATCAGATTTTCAAAATGAATATGCACGAGATTGATTTGCATGTACTACTTCCATTGTATGCAAATAGATCTCATGCATAATCATTATGGAAATCTTGAAACTCTGACTGGATTGTGGCTCTTGAGGTCTTCGGTTAGCACCCTGTACTAGATCATAACTCAAAGTAATATTTCTGCTTTTATAGCCTGTTCATCTTAAATTATGAGTGGATCACAAATTAACATTCAAAATAATTAAAATACATAAAATAAAAGTAAAACAAAACTTTTCTACTACAACACTAACACCATAAACAATAAACTCAAAATAGACAGCACCAGAGCTTTTTTTTTTTTTTAGGTCATCTGTGGGAATGTGAAGTATACCATCTTGGATATCTCTTGTTGCAAGCACCCGCTCCTCCTCCCTTGGAAGTGGCCATTCATGTGTTTAGATCTGGACTCTATTTACTTCCTAGAGCCTTTTGGTCTCCTTAACTTTAGTGCTACTTAAATTAACAAACCAAAGAAGACACACACTCGGACTTGGGCTGAGGTTGCCAGCTTTCCTGTTCTTTATTCAGGTCACAAATATATTTTTTAGAGTCCTGATCCACAGTTCATCAAACAAAACTTCAGGCACAACTCAGCCAATAAGCCTGCTAAATAAGTATAGTTCATGCACAACCAAAAATCCCCCAATAGCTTTAATGTTCGAGTAACCACAGTTCCTTGAAACAAAAAGAGTCCCCCTTTAGTTTCAATGATGCTTCACAGGGCCATGCCAGTAAGGCTTTAGAAACAAATATACACATGTGCTTGCTGTGCCTACTCCCAGGCTTCTTCTTTCTTCCAACCTCAGGGCTAGGGAAAGTTACGCCTCTTTAATGGCTTCTATTTCTTCTTCTTTCTTCTTGACCTGTCCCAGTCCGTCTGTGTCCTAGTTGAGCAACTATAGAGGAGCCCTGGAGAGAGCAGGCTGTAGGAAAGCAGCGTTGGTTCATGGCGTTCTCAGCTACCTAGGCTGTCTATCATCTTTAGATGCTAGGAAGTTGAAAAAAACAGGAGACGGGATGACGTCAAAAGGTTGAAGCCAATTTGACCCCTGAGGAAGGCTTGTTGCCAAAACATGGACCATGTAGGGTCCTTTATGCCAATAAACTTGTTCCACGCTCTTTCCTTCTGTTTGGGCTGGTTATTTGGACTTGGTTTCACTTCCACCATTTGCTGCTGAATTTGTTTCTTTCCTGTGGAAAGTGTGGACCCCCTTTATCTGCTTGCCTTTTTTTTTTTTTTTAGAAACAAATACACTCACATGTGCTTGCTGTGCCTACTCCCAGGCTGCTGCTTCTACCTTCCAATCTCAGGGCTATGGATATTACCCCCCCCCCCCCTCCTTAAACAGGGGACTTATCAGAGTCCTAGCATACTTCTCCTGCAGGAATTTCTCTACACACAATGGGACTGCCTGCTCCTTTCAGCAGTCCCCTCGAGAGGTCTTGCCCCTCCCCCCAGTCTTTTCTCTCCCACTGGGAAACATGTAAATAGGAAACTTTTCTTTGAAATTTTGTAACCAAGTTTCTGGCATAAATCAACCACTTAAAAATGAAAGGAGTTTAGGGAGTTTCTTTTCCCCTTTGCTTTTCCCTCTCTCCACCCTCTCACCAGTCACACTTAATAACATACTGGTTCTTCCCTGTAGGGAAACAATGGATAAATGGGTTGATTAAATATACCTCTAAACTCTGGGTTAGGCCTCAGGTAAACCTATTTCAGGTTCCCCTTCCCATGCAGTCCCTGAGATAGTATCCCCCTGTTCTGGCCCTTTAGCTGGCTGCCCATCCATTGGTCCCCTTTTTCTCCCTTGCCTGCTTGCTTGTCTGCACCTTTCTAGCTCCAAGCTGTTTGGAGGTCAGAGACAGAGACAGTCAGAAGCTCTGCGGTGGAGCATGAACTGACTGTCTTCACAGGACATCCTTCCCGTGCGTTGCATTCAATCTAAGCTGTCAAATCTTAACCCATTCTTCTAATTTTGGAGATCTCTTATCATATCATACTTAAGTGCACAACTATGGAATGGACTCCTGTATGCAGTGAAAACAATACAAGACCAGCTAAACTTCAGGAAATCATTAAAACCCACCTCTTCAAAAAAGCTTATCCTGCCGATCCAACATAAATCCCCACACCAAGCAACACAACACAACCAAAGACCGTACTGGACAACTCACTATCCCTTTCCCCCTGACCCCATGTTGCCTGATTCACTTCTACCTCATGCAATCACTACACAATCTTGTATTTGTTATCAACCGTAATGGCAAACGCCTTTACAATACCTTGTAAGCCACATTGAGCCTGCAAATAGGTGGGAAAATGTGGGGTATAAATGTAATAAATACATAAATAAAATATTTTCTACTCCTTTCTGGGTGTTCACTTTGTTGTTAATCTTCATGTCATCCTCAAAAAGGCAAACTTTTGCTTCTGTTAGGCACTCACAAATATATTAATAGAACCAGCCCCAGTACTGATCCCTGAGGCACTCCACTACTTACCTTTCTTTGCTACGAGCGGATTCTATTTACTACCATCATCTGCAATCTGTCAGTCTGCCTTGGATCTTGCAACTCTCTGGATTCTAGAAAGTTTACTATCATTTCCTTCACCAGCATCTCTGAAACGCCCATGAAGATCTTTCACAATTATCATCATGTACATTTCAGTCAAGCTTCCAGTCAAGTGGTGATGTTCTAATATAATTCCTCTGAAGCAGCATGGTTAGCGGAACAGGGAACCCCTGTCAAGAGCATTATTGATGGACAATTCGAAGATAAGTGCTTTTGTTTAAAGGTTCTAAATGACTTTAATGCAGTATGTTTTGTATAATTTTGACTGGATGATGATAACTATAGTATAATGTTTTTACTTTATTTCTGTACTGTTTGGAAACAAAGTTTGAAATATTTGTTATAAAGATACATGATAAAGCTATTTTTGTGGAGTTTTTTTTTTTTTTGAACCAATGATTAATGTGAGCTACCCTATATGAAGACAGTTGCCAGTTGGGTTAGTCTCTTTTTCAACTGAGGCCTTTTTTCTCCACATTATTTTAGTAGTCCTTTCAGTCCCTCCTATACAGACTATAGGGTGGAATTGCTTTTTGCTATTATTGATAATTAGAATTCCACCCATTCCTGTTTGTTTTTGGTAATTAAAATCACCTATTATTTTACTGTTGCCCAGATTGTCAGCTTTCTTAATTTCGGTAAACATTTCTTCTGTCTGTTTGTTCTGTCCTGGTGGACGGTAGTACAGCCCTATCAGTATATCCCTTTCCTTCACACATGGAATTTTTATCTATAAGGATTCCATGCTAATACCTCAATTTTGATCTACACAGTCCCATAACTCATATTTATTTCGACCATCTACCCATGAAGTATTTGATAAATTGTTCAGACGCAATGCAACACAATATTCCTTCTGTAAAATACTTGAGGAAATATTATTATATTATTTTAATGCAAGGTCTCTTGGTAATAAGACCAATACAATCAGAAATTTGCTTGAAACTACAAAATCAGAGCTTATATTTATTACAGAAACCTGGATAATGACCCCCTTCTGAATGAAGTTTGTCATCTTGGCTTTAAATTCCTATCCATTTGCTAGACTTTTTCATTCCCCTGCTATAGAAATATTGTCATGTAAAATTGATTATACCACTCTAGTTAATCTGTTGAAATGCATTTTATTGTACTGCCCTCCGGGGAAGTGGACACAAGCAAGTACTGATTTCCTTGATTTTTTGGCCAGAAATAGGACTATCAAGACTTGAACCTTATTCCTGGGTAATATAAATCTACACCTAAACCTGACAAAAGACCGTGAGCTTAAAGACCTGACCAGCTTCCTGGAATCTCTATACCTCCACTGTCCTCCGTGCCAGGCAACCCATAAAAGGGCAATCAATCTGACTTAATTGCATATACCACTACCTCAGTATCCAACCCAATTATAGAGATGAGGAAATGAACATCCTCAACCTGGTCTGACTATTTCCTATTGGACTTCAATATTATATGGACATAGTACAAAACAGGTACTCAACTATATAATAGAAATACCTCTGATAATCCAAGAATACAGTATCAAACCAGAGGAAAAGTAGTTGGCACCAAATTCTTTGAGATAGTAGACAAACAGTCTACCAGCGCAATCACTGACCAGAAAACAAAACTAGAAGACTGGAGCAAGGTCTACAAGGATATTCTTGATAATATTGCCCCTATGAATGTAAAAGAAAAATAAAAAAAATGACAAGAATAAATGATTCAACTCAGAGCTCGTGTCATTAAAGAAATTGTGCAGAGCACTTGAATGGATCTGGAAAAAGAATAAAACCAATATGAACAGATCCAATTGGAGAGCAGAAATGTCCACGTATAAATTCAAGTTAACAGAAGCAAAAAAAAGACATTATTCCAAACTAATAGACAATGACTTTACTAATACAAAAACTCTTTTCAATAGTAAACAACTTAGCAAATATAGACAAGACTATGATCCCCACATGGGAATCCACTCCTACAGCAGAACAATTGGCCTTTCTATTATTCATTTCTATAGCACTAATAGATGTATGCAGCACTGTACATGTAGGTACTTTCTCTGTCCTTAGAGGGCTCACAATGTAAGCTTTTGTAACTGGGGCAATAGAGGGTTAAGTGACATGTCCATGTCACAAGACACTGCCATGGAAATTTGACCCAGATTTTCAGGCTCAAAACCTGCTGCACTAACCATTAGACTACTCCACTTCATTTTAGGGAGAAAATTGCTAAAATCAATGCACACTTCAACAACACTAATATCAATGATGAATACTTAGAAACTAGATATGCTGATTCTGCGATACTGCTCCATATCGTATGGGACAATTTTCCATGCCATCAAATAGGGCGCTCTAGATAGGCTATTTTTTAAAATTAATTTTGAGGGTGGGAGGGGGTTAATGACCACTGGGGGTGTAAGAGGAGGTCATCCCCGATTCCCTCCGGTGGTCATCTGGTCAGTTCGGGCACCTTTTTGTGGCTTAGTCGTAAGAAAAAAAGGACCAGGTAAAGTTATCCAAATGTTCGTCAGAGACGCCCTTTTTTCCATTATGGGTCGAGGATGCCCATATGTTAGGCATGCCCAAGTCCCACCTTCGCTACACCTCCGACACGCCCCCGTTAACTTTGGTCATCCCCACGACGGAAAGCAGTTGGGGATGCCCAAAATCAGCTTTCCATTGTACCGATTTGGGTGACCCTGTGAGAAGGATGCCCATCTTACGATTTGTGTTGAAAGATGGGCGTCCTTCTCTTTCGAAAATAAGCCTGACAGAGTCCCATTGACACCTTCCACCAGGTCTCTGAGATGTCAGTTATATCTACCTCTTCAATTAGTGCTATATACTCTAGCTTTCCCATCTTCTTTTTTTAGACTTCTAGCATTTGTATACTGTCAAGCTCAGTCGCCAGATCCACACAACTCTTTCTCAGTCTCTTCCTTTCTTCACTAAGCACGCCCTTCATTCCCGAGTCGACAGTCTGCAATCAGGGTCTCCGGACAACAGGCAAATCACCAGAAGTGCTTTATCTGAGTACATTTAATCTGCTTTAAGGCTTTACAGGCCTTCCCCTCTCCCCAATGTAGCTCCACTTTTAAACACAGTTCATTGGAGCCCTGCTTGCAATACAGTTCAGCTTGGGCCTGCTTTCCACACAGTTCACTTTGGCCCTGCTTTCAATATGGTTTTCTCCAGCACTGCTTCTAATCCCGTACTTAATGGTACTGCTCTTTCACAAAGCTAATGAGCACTGCTCACAATTCAGTTCAGTTAGCAATGCTTTCCTCATCAATTCAGTTTAGCACTGCTTTCAAACACAGTTTAGTTTAGCATTGCCTTCAAACACAGTTCATCTTAGAAATGAAATTAAACAGTTCAATTCAATGGCAATATGGTCTAAGTCACTTTCTCACTCTTACACCTAATGACCCACCTCCCTCATTTGTCAGCACAAAACCACCTGACATCCACCCACCGGGTCAATTCACCAAGGCTTCATTCACTCTCTCCAGTTCAGTTCATAACTCACTTTAAGAGCCCTCCACCAGCACTTCCATTTCCTCCTCATTCTCCCCTCCTTCCACCTCCTCCAGTTCCATTCTCTCCTCCCCTTCCTCTCGGTCTAGGGGCTCCTCCCTTCCCCCATCTGATTCCATCTCCCAATCACACCCCGGCTCCTCCCTCTCTTGCATAGAATCTTCTCCCTTCACCTGCTCCCTCTGCTGGTGCTGCACTGCCTTCTGGACCGTGTAGTTTCTTAGTTCCTAGTTTCTCTGATGTTGCCCTGCCTTCTGGGCTTTGTAGTTCCTTGGTTCTGAATTTCTCTGGTGCTGCACTGCCTTCTGGGGCTTGTAGTTTCTTTGCTCTTCACAATATAGATACTTCAAATTGTGTTTTTTCTTTGCAGCTATAAGCTGTATTGAAGTTGACAGGGATAATTTGCAACCTTTACTCTGTTCTCCCATTAAACATTCCTAGCTTTCTTTCACCATTATTGAACCCATTCTATTGGGATTCCCTAAATATCCTGTTTCAATAGTATCCTTCAAGGATACCCCATACTGACCCATGCACTCCTGGGCTATCTCCTTATTACATGTTAGCGCAAGCAGCCTGGTTCCATCCTGGTTAAAGTGGAGTTCATCCTTTTGGAACAGGCTCTCCCTTTCACAGAATGTTGCCCGGTTCCTAACAAATCTAAATTCCTCATTCCTATACCATTCTCTTAATCATGTATTGAGACTTCGGAGCTCTGCCTGTAAAGGGAGGAAATGTCTCTTGGTTGTCCTGTTTTATGCTTTGTGCCTAATGATGACCATAAGGTAGCTTTGTTATAATCTCTTTTATGTCCCAATCTGTATCCAAGTACCACAGGCCTGGAAGGTTCAGATCAGCTTTGATTGCTTCCTGGTCCTCCTGATTCTTGTAACGTCATTATCTCTAATCGTTACCTTTGGGATTCTCATTATTTAATTTAATGTATTTATATCCCACATTTTCCCACTAATTGCAGGCTCAACGTGGCTTACAGAAAACTGTAGTAAGGCTACAGTGAATGAAGTACAATTATACAATAAGTAAGGTAGTAAATATAATTTAAAACAACAGTATGCAAAAGATAATAAAGATAATTAATGTCCTTAAATCTTGTTAGAACTAGTAGTTAATCAAAATTGTGTTGAACCTGGAGAATAAGCTTTCTTAAACAGTACGGATTTCAGTAATTTTCTGAAATTTAGGTAGATCTGGGTAGATTTTACTGATTTGGGCAAAGCATTCCAGAGTTGTGTTCCTATAAAAGTGAAGTTGGAGGCATAAATAGATTTGTACTTAAGACCACTACAATCTGGGTAGTGTAGATTCATGTAGGATCTTGAGTGACTGGATCTATTTCTAGGTGGTAAGTCAACCAGGTCATGCATATATTCTGGAACTTCCTCGTAGATTATCCTGTGAATTAAGGTGCAGACCTTAAAGGCCACTCGTTATTATTCTCTTCATAAGTGCCTTTTGGATAGCTTCAGGTCTGCCATTATGCTGGTCAAGTGTTTCCATATGTCTTTCAAACCTTTGGAGGGGCTATGCAAATATGCATGCTATAATTCTTTTATATGATCGACCAACTCAGTTCCCAGCCATTTTATAATCAGGTTCATTTCTTGCTTTGGGGTGGGTTTCATAAGTACTATAGCATCCTTAAAGTCAAATTTCCACCCTTAATGCTTTTTGAGGCAGGCGTGGCGCCAGGTAAGCCCATGTTCACCATTTTCTTGCAAGTCATGTATGTTGCTAGATATTATTTCTCTGAAGTTTCTAGCACAGTGGCCTCAAGTACCTGTGGCTGGCTGTTTGTTACAGTTTGTCTAGGTGTGAAGTATAGCTGGCCAGGTGCCTCGTGCTTAATCACAATCAGTGGCATACCCATGGAGGTCCTTGGGGGCTTGGGTACCCCCAATTTGGGTTTGGGCCCCACAAAGTCTGCTGGTTTGGCAGGTGGGAGTCCCCAAGCCCCATCAGCAGAACATTTCCTGCGACAATATTTGCTGCCATTCTGCCTGCTCTGTTCCCCCCTCCCTCATGCACATGCTCAGATTTAATGAAATTGAGTATGTGCGAGCTTCACACATGCTCAATTTCACTAAAACCAAGCATGCACAACGAGGCAGGAAAGCAGGTCAGACAGCATGGCTCTGAGTATTGCCACATGAAGGCTTCTGCTGGCAAGGCTTGGGGACCCCTGCCAGCCCAAGCAGAGAGCAGTGGAGAGGTGGGTAAAAATGTGCCCCCACACTTTGGACTCAGGCCCCCTCCCAAGAATCGAGGTCTGGCTATGCCTCTGATCAGGGACGGTCTTAGGGCGAGGCAACCGCATAGGGCCTCGCACTCAAGGGGGCCCCACGCAGAACTCCGCCCCAACCGCCCGAGTTCCAGTCCCCCTCCCTCCAAATTTTAAAAATCATCTTACCTCATTGGGTTACAGCAGCAGGCAGCAGCAGTGAAAAGCATGCAAGCTCGACTCTTCAGGAACCTTCCTTTCTCTCTCTCACAGCTCTGGTCCTGCCCTCTAGCCCTTGCGGAAACAGGAAATGAGGGCGGGAGTCAGGACCAGAGCTGAGAGAGAGAAAGGAAGGCTCCTGAAGCGCCGAGCTCATACGCTTTTCACTGCTGCTGCCTGCCGCTGTAACCCGACGAGGTAAGATGATTTTTAAAATTTGGAGGGAGGCCCCTGGAGCTCGGAGGGAGGCCTTGGAGGGAGGGAGGGAGGGCCTTGGAGCTGGGAGGAAGGGAGGGGGCCTTGGAGCTTGGAGGGAGAGGAGCTCTTGGAGCTCAGAGGGAGGGAGGGAGGGGGGCCCTGGAGCTCGGAGGGAGCTCAGAGGGAGGGAGGATGGTCCTGGAGCTCAGAGGAAGCTCAGAGGGAGGGGTGGCAACCCTGGAGCTCGGAGGGAGGGGTGGCCGGCCCTGGAGCTCAGAAGGAGGGGGCCCTGGAGCTCAGAGGGAGCTCGATGGGGTGGAGCTAGGGTGGGGCGGGACTAGGATGGGGCCCCATCAAAATGGTCTGCACTTGCTAAGACCGGCCCTGCCTCTGATCACAGTATATGCCTGTCTCAATTTAGTTAGTTGAAGCGAGACTTCTCGCGAGGCTGCTTCAACTCTCTGTGACCATTTTGAATCAGCGCCGGGACCGTCAGCACTCAGCATTGCAAGGGGAGCAGAATACAGGGCAGAGCTCTGGGAAGGCAAGAAGAGGGGGGGTCTTTCCTGCCCCAAAGAGGTCACTAGACCACCAGGGCTGTAGAGTAAGGTAAGGGGAGGCTAGGAGACCCTTAGGGGGGGTGTGACAGGGAGGCGGGATGAAAGGGGTGGGGCGATATGTGGCAGGGGGTGGGGTATGAAAGGGGATGGGGTGGGGTGGGGTGAGGCAGGGCCAGGGTGGGGTGTGGTAGGGGCTGGGCATGTGTCCTCTTTTAGGGGGACCAAATATGGTAACCCTACCCAACATCATCCAGCTTAGCTTGAATATTTTGTTCAGTCTGCTCAGTTACTTCACTCTCTGATACGGTATAATCTGCTATTGTTTGCACTGGTAAAAATAAATCCAGTTTTTTTTCACTTTTTTATTTCTTTTCTTTTCTTAGAACACCCTCTGCAGTGACTGTGAAACTTGGCTCTGTGCCAGAATTAGTTTTTTCCTAAAGCAAGATGGGGGATGTGTATTGTATTAGCTCCTTCCTCATCTGTTTTAGTTAATTATATATGCAGCTTTGAGCTTTCTGTGCACAAGAAACTGGCTCTTAAATGTATGGAGAAGCAGGTGAGAGATACAACTTTCCTGCTTGTGATTTTTGTTAAGAATTGCTCTTTATAATTCTCAGTTATTCACACAGTCCAGTCTCTCACTTTAATTCCTTAAGACAATATAATTTTTATCTTTGATAAACTCAAGGCTTTTTTTGAGGGGGTACTCAGGGGTACTGAGTACCGGCACCTTTTCCAGTGTCTGCTAAAATTGACCCATGGACCACAAGTTTTAATGAAAGAGCTCAGGCTCAAGACACCAATTCTGCCTTGTCATAGATTCTGTGACTGGTTGCAGGGGGCCTGGCTATTGTGGAGTGAGTCCCTCAGTGATCACCCCACCCCTGAAGGGTGGCCTGGCATTTGAGTACCGGCACCTTTTTTGCTAGAAAAATTGCACTGGATAAACTTTTATTCAGAGAGAGTGGGTTTGTTTTGTCTCTGTACTGAACTGAGCAGGCTTCAGAGCTAATCAGCATGCACTATGCAGACTAATGATAGCATTTCTCTGTCACACACATCTGATGCTTTAAGTAAATGCACTGAGACTTTAATAAACAAACCCATTGAAGAATCACAAGTTTTTCACAGTTTTCTCCCAGATTTCACTGAGGCCGGCAAGATTTCACTGTTGTGCCCTCTCACTGGATGATTGGGATGTGGTTTAAGCCAGAGTATAGAGCATCATTATGAGAAAACGCAGAACTCTTTAACCAAAATCTTCTTTAATGCAGTAATCGAAGAAAAATAACTTACAGTTCAGATATGCAGGACAACAATTTTGCCTTGCAAACTGGAGTCTGTTCTCAACCAGCTCTCTCTAGCAAAAGAGGCTAGAAGAAAATTCAGCAACATGCTTAGTAGAGATGTTATTTATACTTTTACACTGTTGAAATCTTGATAGAGTCATAGTAGCTCGAAGGCGTCATATAGTAAAATGCAGCATAAGCAGTTTCAGTTCACAGAGGAGATATGCTGCAGACTAACTCTTTAGACCCGATGGATAGAAAGGAGAGGGCAACTTGCTCAGTATGCACAGAGAACAAGGCAAGCCAATAGAAAGAGTCCTATAAGACACACAGAGCTGGACATGTGATCTGAAAGAGCTTATTACAGAGAAATACAGGTTACATGAATTTGTAGTTCAAAAGCACAACCCAATTTCCTGTCTCCATGCAAATGGGGGCAGAAGAGTTGGCTTACTTATCTATTTCAAATTATCACCGCTATCTATAAACCTGAATCAGTTTACTGGCACATCTAAATTATATTAATTTTTCTTTGTAACATAATTATCATGTAACTCCAACCCAATCCCATATTCCCCCACCCTTCTAATCTGAAACACTTCTCCTTCCTCCACCCCCTCCCCCCCCAAAAAAAATCAAATTACAGGACTTACTGGTAAACCCTTTTCCAATAATTTGTGGGAATTTAGTCTTTTTTTGTGGAATGCCAACATTTTTCTGTGTAAGCTATTAATGAAACTACTGTATTTTTTGCCACAGGGTTGCTCTCTACATATGTTGCTCTGAGTTTTGGTCATGTCTAGAAAACACAGGAAGTGTTGCAGGGCTACCATTGGAGTTCCAGAGGAAAATAAATGAAGGAACTAATAAGGTAGGTAAAGCAAAAGAGGCTGCAATATTTCTTCTGCTTTCCCAGAGATATATTTGATAATGCATCTGATCAGAATTTTACTAGACATTAAAAGGCTTTCATGTGACTTAGAAATAATACATACAGTAGATCTTGCATTATAAATGGTTATTGTGTATCTAAAGCATATCTCACAACTTAGACATACATCAATTAAGACGGACTCTTTACAACCTCTCCACAGTGATAAAATATGAATATTTCTGCAGTGGTGGTTTTGAGGTTGCCAGTGATTGTCACTATTGATAATTTCCTAACAGCAATGCCAAGGACTAGGGATGTGCAATCTTTCCAACATAAAACTCAAAACAGATGGACTTCAACCTTGTTCAGAATTAACAAAATCCATGTATCTTTCTAAAAAATGCTGGGCAAACTGGTGGGATGTTTCCCTGCAGACCTTGAGGGATATTTAACATAGATCTACTGAAATCCATAATGGAATTGTTGGTTATTGTAACCCTGTGCCTGCTTTTACATGCATTCCCTATGAGTCTGACAAGTGATGGGTCTCACTCCTTGAAAAAGGTTTGCAAATCTTTATTTAAAAGGCTACAATATATTCACTTTTACTTAGAAAAGTTCAGCAGAATTTAGGACTTGGACTAATATTGTAGATCAAATGTATTAGTGTGTGTTACCAGCTCATTCAAAGCTACAAGTATGCTAGGAATAATGTCATACAACAAACAGAGACATATTCATTGCTGGTATCAACATGAACTTTTATGTAATGCTTGATTGAAAGTGGGGTTACTAACTGGATTTTAATTTGGTTTAAAAAGAAATAAACGCCCATAGTAATCTAGATCTAGATTTACTAACGTGTGTTACTGTATTAATGCACTTCAATGCACACTTGCACATTGTAATTTGAATTATTCACTGGGAAAAGACTTCTTTTTAATGGGGGCAGTACATGGTTGTCAATAAATTAAAAGTAGCATGCAACTATTTACTGCCTGAGCCCTTACCATCACCCATTGACCTAGCAGTAAGGACTCACATGCTACTCGTGTAGTAATCAGGCAGCATGCGCCAATGTGGCTACGCTGCCAATTACCGCCAGGAATACCCTCTGCGGAACAATTAGAAACATATTTTCTACCACGGGAAACAGCACACACAAACTTTGAAACTACTGCAGGGCACTCACGCTACACCTGCGGTAGTGTTGATTTGGCACACACTACCTGCTCATTAGCATAGTAAATGGACCTTTTAGGTCTTGATTTTATAACAGGATGTCTATATGAGAAGTGGCATTATCATTAGAATAGCAGGAGTCCATAGTCTGCTATTGAGACAGACAGGGGGAAGCCACTGCTTGCCCTGGGATTGGTAGCATGGAATGTTGCTGCTATTTGGGTTTCTGCCAGGTACTTGTGACCTGGCTTGGTCACTGTTGGAACAGGATACTCGGCTAGATGGACCATTGGTCTGACCCAATATGGCTATTCTTATGCTGTTTGCTTTATCATATTATACAAATTACTTAAAAGAGTTATTCCTAAATACCGCCACCAGTTTGCATCCAAAAACTGCATCAATTGCATTTGACTGGTGAAAGGGTTTCAGTATGTGAGTAGGGCAATATGGTAAAATATTTAATGCAACATTTCCCAGATATGCCATTTTTTTTTTTGCTGGGAAAATACAGCAGCTTGTCATTATGTGTGGAAGAATACCACACAGATACAAATGCATGCAGTCTCACATTGCACCATTTTTGGAAATTAATTATAATGCTAAGTTTTTTTTACTGTACATCTATTGCCTAAAGTCATTTATACTGGTAAATATGACTCGAAATAATTTGATAACCTCTATCATTATTTTAATAAGAGACATCCTTTACAACATAATTACTGGATATGGTGTAACAAGCATAATGCTCTGCTGAAATGTTCCTCCCATTGTACAGCTTGAAGGTGTCTCCTTTATGTCTGAAATTACTATAATCTATTTCCGATTCTGTTTTCAGTTTGATGGCCAGCCAAGAAGCTGAAGCAAGTGCTCAAAGCAAAAACGGTACCTGTCAAGTAAGGAGTTCATTAATGTGTGAGGTATAAGGAGAGGTTTTAATGAGGCTTGCTGAACCAATAGAGCTAAGGTGGGGTTGCTATGCTTAGAAGTCATGATTTCAAGAGGTTTGCAAGAACACCAGGAAGGGTGAGAGGTTTCAAATTAAATCTTCTCCTCCTAAACACTGTAGCTCAACTTAGCACAGATGAACCTCAATTAAAACAATCTTTTTCAGGTTTCCTAAAAGCAAGGGTATAGATAAGGGGTATAAAACACAGGGGGCGTGCTGGAGAATCATGCATATTTGACTATTAGAGACAGGACACCATGGCAGTAATGTTAGTTTTATCCTGCTTTTCAATATTTGGGAAGATGGGTTTTAGGTACTTTCCACTGTTTCAGCTTAGGGCACTAAATTCGCAACACATGGCTCCATTGAAATTTTTGTGATTTAATTCATCCCTTTCCAGCCTGCTTTGTGCTTACTTCCAAGTATATGAATCTATATAGCATTTGCTAAAGGTCAAATTTGAACTTTATACCCTAATGTTATCTTGCCATCAGAATGCAAGTTATATATATATATATATATATATATATATATATATATATATATATATATATATATATATATATATATATATATATATATATATATATATATATATATATATATATATAAGGATTTATGCTGCTACTATTACTGTTATTACTAGTTATCATCTGCAAACCAACCACTGCCAGGTGTACACAGTGCTGAACAGACACATAAGAGAGAGATTCCCTTCTCCACAGAGCTTATCATCTAGTCAAAACAAACATATACGACAAACAAATTTTAGAAGAATGTGTTATAGAGATGTGGTGGTCAAGATGTATCAGCAATCTCTCTAAATGTGCATATTTAGCCTGGATTAGAATGTGGCCACACATTCAGGAAGTCTGTTCCAGGCACATGGCACAGCAAAGTCAAAAGAGTGGAGCTGGGCATTAACAGGGGAAGAGAGGGGCACAGATAACAGTGATTTGTAAGATGAACATAATTCATGAGGAAGAGTTTAGGGAGAGTTAAGAGGAGCTGCAGAGTGAATGTAGGTATGCAATAGAAGATTGAATTATGGATGGGAAACTAATGTATTGACCTGATAAGAACAGTTATATGGTTGTATCAATGTTAAAGGAAACAAATTCATGCAGCTACTTTTTTGAATATGCTGCAATCCATTTTAATGTGCCCTTTTCCTTTTGTGTATGCTAAAAATAACATGCATGAATACATGCAGAGATCCCTTAATTTGGACATTAAAACTGTCCTAGAAGATTTGCAAGTTAACATAAGAACATAAGCGTTGCCATACTGGGACAGACCGAAGGTCCATCAAGCCCAGCATCCTGTTTCCAAAAGTGACCAATCCAGGTTACAAGTACCTGGCAAGATCCCAAAACAGTACAATACATTTCATACCGCTTATCTTAGAAATATATTTAAATGATGGAATCTCATATTCAAATGAAGGATTACGGCATGCTTTATATAAAAAAAGTGATATGCTTATCTTCAACATTAACTCCAAAGTGTTCACTAAATGGTTGCTAGTTATTTACAAATCCGATGGTCTGCTAATACCTGTGCAAAATACCATTCAAAATTCCCACTGTTTACTATCCTAAAATAAATGATGCAGTTAACATACATGTACTATCACGTTAAAATCTTTTTTATTGGAAGTTTTATTGCATAGGCACTTTAATAATGTTCATAGAGAAGACGCAGGTCAACACTGGTAATCTAATATGAATGCATTCTCAGACTTAGTAGAAAAAGCAATACAAGTGGAAAGGCATTTTAGAAAGGTCATGCAAACAGAAATTGAGATGTCCAGACAGGGATGTCTCAAGTTCTGCCTGTATTTTAGAACAGGATCTTCTCACGTAGAACTTGTTTTAAAATATAGGGAGAAATGGACATTTATATGCCAGTCAAGAAACAAAGGGAACAAAAGAGAGGGACCAGTCTCCACAACTCCAAGTGCAGGAACAAAACAGTGGAGATGACCAAAGAACCAGTGTATTCTGAAGTATCTTCAAAAAAGGTCATTCCTATGTTTTGTGAGCTGTTGTTTATAAAGGACCTTTGTTGTTAGCACCCACTTATTGATAGTTAAGGGCTCATTAATCAATTTAATTGTGCAAACATCTTGGACACATGAACAAAATTTGAGTGTGCTAATCTGGGTGCCACTTGTAAAATAAACATAGAAACACAGAAAATGATGGCAGATAAAGACCATATGGCCCATCCAGTCTGCTCGCCCATATCATCTGCTAACTCTTCCTTTCCCTAGGAGATCCCACATGCCGTTTCCATGTTTTCTTGACTTCATATATAGTCTTCATCTCCACTACCTCCACCAGGAGGTCATTCCACACATCTACCACCCTTTCCATAAAGAAGAATTTTGTTAGATTACTTCTGAGCCTATCCTCCTTCCATTTCATCTTATGCCCTCTTGTTCAGGAGCTTACTTTCAGTTGAAAGAGGCTAGACTCTTGTGCATTTATACCATGGAGATGTTTAAATGTCTCAACCATACCTTCTATCATTTGTCTTTCTTCCAAAGTATACATATTGAGGTCTATGAGTCTGTCTCTGTATGCTTCATGATGAAGATTACTGACCATTTTTTTAAACCGCTTTCTGGCCATTTTTTTAGCTGCTTTCTGGACTGACTCCATCCTGGTTATATATATTTTTTGAAGGTGCAGTCTCCAGAACTGCACACAATACTCTAAATGGGGCCTCACCAGAGACTCATACAGAGGCACTACCAGATCTTTTTTTCCTGCTGGCCATTCCCCTTCCTATATACTTCTGTTTTTGGCTGTCACCCTTTCTATCTGTTTGGCCATCTTAAGATCATCAGAATTGATCATCCCCAAGTCTTGCTCTTCTAATGAGCACAGAAATACTTCTCCTCCTAAATGGTACTACTCCCTTAGCTTTCTGTAGTCCAAGTACATGACCCTGCATTTTTTACATTATATCTTTGCTGCCAATTTCTTGGCCATTCTTCTAGCTTAGCTAGATCCTTCCTCATGCTATCCACACCATCAGGGGTATCTACCCTATTACAGTCCTGTAATAGGTAACTGAAGATGAGTCACAGTGGAGTCAAACTTGGTTACAAATATCAATAAATTCTAATGTTCTTAATCACATGTGCCTTAGTCAAAGAGAAAGGATTACTACCTATTCAACACCATCTTTTTATCTATAGATCATACTACTACTACTACTATTTAACATTTCTAAAGCGCTACCAGGGTTGCACAGCGCTGTACAATTAACAAAGAAGGACAGTCCCTGCTCAAAGGAGCTTACAATCTAAAGTGACATTGAAGAGGTGGGCTTTGAGCAAGGATTTGAAGATGGGTAGGAAGGGGGCTTGGTGTGATCATACAACACAGCTATCTCAGAATTCAAACACATAATACCCAACTTGTATATGCTTGGTAATGTCATTATTTTTTACACTGATCTTTTTTTCTTCACAAAATGCTTTTCTATATTGATTTCAGATGCCTTTTTGGAAACTTTGAAGGGAAATAATGAAGACATCCTTTCTAACAAATGAATTTTTTCAGTCTCTTGTAGTCCCAGAAGTAGACATTTTGCAGTTAACATATTGAAAAAAAAAGAGAACTGATTTGAAACAGCTGATATTTTGTAAGTCGGAGAATGATCTGCAGGAGATATACAATATTTAAGTCTTGCAGCATTAAGATAATTTAGACCTTGCATGGTATAATGGAGAACCATGGTTACAAATCCTATATAATAATTTGCACCTCCCAACGTTCCATCTCTGTCTGGCTGCCTGGGTTCCTAACATCTCATGACGTCAGCCAGCCTCCAGTGTTCCATTCCCCCTCACTGCCCCACCCTCGCGTCAAAATATAATGATGTCAGAGGGCGGAACAGTGAGAGGGAAGGGAACGCTGGAGGCGAGCTGATGTCAGGATGTTACCAACGGAAGGGAAGCCAGCCTGGAAATGATGAGGTACAAAAGGAAGAGAGAATCGCTGTGCATTGAGGGGAGGGGAGAGGAGAGCAGAATCGATGGAACTGGATGGGATGGGAGGACAGGACAGGAGATAAGAGAATCGCGGGACATGGATGGGAGGGCAGGGAAGAGGAGAATCGCTGGACATGGATGGAATGGGAGTGGAGGTGAGGGAAGGGAAGAATCATTGGACATGGAGGGGAGGGCAGGGGAAAGACAAAAAATTGCTTACAAGAGAGCCTTCCTAGGGCCCATTTCATTGTTGAGGAAACGGGCTAGGTTCCACTAGTACCATAACAAATTTTGATGCAGTTATTAAGTTAAAGGAAATAACATGGTAGTGATGGGCAGCAATCGTGAGAACATTGTCAAGTTATTATTGAACTGATACTGTTTGTAATCTCCTGTTATGGAATTTCTCCCTTGCAAAATGAATTAGAAACTTTTAAGCCTTAGCAATATGGTACACAGTTCCTTTCTTGACAATAAGCGGGAGATTCTATAAAATAAATGTTAATATTTATGTGCAAGTTATGCGCATAAGTGTTTAGAATACCAGCATGTATGTGGGAATGTGACCATATAAGGGCATATATGCAAAAATTGCACCTAACCACTATTCTGTAAATATTCATCCATCTTGCATAATATGTATTTGCAAGGTGGGGGCATAAATGGGCAGAGCCTGAGTGGGGCACACAGTTATGTGCATATCTTTTACAATACTGTAAAATACGTGCCTATCTTTGGCATTTAGACACCACAATTACACCAGATCTATGCTGGAGTAAATTATGTGCCTAAATTGCAGGCATGTATGTACCAGATTATGCTAGTATTCTATAAAGGAAAGTAGGCACCTATGTTCCTTATAGAATAGGCTCCTACCAGACCCCTCAGGGTAGATAATTATGGGGCCCTTTTACTAAGCAGCAGAAAGCCCAACGCGGGCGCAGTTGGTACTTCCACCTCCAGTGTACTGACTTCTGGCACTAGTGGACATATTTGAAAAATATTTCCACAGAGGTTTACCTGGCAGCAAGCGTGCTGCCTGGTTACTGCTGGGTGAGCGCAGGAGCCCTTACCTCCACCTCAGTGAGTGGCATAAGAGCTCCCCCCCCAGCAGGGCCACACAGTAAGTTCAGTCTTACCATTTGGCCATTTATTTTTTCAGTCTTATTACCGGCTGCAGTAAAAAGGGTCTCAGTGCGTGGCAAAAACAGCCCCTGCTGCTAACGCAGGGCCCTTTTTATCGCAGCTTATTACAAGGGCCCCTTTATGTGTTCTGTAATAGAATTGTCCTTGTGGGTAATTTTATAAACCATTTCTACGCCTTTTACGAAATCCAAAATCTATTAGAGGCTCAAAACGATCTTTATTCGGAAGATTTTGAATGACTAGGTGGTCTTTAGCCACAGTAACAATGTCAGAGACAGCATAGAGCTAAAGCTGGGAAAAAGAGACTTATTTCTGAAGTGATCGGTGTGCTTGGGTGTGTCTTCTATACCTTCTTCATTCTGTGCCTCACCTGTTTGTTATTCCTGCTTTTCCTGTGCATTGTGAAAACTTTCTTTGTATTTTCTTTTTAGAGAAGGTGGAAATGAATGAGGGGCAGTGGATCTTCACTTGTTCTGGAGAGAAAACCAGTGGGTGGGGCTCTGTAATGGACAGATGTGTAAAGGTCAACAACACTGACTGGCCAAACTGACCTCCGGTAATGATGCCGAGAACCATACCATGCCAAGTGTGCTTGATTCGTGCTCATTTTTAAACCAAAATTTCCCATTTTTCAGGCATGTTTTGTGCTTGTTTTACTTAACTATTCTTTTCACGTGCGTTGCATGTGTGTTAACACTCTTTAAAGCACACAAATCAATTGTGCACTTGTTAATTCATAGTTACAAACACAAAAAAAGCAATTTGCACACACTTTAAATTTTTAGGAGACCAACTGAACTGTGTGCTCATAAATACACACCCCAACAGTTAACTATGCTTTGTTTCAGCAAAGACAAGTGTAGTCAAATATACTTATTCTCAAAGGCACATAGGTAAAGTAGTATAATGTCATCTCCTGTCCTTGAACTTTATTTTCCCGTCCTCCTATTTCCAGTTAGCTGAGTTCTTTCAAAAGTATGATTAGTTTGGCACGTTCATGTTATTTATCTATTTATTTATTGGTGTTAATATCCCACATTAGTGAAAAACAATTATCAGTTCAATATGGCTTAAATATATGTAATATGTTTATTTTTTTTATGAATGTTTTACTGTAACCTGCCCCAGATAAGGGTGGGCTAAAAATAATAAATCTAAATCTAATATAAGATTTAGAAATATTACATTGTATCAGATTAAAAGATTTACAAAAGTTTGCCTGAATAAATCACAGGCTAATGTGACCACAGATCTTCTCTGTCACATGTCATGTAATGCTATTTCGGGGTGCACCTCATTATACGTGGCATATAGGGCAAGAAGGTAGACAGAAATCTTCTTGTTCTGTGTCCTGGATAACAAGAGGCACCCCAGTACAAAAGACTATTTTGTAATATTTACATCTGCACACAGTCTGCTTCCATTGCTGAACCCAGGGTTGATACACAGGTGATTATCTAGTTAAGATCAGATGTTAGCTAGATAAACCATGGTTTATAAATTCCCGGGGTCTCTTACCACAAAATGTTTTAACCAGAAAACTTGCCAAGTTAAAATATAACCAATTACCTTTAGTAGGGATGACCTACCAAGGTTTTCCTGAATGTTGGATATCCAGCTCTGTCTACTCTACTTTGGTTAAGGAGGCCCACATATTGCACCTTTGAGTATATGGCTAACTTTAACCTGTTTCTTCAGCTCAATAGTCTTCCATAAGCTCACTGTACCCAAACCCAGCCAGGAGGCAAAACATGATATCATGTCGGAATATATATTCCCCTTGGATCAGCTCCACTTAAGGTAAGTGTGACTTTAATCTGTGGACAATTGAATATTTTGAATATGCACTATTGACATGTTTTTGCACTTGGAAACTTTATATAAACCACAAAATAGTAAGCAGACAAGTTTATTTATTTGTTACATTTGTATCCCACATTTTTCCACCTATTTGCAGGCTCAATGTGGCTTACAATAGTACTGTAGAGGCGTTCACCATTTCCGGTAAAAACAGTTACACAGTGATGTTATGGTAGAATAGGGTTCATGTGGAACAAACAAACAGGGAATCATATAGAGGAAGAGTTACGTTATGTCCATTACGCTTTTTGGTTTCGTTGTGTTGCTGGGCTCAGGCATTTAAGTAGGGTCGGTAGGGTATGCCTTCCCGAACAGGCAAGTTTTTAGTGATTTCCAGAAGTCTAGGAGGTTATACGTTGTCTTCACGGCTTTTGGCAGTGCACTCCAAAGTTGTGTGCCCATGCAGGAAAAGCTGGATGCATAAGTTGACCTGCACTTGAGTCCCCCGCAGCTTGGGCAGCGGAGGCCCAGATATGTTGGTTTGGGGAGATCGATGACGAACAGGAGAGTGGTGGCTTTAACCATAGAATGCCCCACATCCCTGACTGACTGAGGTTTCCTAAACTTCATTAACAGTTCTTGACATAAGCTTAGTGGCGACAACAAATAACTTTAACCTGTATCATTTAGTCCCTGCTGAATGTATCCACAGTCAGTGCCTTGCAGCACAACACATCTCACAAAAGCAATCAACACCATTACTTGATCTATTATTATTATTAAACAAACCGCACCAGCAACTGCTTATTTAAATTCTTACAGCCCTATCTATGGCCATAAGGAGTGAAAAAAAAGGAATACCATACTACTAAATGCAAACTACGTCACAATAGAAACAGAAAAACACAGAAGCCACTGTATTAAATGAAAATTGTATGTTTACTATAACAGAAATGGAAAAGTACATCTGTCATGCATTACGGTTAATATAAAACAAAAAGAAAAGCAGCTTGAGAAAAAGAGAAGGAAAACCACAATAATGTTCAGTGCGCATCCCTATTTGGCAGGTGGAGATAGTGGTTTTGTAAAAGCGTCCCTCATATGTACCCCATGGTGTGGTGGTTTTGGCTGGAGCATTGTCAGAACAGTTGAGGGGGGATGTAGAAGCAAAAATAATTGACCACAGGAGAAGAACTGATGGCAACTATTTCCTCTCTAATGCCTGCCATGTGATGACTTACACTATCCATCAGCTGACACAGGATCTTCTGCATGGCCCAGATTACTTTCTGTAGGACTGGAGTTCTCAACCCAGTATTTGGGACAAACTAATCCAGTCAAGTTTTCAGGATATCTACAATGAATATGCATGAGATAAATCTTCATATAAGGGAGGAAATGCACACACATTTATCTCATGCATAAAACATTGTAAATAACCTGAACATCTAACTGACTTGTAGATCTCTACCCTTAAAATAGCAGTATCTGAGGAATGGCCTAGTGGTTAGAGCACTGGGCTTGACATCCAAAGGTGCTTGGTTCAAATCTCACAACTGCTGCTCCTTGTGATCTTGGGCAAGTCACTTAACCCTCCAATTCCTTAGGTGCATTGTGAGCCCTCTAGGGTCAGGGAAATACTCAGTGCACCTTAAGGGAACTCACCTTGAACTACTCCTGAAAAAGGTGTGAGTAAAATCAAAATATCTGACTGATCAGCAGTCCATGTCTTGGACAAATCTGTTGCTGCTTCTTTAAAGCTTCTGGGTATCATTATGAGATGAATGCTTTAGGACCAAAGATACAGCTGCAAGACACTACTACTACTACTACTTAACATTTCTAGAGCGCTACTAGGGTTACGCAGCGCTGTACAAAATAAAGAAGGACGGTACCTGCTCAAAGGAGCTTACAATCTAAAGAACAAAATGTCAAGTTGGGGCAGTGTAGATTTCCTGGGTAGAGGTGTAGAGGTTAGGTGCCGAACGCGACATTGAAGAGGTGGGCTTTAAGCAGAGATTTGAAGATGGGCAGGGAGGGGGCCTGGCGTATGGGCTCGGGGAGTTTGTTCCACGCGTGGGGTGAGGCGAGGCAGAAAGGGTGGAGCCTGGATTTGGCGTGGTGGAGAAGGGTACTGAGAGGAGGGATTTGTCTTGAGAGCGGAGGTTACGGGTAGGAACGTAAGGGGAGATGAGGGTTGAGAGGTAAGGAGGGGCTGCAGATCAAGTACATTTGTAGGTTAGTAGCAGAAGCTTGAATTGAATGCGGTACCTGATCGGAAGCCAATGAAGTGACTTGAGGAGAGGGGTGATATGAGTGTATCGGTTCACACCTACTTGACGAGTTGGGACTTAAAGGAAGTCTTTCTCAATGTGTTCAGAAGTGGTGATAGTCCTCTGTTAATAAGTGACACATGATAAATTTATATATAACCATTATTATTGCCATTGGCTATCATATGTCTTGCTTTTTTCCTCACTTTCCACTGTGTGTGAAAAACAGATATATTTAATATGTTATTCTTATAGCATAAGAACATAAGCACTGCTATACTGAGTCAGACCGAAGGTCCATCAGGCCCAGTATCCTGTTTCTAACAGTGGCAAATCCAGGTTACAAGTACCTGGCAAGATAATAATAATAATAATAATAATAATAATAATAATAATAATAATAATAATAATAATAAAACTTTATTTCTAACTTACTGTATCTAGGACAGTCTAAGTGGGGTACAAAAATACATACATGAGAAAATAATTCAATACACCAATAAATAAAAACAATTTTATAAAATCATACATTACAACATATAGTACAAATTAACATATAACTACAACAACAGCAGGACTGTATATCTCATATAGCTAAAAAAAAAAAAATCAAGCGTAAAAATCAAGAGTAAAAACAGATTTTATGCTGCTTATTCCAGGAATAAGAAATGGATTTTCCCAAGTCCATCTTAATAATGGCTTTACTTTTCTCTGCATCTTTTCTAAATTTGCTATATGTTTTTTGAGATGCAGTGACCAAAATTACACTCAATATTCGAGATGCAGTCGCACTACAGAGTGATACAAAGGCATTATAATATTCTCAGTTTTGTTCTTCATTCCTTTCTAATAATTCCTAACAGTCTATTTGCTTCCTTAGCTGCCACTGCACACTGAGCAGACGGTTTCAATGTATCATCAATAATGATACCTAAATCTTTTTCCTGAGTTGTGACTCTCAATGTGGAACCTTGCATCGCACAACTATAGTTAGGGTCCATCTTCCAAACAAGCAACACTTTGCACTTGCTCACATTAAATGACATCTGCCGTTTGAATGCACAGTTTCCAAGTCTCAGGACATATTCAGAGGACATATTTGTGTTCATGAAAGAAAAGGTAGCTTTAAATTAATGTTCCTATAATAGTCCTACAAGTTGCATATTTTAAGCTTCGATGAGCTGGTTTTTCAAATCACTTGTCAACTTGTATTCACTTAAAAAATGGTGTGAAGGAGTGAGAAGAGTAAACACAGTTCTCATTATGAGCACTCCCTCACTAGGTCACAACAAAGAATAACTAGACTGCTCGTCAGGAGGTTAGGGCTCAGGCAGACAGCAGGATAAAATCCCTAGTGTGGGAACAGAACAGAATGGTCCAGAAGAGGGAGTACAGGTCCTCCAAGAGGCATTCCAAGCTGGGGCAACAGATGGGCTCAGGGCAGGAAGAAGGGGTTCTCCAGGAGACTATCTAGCCTATGACTGCTGTGGTTGAAGATAGGTCAAGTTAGGATGATTATATTGTGAAGTGTTTACCCAGCATGTGGCTGCAGTATTTGAAGATGGGCCAAGGTGGAAAACTAGAATGTACAAGTGAGAGTATTGAAGTTGGGCCTGCTATGATCTGGTCACCATAGGTGTTAACAAGTGTGAGTTTTGTGAATCCTGGCTTTGAGGAACCTGAGAGAGTAAAACTCCTTTTCATGTGAGACTGAGTTTAATTTAAATTCTACCTATGTTTGCTCACCAGATCTGTGACAATAACAGATCTTTGATACGTTTTGGCCCATAATAAAGAATTTTTCTTTGACACTGTCTACTGACTGTGTCTGTGAAAGCTTTATGCCTGGCTGCAACCCATGCTAAAATAGATGGGTTAAGTTGTATACTTCAGTTGTAGGTGATTCAAATAACAAAATTATTGTGTAAATAATTTGTTGGTAATTAGTGTACACAAAATTAGATGGGTCAATATTTAAAAAAAAAAACACTTCTGTGGTTGGTAATGGGGCTGACCATATAAGCATTTAAAAAAAAAATAACAAAAACCAAGGTTACTTGAATGGATAATTTGGGCAATTTATATTGTTGGATGGACAAAATTATCTATCTGAAAAGGAGTCAGTATTTGGGGCATTCTGTGGCAATGCTGCATAGATAGGACTAGATTCAGTAAATGGCACTCACATTTGGGTGCTGAAAAAAAATGCACACTGAGTGTTATTCTATAGTTACCACACTGAGTTGGGAGCCATTTATAGAATAGCACATAGAACCAGGATCCGCACACAACATTGGATATAAGAATTTACACCAAGGTGTAAATCCTCGAGTATAAGTTAGGCATGAATCCCCCAAATTCAATAATACTGAGCATACCTGACCCATCTATGCCCTTTCCATGGCCACACCCCTTTTCAATTGACATTCAAAGATTTGCACACACATCTTTATAGAATAGCACTTAGCAAGATCTGTGCACAAATCCTTATTAGAGCCAATTAACTGCAGTAATTGTTTGTTAGTGCCCAATTATTGCTAGTTATCAGCTACATGTCAGGTCAATACTCAGTTAAATTGGACACCTCTACATGAATATGTGATGAAGACATTGGGACGATATTCAAAATGGTTTAAACAGCCAGGAGAGGCTGCTGAATATTACCCCTTAATGGCCAATCCCTAACCAGTGAGGTTTGGGAAAGGCCAGGGGTGGAGTTTGGGCAGAAAAGCCACCTAGCCAGTTAGGGGCCATATTCAGCTCCCTAACCATCTAGGAACCTGAATAAAGTTAGGACAGAAAAAAGGCCATCCTAACTTTATGCAGTGAAGGTAAGTTAGTCTTATGTTAAGTGAACTCTTTCAGAGAGTGCATTGCAGGGAGTGGGGACTCCTGCAGAGAAGATTTACTGGCAGGTGTCATAGCATATGATTTCATTTGGAGAAGGTGTGGTTAAGGCAATTCCTTGGGAGGACCTTAGCAACCTTGCAGATGTGTAGAGTCCCATTTCCTTGAAGATCAGACATAGAGTTTAAAATGTAGCCCTGTATTTTACTGCCAGTAACGTTTTTGCAGAAATGGCGTGATGTGATCACATAGCATACAACCTTCTCTCAATCATGTTGCAGCAATCTGCATCAGTTGGAGCTGGTGCAAACCCTTTGTAGTTAGATCAATGTAGAGTGCATTACAGTAATCCAGTTGATGTTATCATGGCATGAAAGACTGTAACAAGACTTATCTTCTCAATGCCACATTGAGCCTGCAAATAGGTCGGGGAATGTCCAAGATCGAGCTCCTCGTCTTTCCTCCTAAACCCACTTCTCCTCTTCCTCCACTCTCTATCTCTGTTGATAACACCCTCATCCTCCCCGTCCCATCTGCCCGCAACCTCGGAGTCATCTTCGACTCCTCCCTCTCCTTCTCTGCGCATATCCAACAGACTGCCAAGACCTGTCGCTTCTTCCTCTTCAACATCAGCAAAATTCGCCCTTTCCTCTCTGAGCACACCACCAGAACTCTCATCCACGCTCTCATTACCTCTCGCCTTGATTACTGCAACTTACTCCTCACCGGCCTCCCACTCAGCCATCTATCCCCCCTTCAATCAGTTCAGAACGCTGCGGCACGTCTTATATTCCGCCAAAACCGATATACTCATATCACCCCTCTCCTCAAATCACTTCATTGGCTTCCGATCAGATATCGCATACAATTCAAGCTCCTCCTCCTTACCTACAAGTGCACTCAGTCTGCGGCTCCTCACTACCTCTCCACCCTCATCTCCCCCTATGTTCCCGCCCGTAACCTCCGCTCACAGGACAAAGCCCTTCTCTCAGTACCCTTCTCCACCACTGTCAACTCCAGGCTTCGCTCATTCTGCCTTGCCTCACCCTATGCCTGGAACAATCTTCCTTTACTCATATGCCATGCCCCCTCCCTACCCATCTTCAAATCTCTGCTTAAAACTCACCTCTTCAATGCTGCCTTCAGCGTCTAACCGCTCGAGATAGATAGAATGCCCCAATCTATCCACCCTATCAGATTAATTGTTCACTCATCCTCTAGATTGTTCACTTGTCTTTAGATTGTTCTCTTGTCTTTTAGATTGTAAGCTCTTTGAGCAGGGACCGTCCTTCTATGTCTAAATTGTACAGTGCTGCGTAACCCTAGTAGCGATTTAGAAATGCTAGTTAGTAGTAGTAGTAGTAGGAATGTGGGATACAAATGCAATAAATAAATAAAAAATAAATGTATGGAGAGAAAGACAACATATTTGCTGAAAATGATAGAGGCAGCTTCTGAAGGTTACTTGGATTTGGGATTTGCAGTGGTGTTAGTACTGCTGGATTTCTCAGCAGTTTTTTATCCTGTAGACCACAATATCATGCTAGCATGACTGGCAGAAACAGGTATTGGTGGCACAGTACTTGCCTGGTTCAGAGTCCATCAATTAGATATGAAACAATCCGTATCGTTCACAGCACTTCATCGCTGCCATGGGTGCTGACCTTGGGGAAAGATACTATAAGGATCAATTCTGTTGTTTATTTTATTTAACTATCTCAAACTACTAACTGGGTTTTTACAGTTGATGGATACTTATTTCTACATCTATATAGACGATGTGCAGCTATTCATACAATTAAGCCAGACTGTTTTACTTCCATGAATAAACTGTCTACCTGTTTAATAGCAATTCAAGAATGGACTAAACAACCACAAACTGTTTTTGAACCCATATAAAACTAAGTTCCTGTGGGTCCTTAATACAACTGGTCACATGACATCAAAATTGCATTTGGAAGCTACGAAGTTCCTTTAAATCACAAGTCTAAAACCTCGGGTTACAACTAGACTCAGCAATTAACCCTGAACACTACTCTCTTGGTTTTTATGAAAATCATCTACTAGGGATACGAAAACTGTCTCCATTTTAACTATAGGTATTGGTAGCCCTGAGCAGGATGAACAGAAGCTTTAAATTCATGCCCCTCCCCCTTTCCAACATTTAGTAATACTGGCCAGTTTTCTAATATCCAAATGCTTAATGTCAGTATTCTTGCTGGTGCTGCATATCTGGGTATATACTGGCTACCAGATGTTATCTGGGTATCGGTGATATTCAAAGTGGTACTCAGATAATAACTGAATAATGTTGGGATACTATTTTTGTTGTCCTAACTTTATATGGGTAGTTACTCGGTTAGCAGACGGAAAATCTCCACTAACCAGGAAACTAGATACTCCACCTAGACTCTACCTCCAGACCACCTCAGTGCTATTCAATAGGGCAGGAACAGTCATAAAGGGTTTTTAGCATCATTATCCAGCTAAATAATGCCTCTTAAAACCTAGATATGGTTTGGATGAGCAGCAATTATCTGATTAAGAGCAGCTCCTATTTGGACAGCTGTCACAGAATATTGGGTACCTTGGATTTCTAGCAAAGAAGGATCATAGCATGCTGCTAGTGAATGAAGAATGAAGATAGAGAATGCAAATGAGCTAATTATGAGGTTATTGAAACACTATAATTTACTTACATCCCATTTTGTCTCCTCAAAGTCTGTCAGAGCCCAGTATACTAATGGGGCAAGTCTATAACCTGGCATCTCAAAATACTGAGTGACAATTCTATAATGGCATGTTGACACCAAAATTTCATTATAGAATACTACTGCAAGTCAGCATCGATATGCCTACAATTAGGTGCAACCATTTACGCAGGTCTATGACTGGTGTAATTTGGCATGCGGCATGCCTAAGTGTGTCATACAGTGCATGTCACATAAGGGCTCGTTTTCAAAAGAGTAAAACATCCAAAACGTGGTATAAATCTGCATTTTGACATTTTTCTCACAAAAACATCCAAATTGGTATCTTCAAAGCCAATTTTTAGACATTTTTTATGAAGTCCGTCAGAAGTGCATTCAAATCACAAGGGGGCATGTCAGGGGCACATTAAGGGCAGGATCTGGATGCTCTTAACATTTGGACATTTTTCTGCCATAATGGAACAAAACAAAAACATCCAGGACTATAATTTGGAAGTTTTGGTCTAGACCTGTTTTATTAGTGAATAATCCACAAAAAAATACCCTAAATGACCAGATGACCACTGGAGGGAATCAGGAATGATCTCTCTTACTCCCCCAGTGGTCACTGACTCCCTCCTACCCCCCACAAATCTACCAGAGCGAATGGACTACAAACGCTAACACCATCCAATTCCTCCAAGAATGGGACGATATAAGCACAACAACATTAGACAAAATTGCCCCAGCCCAAACCAGAACATCACACAGGAAAAATGCAAATCCATGGTTCACCGAAGAACTAAAAAAACTGAAATCACAAGTCAGGAGACTTGAACGAGCCTGGAATAAAAAGAGAGACGAACAAACACTAAATGACTGGAAACAACTTCGGAGAAAATACAAATACACTATCAAACAGACAAAAATACTACATTATAAAACATTAATAGGACCAAACTACAAAGACACACATAAACTCTTCAACCTCGTGAACAAACTGTTAGACACCACACCTGTTACAACCAATGACAAAGATATACCAAGTGTCGACAACCTTGCAAAATACTTCAAGGAGAAAATTGTACTATTACGACACAAAATACCCACCAGCCCTACAGAATACACCACTTTCCTAGACTGTCTAGACCCAGAAGAAGGAACACACCCAGCAGACAGAACCTGGACCGAATTTGAACTATTATCAGAAGACCTCATCTCCAAAACTCTCAAAAAATATGCCAAATCCAACTGCAAACTAGACATATGTCCAAATAGCCTCATGAAATCTGCTCCTCAACAATTCATAATAAACCTAACTAGCCACATAAACTACATGCTACAAAACGGACTCTTCCCAGAGGAAAAAGGAAAAATCTTACTCACACCAATTCCTAAAGACACAAAGAAAAACACGAGCGAAATAACCAACTACAGGCCAATAGCATCCATACCACTAATAACCAAGATAACCGAAGGTGTGGTAACTAAACAACTCACAAGCTACCTAGACAAACATTCAATACTGCATGATGCCCAATCAGGATTCCGTTCGAATCACAGCACAGAAACAGTATTAGTCACCCTTATGACTAAATTCAAACAAATAATTGCAACTGGCAACAATATACTCCTCCTACAATTTGACATGTCAAGCGCCTTCGACATGGTTGACCATGGAATCCTACTACACATACTTGAATATTTTGGCATCGGAGGAAACGTCCTGAATTGGTTCAAGGGGTTCCTAACCCTGCGCTCGTATCAAGTCACATCAAACTCAACCAAGTCCAAGGCATGGATACCGGAATGTGGAGTCCCACAAGGATCACCTCTATCGCCAACCATATTCAACCTAATGATGATCCCTCTAGCAAAACTCCTATCAAAACAAAACCTAAACCCATACATATACGCCGACGATGTGACAATATACATCCCATTCAAACAAGACACCAAAGAAATCTCCAACGAAATCAATCAAAGTCTACATATCATGAACACATGGGCAGATGCATTCCGCCTGAAACTAAACGCAGAAAAGACCCAATGTCTGATACTCACCTCCCAATACAACACAACCGAATTCAACGCGATAAACACACCAAACCTAAAACTTCCAATCTCAGAAACGCTAAAAATCCTCGGTGTGACTATCGACCGCCACCTAACACTTGAAACTCACGCAAACAACATAACCAAGAAGATGTTCTTCAGCATGTGGAAATTGAAAAGGATAAGACCATTCTTCCCAAGATTCGTCTTCCGCAGCCTAGTGCAATCCCTCGTCCTCAGCCACTTGGATTACTGCAACTCATTATATGCAGGCTGCAAAGAGCAAATACTGAAGAAGCTTCAAACAGCCCAGAACACAGCAGCCAGGCTCATCCTCGGAAAACCTAAATATGAAAGGGCAAAACCACTGCGTGAGAGACTACATTGGCTTCCACTCAAGGACCGCGTTACTTTTAAAATTTGCACGTTAGTCCATAAGATTATTCACGGTGAAGCCCCAGCATACATGACTGATTTAATAGACCTACCACCCAGAAACGCCAAAAGATCATCCCGAACTCACCTCAACCTTCACTACCCCACTTGCAAGAGGTTGAAGTACAAGACGATACACGCGTCAACCTTTTCCTACATGAGCACGAAGTCTTGGAATACACTTCCGCGCAACCTAAGAACGATTAGCGAACAAGCCTCCTTCCGTAAACTACTGAAGACTCACCTGTTTGAACAAACTTACGGAAAGAGCCAAAACACTTAGAAACCACACTCACTGTTCACCAACTCAATACACATCCACTTCTGATCCCCCATCCCTCTATCCAGTCAATCATTCACTTACTCACGGAACAATGTACATTATATACCTAGGTTTCTAACAATGCCCTTTTTTCCCATTGTCTCCTTCTAATGTTTCCATGTTGATGTCCCATTGTTATACTCCCATTGATATTCGAATGTCTCGCACAACTCTGTTCAATGTAATCCATAACTTAGTCGTATCAAATGTATTTCTATTATTCATGTCTTATTGTAAGCCACACTGAGCCCGCAAATAGGTGGGAAAATGTGGGATACAAATGCAATAAATAAATAAATAAATAAATTAAAACATTACTTACCATCCGCTATGACAGTTTCAGATGTTATACTCAGGTCCATTAGAGCAGTATGCAGGTCCCTGGAGTAGTCTAGTGGTGGGTGCAGTACACTGCAGACAGATGGACATAGGCCCATATTTCCCCCTACCTGTTACACTTGTAGTGGAAACTGTGAGCCCTCCAAAAATCACCAGAAATCCACTGTACCCACTTATAGGTGCCCCCTTCACCCATAAAGGCTATTGTAGTAGTATACAGCTGGGGGTAGTGGATTTTGAGTGGGTTTTGGGGGGCTCAGCAGACAAGATAAGGGAGCAACAGTGAGATGTGTACCTGGGAGCATTTGAAGTCCACTGCAGTGCCTCCTAGGGTGTCCCATTGCACTCCTGGGATGTGTGTGTGGCCATTCTACTTAGAATGCTGGCTCCTATATCCCTGTGACTTGATTTTGTGTTTTTCATTTGGACTTTTTGGGTTTTTTTTTTTAGAAAATGGACCAAAAAGATAGACACAGACCACAAGAACATCTAGCAAATAGTCATTTTCGGGAAAAAAAAACAAAACATTTTTCTGTTTTCAAAATGGCTATATTCCCCACTTGAATTTTGGATGTTTTTAGTAAAACATCCAAAGTTGGTCTTTGATGTGATATTGAAAATGCCCCTCATATTATTTCATAAGTTATGCATGTAAGTTGGCGCCATGCCCATGGCCCACCCGTGCTCCACCTAGATATACAATCCCCTCACATTTACATGCCACAGCACTTACATGCTACCTTATAGAATAGTGTGAGTTGTACTTGGGTATGTATGTTTATGTTTATTAAATTTAATATACCACTTAACAATATAGTACCAAGTGGTTTACAATGCCAATAAATACATTTTAAAAAATTTTAAATTAAGAACACCAAAATTTTGAAAGGAAAGTCTAACACATTCAAAAGATAACAACTACTTACATTTTTTTTTCATTAACCAGCAAGTTGCAGACTGCAACCTGTAAGTGGTGCTAATTGGATCATTAACATATGCAAGGTGCGTGCAACTGCACATGACCAGGTAGAGAATTGCCTTTCATGGCTTTTTTTTTTTTTAGTTTAAAGAAGTCTTTATTAAACAAATAGAGAAATGACAAAATCCAAAAAGAGATCAAGTACAACAACAAATGCAAATATCCCAACAAATCTCTAAAGTCTTTGAGAGAACACAGTTCAAGAACTTCGACAATTTATGACTAAGTTATAAAAGTTAAACCCCCGACTTAAGTTAATAAAAAAAAAAAAAAAAAAAAAACAAAGAACATTCCCACTAAACTTCTGCATGTGAAAGAGAACAGTGTGAAAGTTTTCTGAATTGTTCTAGAATTATGATCATAGCACAGCTTTAAATAAGTCATAAAAACTACAATTATATAATGCATTATACTGATATATTACCAAAGTATTCAAGCGATCCTTATTAGCAGGTTAAGGTTTCACAAGTCAGTTTAAGTATTTAAGACCAGACAAATGGGAGCCTATTACATAATTGTTTCAGACTTTAGGGAGTTCTAAACTAAAGAACAATTACTAAACTATTCTTATCATCAGTACTTTAAGCTATGCAATACCAATTTTTTAAACAGCAAGAAATACAAAAACAATTGAAAAAAGAGGATAAGTACAAATCGTTATGTTCTACTATTTAAGTTATCATGGCAGTTAAAGGGGTTTTCAGGAAGTTGTGCTGTGTTATTTCAGAAAACACTGAAGTCTTATGACAGAAATATATGACTATATATGGCTGTTCTTTTTCCGTTCTGCTGCATATAGCTACTTCTGGAATCCTGTCTCCTTAATCTGGTAAAAAAACGATGAAGTTGCATTATGGCAGTTGATCAATATTAAAAACGTCTCTTTTTACAAAGACCTTGTGACTTTGGGGTTCTTTTACTAAGCGGCGGTATAAGGACCCTTTTGGTTAGGGTTACCATATGTCCGGATTTACCCGGACATGTCCTCTAACCGGGTGGGTTTTGCCAATCTGCCCGTTTGTCTGGATTTCTGGACAAATGGGCAGGCTGGTGGGTGGGCCATTCTATAGGATGGCCCACCCGCCAGCTTACCTGTTTGTTCAGAAATCCAGACAAACGGGCAGATTGCTAGCCTCCCCTTCCCTTACTTACCCTGGTGGTCTAGTGACCTCTTCCACCTTCGGGGCAGGAAAGAGCCCCCTCTTTCCTACCCGGAGTGCTGCCCTGCTTGCATCCTTCCTGTTGCTGATCTCGGCGCCAATTCAAAATGGCCGCCAAGAGTTGAAGTGACCTCACGAGACTTCAACTCTCGGCGGCCATTTTGAATCAGCGCCAAGATCAGCAACAGGAAGGATGCATGCAGGGCAGCGTTCTGGGTAGGAAAGAGGGGGCTCTTTCCTGTCCCGAAGAGGTCACTAGACCACCAGGGCAGTAGTAAGGTAAGGGGAGGGGGGTGACGGGGTGTTTGACAGGGGGAGGGGAAAATGTGAAATGGGGCGGAGTGAGGGCATGATAGGTGGCCAGGCGAGGGCATGAAAGGGGCGGGGTGGGGTGTGAAAGGGGGCGGGGTGGGTGTGTGGAAGGGGGCGGGGCATGTGTCCTCCTTTTTGTGGGACAAAATATGGTAACCCTACTTTTGGTGGGGTCGGCGCACGAGTTTAATGTGCACCAAGGCCCCCTTTTACTGCTGCAGATAAAAGGCTTGTTTTGTTTTAAAGAAGGAAATAGTTGTGTGGTAAGTTTGACGTGTGGTAGGGGCTCTTGTGGCAATCAGGCAGCGTGCAGTGCTGCCCGAATACTCCTGGGCACATCCCCGGTGCTAGAAAATACAAAGGTACTTTCTAGCATTATAGTTGCTGCGTACCAGAAGCTGGAAATACCACCGGGCTCCTGCGCTGAACCTGGCAGTAGGTCCGACTTGGCATGCAGCAATGCAGCGGTACAGGTACCACTGCTTTGTAAAAGGGCCCCTTTGTTTATAGCCCACTAAAAAAAGAATTTTAAAAATGTAGATGTTATAATTACTTTGCTGGGAGATAATGAGGGGCATTTTCGATATGATGTCCAAATCTGATTTTGGACATTTTTCAAAAACGACCAAAAATCCAGTGCCAAACATTATCATTTTTGAACCAGAAAAACATCTATCTTTTTGGTTTGAAAATTGCCCTATTGTAGATATTTTTGTGTTGAATGCATCCTTCTTTAAGGGTAATTTTCAAACAAAAATTATCTAAGGGAAAAACGCACAAAAATAAACTATTGGGATGTCTGTGAGCCATCAGTCTTACTAGTCTGGCCTCACAGACATCCCAGCAGAGCAGTGGTGCAGCCTAGGGGGCATTGCAGTGTACTTCACATAAACGGTTCAGGGGCAAATCACATGATAACCCACATATATTGTATCATAAGTCCCCCGGTAATTGCAAAAATGTACTGTATCCAACTGTACACTACTACAATAGTCTTTATACCTGCAGATATCACCTATATGTGGGTTCAGTAGGTATTTTGTGCTTTTTGAGGTACTCACATTTTCCACCACAAGTGTACCAACTAGAGTGAGCTATGGGCCTGGGTCTCCTCTACAGTCCACTGCACCAACCACTAGGCCACTCCATAGACCTGCTTGCTGCTCCAAATGGAATGGTCATTATATCTGCAGCTGTCATAGAGCCTAGTATGTATTGTCACTTTCAACACTTAGGATGGTGGGAGGGGGCCAGTGACCACTTTGGGATTAAGGGGGGGGGTGGGTTCAAGCCTTTATCCATCCAGTGATCATCTAGTCAGCTTCAATCCTTTTTTGGCACTTAGTTGTTAATGAAACAGGTCTAGCCAAAAATGTCCTATTTATTGTTCTGGACATTTTTGTGTTCCATTATCAAAGCTAAACATCCAAATCAAAAGCCTGCCCTAGTTCCGCCCAAAACATGTCTCCAACATGCCCCTATTTAGATGAACTGTATTGAAAAATGTCTTAAAGTGAGTTTAGAAAATAGCAATTTGGATGTTTTTGCGGAAAAAAATCCATCTGCCGCTTTATGCCATTTTTTGGATGTTTTTCCGTTTTGAAAATGAGCCCTTTGGTGACTAGCTTAGTACAGAAGAGAATTTGTAGGTTTATTGATAAGAATCTGTTTTTATTTCATTAAACAAAAACAGAATTAGTAGCTTGATTAAATAGTCTGATGTTCTGTTCTTTTCCCTTTAATTGTTAGAGCCCTAGAGCAGTAAAATATGTAGGAATTATATACTTATCAGGTCTACATCATTTAGTCTTAAATTAGTTTTATTGCTACCCACCTCTCCAGTAAATTATCCCAATTAAGAAGACAAGAAGGAAATGTGTCACTACAAGGTATTTTCATCAGCAAGTGACTTGCCCTAAAAAATAAAATAAATAGATAGATAGATCATTATATCTATCTATATCTAGATAGATAGATATTGCCAATGAATTTCTGATGAGATGCAGTGTGAACAGTTCATACTGCATCTCATCAGAAATGCATTGGCAATACAAAGGTCTTTTTGAAGACCAGACACAACATTCACAAAGGCCACTCCTCAAGTGTTTGATGCAAACATCCTCTTTGATGACCCCTGCAGTGCCATGTCGGGCCTTGTATGCAACAATAGTGTTTTCACTATGGATGATTGTCCCATGTCCTTGATGCTAAATGAGTTGTTTCCTTTAATCTTTACTGAGTAGGATATAAGGGAGCTTACCTGTGCCAGAAATGGTATTTAAAGATAATGATATAGAAAACCTGAAACAAATCTCAGTGAAGCTAGAAGATGTAATAATCCAAATCAGCAAATTAAAAAGCAGTAAATCACCTGGCCTGGATGGTATACACTTCATAGTACTGAATAAATTCAAAATAAAATTGCAGATCTATTATTAGTAATCTGTAACTTGTCATTAAAATTGTCCATGGTGCCTGAAGATTGGAAAGTTACCAGTGTAATATCAATTTTTATAAAGAGTCTACAGGAGTGATCAGGTAAACTACAGACTGGTAAATCTGATGTCAGTGCTAGGGAAA
The DNA here is from genome assembly GCF_901765095.1 of Microcaecilia unicolor. Lineage (NCBI taxonomy): Eukaryota > Metazoa > Chordata > Amphibia > Gymnophiona > Siphonopidae > Microcaecilia > Microcaecilia unicolor. The sequence continues at coordinate 420,815,258 of NC_044033.1, forward strand.
GTGATAGAAACTATTATGAAGAGCAGTACTAAACCCATAGACAAGCATTGTTTAATGGGACAGTGTCAACATGGAAGGGAAGTCTTGCCTTACCAATTTGCTACATTTTTTTTAAAGCTATGAATAAATGTGTGGATAAAGCCAGTTGATGTAGTGCATCTAAATCTTCAGAAAGTTTTTTATAAAATCCTGCATGAGAAACTCCTGAAAAAATGGAAAAGCCACTGAACAGGAGTCAATATTCTGAGGTGAATAGGAAACTGATTAAAAGATAGAAAACAGAGGATAGGGTTAAATTAATAATTCTCTAAATTGAAGAGGTGAATAAAGGAGATATGTACTGGGATTGGTGCTTTTAAACATAAATTATGTGGAAGTGGGAACAACTAGTGATGTGATCAAATTTGCTGATGAGACAAAACTATTCAAATTTGTTAAACTTATTGCAGACTGTAAGAACTTAGGTCAAGAACTTGCAAGAGGTTTTTACAAAACTTGAAGTCTGGGTATAAAAATGGCAGATTTATTTATGTGACATGATAGTTACGTGATGTTAGACTCTATATTAGGATCACCACTCAGGAAAAAGGTCTAGGTATCATCATGGTCAGTCTATTGATATTTTCTATTCAGGGAGCATCAGCAATCAGAAAAAAAGAGATAGAATATAAGGAATTATTAGGAAAAGAATAGAATAGAATAAAAAAAGTAATGCCTCTGTATGGATCCATGATGTGACCACACCCAGAGGATTATGCATTTCTGGTGCCACATCTACAAAAAAATAAAATAGCAAAATTTGAAAAGATACAATGAAGAGTGACAAAAATGATTTATGGAATAAAATGACTCTCATATGAGGAAAGGTGAAAGAGATTAGGGCTTTTCATCTTGAGGATGAGGAAGCTGAGTAGAAATATGATGGAGATTTTCAAAATCCTGAATGCAGTGGAATGGATAATCATGAATATTTTGTTTTACTCTTTCAAAAGACTAGGGGAAATGCCATGAAAAAAAAAATGTCCTATTTATTGTTATATATACTTTTTTTTTTTCACAGAAAGGGTGGTAGATACCTAGAAGATGTGGTGGAAGCAAAAACAGTGCTAGAATTCAAAAAAGGAGTGGGACATACACAGCTGATCCCTAAAGGGTAGAAAGAACTTTTGTGATTCTTCTAAGAAAATACAGGAAAGTAATTTCCACAGCATGGCAGTTATGACCCTCAAAACAAAGGCAACCTGTGTGGCAGAAACAACCCTAAACACCTTACTGTTCAGACTGGATGAGTCATGGCATTTACTATAAGTGACTATAAACACAGAGGATACCTAGCTACTCAAAATCAAAGAATTTACGAATTTTGCAAGCATTGACTTGTGAATAGTTAATTAATTTCCTGATTATATCTGTGCAATGTTTTTCTTCTCAGAAATGTTCAGGAAATCAATATTTCCTCATGAATCTGGTTCCTCAACATGACTTTTGCAACACATCTAACGTTAAATTTGTCCTTTTACTGCATTTATGTATTAGACTGACATCTACCTGCTAACCTGCTCAATAATCTGCTATGAAACTTGTTTTCCCAATGCAATCTTGTTGCATTCTCTTTACTCTGTAATCTGCTCCAAACCTCTCGAGGTGTGAGCGGAATATGAGCACCTGGTAAAGTAAAGTAAATATAATAATGTTCAAAATCATTTATCTGACTAAACTGTTTGTCTACCTTCACTCAGTCTGGCTAAAAGTAAATGTGGTGTTACAGAAGATTAAAGATTGAAAGAAGGGGAACACTCAGGCTAAGTCTGCAAAATAATATGGACAAACTGGACTGGCATATCCGTGGGTACTGATTTCCAGTGAAAAGTCTGCCTGTAGAGAAGCAGATGCAGAATCCATGGGACCATTGTAACTGGGTGATTTTAAGAACACCAATTAGATCTAGTTTATCATAAATATACGAGTTCCTATTTTTCCACTTGATTCTTGTTTGCCATACACAATGAAGGCAGCCTATCTGAAATTTAAAAATTGTTTATTTATGTGGCTGCATTACTCTTTTGCATCTGCCCCCCCCCCCCCCCTACTGATTTAGGAGATATTATAATTACTACTATTTTGAAGAATAAGAAAGACTCAAGTCATTTCGAATTGTAGACCTGTGGCCTCAATACTTCTATTCATACTGGAAGGATTTGTTACAACCCAATTAACAGATTATTTAGAGAATCATAATTTACTTCATTTTTCTCAATCTGGTACTACTACTACTTATCACTTATCCATTCTGCTTAAAAGACTCTGCCCAATAAGTTCTGGCTGAAGGCAAGAAATTACTTATTCTTCAAGTTGATCTTCTGAGTGCCTTTAATCTGATAGATAATACAACTTTTGTTTCAGAATTTAGAAGCAAAAGGAATCTCAGGATGAGTTTTTCCCTGGTTACAGGGCTTTCTAACAAGTAGATTATATAAAGTCAGAATGAATAATGATCTTTCTAATGCTTGGCAAAACCCTTGTAGGGTGCCACAGGGGTCACCCCTGCCTCCTATATGTTTAATATATTTTTATATTTGCTGGGATTTAAATTAGAGCAGGCAGATTTTTCAAATTATAGTTATGCAGATGATATAACGGTGTTAATTCTTCTTCATTCATCATTGTATGATGGATCCTTATTATTCAGAAATATATTTTGTTAACTAAAAATTGTGTTGCTATAGCACAAATTAAATCTTAATACCAAAAAATAAACAAAATTTCTTTTTAATTCATAATAGCCCTGATATTAGTCTTATATCATTTTCAATTAATCATTATACATATGATCTTTAGCCAACAATTAAGATCTTGAGAGTATTTATAGATCAAGCTTTAACGTTTGATATTCAATCACTTAACCAGAAAAACATTTTGTTTGATGAGAAAGGTTTGTATTATATGCAAATTTTTTTTTACACTGGGGGGCCCTTTTTCTAAGCCGCGTAAGCGTCTATGTGCACCCAATGTGCACCAAAATGGAGTTACCGCACATCTACCGTGTGACTCCTGCAGTAATTTCATTTTTACCACAAGGTTGAAAAATACATTTTTATTTCTGGCCACACTTATCAGATGCGCGCCAAGTGGCATTTGGCACATGTAAGTCATTACCACCTGGTTACCAGGTGAGACTTTACCACTAGGTCAATGGCTGGCGGTAAGGTCGCAGACCCAAAATGGACGCGCGGCAATTTTTATTTTGTTGCACGTCCAGTTTCGGCAAAAATATTAAAAAGGCATTTTTTACAGGTGCGCTGAAAAATGATTCTGCGCGCGCACAAAACCCACACCTACAATACTGCAAGCCATTTTTCAGTGCACCTTAGTAAAAGGACCCCTGGAGGAATTTAGATAACTAACTCAAGCTCTAGTTTTATCACAGCTGGATTACTGTAATGTTGTTTATCCAGCTTCTTCAAAACACCTAATGAAAAGGTAGCAAACACAAGCTAAGATAACTGCATAAATAGGACCACATAAAAGTCAGTCCTCTATACGGTTCATCATACCCGTTTAAGTGCTGAATATCATACTTAAACAGCTATGCTTTCAACAGCTCCTTAAACCCATTAATTCAATGTTGGAGCCCAGACATGGCCCAGCATTGAATTTCCAGAGATAACGCCAGTGGCAGTCATCATGTTTGCTTCAGATGTATATCGGCACCTGTGAGTGTGGATGCATCTAGTGCCACCCATTGAGGTGACATTAGGTGAATCTATGCTAACTGTACATTTGACTGTATATTTACTGCAATATGTGGTCTATATATCTATATCTATCTATATACCATTTAAAATGTTCAAATAACCTTTTAACAAAGCTACGAGATTTTCCACATCAAGAATGATCTAATCTGTTTCAATAGCATCAAGGGGTTAATCACATACACACATTTCCTATATGAATGAAAAAAAATCAGTGTTGCATCATCTCAGATCAGCAGTATGGCTTGATATAACATGTTGGAGAGAACATCTATTACCATAAGAACAGTTAATTGTTATAGTAATTATAGTAATCATAAACACTCATTCATAATTTTTGATGGGTAGAAACATGGTATTCCCACAATTTATTTTTTTCCAATTCAGAATTCTCTTGTGTTTTGTAGATCACCATATAAGATATAGTAAAATAAACTGATATTCTGAATAATGGTTTTTTTTTTAACACATAAGCAAATACAAACTCATTTTTGTCAGAAAGAGTGGCATCAATGATTTTCTGGTATGTTCTTACTACCCAATTGTTTAAAAGTCAGGATGTCAGCATGCTTAGAAATCATTTTCAATGAACCATGCAGTTGTCAAAATATTCAAAGATATGATTTTTTTTTGTCTAGATTGTATGTTTTAATAGTAAATGTTAGAAGAGTGGAATGAATAATAAAGACTAACAGGCTTATGCAAAATAAATAAGTAAAAATCATACTGTTTTTTAACCTGTAAACTGATAAATTTCATGTGCACAGAAAAACACCACTTCACATGATATATAGGGGTCCTTTTACTATGATGTCATAACAGATTTAGGCCCCCATTTACCGCTACTGGTAAAAGGCTTTTTTTACAAAGCCATTTCCAGAGGGAGCCCTTAATGCCTCCTATTTAGGAGGCAGTAAGGGTTTCAGTGGTAGCCTGATGGTGGGCAGTGCCGCATACTGCCCGATTACCACCTGGCATGCCTCTGAAGCTAGAAAATACACAATATTTTCTAACACTGGGAATGGCACACAGTGGGGGTCAGAACTACCACGTAGAGCTGAATTGCTGCACAGCAAGCCCTCCATAGACTTGCTGCATTTTCATAAAAGGGTACCTAGGTGCATGCTAATGAATTAGCATGTGTTAGGTGCCATGCAGCCTAAATTTTTACAATGGGCTGTGTGGCATTTAGTATCCGCTAATCATTAGTGTGCGCTAAATCCATTAGCACATGTTAGTTGCTCAGTGTTAATGTTCATTCATAACTTATATGTGACCACATATATTTTAAAAATAATACATGTAAATCATGACACTGCCCATGACCTGTTCAGTATGTGCCCTGAAGTCACTCACAATCAAGTCATATTAAGGTGGGCATGCGCTTGTTATTATACAAAGTTTTACCTGGGGTAATATTTATAAACTGCATTTTATGCAAGTATCCTGGCATATACTCATGAGAAAGCCTTTATAAAATTACCCCCCCCCCCCATTACTAGTATGCACTGAAACTGTAAAAAAAAAATATATGCTGTGCATACTCTTTATTGGCTAAAATCCCCTGTGTGAACTTGTCATTTTTTTAAAAGCCTAATAGAATGGTGGTTCCCCCCCCCCCCCCCCCTCCAGATTAAGAAGTTAATTTGATATCAGTTGAATGGGGAGAGATATTGCATCTGGACATGGAGCTGTTTTAAAAGTGTACCCTTATTTTATAAATATGTGGCAAGATCCTCTCTGCCCAGAGTATGCATGTGAAAGGTACATGCATATAAATATATGAATAAAGATTTTTGCATTTACATTGTTGTACCATGTGCATGCTGACAGATATACTAGGACACATCTGCAAAATGGCATCATTTGTAAAAGAGACTAACTGATGGTTGACTGGTGGGAGAAGCTGTATCTAACCCCAATCTAGAGGAGGGAAAAACCAGTCATGAACCAGACCTGGGTACATTTGCTCTGGTGCTTTAATAGACAGGCACCCTTCTGGAACGAGATGGGACAACAATGGGGTGCACCTAGGAACTATAACAGAGCCATAAGAGTATGGGAGTATGGAGGGTAACTGACAAGAAACAGCTGTGTAGTATGAATTATGATACTGTTGACCTGGTATCCCACCACTTCTTCTTACAGTTTATTGACTTTTGTGGTTGCTATACTCAGTCATCAGCAGAGCTTTATGTCCAAGATTCCCTTCACACTTGTCCCTGTTCCCAAGAAATTGGCATTCAAATATAAAGCCTCTTGAATTTACTCAACTTACCATGCTTTGAAACATTTCTGAAGTAGGCTGTGAAAACTGTAAGACTGTTGAATCTAAAGCATGCAGAATAGCTATTCTGCATGCTGTTTTAGACTCAATTTGTAATTTTTCAATTTGTGGTTTATAATTTTTATCTTTTCATTACTTGTTATTCTTTAATTTTTAGGGCTGTATTTTGATTAAAATTTGTAATCGTGATCGTCTGATTAATCATGCGATTAAATTTATGTTGTTTATTTTTGTTCCCACTATAACTTCTTGTAACTTTGGGAATAGAGGGTTAAGGGGCCCTTTTACTAAGCCGCGCAGGCACGTACACATGTCCTACGCATGTCAATTTGGAGTTACCGCCCGGCTATCGCGTGGCCCGAGTGGTAATTTTGTTTTTTATGTGTGTCCGATATGCATGCCGGAAAATCATTTTTATTTTCCTTTTCATGACGGAAACCGTGTGGTAATCATCATTCTACGTGTGTAGATGATTACCGCACAGTTACCCAAAATGACAATGAAGCCTACTACCATTCACAGGAATTCCTGTGAATGGTAGTGGGCTTCATTGTCAGTGGGACCAACATTTATAACGTTCCTACACTGCGGTAAGTGGAGTTTTTTTCCTATGATGGTGAGCCGTGCCCATACCTTAGAAGTATTGCAGGTTGGGTGGCTTTACTGAGGTTTCTTTCTCCACTGAAAGGTGTGTGGTGAACTGTTGTGGCGCCCCGGTGCCTTGAAACTCAACAATATAAATTTGTGAATTTTTGAGATTTTCTGGTATTTAAAGTTTGAGCTCGAGTGTTTTTTTTTTTTAATTTTACTGTTAACTCAGGTTGTTAGTAATTAGGTCTCATTGCATAAAATGGGATCTGTGCTGAAATAGCACGTTAGTGGTAAAATAACAGTATTAACAGTAACCCATGTTGATAACTTCTTCCCTTAGTAGTTGGCATGATTTGTTTTTTGCTCACTAGCAGCATCAGTTACTTTTGCTCACATTCTGCCAACCATAATTCTGGGGGCATTAGTTCACAACCCTATAAAATTATAAGAATGCAGGCCTCCTCTAGTTAGGCTTCAGGTTTAACTTAGGATATAAACACATGGAATTTCCTCGCAACTTCAAAATTGTCTTATGAAATTAGAACTAATGCACTGACAGTAGCTCTCTTACAATTTGCTTTGGTAGATACTACCTGTGAAACATCTCCTAGGTGCATTTTGCTGCACATCGTTGTTTAGACCCAGTGTGATCCAAGCACAATGCTCTTGCCATCAAATGGTGCTAGCCAATCTCTCACTAAGACCTAACAACTCATGTGTTTGACTATATGGACTGTTCAAAAGCCATGCAGTACCCCTGCCCTGCCAAGGGAGGGATGGGTTCCACATGGGGTGTTAGTGTGAGGGCACTGAGAGTGACAGTGTTTGGTAATGGTGGCAACTATCCAGGGAACCCCAGAACATTAACACTTTCCCACACAATAACCATGATACTCGGACCATGTACCATTTATATGACATATTTGCAGCTGCTGCCACAAAAATATGATGGACAAGGGTGGGAGGGCAGGGGTCTAGATGTATGTGCAGCTATGTATGTTAGGTAAACTTATCACTACCCACTGATTGATGAAATGCGTCTAGCTCTCCAATGTTCCACACTGCCTCCTCAACTAGGGTCTGGAGGACCTGCTGCTCAACAGCACTCAGTATCTCTTGACATGCTTTCTGTTTGGCATTCCTGCGGAGTTCTCTCCATTGTTGTGGTTGTGAGACACACCACTCAGCTTGTGACAGATCTCAATGAATGTTTTTTTGCTTCCTATATGCAATGAGGCATTGTCCTGTCACATCAGAGAGGTTCCTTCAGTGTTTTAGAACCTCTCTGACGAGCATGTCCACTTCATCTGAGGTAAAGTTGCCCTTTCAGGTCATAACCTGTTGCTTAGGAACCATTCCAAGTTCCCTATAGCACAAATACCAGAGACTGTAAAATGGCAACTTGCATTTATATATCATATATGCATCAGAAAACATTGAGGCAGGAGGGGTAAGCATGTTGATAATCTACACATTTCTTTCCCCAAATCGCCGGCATCTGGTAATGGGTAAAGACCCCAAATGTATATGTGTGTCATTTTACAATTGGCATGTAAGCGTTCAAATAAGATACACACAGTAACCACTATTTTCTAATTAAATTATGGCCATTTTGACCCCAGCCTTTCAACTTTTAACCATTAGTTTCCCACCACTACTGTAGGCTGTGCACACCTGATGGGTAACTGTTAGCTATTATCCATTTTAGCTGGATGTCAAGGGGGAAATGCTCTCCTCTGGCCAGATATGATATCTTATTGTATTATGCTGGCAGATTTCTATAAAGATATGCTAGAAAACAAACAAACAAGGTTAAAGTTTTAAAAAGTATAAACACTGAAAGCAAAAAGGAAAAGAACAAAAGTACCTCATGCCACAGAAGGGACTGAAGACCGGTTTGCCGTTATCTTAAAAGTATTGGGAATTGGGACACTGTTGTCAACATAGCAACATCACTAAATAACTATTATTTATTGTACAAAGTTATGCAGTCTGGAAATGGCTACCAGATGTTTAAAATAATTATTTTTTCTTGCCATTAGGTCAATAGACAGATTTTAAAAATTCCCAGGGTTTTCAAGTAGTACAATTTATAGAGAGCCAAATCATCTTTTCCCCCAAGTACAACAAATGATCTCAGATTTCAAAGATAATGCATATATGAATAAAACCTGGATCCACATTATGGAGAAGAAATAGTCATAATTATAGTAATAATGTAGAGTAGAAAAGCACACATATATGGAAAAGATAAGGGGATGATCATAAAAACCATGGAAATGAGAAGTCCATTAAGATAGAGGGTTCTAATATGGATCAAAACCATTTTCTGTATAATCTTATTCTGATACACCAAAATCTGGATTAGGTGGTTTAGAACCAAAGATGTTGCAAACAAATTCGTAACTGAATCTATAAATGATTAGGAGTTTTGCTGCCCAACTTCATGACCCTGCATTTTTTTAAAGCATGAAATCTTTGCAATAAAACTCTAAGTCATTCCTCAAGTTTTACTAGGTTCCTCCTTGTTTTCCACACCTTCCAAAATATCTATCCTGTTCAGATTTTGCTATCATCCTTAAAAAGGCAAGTCTTTCTTGGTAGTTTTACTATATTATTTGTAAAAATGTTGAATACAACCAGACTAGGGGCTGATCCCTGTGGCACCCCATTGGTAACACCACATTCCTTGTAATAAAATTCATTTACTACTGCCCTCTGTCACCTCTCAATCAGTTCCAAACCCAATAATTCACTTTAAGGCCTTTATCAAGGATGCTTACTTTATTTGTGACACCTATGCATCACCACGTCAAAGGTCTTATTGAAGTTCAAGTACACTGTGGCCCTAATTCTAGAAGCATCCCCATGTGTAAACAATGGCTTATAAACGTGTTGATAACTTATATGTGTAAATAATGATTTTAGAAAGTCACTATCAGGCTTATTTTCGAAAGGGAAGGACGCCCATCTTCCGACACAAATCAGTAGATGGGCGTCCTTCTCTCAGGGTTGCCCAAATCGGCATAATCGAAAGCCGATTTTGGGTGTCCTCAACTGCTTTCCGTCGCGGGGACGACCAAAGAACCCAGGGGCGTGTCGGCAGTGTACAGAAGGCGGGATGGGGGCGTGGTTAACAGTTGGGCGTCCTCGGCCGATAATGGAAAAAAGAAGAGCGTCCCTCACAAGCATTTGGTCGACTTTACTTGGTCCCTTTTTTTACAACCAAGTTTTGAAAAGGTGCCTGAACTGACCAGATGACCACCGGAGGGAATCGGGGATGACCTCCCCTTACTCCTCCAGTGGTCACCAACCCCCTCCCACCCAAAAACAATTTATGGCCAGCTTCAGCTGATAATAGAAAAAAGAAGGCCGGCTCTGACGAGCATTTGGCCGACTTTACTTGGTCCTTTTTTGTTCACGACCAAGCATGAACTGACCAGATGGCCACCAGAGGGAATTGGGGATCACCTCTCCTTACTCCCCCAGTGGTCACCAACCCCCTCCCACCCAAAAAAAATAAAAATAAAAACATTTTATTCGCCAGCCTCTGTGCCAGCCTCAAATGTCATACCCAGCTCCATCACAGCAGTATGCAGGTCCCTGGAGCAGTTTTTAGTGGGTGCAGTGCACTTCAGGCAGGTGGACCCAGGCCCATCCCCCCCACCTGTTACACTTGTGGTGGTAAATGTGAGCCCTCCAAAACCCACCTGAAACCCACTGTACCGACATGTAGGTGCCCCCTTCATCCCTAAGGGCTATGGTAGTGGTGTACAGTTGTGGGGAGTGGGTTTAGGGGGGTTTGGGGGGTTTGGGGGGTTCGGTACCCAAGGTAAGGGAGCTATGCACCTGGGAGCAATTTCTGAAGTCTGCTGCAGTGCCCCCTAGGGTGACCAGTTGGTGTCCTGGCATGTGAAGGGTGCCAGTGCACTATGAATGTTGGCTCCTCCCATGACCGAATGCCTTGGATTTGGTTGTTTTTGAGATGGGCGTCCTCGGTTTCCATTATGGCCGAAAACCGGGAACGACTATCTCTAAGGTCAACCTAAATGTTGAGATTTGGGTATCCCCATCCGTATTATCAAAACGAAAGATGGACGTCCATCTTGTTTCGATAATATGGGTTTCCCCGCCACTTCGGCGGAACGTCCTTAGAGATGGACACCCTTAGAGATGGTCATCCCCGTTTGATTATGCCCTCATAAACTACACAGGAATCTCAAGGAAAACATGGTTACGGTATAGAGAGCGAGTAATTAGAGTGGGTCTAAAATATTGACATATATTCCCCTTCTCAGAAGAGAATCACACATTGCAAACATCGAACTTTACTCCTACCCCAAGGCACTCATAAGTGCCAGTTATTGGGCAGGTGCAAAGGACAACGCTACTGCCCCCACACCCCCAGGAGATGAGAACACTCCCAAATGGTTCCTTCCTTATCATCTGCATCATCTAATGATGACTATGATTATCCACACCCATCTGGGGTGCCTCCTAGACAGTAACACTTCCACTGGAGATTCCTACTAGCACCCCCACTGAAGAGTCCTACCAGCAGATTCCCACCCTATCCCCAATCCCAGCCCTGGTTCCTACTGTGGTCCTTGATGGTGGAGTGGGATTAGGAGCAATCACCAGTCACTCCTGCTCTTGCAACATGGGGTTCAAAGTGACACTTATGAGCCATAAGTATTTTGTCTTATTTGGCAGCTTGACCCCTAGTGGTAGTACTACAGGACTACCACTAGGGGTCAAGGGCACTATTTTGAACTCAGTACTGGAGGAACAGACGCGATTGGTCATCACTCCTGCTTCCAGTACACCAGCAAGGAGCTGAGGCTGGGATCGGGGTGGGAGGGATCTGCCAAGAGGACCCTTGGGTGGGGTATTACTACTTTGGGGGTACTCCCAGGGATGTAGATAATCAGGGGCACTATTTTTGGGTTCTGATGTCTGCAGGACACCATCAGGGGTTTAAATGTCTAAGGTGGCACTGTTGGGGGGGGGGTCTTGATGTCTAGGGTGATGTTGAAGGTGAGGAAAGGTTGCAGCTGTTGGGTGGATCAGGGCAAGAGCGGAAATTATGTTGTCATGAGCAGCTATTTTACAAAGCTATTCCCATTCACATTCGGGGATAGACTGAACATTTTTTCCCCTACATACAGCTTTATAAAATCGCTGGTCCTGGGTGATCACTGTCTCTCATCACCTTTCATACCTAACTTCATACTCTCTATTATCACTCTTTTGCAGATTCTGATACAGACACTGCCAAAACTTGAGGCACATTAAATATAAAACAGTAAAACAAACAAAAGGAAGGGATCATTATTGTTTGGCAATTGCCTATTTAATCTCAATCATATCCTTGACTACTAGGTTTAGTTATTCTCCCTTCTGTCGATGCAGTTCAGACCATAGAAACAGGTGCTAGGGCTCTTTTTGATATTTCTGAATGAAGGAGCTGTAAGAAAAACATTACTGTACTTGCACGCAATAGCATGCAATCACAGCTGGTGATTTTGCAACTTTGGTGCCTGTTGATGATATGCACTCCAGAGTCAAGGTTAGAGGAAAAGCCATGGTGAAGACAATCAGAGAGGAGACAGCAGGAGGTGCTGGTTCTCAGATGGAAGAACCATCACAAAGGTCGAACAGGATCAAGCAGGTATCTGAGAAATGCCAGATGAGGGGAATGTTGTTCAAGAACTCTTTTCTCTTCTCTCCCTAAGGGATGTCTACTTCACAGCTGTTCTCATTTCTGCTGAAATGATGCATTCAACTTTAAGCCCCTATTGAAAACAGAGTAGTTTCACAGCTGGCTCTCTCTGGGTAAGTTATCAGTCTTTCTCTTCCATTGGCCAAAAGCAAGGCAAAGTTTTACAGTTACCAAATAGTAACTGCAAAGCTTCTGTTTTAACTGTTGAAGTCATCCCCAGCATCTGCCCATCTAAGTAACCCAGGGAGGTAATTTTTAAAACTTTTCTTGTGTGTAAAACATAGTTTTACGTGCAAAAACAGGGGGGGGGGGGGTTATAAAATGCATAGTAAGAAGTCAGCACAAACTTTTAAGTGACACTTGTGTAGGTGTGCTTTTGGTTGGAGCTTGGGTGGAGAATGGGCGGAGTCACAAAGAAGGCATATTCTTTATAAAATATATATGGTTGCACAGATTGTACGAGAGTACATTTACACCAGCTCAGGAGCTAGAGTAAACATTTGAGGTTTAAATCCAGCTGTGTTTTCTGCCACTTTATCCTAAGTCTTTTATGAAGACATGTGGAGGGGCATTTTTGAAAAAACATCCAAGTCAGAATTGGGATGTCCTGCTCATAATGCCCCTCCCCCCAAAGAAAATAGTTCATTTCACAGCTATTTTTGAACAGGAACGATGTTGAAATTTTCTGTTCAGAAATATGTGGGAAGGATGTTCTTGCGCTGAAAACATCCAAAATGAACAGCCATTTTTCAAAACTGAAATGTCAAAAATATGAATACCAAAAGAAGCAGGAACAGATAAAAACCGACTGTACCTAAAGGTACAGCAATACAATAACATCACGCTTGCAGGTGTCTTAGAAATTCAGGTACAATTGGTAATTCTATGTTCAAGGAGGGCTCACATATTTGAACAGAAATAAAAGATTTAAAGTGGAAGTTACACCTGGGTCCTGTGTTCAAAGTCCATTGTAGTCTACTCCATACACTTGCTTGCTGTTCTATTAGGAATGGCCATGATACCTGAAGCTGTCATAGAGCCTGGTATCCACTGTCACTTTCAGTTCTTAGGTGGGTGGAAGGGGATCAGTAACCACTGGGGGGGATTAAAGAGGGGTCATACCTTATTCCCTCCAAGAGGTCAGCTGCTCAATCAGAGCACTTTTTTTGTACCCTGGATGTGATTGAAACAGGTCTAGTTAAAAACGTCCTTGGAAATTTTGCCTTTGAAATTTTTTCCCATTCCATTATCGCTGAAAGATGTCCTAATTTTGGGCCCATCCTACTCCCACTCAAAACATGCCTCCAACACACTGTGTTGCTATTTAGATGAACTGCAGTGTAAAATGTCCAAATTCTGCCTTTCAAAAATCATGATTAGGACATTTTTGGCAGATGGATAGGTTTTTTTTGGCCATTTTGAGATTCCATCGCTTTGAAAATGAGCACCATAGGCACTTATGTGTCTTTATAAAATAGAGTGAAAATAGATGAATTTAGGTGCTCTGTTATATAGAAAAAACAATTACCCCCAAATGTGTTGCAGATAGATTGAATACACCCAACACCACCTATTAAGGTGGCTTTAAGTAATCTCTGTTACCTGCTGGCATAATAGTTAATGCACTGTAAGTTAGCCTTACACTTAATTAAAAGGCCTCCTATATCAATATAGGTTGAAATTTATACTTTGAAAGCAAACTGTGATGTTAGAGAGGAAAAACTTGAAATTAATGAAGCCACACTGGTTAAAGATAATGGGCCCGATATTCAAAGCTAGTTATCTCAGTAGCAGCACTCGCCAGGCCCAGTCATTTACAAGTGTATTTGGAAAAGACATGGCTGAGGGGGGGTATGATTGAGGTCTACAAAATCCTGAGCGGTGTAGACCGGGTAAAAGTGAGTTGATTTTTCATGCTTTCCAAAAGTACAAAGTCCAGGGGACACTCAATGAAATTTTGTGGAAATACTTTAAAACAAATATGTTTTTCACTCAAAGAATAGTTAAGCTCTGGAACTTGTTGCCCAAGGATGTGGTAACACTGGTTAGTGTATCTGGGTTTAAAAGAGGATATGTTCCTGGAGGAAACGTCCACAGTCTGGCATTGAGATGGACATGGGAGAAGCCACTGCTTGCCCTGGGATTGGTAGCATGGAATGTCGAAACTATTTGGGTTTCTACCACGTACTTATAACTTGGATTGGCCACTGTTAGAAGCAGGATACTGGGCTAAATGGACCATTGATCTGGCCCAGTATGGCTATTCTTGTGTTATTAAATTTTCCCATGTACAGGAGACCTTCTACTGAAGCTTAGCATGTGCTAACAGAATTAGCATGCACTAAGTGTCATAAGGTCCATAGGTATAAAAGAGGACATGCAGCATGTAATGCACACTAATGTCCGTTAGTGTATGCTAAGCTTTAGTAAAAAGACCCCTAAACATGTAGGCTTGAGAAAGACAACATTTATATCTAGGTATGACCAATATAGAATGGATCTACTTTGTGACATTCTACGGAGTATTTTTGAGCTGATCACGGTCGGAGACAGGATGCTCAGCTTGATGGACCTTTGGTCTGACTCATTGTGGCACATCTTATATTCTTATAAACCAGGGTTTTACTGCTTGGAAGTTCCTTTGTATTATGATTTCCACCAAGTACATCATAAAACATCAGGGGTCTTCTTACATTTTTTTTTATGATCCCTTTCATGTGTCTGCATTCCTGATCAGTAGGGATGTGTATAGAAAACATGTTTGGTTTATTCATTTTTGAATCAATCATTCATTCAGTTTGTTTTTGGATTCCAGGTTGCTCAGATCAATGTAATCATTTTGGTCTTTTAAAGTCAATGGGACAAGCAATTTTGCATGATAACAGAGGGTTGTACATCTAATTCAATGAAACTTTCCTGAAATTTAGTGGCAGATGACTGCCTTGAAACTTTCCTAAAACTTGCTGGCAGATGACTACCTGAGAGGCAGATCAGTAAGGGGCCCTTTTACTAAGCTGCGAAAGCTTCTACATGTGCCCAATGAGCGCAAAAATAGAATTACTGCCCTGCTACCGCGTGGCTCTTGTGGTAATTTCATTTTTGGCATGCGTCTGATACGCGTGTCTGAAAAATAATTTTATTTTTGGACACGCTTATCGGACGCGTGTCAAATGGCATTTGATGTGCGTAGGTCATTACCGTCCGGTTACCGCATGAGACTTTACCGCTAGGTCAAAGACTGGCGGTAAGGTCTCAGACCCAAAATGGACGCACGGCAATTTCATTTTGCCGCACATCCATTTTCGACATAAACTTTAAAAAAGGCCTTTTTTGCAGGTGCGCTGAAAAATGATTGTGCACATGTCCAAAACACACGCCTACACTACCAAAGCGCACCTTAGTAAAAGGACCCCTAAAAGGCATTCGGAGTAGGATGGCTATCAATAGAAATCAAACAAAATAAAACATGGAAAAGAAAATAAGATGATACCTTTTTTATTGGACATAACCTTTAAGAGTGGACTAACACGGCTACCACACCTCTCTACTTAAGAGAGTAGGATGGAAATCCCATGGTGCCAGAAAGTTATCACTAGAAGAGCAAAGCAAAACCAGTATTAGAATGAAGACGCCAAAGAATTGGAAGAGAGATAAAGTGGCACCAGCATTGGTATGAGATCCCCAAGACACCAGGAGAGGGGCAAGTCAGCACAAATATTGGCAATAAAACACCAAGACATTGGAACAGGGATAAAGTAGTACCAGCATACAACGAAGACCCCAAAGCTCCAGAAGAGGGATAAAGTGACAGAAGGTCCCATGACCCATAGAGAGATGTGAAGCAGCACCAGTGTTGGCATTATGAGCCCAAACCCTCTGCAAAGGGGGCAAAGAAACACAAACCAGGTCAAGTTAGGATTAGAGTTCTGTTGCAAATAGAGCATGAAGAAGCATCTGAGTGTCTGCACAGACAGATTTGCCCAGGAAAATTTGATGCAAATTAAAATATATATATACCAGTCAAGATTCAGCTCGCAACGGTGAGTACTTTCAAAATGTTGACTGCCCCAGCTAAAATAGACTTGGTTGTTTAATGCCAGGCCATGCCAGGGACCCAGCATTGAATTTCTAGGTCTGCGGCAATACCCAGAAGTTATGCTGGTGCAGCAAATATTTAGCTCTGTACTCGCATACCTAACCAGATAAACTTTGAACTATTATTTACATGGTTCATCTTGTCCGATTAGGTATGCAGACACTGGTACTGAGTTTTGCTGGTGCCTGCATACAGTATCCTCTGGGACCACCTTGAATCCACCCCAGACTTACAAGACAATGTGCATAAGTCAGAGTCAATATTCAGTGGTGCTGCTTAATAGCAATGGTAAGCAAGGTCAGTGTGACTTAAGCTTAAACAATGCTGAAAATCTACTCCTATATATTTAGAATTAAAACACCAGGGGCCCTGTTTACTAAGGTGCGCTATCATTTTTAGTACACGCTAAATGCTAAAGACACCCATATGGGTGTCTCTAGCGTTTAATGTGTGCTAAGTTTTAGTACGCACTAAAAATGCACTAAAGGCTTCTTTTATAAAGGGATTCTAGCAATTCCAGTGGATGGGCTGTGTCAGCATTAGAGCGCGGCTTAGTAAACAGGGGGGATAGTGCACTAGGCATTAGTATGGACCTGTGCTAAAGACTACAGTGGTAAAAAAAAGTAATGTGGTAAAAATGTCATGGGATTTGGGAATGACACAGATGGGAGGAGGAGTGGCTGGCAGTAATACCTATTAATCATAATCATTGAGTTTATAGACCACATAATCCCAATCTAGTTCAATGCAGCTCACACAGGGCCCTGTTTACAAAGATGTGCTAGCGTTTTTAGGGTGTGCTAAAAGTTAGCGTGCGCTTACCGTGTAGATGCCCATAATATTCCTATGTGTATCTTACACAGTTAGCACACGCTAATTTTTAGCGTGCACTAAAAATGATAGCCTTCCTTTATTAAACAGGACCCACTGAATTATTACAACAACAAAAAAGTTAAAACAGAAAGTCGCCATCTAAGCTACCTTTAAATATTTTTTGAAATGTAAAAAAAAAAAAAAGATTTTAAATGTCTTTGAACCAAAGTATAGGTCAGTAATTGTCTAACATATATTGGAATAATGTTCCAGTTAAAACATACACCTTTGCATGTTGGAAAACCCAATGTAACACACCTTTTTGAGTGTAAATTCTCCTTCCCTGCCCAAAAGGAGAATATATTTATTAACTGTAAAGTGGCCTCACCATTGAAAACCTTAAAAACAAATCAGGATACTTTAAAATCTATCTGTGCTTCTACCGGCAACCAATGCAATTTCACAAACAGGGGGGTGACATGGTCAAACCTATGTAATCTAAAGTTCAGACAGCTGTATTCTGAAGCAGCTGAATTTTCCTCATCATTTTACCGAAACCCCTAAATAGAGTTACAGTAGTCCAGTTGGGTTCAGATTATATTCTAAACAAGAAGGCAATGTACCCAGGTTGATACTGCACACTAGCTGTCCTGACTGCCGATAGTGTAGCTGAAGTTACTGCCACCTCAAGAGGAAGCGAAAAGTGCTTTATTGCAGGCAGTCCAATAGCTTGGCTCCTACAAAGTAAAGCATCAGAGCAGTGCATTCCCTGGCCTCCAGATTACCCTCACCTAGGTTGTACCTACCTCCCAATCTGCCCTCAGGTCAGGACCCCCCCATATGACATGACCCCTCCCTGTTCAAAACCCTACCCCTCCCCTAGAAATACTACCATAAGATACCACTAGGGATCCCGGTGCTGATTTACAATATCCACAGAACTACCAATGCTGACCCTGGGTATGACCCTGGAGGAGGGGAGTTACATAGTGGGAGGGAGGATAGAACTCTGAAGTTTGGAGTTTATGTGTGTTGTGCTCATCTTCAACTAAATGTGCAGTGATTTTTAAGCTTTAAAATCATGATTTAGGAAGGTTTTTTTGGTATGCAGTGACTTAATCCTTGCATTGATAGGCAGGGCCGCCGAGAGGGGCGGCGGGGGAGCAAGATTCCCATGGTCCCACCTCCAAGGAGGGGCCCAGCACTGGGATGTCTCTCTTTCTCCTGCTTCTGACAGGACCTGCGTGATCGCATCCCGACAGGAGCAGGAGAGAGAAAACTCCGGCGCTGGGCCCCCCTTAGAGGCTGGGGAGGAGCAGATACAGGGCTTTGGGGCCTCTTTTTGGCTGGTGGGGCTCCTCAGGCTCCACCAGCAAAAGAAGTCTTCCTCCAGTGCTGTTCTTCACTCCACCACATTGCTGCCCTGTGGCTGCTTTTCTCCTCATGTTGCACATGCTCGGTTTTGATTAAATTGAGCATGCATGATTTGAGGGGATAAGCAGCTGCAGTGGCAGGGCAGGCAATGCGGCAGAGTGAAGAACAGTACTGGAGGAAGGCTTCTTCTGTTGGCAGAGCCTGGGGACCCCTGCCAGCCAAGGTATGTGGAATTGCGGCAGGGGGGAGTGGCAGCAATCCTGGGGTGGTGGCGGCCTTGCCCTGGACCTGGCTCAGTCTCTCAGGGTATTGTTTTTTTACACACTTCACAGTGTATAGGAGCAAATCTTTTTTTTTTTTTTGCATTTCATTGTACATATTTTTTAAATTAAAGTTAGACTGGGACTTATTAAGCTAAAATTTATTCAGTGTTTTCATCCTAGATATACTTTTTTTTATGTTTTCTATTGACTTTGATCTACAATAATCTTTTGTGTGTGTATTAACAAAATAATTTGACAATAAGAGCCTACGTTCTGTTCCACTGGCAGAAAGACAAGAGAAAGGGACTTAAGGACCCTGCTTTGAATGTACTTGTCTACTGTCTCAAAGGAGCTACTATTGTCTAGTTCCAAATCTAGCTTCTGAGACAGTAGGATTGTAGCATACACTCCCTGTTTGCTGTAGATTTTCTGCTGCTGCTGCTAACAGGCGTGCAGAATGGAGTCTCCAGCCTAGTATCCTCACTTGCCCCAAATGATATATCATTCCACTATTGGAAAGACGGCCCTACAGCTTTCCTCTACTGATGGCCTTCTGAGAGTAATTTCATTCTGCAAAACAGTGATCCTCAAGTGCTGTAAAATGTTTCCATACCTGATTCTTTATGGGATCTCTTCTCTCAATCCTTGAGGGCTGCTGTTTGTGGACTGATGCTAAGACTGGACCAGAATGTGAATGGTAAGAGGCATCTTTACTATCTGCTCTTACTGGAGGATGTCCCATTCGTTGTTTTTACTTTTCATTTTCAAACAAATACACATCCCTACTGGCCATAGAAGTTCCTCGTTCTGCTCCTACTGCTCATACCTTGGAGAGCAAGAAATCTACTTGCCATAAGTTTCCCCACAAGTTAGAGATGATGAGCTTGATGCCATCTTGAAATGCTTACTTTCCTAGTCTTTTTCTTCGATTCTCAATTTCAATGGTCTCCCTCATTAGTGATAGAATAATGTATGCAGGAACATTAACGGGCCCTATTACTAACGAGCATTAAGCAGTTAACAAATTAATGCATGATAACTGCTACCAGACAAGTGTGATAACTGTTGCTGCAGTATATTGACAGTGCACTCTAATTTGCATATTAATTTCATGTTGTATTAGGGGGCAGGAACTAGGCAGGTCATGAACAGAGCATGGGTGTGGACTGCATTGTAGGAGCCAACTCTGTGGGTAATGTAGGTCCTTTACTGTGACCAGAGAGCATTGACTTGTGTTGAGTATAGCACCCCCAATCATTCTGAAAATTTGGCTCCTATGGATTGCATATATTCACTTACTGCCTCCTCAAGAGGAGGTTCTAGGTGCTTCTGTGCTAATCACAAGCAACTTAAACATACGCTAATGCAGCAATTACAGAAGACATGCTGGGCATGCCCCCGACAAATACCACATAGCCTGTACACTTACTGTGCATTAATATTTACTGTAAAGGTACAGTAAGTATAAAACCTTAACATACTTTTGTAAAAGGGACCCTAGAAGAACATAAGAATAGCCATACTGGGCCAGACCAATGGTCCATCTAGCCCGGTATCTTGTTTCCAACAATGACCAATCCAGGTCACAAGTACCTAGCAGAAACCCAAATAGTAGCAACATTCCATGCTACCAATCCTAGGACAAACAGTAGTTTTCCCATGTCTGTCTCAATAGCAGACTATGGACTTTTCCTCTAGGAATTTGTCCAAACCTTTTTTAAAATCCAGATACACTATCTGCTATTACCACATCCTCCAGCAATGAGTTCCAGAAAACTATTCATTGAGTGAAAAAATATCTCCTCCTGTTTGTTTTAAAAGTATTTCCATGTAACTTCATTGAGTGTCCCCTAATCTTTTTGAGAGTAAAAAATTGATTCACTTTTACGTAGTACACCACTCAGGATTTTGTAGACTTCAATCGTATCCCACCTCAGCCATCTCTTTTCCAAGCTGAAGAGCCCTATCCTCTTTTGCCTCACATGGGAGCAGTTCCATTCCTTTTATCATTTTGGTCACTCTTCTTTGAACCTTTTCTAATTCCACTATATGTTTTTTGAGATATGGTGACCAGAATTGAATGCAATACTCAAGATGAGATCACATCATGGAGTGATACAGAGGCATTATAGTATTCTTGGTCTTATTTACCATCCTTTTCCTAATAATTCCTAGCATTGTTTGCTTTTTTTTTGGCTGCCACCACACACTGGGCAGAAGATTTCACCAAATTGTCTATAATGACACCTAGATCTTTTTTTAGAGGTGCTGACTCCCAAGGTAGAGTCTAGCATCTGGTAACTATGATTTGGATTATTGTTCCCAATAAGCATCACTTTGCATTTGTCCACATTAAATTTCATCAGCCATTTGGATGCCCAGTCTTCCCTATATATTCTTTGTTTGTTGATTAAATTATGACTTGATGTTCAAAGGAATTTGCTGCTCAAATGTTTTTGCAGCTTTCCCAATAAAGCTATTATTGTTTCTATGATATTGTTAAAATATGCAAGGAAAGAGAAAAAAGAGTTGCTGTGAGTTGCCCCTTAAATAAGAGGGACTGATTATGGAATTTGCAGTGTTTCAGACTTAGCACTGGACTTTCATTTCTTTCTGCAAATCATTGACCATTACTGTATCAAGAGCAGATGTAAGTGATCCTTTCCTACTGAGGTCTGAATTTTGACAACAGATCAAACAACTGTACATGGCAGTTCCAGCAACTCTAGAAATAGTTTGGGATTTGTGCTGTTCTGTGTTGCTGCCCAGCAAAATGATTTTTTACTGTTGATTCACTGAGCCTTAGGGTACTTTTTGAGCTCCACCTGAGACACACATGTCTGTGTTCCTTCTTCAGTGATATAATGGTGCTCATTTTCAAAGCACATAGATTTACAAAGTTACACAGGCATGAAAGATACAAGGTTGCATATATTGCACCCATTTCATAAAGACAATGGCCCAAATTTTGAGACAGCAGGAGTTAGACCGCCTAACTCCCACTCTTGCCGGTGAACCTGGAAATTCAAGGCTGGGGCTATATCCATAAGTACATAAGTACAAAAGTATTGCCATACTCAGACAGAACAAAGGTCCATCAAGCCTAGTATCCTGTTTCCAACAGTGGCCAATCCAGGTCACAAATACCTGGCAAGATCCCCAAAAAGTACAAAATATTTTATACTGCTTATCCCAGAAATAGTGGATTTTCCACAAGTCCATTTAATAATGGTCTATGAACTTTTCCTTTAGGAAGCCGTCCAACCCTTTTTTAAACACTGCTAAGCTAACCACTTTTACCACATTCTCTGGCAACGAATTCCAGAGTTTAATTACACGTTGAGTGAGGAAACATTTTCTCCGATTTGTTTTAAATTTACTACATTGTAGCTTCATCACATGCCCCCTAGTCCTAGTATTTTTGGAAAGCATAAACAGACACTTTATGCCCGTTCAACTCCACTCATTATTTTATAGACCTCTATCATATTTCCCCTCAGCCACCTTTTCTCCAAGCTGAAGAGCCCTAGCCGCTTTAGACATTTCTCATAGGGAAATCGTCCCATCCCCTTCATCACTTTCGTCACCCTTCTCTGTACCTTTTTTAATTCCACTATATCTTTTTTGAGATGCGGCAACCAGAATTGAACACAATATTCAGGGTGTGGTCGCACCATGGAGCGATACAAAGGCATTATAACATCCTCATTTTTGTTTTCCATTCCTTTCCTAATAATATCTAACATTCTATTTGCTTTCTTAGCTGCAGCAGCGCACTGAGCAGAAGTCTTCAACATATCATCAACCAGCATTGAATTTCTGGTGTCTTTTTGGGCAGCACAAACATATCCAGTTAAGCCAATATTCATCGGCTGACCGGCTAGGTTTTAGCAGCCAAAGATAGATCTGCTATTTTCGTGGGTCTATCTGGCTGCTAAACTTAACCAGTCAGCCGCTGAAGATCAGCGGTAACCGGCTATGTCACATCACATAGACAGTGGCTGGGCCAGTCACTGACCGGGATATTCAGCGGGAGATAGCCTGTTTCTTCCTGCTGAATATCAGTGGATAGCCAGCTTGAGTGTATTTAACCGGCCAGGTGCCTCTCCTGGCTGATTAAATAGTTTGAAAAAATTTATTCCAAGACAGTAAGCATTCCCATTCACATCTGCTCTGGGGCACGTTAATTGTGTGTGATATGTGTATATGCTGACTTTAAGAATGCATATGGGGAAAATTTTCAGTTTGTTTTTGGGTATTTTTAAAATTTCCCCCTGATTTTCAGACATTTTTTTCAGTTTGACTCACATATCTGTTTTATTAAACTTATGTTACGATTTAGCAAATCGATTTAATGAGTGCAAAATTTGCTTAAGACATGCTAGTGAACCAAAAAGATACTAGCAATGCACATCCCTAGCCAATAAGAATGGGTGCATATGTACATATTTTATAAAAATGGTGTGTAGGTCTGTAGCGTAAGAAGGGCGGGGCAGTGGAGGTGGTCTGTCCCAGGTGCATGCACCAAGGAGGTGCACGGAGCAGTCGTGCAGCTGTCAGCTCTGCCAGTCCCCTGCCCTCTCTGATGTTACTTCCTGTTCCGGGGCAGGGGACCGGTAGAGCCGACAGCCATGCGACTGCTCCATGTACCCCCTTGCTAGGAGGAAGGGTGATGGGGCTGAGGCACCTCAGGGGGGTAGGTTGGGGGGTGATGTGCCTCAGGAGATGAGGAGGGAGACACGCGTCAGAGGGAGAGTGCAGAGGCAACCTACCCTGTGTGGCAAGCATGCTAGGTGTGCCACTAGTGTAAGTACATATCCCACTCCATTCTATTTTCTCCTAATTTTAACACTTGTGCTTATTTTTGAAGCACTATTCAAGCTTTAGATGTGCATAAATGTCTAAGGGGGGATGTTATCTACGTGGGTACTGCTAAGATGTGTTATTTTACTGTTTTAATAACTAGGTCTCATTGGTCTAAAACAGCACAAGTTAGTAGTAGAATACAGCCCACATTGATAATTGTGCCCCTAAATCCTAATTTTATAAAGATGGCCCATGTTGCTCCGCAATTGATTGAGTTGCGTTGGCTTCCAGTGGTTTGACACAGTAAGTTTAAAATGTTGTTGTGGGTCTTTAAGGCTTTGCGTGGTGCTGGCCCTGTGACCATTATGCATGCATACAGAAGAAAATGAACAACATATTTTCAAATGCTAACTTGAAGTAGTGGTGCAAAACCTGGGAACTGAATGAGTCACTGCATCATATTTCAAAGAATAATTATTAAAGTTCTCAATGAATACACTAATTACAGAGTTCTAAAATGAGCATGGCAAGCCCAGCAGCTTATTCATTTATGCAGAAAAAGCACAACTGACAAGCATCCCCGCTACTAAACACACTAATTGGAAAATATTTCCACTTCTGGGACCTTTGCATGGAAAACGGACTAAAAAGTGCAGGGTTTCAAGTAACCCATTTTTTTTTTTTTTGGTACCTTGAATTGGTACAGAAGTTTCCATGACTTGGAAACCTTCCATGTCAGTATTTCTGGTGTTGTGTGTAACAAAAACCATTTTAGTGCTGCTGTCCTGTTGAAATCATGCAAAAAGGATTACGTTTTGAGATCCCTGTTTAGCTTCCTTATACTTACAAGTTGCTGTAAAATCCTTAATTATCAAAACTCTTAGTGCAGTGGTCAAATGTCCTGTATTGTTGACATTAATCTACTTTCATATGCATTTTATGATGGCTTTAAAACTGTTGCATGGTATTTTCCTGGCATGCATTCTTTTTGCACTACCTGTTATTTTGTTTGACCTAGAATGAGCGGAAATTAGCTATAAACACTTTATATAAAGTATAAATGATTTCTTGTGCAATTGCTGGAAACGCCCTACTTGAACAAATTAATGATAGCTCTGCACTGTCAGCCCTAGCAGGTGGCCTCCCAGACCTCCCAGATGTTCTCAAAATCCATGGGAGCACGCATAAACTTAAAAAAAAAAGTGTACAGCTTTCACACTTTTATGGTGATGTAATCACAGAAAAGGAACAAAGGCATAATAACAGGTCCATCACATTTAGAGGGTCATTTTATATAAGGCACATACACCAGCATGGACTAATGTAAGTGGGATCATCAAAAAATGCACATACGTTTTATAGACAAAGGTGCAAGAAGATCCACACAGTTTACAAAATACACACCTCTCTACCCACAATAGTATTCATGAAATGGCAAAAATATTGCAAACAGAGAATGCACTCAGATCTAAGAGCATAAGAGTCCATCGAGCTCAGTATCCTGTTTCCAACAGTGACCAGTGCAGGCCACAAGTACCTGGCAGAGTCCCAAAAAGTGGCAAGATTCTATGCTACTTATCATCAGGGATAAGCAATGGCTTTCTCCAGGTCTCCCTTAATAATAGTTTATGGACTTTTCTTTTAGGAATTTGTCTGAACCTCTTTTAAACCAATCTACTTTAACTGCCTTCACCAGTTGTTCCACCAATGAATTCCAGAGCTTAACTATTCCATAGAGTTAAAAAAAAAATTAAAGTATTTTCTCCTATCTGTTTTAAATGTACCACTATCTAACTTTATGGACTATCCCCTAGACTTTGTACTTTTTGAAAGAGTAAACTATTGATTTGACTTTACTTGTTCCACTCAGTTCAGGGTTTTATAGACCTCTATCACATCTCCTCTCAGCTATCTCCTTTCCAAGCTGAAGGAATCCAATGGATTACAGGACCCAAGGCAACAAGGTTTCACTAAAGGCAGGTCTTGTCAGAGGAATCAAATTAATTTCTTTGTATGGGTGACCAGAGAGTTGAATTGAGGGAGAGCACTAGATGTGGTGTATTTAGAGTTTAGCAAAGCATATGACACGGTTCCACATAGGCAACTAATAAATAAATTGATTGCCTTCAGTATGAGCCCTAAAGTGACTGACTGGGTTAAGAACTGATTGAGTGGTGGAAGACAACAGAGAGTAGTGTTAAATGGAGCTAATTCAGAGGAAAAGGATATTACCAGTGATGTGCAACAAGGTTTGGGTCTTGGCCTGGTTCTTTTTAACACTTTTGTAAACAATATTGCTGGAGGACTGCCTGGTAAGTTTTGCCTCTTTGCGGATGATACCAAAAACTGCAATAGAGTAGATACCCCTGATGGTGTGGATAACTGAGGAAGGACTTAGCAAAGCTAGGGGAGTGGTCTAGAATTTGGCAGCTAAGATTTAATGCTATGCTAAAAAATGCAGGGTCATTTGGGCTGCAAAGACTCAAGGGAGTAGTACAATTTAGGGG
This sequence comes from Microcaecilia unicolor, assembly GCF_901765095.1. Classification (NCBI taxonomy): domain Eukaryota; kingdom Metazoa; phylum Chordata; class Amphibia; order Gymnophiona; family Siphonopidae; genus Microcaecilia; species Microcaecilia unicolor. The sequence continues at coordinate 420,841,469 of NC_044033.1, forward strand.
GTGAAGAACTTTTGTGCACAAAAGAGGAGCGGCACATGGGTGTGATCATATGTGATGATCTTAAGGTTGCCAAACAGGTAGAAAAGGCAACGGTGAAAGCTAGAAGGATGCTTGGGTGCATAGGGAAAGGAATGGTCAGTAGGAAAAAAGAGGTGATGATGCCCCTTTAGAAGACTCTGGTGAGAACCCATTTAGAATATTGTGTACAGTTCTGGAGACTACACCTTCAAAAAGATATGAACAGGATGGAGATAGTCTAGAGGGCAATTACTAAAATGATCAGTGGTCTTTGTAATAAAGCATATGTGGACAGACTAAGATTTCAATGGGGCCAATATTCAGACTGTGGAAGTTAGTCCGGATAACTCCCGCGGTCACTGCTAAACCCGGATATTCAATGCCAGGCTGTTTCCGGTGACCGGCATTGAATATCCAGTTTTTATTTTTGGCCAATTAGAAGATAACCAGCTATGTTGATTCAGATTTAGCCTCTCACATATTCACATGAACAAATATATCTGCTAAAGTGGGACTGAAAATCAGCTGATAGCTGGTTATGTCAGCCGACATAGCTGGTTATCTGTTAGCTGCTAACCATGATATTCAGCAGGAGATAGCTAGCTATCCCCCACTGAATATCACTGGATAGCCATTTATGTGGCATTTAACTGGCCAGGTGTCGATCCTTTTGAATATCGTGGGGAATATGCATACTTTGGAAGAAAGCCGACAGAGGTGAGATATTAAAGAGATATTTAAATACCCATGCGGCATAAATGCCCCAAAGGCGTCTCTTTCAATTGAAAAGAAGCTCTGGATTAAGGGGGCATAGGTTGAAGGCGAAAGGGGATAGACTCAAAAGTAACCTGAAGAAACAACGGAAAAGATGGTGTGTTTTCCCTCCAGAGTGGCACTTCTACAAGCTGCTGCCCCTGGTACCGAACAGGCTCTTCCTGTTCTGCTCCTTGGTTGGGTTAACCTGTTCTACCCACCCAGAGCACTCCTCACAGTTAATGGGTTTTTTTTTTTTTTAAACATTTCCTCTTTATTCTGCTTTAGATTATTGAGGATATCCTCTCTCCTCATGGGTTCTGCTGGGGGAAAAGGCAACAAAAGACCATGGGACCATGGATTTACTAATCCCATCATGTTTATCACTTCCCAACTCAACCCCAATGACGACACCTACTGTCGCTCTTTCTCACCTAAACCTCCCTCTGGGCTGAGCTCTATTCCCACCTACTCATGATGTTCTCCCTCCCCTTCCCCAGTGAATCTGGAGAGCTCTACATCAGTTCTAATAATCCCCTGAGTGGAGGAGTAGCCTAGTGGTTAGTGCAGTGGACTTTGATCCTGGGGAACTGAGTTCAATTCCCACTGCAGCTCCTTGTGACTCTGGGCAAGTAACTTAACCCTCCATTGCCCCTGGTACAAAATAAGTACTTGAATATATGTAAACTGCTTTGAATGTAGTTGCATAAAAAACCTCACAAAGGCAGTCCCATTTCCCTTTCCCCTTGGGCAGATCCAATGCCAGCATGGAGAAGAGTTCCAGCTTGGATGGCGAGGTATTACTTAGCTCACGCAGTCCTCTACAGACATCAGGTGCATTGAGCATGCCAAGAGGAGTTGCTGCTAGAACCTTGGAAGTCAGGGTTTCTGGAGTGGTTTTTGAGGGGCAATCTTCCAATGTTACTGCACGCCCAGGGGCGAGTTCCCCTAGAGAGCCGGATCTAACAGTTTCTTTGGAGGCTGCTGTATTGCACTTGCCTTAGGAAGAGGTAACATCTGGCATGGCTGTTGGAGAACTAGAAGGAAGTCGGCCTGACCTCGGTGAAACCTTACAACCACTGGTAAGACTGCCAAAGATTACACTGGAATCCATATGGACAGCCATGGAGCTTCTGCACAAGGTCTGTGTTACTATCACCAATTCAATGATTAATACATAATTGTTTGAAACATTCAGACTCGACTGGCCCATCAGGAAAACCAGTTTAAAGTGGTTGAATCCTTACATAGGCGGTCGGTGGCCCAACTGTTTGGGGAGGCTTAAGGGGGCGGGGTTAGGGGTGGGTCCAGGAGCGGGGCTTACATCCATAATTGTCTGACAACATAGAAAAAAAATAAGTAAAAAATAAGTCACAATTAATACCTTTTATTAAATTTAGATATTAAATATGTATCATATGTCAAAGAATAAAGTGGTTGTTCAAAGCATGTACTAACCACAATTGCTCAACTGCAAAACACTATGCACAAATTTGTGCAAAAACACACTCATAACCTTACCAAACCATAACAGTACTAATTCCAAGGACAGGACAAGCTACAACCTTATGCATGGAAAGGCAGCACTGTAATTACACCGGGCTCTAAAACACCAGTGCAAAACCTAGTAAAACAAAAAAAACCCCAAAAAGGGCTGAAAATACTACACGCTAGCAGAATACTGCACCTTGATCACATGAAAAACACATGACACAACAGATATGAAGGCAAAATACTGAACTGGAAAGTTACCTCAAGAAGTCACCTCAGCATGCAGAAATACTAGAAAAATTGAAACTTACATGCAAAACATCACAGATGCACATTTCCAAAAGCTGACATATTGCAGTTAATAAATTCTGACTTTTTTCTACCTTTGTTGTCTGATCATTTAGTTTTTCTATTCGCTTTGGTCAAAGTGTCTTCTGTTTTATGCAGTGTCTTCTTTCCATTTTATATTTTTTCTCTGCAGTGTCCACCATCCTCCTGTGTCCTTATCCACCTTATAATTGAAAGAGAAAAATGCCTAGATTTCGACCCAAATCGGGAGATAGACGTTTATCTCACAAAAACGAATAAATCGGTATAATGGAAAGCCGATTTTGGACGTTTTCAACTGCACTCCATCGCGGAAGCGTACAAAGTTGACGGGGGTGTGTCGGAGGCGTGGTGAAGGTGGAACTGGGGCATGGTTATCGGCCGAGGAGAGATGGGCGCCTTTCACCGATAATGGAAAAAAAGTATGCGTTTGTAGCTAGAATTTAGGGCACTTTTCCTGGACCCTGTTTTTTCACGAATAAGGCCCCAAAAAGTGCCCTATATGACCAGATTTCCCCCAGAGGGAATCGGGGATGACCTCCCCTGACTCCCCCAGTGGTCACTAACCCCCTCCCACCACAAAAAATGATGTTTCACAACTTTTTATTTTCACCCTCAAATGTCATACCCACCTCCCTGGCAGCAGTATGCAGGTCCCTGGAGCAGTTGTTAGGGGGTGCAGTGGACTTCAGGCAGGTGGACCCAGGCCCACCCCCTCCCCTACCTGTTACAATTGTGCTGCTTAATGCTTAGTCATCCAACCCCCCCAAACCCACTGTACCCACATGTAGGTGCCCCCCTTCACCCCTTAGGGCTATAGTAATGGTGTAGACTTGTGGACAGTGGGTTTTGAGGGGGATTTGGGGGGCTCAACACACAAGGGAAGGGTGCTATGCACCTGGGAGCTCTTTTACTTTTTTTTTTGTTTTTGTAAAAGTGCCCCCTAGGGTGCCCGGTTGGTGTCCTGGCATGTGAGGGGACCAGTGCACTACGAATCCTGGCCCCTCCCACGAACAAATGCCTTGGATTTATTCGTTTTTGAGCTGGGCGCTTTCATTTTCCATTATCACTGAAAAACAAAAACGCCCAGCTCACAAATTGTCGAATAAAACATGGACGTCTATTTTTTTCGAAAATACGGTTCGGTCCGCCCCTTCACGGACCCGTTCTCGGAGATAAATGCCCATGGAGATAGACGTTTTCGTTCAATTATGCCCCTCCACGTGTCCTATCTACCATCTGTAGCCCTGTCCCTATCCTTCAATATCCTGATCCAGCTCTTAAATTCAAGTTTACCCTCCATCCATATCCAGCATTTCTCCTCACTCCCCTCCATCCATGTGCATATACTTCCCTCCCCTCCATTCATGCCCAGCACCTTCCTTCTTTCTCTCCTACCCTTCCATCCAGTGTCATCCCTCTTTCTCTCTCCATCCTTCCACCCATTACCCTCTCCCAATCCTTCCGTCCATTGTCTCCCTCTATCTCCCCTTCCTTCTAGACAGTTCTCTCTCTTGACCCTTTTCCATTCAGCATGTCCTCTCTCACACCATCGTTCCAGTGTCTTTCCTCTTTCCCTCCCTACCAGTGTCTTCCCTCATTCTGCCCCCTCCTTCCAGCATTTTTCCTCTTTCTCCCTCCTTTCATCCAGCCAGCATTTCTCAGTCTGACAGCTAAGGTCTCCCCCAGTTTCTCCCCAGCAGCTTCTCTCTCTCTCTCTCTCCTGCCCATGTCCCCTCTTTCTCTCCCCATCTCTCTCTGGCTCTCCCCTGTTCTTTTCCATGGCCCCTCTTTCTCTCCCCATCTCTTTCTGGCTCTCCCCTGCTTTTTTCCATGTCCATGGCTCTCCCCTGCTCTTTTCCATGGCCCCTCTTTCTCTCCCCATCTCTTTCTGGCTCTCCCCTGCTTTTTTCCATGTCCCTGGCTCTCCCCTGTTCTTTTCCATGGCCCCTCTTTCTCTCCCCTGCTTTTTCCATGTCCCTGGCTCTCCCCTGTTTTTTTCCATGGCCCCTCTTTCTTTCCCCATCTCTTTCTGGCTCTCCCCTGCTTTTTTCCATGTCCCTGGCTCTCCCCTGCTCTTTTCCATGGCCCCTCTTTCTCTCCCCATCTATTTCTGGCTCTCCCCTGCTCTTTTCCATGGCCCCTCTTTCTCTCCCCATCTCTTTCTGGCTCTCCCCTGCTTTTTTCCATGGCCCCTCTTTCTCTCCCCTGCTTTTTCCATGTCCCTGGCTCTCCCCTGTTTTTTTCCATGGCCCCTCTTTCTTTCCCCATCTCTTTCTGGCTCTCCCCTGCTTTTTTCCATGTCCCTGGCTCTCCCCTGCTCTTTTCCATGGCCCCTCTTTCTCTCCCCATCTCATTCTGGCTCTCCCCTGCTTTTTCCATGTCCCTGGCTCTCCCCTGCTCTTTTCCATGGCCCCTCTTTCTCTCCCCATTTCTTTCTGGCTCTCCCCTGCTTTTTTCCATGTCCCTGGCTCTCCCCTGCTCTTTTCCGTGGCCCCTCTTTCTCTTCCTATCGCTCTCTGGCTCTCTACTGCTCTTGTCCATGTCCCCTGGCTCTCCCCTGCTCTTCCTCTCTCTCCTCCTACCATCTCCCGCCAGTGACCACGTTCTCTTCTCTCCCTCCGGCCGGGCCTCTTTACAGGAGCGTTGACAAAAGAAAAAAAAGAAGCGTGGGGTCGCAGCAGCCTTCAGACATGCGCTGACGGCTCTGCCGGTCCTCTGCCCCCGGAACGAGAAATTGACGTCACGGGGCAGAGACTGGCAGAGCCGTCAGCGCATGTCTGAAGGCTGCTGCGGCCCCGCGCTTCTTTTTTTTCTTATGTTATGCTGGCTGATCGTAGTCTCGTTCCTGGCTGCAGGCTGCCACTGCCGCTGCCGCTGCGCTGCTCAACAGAAGCGGCGGCAGCAGAAGATTTTGAGTCGGGAGTCGTCTCGGGCTGAATTTAGAGAAGGAGGTAGGCGGGGCCACGGGGAAGGCCACAGCTGGGCTGGGGAGCCTTAGCCTTCCCTAGCCTCTTATACGGGGCGCCTATGAATCCTCAATATCCCAAGTAAAGGAGATAGAATCTAAATTGCTGCAAGGGGACAATATTGTACATCGTAAATTGGAAAACAGAGAAAATGGAGCTAGAAATGTGAACTTAGGACCTTTAAACTTTCCATTTGTTAAATTTAGCTCCCCTCGAGATATGTTTTACAGATTTCTAAAGGAGGTTTTCAAATATCTAGAAACTGGGCTCCCACCTATACAAAAACTTTACATTTTGCCTATCTCTTCTGTTCCAAAGAGAAAGGTTGAAGCACCGGTAGCAGCAGAATTATCCTCTGACAACCTATAACCTAAACATTATAGCACTTTTGGAGAGTTCTCAGGAGAAGGAGGCTTTTCAGGCCACTGTTCTGGTCTCTTGTTTTTCTTCAAGGCAGTGGCATACCTAGACAGCCAGTTTTGGGTGGACACAAAGTGGGTGGGCACAAAAGTTTCTTTGTTCCGCCCTACCTCCACCTCAAAATATAAATTCTTTAGCTATTAAGGATTCTCAAGCTCTGTCAGCTGAAGACTTTCTCTGAAGGTGGCCAGAACTCTCTTTTACCAAGCTTGGCAGGCAGCAGCAAGGACCCTAAGCCACTGATGCCAGAACCCCACACATGCTTAGCTGTCGATCGCTCAAGGATGCTGTTGCCAGAGCTTGGTAGAAGGGAGTTCTGGCCGCCTTTGGAGGAGGTCCTTAGCTGGGGATGCCTGGGAATCCTCACCAGCTATACAGCAAGGGTTAGGACTGGTGTTAGACCTGCTTGGGCCCAGGTCAGAAAGTAAAGGAGGGCTCCCCTCCCCGATTCCCTCTCCTCTTTGCCTCCCCTCCAATTTCCCACCTGCCATTACTATCATACCAACAGACCCTCACCAAATACAGAACAAGGGATCACAAATTAGAAATAAAAATATTTAGACAAAAATTGAAAAGGAACCCCAAGAAGTTAACATAGCATTACTGCAATACTGGAAACATAAAACAGAAATGCATTTCCTTTTCTACAGAACACAATACAAAGGCATTTGCTATGCACATTTCTAAAAGCTAGCATATTCCATTTAAAACATTCAAAATAAAATGCTTTGTTTCTACCTTTGTTGTCTGGACATTTTATTTTTCCATCTTGCTGCTTCCAATTTCTCTTTTCTGCTTTCCTCTCTGTCGTCTGCTAATTCTTCTTCAAACGGCTGCAGTCCATTTGTCTTTTCTCCTCTCTCCTGTCTTTTCCCTCACTATTTCTGTCTCTGACATATTGATCATTCCTTTTTAGCTCTTTTCTGCCACTCTCTCACCCTTCTTCGCCTCCTTTTTACTTTTCAACTACCTATCAAATTTCCATCTTTCTTTCACCCACTAGCTCTCTGATTCCCCATCTTACTCCTCCCCATCCCTACTTTCTCTTTCATCTTTAATCTACTCCCCATTACATATTTCTACCCTCTGTAATCACTATATCTCATTCATTTCCTTGCCACCCCCTCCTCCCCCTCTTGGCTTCTCCCACAGGGTTCCACCATTCCCATCGTCTTCCTCCTTCCACCCTTCTAACTAGCATCTGATTCCCTCCCCACCCCACCCTGGTAGCCTTATATTTTCCTGCCCCTTCTCTCTTCATTCCTGTCCTCTCCCCCATGGCCCAGCATTTTCCCTCTTTCTCCCCTCACCGCCTACTGTGTACCTCTCCCTCCCTCTCATCCATCCCCATGCCCATCTCCCCCTCTCATTCCCACTGTCCACCATCTGTCTCTCCCTCTCCTTTGTGTTCTGGGGTCCAACATCTCTCTCCCCTTCCCATACAGCATCTCTACCTTCCTCTCCTCTACCATCACGTCCAACATTTCTCTCTCCCTCTCCCTTGTGTTCTGGGTCCAACATCTCTCTCCCCTTCCCATGCAGCATCTCTCACTTCCTCCCCTCTACCATCATGTCTAACATTTCTCCCTTCCCTCCATCCCTATGCCCATCATCTTTCTCTCTCCTCTCCACCCCCTATGTTCAACATTTCTCCCCCTCTCACCACCTATCCTCTCTCTATGCAGCATGCCTCCCTCCCCTCCACCTCATATGCAGCCAAGACTTCTCCCTTCCTCACCCCTCCAACCCTTTGCTGCATCTCTCCCTTCTTTCCCATGCAGCATCTCCCCCACCCATCGTGCCTCATCTTTCCATCTTCCCTCCCCCCTGTGCAGCATCTTTCCTTCCATCTTCCCTCCCCCCTGTGCAGCATCTGTCCCCCGTCTTCCCTCCCCCAAGCAACATCTTATCCTATCATCCCTTCCCCCGTGCAGCATCTTTCACCCCATCTTCCCTCACCCCTGTGTAGGATCTTTCGTCCCCTTCCCTTCTCTTCTTCCGGTCGCTGGCAGCGCAAGCGATTTCCACACACCTCACCGCCTACTGCTCAACGACCTCCTTGCAGCCGCTAAACGCTAGCCCAGAAGCCTCTCCTCTGCCGCATCTTGTCTGGGCAGAAACCGAAAGTTGTGGCAGAGGAGAGGCTTCCGGGTTAGCGTTTAGTAGCTGCAAGGAGATTGTTGAGCGGCAGGCAGCGTGTGGGAATCGCTGCAAGCCGAGCCTGCGACCAGAATCGCTGCAAGCTACTTGCAGGAACACTGGTGCTGGGCGGGCCTGACCCCCAAATTGGGTGGGCCCAGGCCCACCCGGGCCCACTACACCCCTTCTTCAAGGTGGTAGAACTAGAGGACATGAATTGAGGTTGGGGGGGGGGGCACTCAGGAATAATATCGAGAAGTTATTTTTCATGGAGAGGGTGGTAGATTCCAGGAATGCCCTCAAGCTGGAGGTGGTAGAGATGAAAATAGTAACGGAATTCAAAAATATGTGGGATAAACACACAAAGGAATCCTGTAATTAGATGGCAACACCAGTAATTGGGAAGTAAAGCCAGTGTTGGGCAGACTTTTGTGTGGTCTGTGCCCTGATCATGACTGAACAGATTCAGCTTCATTAATTGGAGAACAAGGCCAGTGCTGGGCAGACTTCTATGGTCTGTGCCCTGAAAATGGCAAGGACAAATTAAGATTACATCATACCTTATACTATGAGTTTATCTTGTTGGGCAGACTGGATGGACCATTCAGGTCTTTATCTGCCTTCATGTACTATGTTACTATGTTCAAGATAAAGAGGCTTTACTTAGAATGTATCTGCGTCAAACCGCCTCAGTTACTTTCATAGGAGAAAGAATCCATAAATGTCCTTATGTTTCTAGATGGACATAGGAGAGAAGGAAGAAATTTCTTTCCATTCAGCAGGAAGCATTGACTTTGGGAGATAGATTTCAGTTAAGGTTTCCATATAAATCTGTACTTCAGATAGATAATACTACTTTAAAATTTTTTGAACCTTCACAGCTTTGTTCTTTTTTAGATGCTAGAACTCCTAAGTAAGGTCCTAGTTGGATATTGAACGTTAAAGATGTAGGTGCAGGGTAGTTTGCTTTCTTTTTTTTCTTATTCCTTTATTACTTCCTCTCAGGCATTGCGAATAGTTCACTCACCCCGTTCTATTTCTGGACTAATGCCTATACATTCCTTTTCCTAGTTGTTTTTTTACCCTAATTATTTTCTTAGTTAGTTATGGCAATTTTCTTGACAACATTTATCTTTGGATTGTATAACTATAATGTATAAAAATTAAAATTAAATAATACCTTACCAGGATCAAGCCCAGCTCTGGCCTGTGCCCAGCTCAGTGAAATAAAACTTTTTGTTTATGGCCCTGGTACAAACTCAAAGAGTGAGCTGATACCCAGGACTGTATGGTGAGACCAGGGTTACATGAACATGTGGGGTCTGTGCGGAATGGACTTAGAATTTTGGGTCATGTGCAAATCTGATCACTTCATTCATTGTTCGCATTTCCAGATCATTATCCTAGTATAAATCCATGTGGTACCCCACTATTCTCCATTGTGAAAATTAGCCATTTAGCCCCACTATTTTTTCTATCTTTTAACCATTTCCCAATTCACAAGAGAACTTTGCTTCCTATCCCATGACTTTTTAGTTCCTCAGAAGTCTTTTCGTAGTGACTTTGTCAAATGCTTTCTGAAAATAGATATGCTATGGTGTTTCTTTTAGAAGTGCTATTCTCCTTTATAGAGGTGCATAAACTGACATTTAAAGGGTTTTTTTACTAAAGCTTAGCCAATGGCATTCCTAGGGGCTCTGACACCCGGGGCGGATCGCCAATGCGCCCCGCCCCCTGGGTGCAGCGCCCCTCCCCCGGAACAGCGCGCCCCCCCAGTGAAATAACCCCCCCGGGTGCAGCTTGACCCCCCCCCGGCGAAAGAACCCCCCCCTGGGTGCACGCCACTTGGGGGGGGGTGCCGCACGCCTGTCAGCTCTTCGTTTCCATGCTCACTCTGCCCCGGAACAGGAAGTAACCTGTTCCGGGGCAGAGGGAGCATGAAAACGAAGAGCCAACAGGCGCGTGGCACCCCCCCCCCCAGTAGCGTGCACCCGGGGCGGACCGCCCCCCACCACCCCCCCTTGGTACGCCAGTGATCTTAGTTCAAATTATATGCTGCAGGGCCCATAGGAATAAAATGAGCCCTGCTGCAGACAACTTGAGCTAAGCTTTAGTAAAAGACCCCCTTAGGCATTTGTATTGAATAAACATTTACATCCCAATTTTACAAAACTGGAATATAAACATCTAAAACTGAAAAAAAAGTGCATATGCCAAAAGTGGTCTGTGCATGTTTTGGATGGGATTAGAATGGGTAACAAAAAATTGAATGTGTGTTCCACATTTCAGAAGGGGAATATACATCTATGTCAAAATAGTGACATTGGGATTTACACCTGCTATCTGGGACATCCAGGTTTCAGAAAGGTTATCATTTTGTGCAGGATTCCAGTGGAGAGATTAGGGAAAGTTGCATCCTTAATCCTCCAGTGGCTTCTAAAATGGCTAACATAAACATATATATTCCAACACATAAACATTTATGTTTTCATTTCAGAATATGTGCCTGTTTTGACTGTATTGATGTTTTAGATATTATGGTTCAAAAATGGAATCTCCTGCCATATGCAATCAGCACATAAATGCCCATTTCTTCAAGAATTTTAGAGCAGCATCTATATTGGCAGATGCAAGCAGAATTTGACAGGTCCTGACCTGACATCTCTTCTAAAATGCCACTTCATATCAACGAACTCTCCTTTACCCACATGTTTTTCACACCTTCCAAAAATGTAGCTGATTGGTTAGACAAGACTTCCTTTAGCTAAACCCATGTTGATTCTATCCAATTAAACCATGTTTATCTAGGTGCTGAGTGATTTTGGAGCCCTGTTACTTAAGCTTAGCACATGCTAATGGATATTTGTGCATGCTAAATGTTGCATGTTCATTTTTATATCTATAGGCCACATGGTATTTAGTGCCCGCTAAAGTCCATTAGTGCACAATCAGCTTTAGTAAAAAGGCACCTTTGTTCTTTAAACTAGCTTCTACTATTTTTCCAGCACAAATAATGTTTTTACTGGTCTATTGTTTCTCAGATTTACCTCTGAACCCTGTTTAAAAATTGGTATTAAAAAAAAAAGTCACCCTCCAATCTTCAGATACTACACATGATTTTAATGATAGATCTTCAATTTCATGTTTTAGCTTTTTTTTTTTGAGTACTATTGGGTATATACCATCTGATCTAGGTGATTTGCTACTCTTTTATTTGCCAGTTTAACCTATTATATCTTCCAGGTTCACTGAGATTTATTTCTATTCATCCAAATTGTTACCAATAAATACCATTTCAGGCTGGGTATCCCCTTTATATATTTCTCCGTAAAGGATGAAGCAAATAATTCATTTTATCTCTCCCATTATGGCTTTGTCCTCCATGAACATCCCCTTACACTGTGATCATCAAATAGTCTACATTTTTCCTTTCAGGCTTCCTTCTTTGAATGTATCACTTGGATTTCAGGGTTCTGTTCTTTCTTGGTTTTCTTCTTATCTCTCCCATCGCACTTTTAGTCATGCTCTGGTGAACCCTCCTCCACTTCTATCCCACTATCATTTGGTGTACCTCAGGGCTCTGTTTTGCGACCGACCTCTTCTTTTCTCCATTTATACTTCTTCTCTTGGTGCTCTGATCTCATCTCATGGTTTTCAGTATCACCTTTATGCTGATGACTCGCACATGATGATGGTTTTATTGTGTAGTTTATATAGGCTAGAGAGGGTAGGGTTTCTTTTATATATAGAAGATTGTTAATTTAAAAGTGGAGGGGGGAAGGGAGTTATGTATAGAAATGTTGCTTTTACTTCCCCTCCCCCACACCCATATTCCTAGCTTGCCCCCCTATTGCCACCCCAAATATTTATGTCTAGAGATGTCACTGTCAGGAGGGGGGAACAGAACTGCCCATAAGGGCTGTGAGGGGGATCAGAATTTCTCAGGGAATCCTTACTGCCAAGAGTGGGGGGCCAGGAGGGGGATCATCACTGCTTGGAGGAGGCTTGGTGGATGGGGAGGTAATCTCCAGTCTACAGGCCGGTACCTGGAATTTTTGTGTCTGTGACTGATATTTAGCATCAGAAACTTCTAGACAAAGTTAGGACTGTTTTGTATGTAGTCATACATTCCTGGTTAGCTATGTATGCACTATCACTGAATATTACCAGCACCCACAGAACTCCAGGCTCCTCCCAGCTCCATTCCCTGTAACGACCCTCATCTGCCCAATTCCAACATGGCTGGTGAGTACCGATAGTCAGAGGCACTTTCTGGTTAAGTGCTGCTAAATATTGGTGGCTAGGCAAGCACAAGCAATTTAAATGGGCTGGATGCTGTCCTGTCCATTTAAATTGCTTTGAATATCAACTCCATTATTGTCAAATGGCCCTGACACCATTACCTCTTACATTAAATCCTGCCTTCTACTAAGGACTAGATATAAAATTATTCCCCCTCTTTTCAGTTTCTGAACCAGCTACTCCAGAAAGCAGTAATTTATTTTGTCTAAGAGCATTACCTCCCCAATATTTCCTTACATAATTTTTATCCAGTCAATATTGGGGTAATACAAATGAAAATATATATATATATATATTTTTTTTTTTTTGTTACATTTGTACCCTGCGCTTTCCCACTCATAGCAGGTTCAATGCAGCTTACATATTATATACAGGTACTTATTTGTACCTGGGGCAATGGAAGGTTAAGTGACTTGCCCAGAGTCACAAGGAGCTGCCTGTGCCTGCAATGGGAATTGAACCCAGTTCCCCAGGACCAAAGTCTACCACGCTAACCACTAGGCCACTCCTCCATATATATACAGGGCTTTTTTTGAGGGGGTACTTGGGGGTACTGAGTACCAACACCTTTTCTGTTGCTAAAATTGACCCATGGACCCCATGTTTTAATGAAAAAACTCAGGCTCTACACACCAATTCTGCCTTCTCATAGATTCTGTGACTGGTTGCAGGGGGCCTGGCTATTGTGGGGTAGGTCCCTCAGTGATCACCCCACCCCTGAAGAGTGGCTTACCATTTGAGTACCAGCATCTTTTTTGCTAGAAAAATGCACTGTATATATATACAAAAGAACCATCAAAATTTTAAAAAATATTAATAATGTAGGGACTAGGTGCATACACCTCACCAAAGTTACTAGAAAATGTAAAGAAAAAGGTATTTTTTCTCCACATTTTCTAGTAACCTTAATGAGTTGTATGCACTAAGGGCTAGATTCTATATATGGTGCCTGAAAAATCCACACGATAAAAAAACCCACCTAGATGTATTCTATAAAGTACACCTAAATGTTTTAGAATAGGTGTAAATTTCCACATGGTGTATTGAGTAATGCCAAGTGCCTCTCCACATGACCAAATTTGGTTGCATCCATTTGGTCCATGTTTTACTTGGTATAAATCCCAATAACTAAATTAGGCACAGAGTGGGTGTATTCAAAAATAATGCGCATAAATTTTCAAAATGCCCATGACTCACCCATTCCACACCCATAACAATGCCCCCTTTTCAACTGTTCAATTTGGAATTTACATGCACCACATTACAGCATATGCTTAGTGAGTTCTGCGCGTAAATCTGTCACATCCATCGCTCCCTCCGGCTGCTCCTTCTTGAAGCCGTGGCGGAGAGTCGGGGCTCGCCGCGGCCCCTGTCCGGGGTTGAGCCCGTGGGCCGGCGATCGCGGCTTCCGGGCTCTCGGTCGCCGGCTATGGGGTCTGTGCTTGCGCCAGCGGGGAGGATGGCGCCGAGACGCGATGGCCGGCGTCTTCCCCACTTTCGGGCACGGGAACCCGAAGCTCCGCCTCAGAGGAGCCAGGTTGGGAGGCCAGTGCGGTAGTCCCACCTGGGAGGCCGGACGGAATCAACCAGAAGGATTTCTTCAGTAGCCGGGTTCCGATTGGCCGGCCATGTCGGCTGGGGCTGGGCGGTTGAATGCTGACAGTATTTAAGGAGCGGGCCTGAAACAGGACATTGCTTCAGGTTCTGTTTCCCTAGGCCAGTCTTTGTGTGTTCTAGTTTTCAGTACGTTCCCTTGCTCTCCTGGTTTTGACCTTTGGACTGTTTCTGGACAACTCTGCTAGCCGCCTGCCCTGACCTGTTGCTTGTTTCGGACGACGCTGTGAGCTGCCTGCCCTGCCCTGTTGCCTGTTTTTGGACGACTCTGATAGCCGCCTGTCCGGACCTGTGGCCTGTTATTGGACTTCTCTGATTTCCTCCTGCCCTCTCCGCTCCCGGTTCCGGTACTGGGTCAGTTCGTCAACCCCGCAGTTCCAGAAGTCCCGTTGGCCGCCTGCAGCTGGGGGCTCAACCCTCTGTGAACGGCGGTCGCCGGGGGTGAAGACTTGGGGTTGCACGGCTGTCCTCTGAGGTCCTTCGGAGCCTTGCGGGACCTAAGGGCTCACCTTCTTTCCAGACAAAACAAAATCATAATTAATGCCAATTAGTGCTGATAATTGCTTTTTAACATCCAATTAACAGTGTTGGTTAGCTAGTTAACCAATTAAGTTACACACATGATAGAATACAATTTGATTTCTGCACGGAAATTAATCCTGGAGTAAGTGCACACATTATCTTTTCCATTCAGGTGTGAAGTTTTTGTATATATAAATCTATCTATCTAGCTATAAATTGATTGTCTTCCCACATTTTCCTATTTTTTAAATAATTTCTTGGGTAAAATAAATCATCCATTATTATTATTGTGTTGCAAAATCCAGCTAAATAAGAGGGGTAAAGTTAGGGCAGCAAAAAGATTATCCTAATTTACATAAGAACATAAAAAATGCCAAACTGGGTCAGTCCAATGGTCCATCTAGCTCAGTATCCTGCTTTCAACAGTGGCCAACTCAGGTCACAAGTACCTGACAGAATCCCAAATAGTAGCAAGGTTCATGCTACTGATCCCAGGGACAAGCAGTGACTTTCCCAACAAGCTAACCAGATACCGGTCTGAATATCAACCAGTATCCGGTTAACTTCTAGGTTACCACACATATCTGGATATTCAAACCTGGAGCCTGGACATGGACCAGCATTGAAAGCCCAGTGTTAATTCAACCTACATCTGTAAGAATCTTAAAATCTGCTGAATGTTGCAAGCTGAAAATCTACCCCATTGCTTTTGTTCAGCAGTGAAAGAGTTAGGTCACTACCACAGACAGCAGGATGTACACGGATCTCACAGTTTACAGAATAAGTTATGTTAGTAAAGCAGGCAAGGTAGAACATGTATTACTTGCCTTATAATTATAAGCCTCTCAAAGTTCATAAAAAATCAACTCTGGATTGACATTCAAAAGTGTAAAGTGTGAACCGATGAGATGCAGATTGCTGCTGAATGGGCAGCGGGCTCCCTCTGGCTTGCAGTTCAGTCTTGTACATTGTCAGTTGCATAGAGAAACTTTTAGGCTGTTTCAGAGCAGGAGACTAATGATTACATGATCTCCCAGTGAGTGTGATACAGGAGTAGAATATAATGGTCAGCCAACAACACAGATGAAATTATTTAGCACTTGCCTTCAAGACAGGCTAAAAATGAAGGGCTCCTTTTACTGAGCGGCAGTAAGCCCAATGCGGGCTTACCACTTGCTAAACAGGAAGTACCGCCAGGCTACCCCAGCACGGCTGTACTTCCCACCCCTAGCACACTGTCTTTTCCGACGCTACAAAATGTATTTATTTATTTTGCAGCGCCAGAGTGTACCTGGCGGTAATCGGGCAGTGCTACGCACTGCCTGGTTACCCCTCCTTACCTCTCTACCCTCATCTCCCCTTACGTTCCTACCCGTAACCTCCACTCTCAAGACAAATCACTCCTTTCAGTACCCTTCTCCACCACCGCCAACTCCAGGCTCTGCCCTTTCTGCCTCGCCTCACCCCATGCTTGGAATAAACTCCCTGAGCCCATACGCCAGACCCCCTCCCTGCCCATCTTCAAATCCTTGCTCAAAGCCCACCTCTTCAATGTCACCTTCTGCACCTAACCACTATACCTCTATTCAGGAAATCTAGACTGCCCTAACTTGACATTTTGTCCTTTAGAGTGTAAGCTCCTTTGAGCAGGGACTGTCCTTCTTTGTTAAACTGTACAGTGCTGCTAAACCCTAGTAGCGCTCTAGAAATGTTAAGCAGTAGTAGTAGTTAATGTGGGAGCCCTTACCGCCACCTCAATGGGTGGTGGTAAGGGCTCCCCCTGAAATGGCTGCGTGGCAAGTGCTTTACTTGCCACATGGCCATTACCTGCAGGAAAGAAAGACTTCCCTTTTACCAGCTGCAGTAAAAGGGAGCTTCAGTGCGCATGTAAAACAAGCGCCGACACCAGCGCCGGCCCTCTTTTGCCACAGCTCGGTAAAATGGGGCCCTGAATGTGCTGAGCCCAGATGTTCAATACCGGACCTTTTCCGGTGACCAGCATTGAATATCCAGTTTATCTTTGGTCATTTTGAACTTAACCATCCAAACCAATATTCAGGGCTGGCCGGTTAAGTTTGAACTAGCCAAAGATATTCCACCTATTGGTATGGCCAGATTTGGCTGCCAAATTTAGCCGGCAATTTGTTGAAAAATTGGCAGATAGCTGGTTACATCGCACGATCTAACCGGCTATCCACTAAGTGCCAACTGGCGATATTCAGCAGGAGACAGCCAGTGATCTCCTGCTGAATATCACCGGATAGCTAGCTATGTACCATTTAACCGGCCAGGTGCTGTTGTTGGCCGATTAAATGTTTTTGAATATCGTCTGACCAGTAATTAGCAAAATCCTTCATTAGGTCTAGGGAGGAGTAATTTTATGTCTCCATTTGTTAAAGTTGGCTTCTATACACATAATCATTTTCTCCTATCAAAAGTTTCTCAGTGTAGACACTAGAGAAATCAGCATGAACTCAGCAACAAAACCTGAGAATAAACTAAGTGGCCCTTTAAATAAGCCGCGTAGGCGCCTACGTGCACCAAACTGGAGTTACTGCCCGGTTACCGTGTGGCCCTTGCGGTAATTTCAATTTTTGGTGTGCAGCTGCTATGTACGTCTGCAAAAATAATTTTTATTTTCTGGAGCGCAGCAGCTACATGCGTCAAGTGACATTTGATGCACATAGATTGTTACCACCCAGTTACCGCGTAAGACTTTACCGCTAGGTCAATGGCTTGCGGTAAGGTCTCAGATCCAAAGTGGACGCACAGCAATTTTCATTTTGCTGCATATCCGTTTTTGGCAAAAAAAAAAAAAAAACAAGACATTTTATATAGGTGCGCTAAAATATAATTCTGCGCGAGCCCAAAACACACGTCTACACTACTGCAGGCCGTTTTTCAGCACACCTTAGTAAAAGGACCCCTTAGTGAACTCAACACTGACGTACTTCATTAACGGAGCTTTTATTTATCAGGTTGCAGGAGAGATAGCAGTAATGGTTCTAGATGAATCCAAGGCAGACGCAGGAAACTTCAAACAGCTAAGACCCCATTTGGGATATAAAAACATACCTAGACATAAGATGAAACTCCTGTAAAATAGTTGTCTATCTTCCTTGACTAACCCAGGGACAGAATTCCCCATATTTTTTGAAATGCAGCTGTGAAAATGGCACCTCTCCTTTACATGCCTGCCCTTCGACTGCAGGGTTTGCAACACTATCTTTAACGGGAGTGTTTATAATTGAGAGTAGGAAATTGCTTTCATCTTAAGCATAACAGTAAGAATTATACAGACAGGAAGCAGATACTGGTCAGGTGCGGCAGGGTGTCTGTTTAATGTCTGCTGCCTACACTGTCACTGCTCATGTGCTGCAGAGCTAATTTTAACCTGTTCAATTGCTAAACAGACCCATTTTCTCAAATGTCAAAATGAAAAGTGGAAAAGGTAGACAAAAAAAAAAAACAAAAGAGCTGAATACTTTGAGTAACCACTGTATTGTAAAATTGCAGTCTGTGAAACTGATTTCTTTGATGCAAACAATGGAAAACGTAACGTTAAAAAAAAAGTCAGCATTGTACATGCACTTGGAGATAGGCGAAAACGCTTCCTGAAATAAAAAATCATGAGTTAATAGACTATTTAGTTGGATTAAATCTCTATAGGATGTTCAGTGCCACTATCTGCTTAGGTTCTGCTGAAAATATGGGAATGGCCAGTTCACCATCATTTAACCAGGCAAGATTCAGCCAGATTAAATCATTCTGATTATCTACCCTATAATTTTTAGGACCACCTTGCTGTAACTCAGCCCACAATTATATGGATAGAATAGAGCCATTTAGTTATTAAACATCCTTATGTTAACCTCAAGGATACCACGTAATATTTTTGTTTGGAGAGGGATCAACAAACAAAACTCTGCCCCTTTAAGCTTCCTAATTGCTGTTGATGTTTGGGGCAAAAGCTGATAGGTCTATGGTATCAATGGTCCACCACATTCTGTTGCCTATGACTATCAGTATAATTTTTTTTAAATTATGAATAAGAAAATTGTGAGTTCACCGGTTGTCAGCAAATGCATAATTTACTATGAATATCAGCCTGACACTTTCTTGCCTATATTTTTGCCCTACATTTATAGGGGCAGTTTGGAAATATTCCTCAGGTATTGCCTTAATTCTGATGAGTATTTGTGATGTGTATACAATAGAAAGAGCAAACCTAGGCACAGATGCATCAACCAAACGTAAAAAAAGCAAAAACGTAAAAGCCATTACCAAATTTAAAAAAACGAACAATGCTCTAAAAAAACAAGTTGCACATGTTCGGTGTGGTATTGTAAAGAACAATACATCAAACTGGCGTAATCCGCGTCGGTAATCGGTTCCTAAAGCATGCGCAGAGCAACCAAGCGTTATGCTGGCTGCTCTGCGCATGCCACAAATGTCAAAATCTAAAAAAAAAACAACACAAACACGTGGCTCCCCGCTTTCCCCTGCATGTCTTCCACAAACATTAAAAAAGGATCGGGAAGGGGCAAAGGCGCTCATCAGAAGCGTCCTGTGTGGATGGCCTTGCCCCCCCCCCCCCCCCCCCCGCCTGAGGTTGCCGCTGCTCCCCGCTTCTCCTTGTATGAAATACAAACTGTTAAAAATCTACACTTTTGCAGCGCCGGGCCCCCCTCCCTTCCTGTCTCTCTCTTCTGTCGCCAATGCTCCGCCTACATGCCCCGCCCGCCTGAGTTGGTCGCCACCGCTCCCCCCTCCACCGGACCCCCCTTCCGCCATAATGGCCGGTGCACCGCCTCTCACCTATGTTTGAAGGCGCTGCACGGGATGGATCAGCTGTTTGTCGATCGCTTCTGTCTCCTCCAACGTCGCTTTCCTTCTTCCTGTGCCCGCCCTCCTCTGACGTAAGTTACCTACGTTGGTAACTTACATCACAGGAGGGCGGGCACAGGAAGAAGGAAAGCGACGTCGGAGGAGACAGTGCATATGCAGCACCCCTCCTTGTTTCACCCCTTCCCCTTTTTCCTTTCTATTTTGTAATTCTATACCCCCTTCCTATTGTCAAAAGCCTCATCTATAGTACGCTCTACCTTTTAAATTAGACTGTAAGCCGCCTAGATGGGTTTCCGATAGGCGGGATAGAAAGTTCTGAATAAACTTTTCTACAAAATCCTGAGTGGTTTAAAAGTGAATCAATTTTTCACTGTTTCAAAAAGTATGAAAACCAGGGGACACTCAATGAAATTACATGGAAATACTTTTAAACTAATATTTTTTTCACTCAACGAATAGTTAAGCCCTGGAACTTCTTACCAGAGAATGTGGTAATGGTAGTTAGCATATCTGGGTTTTAAAAAGTTTGGACAAGTTCCTGGAAACAAATAGTCTGTTATTGAGATGGACATGGGGGAAGCCATTGCTTAACCACGGATTGGTAACATGGAATGTTGCTACTAATTGGTTTTCTGCCAGGTACTTGTGATCTGGATTACCACTGCTGGAAGCAGGATACTGGGCTACACGGATCATTGGTCTGATCCAGTATGGCTATTCTTATGTTCTTATAGTAGTAGTAGTAGTAGACAGATTGGACACATTGCTGTAAGCAAAAGAGAATATTTATTTGATGGAGAAACTGTTACATAGATGTGTACAAAGATTCTTAGGCACTATGAGGGGGTTGTTTTGGGGTGGGTGGCTGCATGAGGAGCAGGGGGGTGTTTTGGGGTGGGTGGTCGCATGAGGAGCTTTGTGGTTGCCTGTATGGTGGTGGCCGGTGCTTGGGTACCTGTATTGTAAATATTGAAGGCCCTTTAAGTTTCAGAATAGGAGCATCAGGCCATAGCTTTTCAGCCTATTGCTTCTGGGATGGTACAATAACCTCCGCTTTCTGCTGGGTTTATTTTTCCAACTATAACACAATTTGCAGTTTTCACAATACTACCCTGCAATGAGAAGAGTAAGCAAGGTGTCAGTTAAAATAGGACTTTGCTTCCTTTTACCATTGCAGGACTGCATAAGTCACATTATAGAATTTACATAGTAATGAGCTGCTTTACATACATTTACATGTTTTGCATTTCATTACTATATAGTCCACAGTGCATTAGTTAAGTGTTGCTAGTGCTCTTTAACATGCTTTAAGGAACAAATTATGTGACTTAGAGGGGCATAATCGAACGCGAACGCCCATCTCCATGGGCGTCTATGTCTGAGAACGGGTACGTGAAGGGGCGGGACTGACCGTAGTTTCGAAAAAAATGGCCGCCCATCTTTTTTTTGATAATATGGTGGGTTCCCGGCAAATGCATCGGAGTTGTACGGATTTGAGCTGGGCGGTTTAGTTTTTCAGCGATAATGGAAACCGAAGGCGCCCAGCTCAAAAACGAACAAATCCAAGGTATTTGGTCATGGGAGGGGCCAGGATTTGTAGTGCACTGGTCCCCCTCACATGCCAGGACACCAACCGGGCACCCTAGGGGGCACTTGTAACAAAAAAAAAGTCAAATACCTCCCAAGTCCATAGCTCCCTTCCTTTGGGTGCTGAGCCCCTCAAATCCCCCTAAAACCCACTGCCCACAACTCTACACCATTACCATAGCCCTTAAGGCTGAAGGGGGGCACCTACATGTGGGTACAGTGGGTTTTGGGGGTGGTTGGGAGGGCTCCCATTTACCACCACAAGTGTAATAGGTAGGGGGGGATGGATCTGGGTCCACTTGCCTGAAGTCCACTGCACCCACTAACAACTGCTCCAGGGTACCGGCATACTGCTGTGATGGAGCTGGGTATGGCATTTGAGGCTGGCATACAGGCTGGAAAACAAAGTTGTTAAAGTTGTTGGTTTTTTTTGGTGGGAGGGGGTTAGTGACCACTTGGGGAGTCAGGGGTGGTCATCCCCGATTCCCTCCGGTGCTCATCTGGTCATTTAGGGCACTTTTTTGGGACTTGTTTGTGAAAAAAAGGGTCAAAAAAGTGACCTAAATTCATGCTAAAAAACCTTTCTTTTTTTCGATTATCGGCCGAAGGTGCCCATCTCTCCTCGGCCGATAAACACGCCCCAGTCCTGCCTGCACCATGCCTCCGACACGCCCCATCAAATTTGTTCATTCCCGCAACGGACTGCAGTTGAACTCACCCAAAATTGGCTTTCGATTATACCGATTTGGGTGCCTTTGCAAGATGGGCATCTATCTCCTGATTTGGGTCAAAATCTGGGTGCCCATCACTTTCGAAAATAAGACTGTTAGAGCCCTAACTGAGCTTGATAACTTCCCCCCTTAATGGTAGCCCATATTGATAACTAAACCCTTAAGGGGGAAAGTTATCAGTGTGGGCTACTGTTAAGATATACTACTCGCATCTGATGTGTGTCAAATTGGCACTACCACCCGGCTACCACGTGCCCCGGGCAGTAATTCCATTTTTGGCACTTGCCCAAGACACAAAGTAGAAAATATTTTCTATTTTCTACCGTGTGGCGCTTACCTGGCGGTAATTAGCAGTTTATGTACATTGAACGCTTACCTTTACCGCCAAGCATTGTGATATACATGGAAAGAGTTCATTCAAAAGTAAAGGTTCTAGACTTCAAAAAAACTAAGGGCTTCTTTTACATGGGAATGGACTGGGCTTCTTTTCATTTAGCGTACCACTAAGCAGTAGCACAGCTTTGTAAAAGGAGTCCTAATTTTATTAAGATGGGGAATTACCTTAGGGAGTTGTTAGCTGGATGGGAACATTTGGGGGAAGTAGAAAAGCAGTGGGCAAAACTGAAAGGAGCTATTTTAAAGATAACACACCTTTTTGTTAAAGCAATAAATATAAACAAAAGGGAAAGAAGGCCACTTCAGTTCTCAAAAGTAGTAGCTGAAAAGGTAACAAAAAAGAGATTGGCCTTCATAAACTACAAGAGATTGCAGAAAGAGGAAGACAGGCAACAATATCTGGAAAAGCTAAGAGAAGCTGGTAAAATAGACAGAAAAGCAAAGATGAAAAAGGAAGAAAATAACAATGCAGTAAAATCAGAGAAGACATTTTAAAATTTTATTTTAGTGATAAGAAGTGCAAAAGTGGCATTATGAGACTCAAAGGTGAAGGTGACAAATATGTAGAAGTTCATAAGGGTGATAAAGTATTCTTTAACAAGTATTTCTGTTTTGTGTTCACAGATGAAGGGTTAGCAGTAGGAGCAAAGAAGGTAAACATAAATAGAAATGTACATGATTTTCAGAAAGCTGTGTTCATGAGGAGATAGCTAAACTAAAGGTAAAGAAAATGATGAGGCTGGATACATCTGAGATTACTGAACTACAGATGGGCAGACAGAAAATTTGTATATCTTTTTTCTAGTTTTTTTGTTTGTTTCAAGATCAAATGTCACTTTACATTTGAATTACATTAAAAAGATCTTATAACCCGCAGTTATTTTTCAGGTTCAAAGAGCAATTAGACAGTAGCAAGGAATTACATTGAAATAAAAATTATTATAAAATCAGCACAATGACAATTAAATGACACTAACTAAAATGACATCAGGTATCCTAAGATCTTTACAGGCCTACTTTCAATAGTTTTCTAAAGCAAAGATAAAGATAGATAAATAAATATAAAGGTAGATAAAGGAAGAGCTTTCCAGATTAGTGCTGTCTGGTAGGGTAATGAATTGCCTGACAACTTATGAGATTTTATGGATGTTGGTGATGGAAATCCAAGCAGTAGCTTTTCTTTCATATTCCTTGAGGACAAACCTGACAACATTTGAAAATTACCTGTCAAATATGCAAACAATTTTCCTTTTTTTTTTTTTAATTGAAATTTGAAAATAAACTACAGTAGAAACGAAATCACAATACAGTTAAATCGTATCATCATAATCATAATGGAAAGAAAAAAAAAACGTATTCAATTCACCACATTACGGAAGGGCAATACTGTTGACTTATCTAACTCACCCTATGCCCATCCTTCCCCAGAGGAAAGATATCAAAGAAATAAGTTATATTTACTTATTCAAAAGGAAAACTACCAATTGAGAAGGATCATTAAACGCATAATTAGTATGCTGATAGGAAATTAAACATCTACATGGAAACCATAAGAAAAAGGTAGCTCCAACAACTAATACTTCAGATTTTAATTGAAGAAATTGTCTCCTTCTCAGCTGGGTAGCTCTACAAACATCAAGAAAAATAGTAATCTTCTGACCACAATACATCAAATCTTTCTTTGAAAAATAAGCCTTTAAGACTAACAATTTATTCTTCTCAGTGGCAAAAGTAACAAGTAAAGTAGCTCTAGTGGAAATAATATCCTGAGAAGTCTCAAGAAATTGTGTTAAGTTGGCAATTGTGGGATCATTAACAATATGTTCTTCATGTTCTGACTCAGTGGTTAAATTGGACAAATAAAATAATTTAGACAATAACATATTATCCAAATCAGAAATAGTTAAAATTTGCTTAAGGTAATTCCTAAACAATATTTTTGGTGTCAAAAGATGGGTTAATCTAAGATTTTTATTCCTTTGTGAATTTTCCAAACCTTTTTTGTGGCTGTGAAGCATGACATTATCCTTAACCCTTACTGCTCCTAGTGATTGTAAAGAAGATGATTGAGAAGAAAAAAACTTCACAGGAGTCTTCCATCTTTTTAAGTCTCCCATCTACTTCACTCATTTTCTTAGCTGTTCCATTAGAAAACTTCACTATCTGGTCTGTCACATCCTTCAGCAGCAGATTGTTGCTGAAGAGTAGAGTCCAAATATCCTTCAAAATCACCTGATCCAAAGTCATAGGAACAGTACATTTTGCTACTGGATCCATAGGCAAAGTTATTGGTTATTGGTTGTTGGAATAGGTAACAATTTCCTAGAGACTTCCAAAGGAGACACTCCTGTTTGTCAAGTAAATCTTGATGGTAACTTTATTGGTAAAATTAAGTCATGTGATTGTCCAGGAACAAGGGGGCGTACCCTCTCAATGAGGCTGAAAGATGCCCCTAAACATGAAGTAGACTGGTGTGAAGAATTCAACTGGGAAGCTGTACTCGCCGGAGCTGGATTTCTTAAAAGTCTATCCATAGGACCACTCACAGTTGCCGAAGGAGTAGAAGCTGTCTTCCTTCTAACATTTCTCTTCACCATCTTCAAAGAATAACACACAAAGGAACCTACCACACCAAAATGGCACCTAAGAGGCACCAAAGGGGTAGGTAATTTTCCATATAAGCAAAAACACAAGCTTTAAAATGTAACCTAGCTTCAACCAGCAACCAATGTAATCTTATCAGTAGGAGAGTTATCCAATCACATTTAGACACAGAACAAATTAATCTGGCTGCTGAATTTTGAACCAACTGAAGTTGAGATTTATGAGACTTGGTACAACCTAAGAAAATGAGATTACAATAGTCCAACTGTGAAAAGATGAACCCTCCTGTTTACTAAGCCGTGCTAAAGGCTGCCATGCAGCAATGTCAACACAGTCCAATCAAGGTGAATGGGCTATGTTGGCATTAGTGCTCAGCAGCCGCTAGCTTGGCTTAGTAAACAGGATTATAAAAGCTGAAAAATAAGTCTAAATACTTGTAGCTCAAAAAACTTTCTAACTGCTCTCAATTTTTTCAGGAGTATGAATGATTTCTGAAAAATTTCTCAACATGAGAAAACCGTCAGAGATTTAAAAATTGATTAAACTGTATTTAAGTAATTCATAGAATATTAGTAGTTACACACCATGATGGCAATTTTTGTAAATTGAGTAGTTGAATTTACTCCGCTACTTCTTATTTTTGAATGTCTTGTATAAAATAGCCAAAAAAATAAAGGGGTCCTTTTACTAAGGCACAAAGGCACCTGCACACATCCAATGCATGCCAAATTGGACACTATTGCCCAGCTATCATGTGCCCCGGGCAGTAATTCCATTTTTGACGTGCACCCAAAACGCGGTAGAAGATATTTTCTATTTTCTACTGCATGGCGCTTACCCGGTGATAATCGGCAGTGTATGCGCGCTGGCTGCTCACCACCCAGTTAGAATGTGAGAACTTACCACTAAGTCAATAGGTGATGGTAAAGTCTCAGCCCAAAAATGGATGCGTGCTGGTTTTAATTTTGCCACAAGTCCATTTTCGGCCACACAAAAGAAATGCCTTTTCTCCATGTGTGCTGAAAAATTGATCTATGTGCGTCCAAAACACATGCCTACACCAGCGCAGGCCACTTTTAGGCATGCCTTAGCAAAAGGACCCCAAAGATTTTTATGGGCTGTGAATCACAATACCACTAACATGCCTGTTTTACAGGGGAAGCCGTTTGGGCAGTCACATTGCAAGCTGAGCATTTGAAAAATACGTTTAAAAACGTTTAAAGATAAGTTCACGTTTTTTTCTAATTTTTTGCACTATATTATGTTATAGCACTTTTGATGCAGGCAACAGCACTTACACTTATGTACAAGAGTGGCCCTATGAAAGATGTGCTATGCCACTCGGCAAACAAATGATATTGCCTTAAAATGAGTGGAAATTTCTGAGGGCACTCTGAAAATATTGAGATATACAAAGAAATCACATAAGGATAATCATATAGTATACAAAAGTCTTTTTGACTTATACAGCTGTTAGCCTGAGTTGTTTTTCACACAGCAGTTAATATCTTTGGTTTTCAGTAGTATACTTTATTCTTTTACCAAGGATTGTGGGATTTGCTTTTACAATAAACTCAGACAGTGACCAGGGGCCCTGTTTACTAAGCACGCATTTTTAGTATGTGCTAAGCATTATCATGAGTTAACCGTGTAGACATCTATAATATTCCTATGGGCATCTACATGGTTAGTGCATGCTAATTTTTAGCATGTGCTAAAAATGCTAGCGCACCTTAGTGAACAGGATTCAAAATTTGCTAGCTAGTGGGCTCTGGGCTCAAATAGATCCATACCCCACATTGTAGTACTTTGGCAAAAATCACGTCTTCAGTTAAAATGCTCCTTCCTTGTGGTGTTTGGGCTGAACCTGTGTGAATTTTCAGATTTGATTTCTAGCCCTATGGTTGCCAAGTTGATTTCAAGTTCATATATTCAATTTATTCCAATTCTGGTAGGTATAAGGTATAACTGGCAGTAATAAAACATCTTTTTTTCTTTGTTTCTGTTCTGTAAATATTTTATCTTAAAGGCATAAATCTGTGTTCTATTCAACAAAGACTTCTTGTAAAGATGAATCTCTTCTCATGAAAGAAAAGCGAGATAGCACGATTTTTAATTAAAATCATACACAATGCGTTTTACCTATCAACAGCTGTTAAAATCACAAAAGTAACATTTTATTGTGACTACTATTATTATTATCAGACTACTCTTTTGATAGAGGCTGAAGGTTACATATGGGATGGGAAAACACAAAGATGTTTGGGGAAAAAATAGAGCACATTGCTGCAGTCATGGAATGTTCATATATAGGCCAAAATGATGGAACTGTCTTGTCTGCAGCTGTGCAATGGCTCCCTTAGGGCATTTTCTAGAGCTGTTACCAAGGACTGGATTGCTACGAACTACAGGTGGCCGATGGTCAGTCCAAATTGTCTTCCAAAGTATAGTGCAGAGATCAATGCTACATTTTCACTGCCAAGGGAAACAAGAGTGATATTCTCTATTGGTTATGCTGTGTACTGGTTCTAAATACGAAGAAGCCAGTTTTCACCGGTGGATCCACCAGTGCCATATCACTTTAAACGAATACAAAAATGTTAACAGCAAAATAAATACCATAAAATCAAATGAAAACACCATAGATAAAAATACACATATACTGTAACTTTAAATAGATGTGTTCCTCATTTAAAATTAGACATGCTATTTATCTGTCAGCAATTAAACATATAGAGGTCAATATTTCAAATGATTTAACCAGCTGAACACAGCTGCTGACCGGTTAAATCGCTTGTTCAGGGCTATCTGCTAATTTTCATTGGCACTTAACCGGTTGTCGCTGCTGAAAATTAGAAGTTAGCGCCTAAGTGAAAATTGGCTATTTTGGAGGTGTTCCAGGGTTGGAGTTAGCACTTGGATATTCAGGATTTAACCAGCCAGAGAGACTGCATACATGGGACCATATAACAGTCATTTCTATCCTTGAGGGTTTTTTACAAAGTCGCACTAATGTTTTTAGCTCATGGTAAACATCAGCTGCTGGTTGTGGAGGACAACAGTGATATACACAGTCACTGCTAGACAGCAGAACTGTCTGACTTGCATTAAGAATCTTGCTCTAGGTTGTAGTGAGATGTGAATGTATGGACTGAAGGCCATGTTGCAGCCTTGCAGATCTTCTCAATTGATGTTGACCTCAAGTTGGCTACTGATGCAACCATGACTCTGACATTGTGAGCTGTGAAATGACCCTGCAGAGTCAGTCCAGCCTGGGTGTAAGTAAAGAAGATGCAATTTGCCAACCAATTGAAAAGTGCATTTACTAAAGGCTGCTTCCATCCTGTTAGGGTCAAAGAAAAGAAAAGGTTGGGTGGACTATCCATGGGCTTTAGTCTGCTCCAGATAGAAGGCCAAGGCTCACTTGCAGTCCAAAGTGTGCAGTGTGCTTTCACCAGGATCAAAATGAGGTTTTGGGAAGAATCTTGGAAGAACAAATGACTAGTAAATGGAATTCTGACACTAACATAGGAAAGAACTTAGGATGGGTGTAGACAAGTACTCATTTGTGATGAAACTTTGTATAGGATGGATCAGCTACTAAGGCCTAAAGCTCACTGATTCTGTGGGCTGAAGTGATCACCACAAAAATAAGACCTTCCAGGTCAGATACTTCAGATGGCAAGAGTCAAATGGCTCAAAAGAAGTCATCTGGGTGAGAATGATGTTGAGATCCTATGACACAGTAGGGGATTTAGCAACAGCAAACATCTCATGAACTGAACTAAAGGCTGCAGAGAGATGTGCTTATCTTCTACAAGGTGATGATAAGCGCCAATCACACTGAGATGAACCTTTACAGAGTTGGTTTTTAGACCAGACTCAGAAAGGTGCAGAAGGTATTCAAGCAGTTTCTGTATAGGGCAAGATAAAATTTCTAGGGCCTTACCCTCAAACCAGATGGCAAACCTTTTCCATTTAAAATTATGTGATTTCTTAGTGGAATATTTTCTGGAAAGAAGCAGGACTCTGGAGATATCCTCATGCAGTCGAAGAGATGCAAATTCTATGCTGTCAATATCTAAGCCATGACGGCCAGGGCCTAAGATTGGGATGCAAATGAGACCCCCTCATTCTGAGTGATGAAGGTTGATAAACAGTCAAGCCTCCATGAATACCTGGAGGTTAATTCCAGAAGTAAAGGGAACCATATCTGCTGAGGCCAGTATAGTGTGATGAGGATCATGGTTCCTCAGTCCTGCTTGAGTTTCAGCAAGGTCTTCCCACGAGAGGTATGGGAGGATACACATACAGAAGACTCTTCCCCTAGTTGAGGAGGAAAGCATCCAATGCTAGTCTGCCATGTGATCCCAATATGGAGCAGAACTGAGGTAGTTTGCTGTTGAATTGAATAGCAAAACCTTAAAAAATGGACTAACATGGCTACCACACCACTTTACTCTTTACCAGTGAAAACAGATTTAAACAACACATGACGAGAAACTATCACTATAGTACATCATATTAGTTTATTGGACCTTCAAAAAATGTGCTTAAGGAGTAATGACTGTTTCCAAAGCAACACTAAGTATTCTTCATCGATCCATTTTTTAACTTTTTAAGGGAGGTCTTTTACAAAGCCACACTGCAATGCCGACATAGCCCATTCACCAGCAGCCATTTGTACACAGAATTTTAATGTGCAGTAAGCCCAAAACTAATGCTGCATTAAAAAAGGGCATTCCTCCAATTTTATATCATAGGTCTTGTGTCAACTTTTGTATTAAAGCACATTACCTGCTCCAGTTTAATATGGGAGCACCTGCCACCTCTAAGTTATGTGGGTACACATTTTCTGAACATTGCTCCCATGGAGGGGCATAATCGAACAGGGTGCCCAAGTTTTCCTGAGGGCGTCCTCGCAGGATGTCCTCGCAAAGGGGCAGGGAAACCCGTATTATCGAAACAAGATGGGCGTCCATCTTTCGTTTCGATAATATGGTCGGGGACGCCCAAATCTCAACATTTAGGTCGACCTTAGAGATGGTCGTCTCAGGTTTTCGTTGATAATGGAAATCGAGGACGCCCATCTCAGAAACGACCAAATCCAAGCCATTTGGTCATGGGAGGAGCCAGCATTCGTAGTGCACTGGTCCCCCTGACATGCTAGGACACCATCCGGGCACCCTAAGGGGCACTACAGTGGAAAAAAAGCTCCCAGGTGCATAGCTCCCTTACCTTGGGTGCTGAGCCCCCCAATTCCCCCCCCCCCAAAAAAAACCACTACCCACAACTGTACAACACTACCATAGCCCTAAGAGGTAAAGGGGGGCACCTTCATGTGGGTACAGTGCATTTGTGGTGGGTTTTGAAGGGGGATGGGCCTGGGTCTGCCTGCCTGAAGTGCACTGCACCCACTAAAACTGCTCGAGGGACCTACATACTGCTGTCAGGGAGCTGGGTATGACATTTGAAGCTGGCATAGAGGCTGGCAAAAAATATTTTAAAAGTGTTTTTTGAGGGTGGGAGGGGGTTAGTGACCACTGGGGTAGTAAGGGGAAGTCATCACCGATTCCCTCTGGTGGTCATCTGGTCAGTTCGGGCACCTTTTTGAGGCTTGGTCGTAAAAAAAATGGACCAAGTAAAGTCATCCAAGTGCTCATCAGGGACGCCCTTCTTTTTTCCATTATCGGCCCAGGACGCCCATGTGTTAAGCACGCCCCAGTCCCGCCTTCGCTATGCTTCCGACATACCCCCGTGAACTTTGGTCATCTCTGCGACGGAAAGCAGTTGAGGATGCCCAAAATCGGCTTTCAATTATGCCGATTTGGGTGACCCTGTGAGAAGGATGCCCACCTTCCGATTTGTGTCGAAAGATGGGCGCCCTTCTCTTTCGAAAATAAGCCTGATAGTGTCGCCTATTTTGGAAAGTCTCAAAATTCATAAGGCATTGCATTTATTTATCATTCTTCCTGGTCAACATGGCAGGACTACATTGGATTTTAATACAATTATTTAAAAGTCCAAATTGTTCCGTGAACTCTGGCAGTCAAAGTTAAAACAATGCTGTTTTGTTTCTTTAATGTGCTCGAAACATGGTTGCAGTGAGTTAGAACTTTGTTGTTTTTTAGCTCAGGATTTGGCAGGTGTGTAATGTGACTCCTGATAGCAGGATAGCAGATTACATTCTCCAATAAAAAACATTTCTTAGGGACTTGGCATCAAAACTGTTATTGCACGTTCACAGGTGTTTGGTAATTGGATTAATGCAGAGCAGAAGGAATGTCTGCTGTCCCAGCACTGAGAAGTGCTGAGGAAAGACAAATTTATTTCTGAGAGAACCTGGAATGCATGATGACAGGCCTGTTCACACACAGAGAAAGCCAGATCTAAGCCTGCAAGTTTTAGATCAACTTCTGAGAGCAATCACCTCCAAGAGAAAAGTTTATCCAAACCTAAACACAATAACAGGAGCCGAGTAAGTAAAGGGTAGGCAGGCAGCGTTGGACTAGGGTTTGATCCCATTCCAAAAGCAGCTTGCAGAACTTTAGCCAAAATCTATAGCATGCATATTATGAATCCATAACATTCTAGGTGCCTGATAAAAAATGTCAATGATAAACATACCAGACACTTACAAATATATCAAAGGGATAAGAACAAATTATAATCTAGGATCAAAGGCTTCCAGGGTGTTCAGATTCTCTTTTATATGCTTTGATCATGAGCTGAACAGACTTGTTGAGGCATTGAACCAACAAATGTAATCTCATTGATCAAAATTATAACCAACAAATTAATTCATAAAGATTTGTGTGTAAATTAACAAGAAATGTAACTTGTGAAGGTTACACTGAATTATCTCTGATGAATACATTTTTTTCAGATACTTCTAAGTACTTTATGATGATACACAGATCCTTTTTGCAAGGACTACTTGCATGTGAACAAAAATATTAGAAAATAAATTATATATGGAGGGGCATAATCGAAATGGACACCCAAGTTTTGTTGAGGACGTCCTTGCAAAACGTCCCGATGGAGGGGCGGGAAAACCTGTATTATCAAAACAAGATAGACGTCCATCTTTCATTTCAATAATACGGTCAGGGACGTCCAAATCTTGAAATGTAGGTTGTCCTTAGAGATGGTCATCCCTAGACTTGGTCGTTTCTGATTTTCGGCAATAATGGAAACCAAGGACGCCCATCTCAGAAACAACAGAATGCAAGCCCTTTGGTCGTGGGAGGAGCCAGCATTCGTAGTGCACTGGTCCCCCTGACATGCCAGGACACCAACCGGGCACCCTAGGGGGCACTGCAGTGGACTTCAGAAATTGCTCCCAGGTACATAGCTCCTTTACCTTGTGTGCTGAGCCCCCCAAAATCCCCCCAAAACCCACTACCCACAACTGTACACCATTACCATAGCCCTTATGGGTGAAGGGGGCACCTAGATGTGGGTACAGTGTGTTTGTGGTGGGTTTTGGAGGGCTCACATTTACCACCACAAGTGTAACAGGTAGGTGGGGGGGAAGGGCCTGGGTCCGCCTGCCTGCAGTACACTGCACCCACTAAAACTGCTCCAGGGACCTGCATACTACTGTGATGGACCTGAGAATGACATTTGAGGCTGGAATAGAGGCTGGCACAAAATATTTTTAAAGATTTTTTGAGGTTGGGAGGGGGTTAGTGACCACTGGGGGAGTAAGGGGAGGTCATCTCCAATTCTCTCCAGTGGTCATCTGGTCAGTTCAGGCACCTTTTTGTGCCTTGGTCGTAAGAAAAACATGACCAGGTAAAGTCGTCCAAGTGCTCGTCAGGGACATCCTTTTTTCCATTATGGGTCGAGGAAGTCCGAGTGTTAGGCATGCCCAAGTCCCACCTTCGCTACGCCTCTGACATGCCCCCTTGAACTTTGGCCATCCCTGCGACTGAAAGCAGTTGGGGACGTCCAAAATCGGCTTTCGAGTATACCGATTTGGATGACCCTGTGAGAAGGATGCCCATCTTCCTATTTGTGTCGAAAGATGGGCGTCCTCTTTCGAAAATAAGCCTGATGGATCAAAAATAATATATCTAGCATAGTAACATATCTTATTGCATAAATGTTTGGCTTTACAGTGGGGGAAATAAGTATTTGATCCCTTGCTGATTTTGTAAGTTTGCCCACTGACAAAGACATGACCAGCCCATAATTGAAGGGTAGGTTATTGGTAACAGTGAGAGATAGCACATCACAAATTAAATCCGGAAAATCACATTGTGGAAAGTATATGAATTTATTTGCATTCTGCAGAGGGAAATAAGTATTTAATCCCTCTGGCAAACAAGACCTAATACTTGGTGGCAAAACCCTTGTTGGCAAGCACAGCGGTCAGACGTCTTCTGTAGTTGATGATGAGGTTTGCACACATGTCAGGAGGAATTTTGGTCCACTCCTCTTTGCAGATCATCTCTAAATCATTAAGAGTTCTGGGCTGTCGCTTGGCAACTCGCAGCTTCAGCTCCCTCCATAAGTTTTCAATGGGATTAAGGTCTGGTGACTGGCTAGGCCACTCCATGACCCTAATGTGCTTCTTCCTGAGCCACTCCTTTGTTGCCTTGGCTGTATGTTTTGGGTCATTGTCGTGCTGGAAGACCCAGCCACGACCCATTTTTAAGGCCCTGGCGGAGGGAAGGAGGTTGTCACTCAGAATTGTACGGTACATGGCCCCATCCATTCTCCCATTGATGCGGTGAAGTAGTCCTGTGCCCTTAGCAGAGAAACACCCCCAAAACATAACATTTCCACCTCCATGCTTGACAGTGGGGACGGTGTTCTTTGGGTCATAGGCAGCATTTCTCTTCCTCCAAACACGGCGAGTTGAGTTCATGCCAAAGAGCTCAATTTTTGTCTCATCTGACCACAGCACCTTCTCCCAATCACTCTCGGCATCATCCAGGTGTTCACTGGCAAACTTCAGACGGGCCGTCACATGTGCCTTCCGGAGCAGGGGGACCTTGCGGGCACTGCAGGATTGCAATCCGTTATGTCGTAATGTGTTACCAATGGTTTTCGTGGTGACAGTGGTCCCAGCTGCCTTGAGATCATTGACAAGTTCCCCCCTTGTAGTTGTAGGCTGATTTCTAACCTTCCTCATGATCAAGGATACCCCACGAGGTGAGATTTTGCGTGGAGCCCCAGATCTTTGTTGATTGACAGTCATTTTGTACTTCTTCCATTTTCTTACTATGGCACCAACAGTTGTCTCCTTCTCGCCCAGCGTCTTACTGATGGTTTTGTAGCCCATTCCAGCCTTGTGCAGGTGTATGATCTTGTCCCTGACATCCTTAGACAGCTCCTTGCTCTTGGCCATTTTGTAGAGGTTAGAGTCTGACTGATTCACTGAGTCTGTGGACAGGTGTCTTTCATACAGGTGACCATTGCCGACAGCTGTCTGTCATGCAGGTAACGAGTTGATTTGGAGCATCTACCTGGTCTGTAGGGGCCAGATCTCTTACTGGTTGGTGGGGGATCAAATACTTATTTCCCTCTGCAGAATGCAAATAAATTCATATACTTTCCACAATGTGATTTTCCGGATTTAATTTGTGATGTGCTATCTCTCACTGTTACCAATAACCTACCCTTCAATTATGGGCTGCTCATGTCTTTGTCAGTGGGCAAACTTACAAAATCAGCAAGGGATCAAATACTTATTTCCCCCACTGTATATAGCACTTTTTAAAATGTAAACAGTCTTCAGCATAGGACTGATACTCAGCAATTGCCTTCCTCACCATAGGAAGGGTTCAGTCACTTCCAAAGGCCACTGAAGGCATAGGCCAGTCTATTATTTCTGTACACTTTTCTTAAGAGGGTCAATCAATGTATTGCTTTCCCTAAGCAGAACAAAAGGCAGTTCAAATCATGACACAGTTTTATGAGCTGGCAGTTTCAATTTGTTTTGGGGGCTATTAATTGCACACACCTTTCAATTAGGCCTTTTGCAGGATTGAGGGCAGTTATCACAACTGCAAGACCATTTACTCCCTCAACATATAGTGGTCTATAGTGCCTCCAATATTATTGCTGATGTTGTTTATGCTTCCCAGGCTCCTATCATGATGCCTAGTTTCTGCCACCATCTAACATACATGATTATTTTGAGACTAGAGGTTATCTTTCAGAGTGAGTACATAAGTACATAAGTAATGCCATACTGGGAAAAGACCAAGGGTCCATCGAGCCCAGCATCCTGTCCACGACAGCGGCCAATCCAGGCCAAGGGCACCTGCAAGCTTCCCAAACGTACAAACATTCTATACATGTTATTCCTGGAATTTTGGAGTTTTCCAAGTCCGTTTAGTAGCGGTTTATGGACTTGTCCTTTAGGAAACCGTCCAACCCCTTTTTAAACTCTGCTATGCTAACCGCCTTCACCACTTTCTCCGGCAACGAATTCCAGAGTTTAATTACACGTTGGGTGAAGAAAAATTTTCTCCGATTTGTTTTAAATTTACTACATTGTAGTTTCATCGCATGCCCCCTAGTCCTAGTATTTTTGGAAAGCGTGAACAGACGCTTCACATCCACCTGTTCCACTCCACTCATTATTTTATATACCTCTATCATGTCTCCTCTCATCCGTCTCTTCTCCAAGCTATATAGCCCTAGCCTCCTTAGTCTTTCTTCATAGGGAAGTCGTCCCATCCCCGCTATCATTTTAGTCGCCCTTCGCTGCACCTTTTCCAATTCTACTATATCTTTCTTGAGATGCGGCGACCAGAATTGAACACAATACTCAAGGTGCGGTCGCACCATGGAGCGATACAACGGCATTATAACATCCTCACACCTGTTTTCCATACCTTTCCTGATAATACGCAACATTCTATTCGCTTTCTTAGCCGCAGCAGCACACTGAGCAGAAGGTTTCAGTGTGTTATCGACGACGACACCCAGATCCCTTTCTTGGTCCGTAACTCCTAACGTGGAACCTTGCATGACGTAGCTATAATTCGGGTTCTTTTTTCCCACATGCATCACCTTGCACTTGCTCACATTAAACATCATCTGCCATTTAGCCGCCCAGTCTCCCAGTCTCGTAAGGTCCTCTTGTAATTTTTCACAATCCTATCGCGATTTAACGACTTTGAATAACTTTGTGTCATCAGCAAATTTAATTTCCTCGCTAGTTACTCCCATCTCTAAATCATTTATAAATATATTAAAAAGCAGCGGTCCTAGCACGGACCCCTGAGGAACCCCACTAACTCCCCTTCTCCATTGTGAATACTGCCCATTTAACCCCACTCTCTGTTTCCTATCCTTCAACCAGTTTTTAATCCACAATAGGACATTTCCTCCTATCCCATGACCCTCCAATTTCCTCTGTAGCCTTTCATGCGGTACCTTGTCAAACGCCTTTTGAAAATCCAGATACACAATATCAACCGACTCCCCTTTGTCCACATGTTTGTTCACTCCTTCAAAGAATTGAAGTAAATTGGTCAGGCTTTTAGATAAGAAAACACTTTTCAAATTCACCTTAACATTCCTCTTTTTTCTTCCTTTGCCCACTCAGCTAAGGAAGCTCCAGGCCCATATGAACTATGCATATCAGCCTTAAACACTATCATTGGCCCACAAACAGTTGATAGGGGCTATCTTCTCATGACATGACTTCTGACCCCCCATATACAACCCTTCAAAAAAATACATGGGCATTATGATGGCCCACAGACAATGACAGTCATAGAAATGACTTTGAGCTATTGAAGACATGCTTCATGTACCTGTACAGATTTGGGGAGACCATTTCTACCAATTGTTCTAGGTATCAAACATCTTTATGGATCACTGCATCTTCTATAACCTTGTCCTGACCCATATGCTGCTTCCTCTTAGTCTTCAGCTGGAACCATGAAACAGTGACACTGAGGGAGAGACAGCCTGAAGGACATGAACAGGCAGTGGCTACAAAGAATGAACTTATAAGCAGATATTTCTAGTGGACAAGTGCTCCAGAACTGAAGTTTTGTTCTCTAATAGCATTTGTTCTTTTTATCAAAGTGGCACCATGCTTCCTTGTTAGTTATGCGATTTTTCTCCATTGGAGACCATGGTGTTCATTTTCAAAGCCCACACACTAACAAAGTTACATGGAGGGGCATTTTCGATATGATGTTTAAATCCGACTTTAAATGTTTACTCAAAACATTCAAAATTCAAGAGGTTTATTGCTTATTGTAAAAGTGTTATATTCCACCCATCTCAGAAATTCTGAGTGGATTACATAATATACATCAAAACAATATGTTCCACTCAAGAATAAAGACTATTGTATGCAAATCAGGAAGGAAAAGCCTCAAAGAGCTCCAAATCCAAAGATTTATAGAGCTAAATGTGATTAACAAGATCTACTTTTCATGATTGTCAAAAGCCTTCCATCTACATATGAACTTTTCATTAAACATTTCAGTGTAAGCAATATTCTGTTCTATTGGTGCATCTATTCAGTGTAAGCAACCTTCAGTTCTACTGATGCAAATGTTCAAGAACTTTTCATAACAATCATTGCACTTATTTTAGGCAGTGAGTATCGAGCCAGCTTCTCAGATCACCCAGAACCAACGGTGGCCAGCATTTTCCTTAGCTGCTTCAGGGTCCACAATCTCAGGACAATGTTTCCTTTCTTACTGCTGTCAACTCAGCTGTGTAAGAGGGGTTAAGTCTATTAACGAAAATGTTTGTGTAAGATCTTTATATCTATATTTATTAGTGAAATTGGTATGTAATTAGAAGCCTCTAAAGAGTCTCTACCAGATTAGGGAAAAACTATTGCAATTATTCTGGAGACTTTGGGGGCCAAGTCAGAGCTATTGTGACTTTATGGGTACACTGATCCTTCTGTCTGGTTCTTCTGGCTATTTGTTTGATTAGTTACATATGTCGATAACACTTTATTCCCTCTGTTCTTGTTTTTTTAGTTAGTCATTAGTCCCTCTGTTATTGTTTTTAGTTAGTCTTCCTTGTTGTTCTCTTTCCTCTAATATATTAGCATTCCTTTCTTTTTCTCTTTTAGTCTGTGCATCAATTTTCTATGCCTATCGGGAAAAGCGGTATATTAAGGCACTCATTTTTGAAGCATATAGATTTCTGAAGAGGCCAAAAAGGATGTCCATGTGATTGAAACGTCCAAATTCTGATTTTGCAAAGGCAGAATAGGGATATCCAGCACTGCAGTTCATCCAAATAGCAAGAGTGCGTTTTCTAGATGTGTTCTGGGCAGGACTAGGGAGGGCCTGAAATCCAGACATTCAACAACAATTAACAAGGTGGAAGAAACATCCATGTCTAAAAAGAAGGACATCCTTATTTAGACCTGGTATTCGGCACGTTCAGGTTACAAAAATGTGCCCTGATTGATCAACTGTCCATTGGAGAGATTAAGGCATGACACCTCCTTAATCCTCCAGTGGTTGCTGTCCTTCTCCTTCTCCCTTGATATTTTACTGTATATATATGTATGTTTTGATCTATCTGTTCTTTTATATATATGATATTTATGATATGTATATGTATATTTTGATTTATGTGATATTTTACTATATATATATATATGTATGTTTTGATTTATCTGTTTTTTTATATACATGTAAATTCTGTGATATTTAGATTGAATTTTTTAAATTCTAATTTCAATTTTAACTTTATATTTGATTATTTATTATATATTATTTTGTTTTGTAACCCCTGAAGCAGCCCAGTAGGGCGAAACACGGCCTGTGTCGGGCTATTGTATGCATATTCTAATTTATTATTAAAATCATTTTTTATCCATCAACGATCTGCTTTGTATATTTTCCATCTTGGAGCTTGCAGATCGTCTGCCCCTTTGTTTCCTTGGACCCTGATTGATCAACTGTCTATTGGAGAGATTAAGGCATGACACCTCCTTAATCCTCCAGTGGTTGCTGTCCTTCTCCTTCTCCCTTGAAAATGAAATCAAAAGGAGATAAAGAATCTATGACAGCTTCAGGTATTATGGACATTCTTAAAAAAACAGAAAGCAGATCTGAGAAGTAGCTAGTGGTTAATGCAGTGGACTATAAATCAAGGGACCTGGGTTCAAATCCCACTTCATCTTTTTTTTTAATTGTGAGCCCTCCAGAAATAGAAAATTACCTACTGTGCAGAAATATATAAGACACTTGAAGTGGTGTACATTCAGGTATAGTAGGTATTTTATTTTTTGTTTCTGGAGTGAAGAGTTAAAATGGTATTTGAACCATGATCCCTTCATTTATAGTCCACTGTACTAACCACTAAGCTACCCTCTGCTCTGTATGGGTGTCTGTGCAGCTATTTCTGCCAGATAGACTCCATGTCCCTTGTTTTCTCCCGTTGATAATTTGGATGTTCCAGTTTGTAAAATGCATGTTCATGCTGGATATTTCCAGCATATAGATGTCCATCTCATGTATTTTCAAACAGGAAATCTTGACATATTTCCTGTTCGAAAATGCATGTGAGATAAATGTCTATTTGGGACGTTCTGACTTGGACATCACTATTCTGACTTGGACTTCTTTTCGAAAATGCCCTTCCACATCTAATAAATCACAAATCATATTATAAGTTCTTCTGTTATGGTGCCTTTTATACCACCATTGGATTTGGTATAAATTCAGTCAATTTGGGACTAGTTCTGCTTAGAACATTTTGAAATATTCCACCATTAGGCCATCTAGCATGGACATATTATTATGATTAATGGAGTGCATGGTCTGGCTAATTTTATCCTTGTTATAAGTTCCTCCAATTTGTCTCTCTCTGTGCATCAGAGTCTAAAACTGCAACGAGTTGAGAAAACATCTCCTGCAGCCTGTTATTCATTTCTGTGTAGTTAATTATAATAAGCATAGAACTGAGAGATAATATTATCTTGTTCAATCTGAATTCTTCTCTGGGGATCATTTAATGAATGAATACTGTCTTTGTTTCTTTTCTCTTTCAAGCATGCTGTCAGAATTTTGCCAGCTTTATTATTGGTTGCATAGTATGAGACCTTTTGTACATACAATTGTCCCCTGGTCTTATGAATAAGAATAGAGTTAGGTTTAAATTTTGCTTTCAGTAGCCAATTAGGGGATTCTTTTACTAAGGTGTGGTAACAGATTTAGCACACGCTAACAAATAGCATGTGCTAAATGATAAGATGCGCTCACAGGAATATAATGGGCATCTTACCATTTAGTGCACGTTAACTATTAGTGCATCTTAGTAAAAGGACCCATAAATGTCTCTTGGTTCCAACTATTGATTACAGAAAATTCAAACTCTTTTATTTATGTTTCAACCAGATCAGGTTCTGCCTTGTGTTGTTTAGTCAATGTTATTGAAAAACTGATAATCATACCATAGGTGTAGTTTGCCTATTTCATTTGGAGGGCGCAAGGGATAAAGAGATCAGATTAGTGGTGGAGGGAGAATTTTCTCCCCTCTCTTAAAATGGGCATGGATTAGCTTACTCTCTCACCCTCAGTTTCTTTCATTTTCACTTTTTCCTTGTGTTTCCCTTTATCCCCCTTTACTCTTCCATTTGCCTCCCCCCCTCCTGCTCACACTTCTTACTCTTCACCTTTCCACACATATTCTTCCTCCCCACCTCTCCATAATTTCCTTATCCTTCACTTCTTTCCCCACCTTCCCTTCTTGTTTCTCTTCTCCATAGCACCCTATTCCTCCTTCCTTCTTTCTACTTTTGGCCCTTCCCACATCTTTTCTCCCCACCCTTATCTCATCAATTTTCCCTCCCCTCTCTTCTCTCTCCTTCCCTACCATCCCTCTCCTCTTGCTTTTCCCTTCACCTTCTCTCCTTAATTTCTTTCCTTCTCATTCTTCATACTTTCCCCTCATGTTTCTCATATTCCATCACCCCAGAACACACTCCATCACTTTTCTTTCCTTTTTTCCTTCTGGCACACACACCAACCCTTTCTGGCATCTCTCTCCTCCTCTTCTCTCACTCCCTCCCTCCTCCTTCCTGGAACTTTTCCTTAGAGGCAGTGAACATCTATACACAATCTACATGTTAACAGAATCTCTCATTTCAGTGACACATGGAAAACATACGCCATGATCACCTAGTAAAAATAACAGATTGCCAGTTAGAAACAAATATGTAAACATTCAATTTCATGGCAACCCCAGAGTCTGTTAGCACTTAAACACTGAAGAAAGAGAAACAGAAATGCATGTCTTCCTGTGTATAACAAAATATATAGATAATGCACGTTTTCGAAGGTGACATTTTTCATTCTCTAAAAAAATTGAACAATAAATATTTTGTACCTTTGTCTGAACATTTTATTTTTCCAGTTGGGTTTGTCCTGATCTATGTTTAGCACTTCCCTTTTTTTTTTTTTTTTTGCTTAAGTCCTTTTACAGGGTATCACATTCATTTTCTGTTTCTTCGCTCCTCCCATCTTCTTTCTTTCATCTTTGTCTGACACTGATCCTTCTGTTTCAGCTTTTTTTTTTCTCCAATTCTCTTATTTTCCTTTTTATCTTTTAGCTAGATTTTATTCCTCCTTTTCCTGAGCCAGCCCTGTGTCTCTCCACTTTATATGCTTACTTCTCTAGACCTCCCATTTACCATCTCTTATTTCCATCTTTCAGCCAATTTCTAGTCCCATTTTCCACCCTCTGTACTCATACCCTATCTATCTTTATCATCTGCCTTTTATCTCCTCACCAACCCCATTCCTTCCCTGTCACTCGTCCCCTCCACCTCTAGACCCTTTCTTACATCTTACCATCATATCCAGGTTTCCATTTCCCTTTTTACTTCCATATCCAACCTCTCTCATCTCCTTCAAAGGCCTGTCATCTACCTTTTCTCTCTTCTTTTTCACCTTTTTTAAATTTACTCTCATCTGCCTTTTATCTATCTAAAGCTACATTTCATTTCTCTTTATCCTACTACAGTTTGTAGTTTCCCTCTTTTAACTTTCCACCTACTTAGCAGCTTTCCATTTCCTACTCTTATTTTTGTAGTCTTCCCATTCCCTATTTCTATCCCCCACCCATGTTCTAGTCCCCCATTTCCACTCTCCTCATCCTCATTTACCTTCTCCTTTCCAGTCCTAGCTACATCTCAGTTACTCAACCCCTTTCTACCGCCAGACTTTTTCCTATGTCTTACCCCCATCCATAATCAGTCTCCCCTTTTATAACTCCCATTTCTGCTATTACTTCTTGTAAAGATTAGACCCCTTCCTTTGTCTCTTGTCCTTTCTGTAGCACTCTTTCCCTTTCAATTGCTTCCCAACCCCTCTAGGACTTTCAAACTGTCTCCCCTCCACATTTTTCTGCATTTAGTCTTATACCCTAATCTAATCACTTAACTTCCACTGTTCCAAAACCTAATCCCCAAGTCCCCACTCTTCCATCCTACCCAATCCCTGAGTCCTCAAACACAATCCTATCCAATT
The DNA here is from genome assembly GCF_901765095.1 of Microcaecilia unicolor. NCBI lineage: Eukaryota > Metazoa > Chordata > Amphibia > Gymnophiona > Siphonopidae > Microcaecilia > Microcaecilia unicolor. Next base: position 420,883,673 of record NC_044033.1, read on the forward strand.
CCTGAGTCCCCACTTGCACACTCAATATTCAGGCAGTCTTAGCCTGTCTTTCATTGGTCTCCCACTCAGTCCTAGAGGCTATTCCTAAGTATGATTTACTACTGACCCTCACCCCTATGTCGTGATACCTGCCCATAGCCCCCTTTTTCATCTTTCCTAGGCATTTATTGACTCTACCTTTTCTATCATACCTATTTCTCTCTTTCTTTAGCATTCTTCTCTTGCATATGCCTTTCCTTTTCCCTGTATCAGTCTCCACTTCCCATCTCCCAATACCTAGCCCCAGCATCAAAAATCAGATCCTGTCTCCCAGTCCCCAGCCCCAGCTTCCACCAGCAACTCCCTTCTCCCAGTTCCCATCATCAGCATAAATTGTCATCACCTTTCTCCCAGGCCCCAGCCCGTATGAACCCCCAGTTCCATTTTCCTAGACACCAGATCTTTTTTTTCCAATGTCCAGTCCAAGCATTATACCCAGCCTTCTTTCTCCAAGTCCCCAAGACCAACATTAGCATCAGTTTCCTTTTCCTTCTCCCAGTTCCCAGCTCCTTTTTTTGAAAACTTAGTTCTCACCCCCTCATCTCCCAGCCCCTCAGCCACAGAATCAGTTTCCAGTCTCCAGTCTCCAACCCTAAGCTCACTCCTACATGCCCCAGCAGCTGTGGTAGCATGTTCTTCTCTACAGCAATTGTTCTCCTCTTTCTACACTGCCCAGTAGATTTGAAACATTAAACTAAGGACAGAAGCAGAAATCTATAGGCAGAAGAGGAAGAAGCAGAAATCTATAAGCAGAAGAGGAAGAGGAGAAGTACAGTTTTGTTTTGTTTTTTTTTTGGGGGGGGGGTAGTGGAAGGAACATGATGGCAGCTGTAAAGAGGCACTCCAATGAGGCAAGTTTTCAGTGTCCCTGGCCCCTTAAGATGCCCCTGGTCTCCCTATTCTATTCTCCCCAGTGTTCATCATAAACCCTCTCCAAACTCACAATAGTCCACCATTTTTCTCCTCCCTTCCCTTCTCCACATGTTCCTGCACCTCCCCCTTTCTCTCCTCTTCTTCCCCATCCAGCATCATAACTTATTCCCCCTACCCTCCCCCTCCCTGCAGTCCACCTCCTTCCCTCAACCAACTCTTAGTCTCCCTAATCTCTCCTCTTTGGTGTCCAGTGTATCCCCTCACCCCAATCCAAATAGTCTGCCATCTTTCTTCTCTTTCCCTTTCCACATGTATTCCAGCATCTCCTCCTCTCTCTCCCTCCTCCTTCCCTATCATCATCTCCTCTTGCTCCCCTCCCCCATGGTAATTCTCCTTCCCTCTCCTGCCCAGTTATATCGCTTTGAGTATCAAGTAGTAAGGTATTTCTATTGGAACAGAGTTGTCACTAGAAAGTTTCCAAGCTTTCCTCACTTGCCTAGGGCTTCCCAATTATGATGCATGCATAGATGTTCTGAGGCAGAGAATAGGCGAAGTGGGTGTGGAACTGGGGTCTATAGTATATTTTATAAAATAGAAAATATGTACCTATTCTTAATGGCACACACATGTACACAATTGTACCTACCTCAAACCAAGTGTAAATGTATGCCAAATGTATACAATGGATACCAAAACTAGTATGTATTAAATCAACAGTTGAAGACAGGAGGTGAGCCTCTTTCAATTGAAAGGAGCTTTTCGAATAATGAGTCAAAGAATGAGGGTGAAAGAAGTTACACTCAGGAGAAATCTAACAGCTTTTCAGCTATGGTGGAAATATAGAATTCAAGAAAACATGGAATGAGTAAAGAGGCTTTTTTAAAGTTAAGCAACAATATTAAATAATATCAACATACCCCTGATACAGAAAATATAGTTATCAAACCAAATAACATAATGAAAGGATATGACACACCGCATATTTTAGTTTATTTTTGTCGTGTTTGTTGTATTTTATTATTGAATTATGTTTGTTGATGTTTTAATCTGCTTAGAATTTATTAATGTGGAATATACATTTTTTTTACAATAAACAATAATTCCATCAATAAAGAAAACCACTGCAGTTTAGTCTCAAAAATAGAGGGAGGAGTCCCCACAATTATAGAGCTACAAACAGTAAATGGAAAAAAAAAGAATAATAATACGGCCTTGAAATCATCCAGTTAACATATACAACAAACCATTTGCCTCCTACACTGCTAAACCACTACCAGAATTGTCTAACACTGGAACTGGTTGATCGGTCTGCTTAGCTTTTAGAAAAATCTTCAATTAGGAAAAGTCAAAATAAATATATTTTACAGTATTTAACTTCAGAATACATGTATAAAGAATATGAAGTATAAATAACCTCAAGGCCAATGCCTCAGAGCATAATTGAAGAAACAACTTCCTCTTTTCTTGTGTGAATCTTAAAACATCAGGAAAAACCCAAATTCTTTGACCCATAAAAAGAGAAGTAGCATTTTGAAAATAAAGTTAATGCACAAATTTGAAGGTCCTTTTACTAAGGAGCGCTGAAAAATGGTTTGCGGTAATATAGGCACGGGTTTTGTGTGTGCGCCGATCCATTTTTAGCACTCCTGCACAAAAGGTTTTTTTTGCCGAAAATGGGCATTCGGCAAAATGAAAATTGCCGTGCGTCCATTTTGGGTCTGAGACCTTACCACCAGCCATTGACCTAGTGGTAAAGACTCACGTGGTAACTGGGCGGTAATGACCTAGGCATACTAAATGCCACTTGGCGCATGTCCGTTGCACGCATCCAAAAATACAAAATATTTTTCAGACGCATGTGTAGGACATGTGCCAAAAATGAAATTACTGCAAAAACCACGCGGTAGTTGGGTGGTAACTCTATTTTGGTGTGTGTTGGGCGTGCGTAGACACTTATGTGGCTTAGTAAAAGGGCCCCTTGGGTTCTCAAATATAAAGCAAACCAGCATATTCACCCTCTTTATTTCCTTGACTCATAGTGATTAAAATGGTGCAAATATAGTTAGATAGGTAGGAGGATTTTTTTTGTTGTTGATGATTACAACAGTCACAAGTGGGGTTCATTCATAGACCCAGTTTTGAAGATCTGGGACATATGACCCAGTGACAAATGGGACTTTTTCCCCATATCCATCAATATTTAAGTGAACATTATATTTCTATTAATTGTTGACATGCTCTAATTTTGCCACTATTGTGTAGCCAATTTAAAAAATTACCACGTGAAGACTTACCACTAACCATTCTGTTAGTGGTAAGGACTCATACGTTAATCCTGCACTAACTAATTTTTTTGAACCTGGATTTAACATGCTTTAATTTGACAGTTACCGCAGAACGCCTGAGTGAGTCCCATGCTATACCATTTTAAGCTGGACAGCGGCATTTCAGGGGGGTTCCCAGAATTTACATGCATTGTGACAGAATAGACTCAACAGGTGCCTAACTTGGTCGCCAACATTTACACCAGCTTTCAGAAGGCGTAATTGCCAGTACCTAAAGTACTGGCAATCATTAATGCTCATAGCACTATTCTATAAACGATGTGCATCCTTTATGGAACAGCACTCAGCTTCTTCACCGATTTTTCAGCGCTATTTATAGAATCTATTCCTAGATGTATTGAGGGTAATAGCTTCAATGCCGGACCATGTCTAACTATAAGCATTAAATCTCCAGGTAAGTGTGGATTGCCGGCACTTAAGCGATAAATGCCATCATGCAGCCCTTAACTGGATAAGTTAAACCAAAGATAGGACTGCTATTTTATGCGTTCCTGTTTGGCTGGTTAACATTTAGCTATGGGATGAATATTGTCATTTATACACTTAAGTTTCAACTGTATCCTGACTTACCCCTGGACTGCCCACTTAGCCAGTTTCAGCTTTATCAGTTAGAGGGGATATTCAGCGCCACTCTCTGTGGGGCCCTTTCACTAAGGTGCGGCACCGCTATGCGTACAATTTGAGGCAAATTATAAGTACAGCCTGGCTACCATGAGTCCCAGGCAGTAATTCTAATTTTTACACATATCTGACATGTGTGGTAGAAAATAATTTTTATTTTCCACTGCATGGCGCTAACCGGGCCCAAAATAGACGCGCACCAATTTTAATTTAGCCCAAGTCCATTTTCAGCCAAAAAAGGCCCTTTTTGCAGCACACTAAAAAATGGACCTGCACGCATCCATTACATGTGCCTACACCAGCACAGGCAATTTTTTGCCACGCCTTAGTAAAAGGACCCAAGTGTTGCTGAATATTTCCTTGGGGATCAACCAGCATGAGTTAACCAGGTAAGAGCATCTCTTAGCCGGTTAACTCATTTTGAATATCGACCCCCATTGGTGTTAATGTTGACTCTTGGCGACCCTTTGGATTGTTGCCCTGAACTATCTTCAGTCTTCAGTCAGGCGGCTAATTGCTGAGATAGTGCAGTCTGAATATTGACCCTAAGTATTATTATTATTTGGAAAACGTATTTAATTCCAATAGACTCCTTCAATGTTAATAATATACTATAGTAAATTTATTTTAAAGGATGCCCTTTAAGATGGTGTTCTATATGTTTAAAATGTGCTGATTCAGCCTTGTGCAGGTTTTGAAAAAAAAGTAATAAAGAACAGTACCATAATGTCCACATTTCACTTATTTTGGCTTTGTCTGTAATCTATCCCACAATTTGAGTAGAAAATGCGATTAATTTTTAGAGAATTATGGAGCCATATCTGGGGGGGGGGGGGGGGGGGAAGCATTTTTAAGCTATTACCTGTAAAATAGCATGATATGCTTTTAATTTGCCTACATTAATTAGCGATCTACGATCACCTATGATTTTTGCATTGATTAATTTAAGAGTACATACTCTTGTGTACTACACACGGCATGCATTAATATCATAATAAATGATTCTAATACTAATTCATTTAAAGGCATGTTCCACTTACACAAATACTTTAGGGGCCCTTTTACTAAGCCGCGTAAGCATCTATGCACGCCCAACGCGTGCCAAAATGGAGTTACCACCCAGCTAGGCATTCGATACATGTGTCTGAAAAATAATTTTTATTTTCGGAAGCGCGTCAAGTGGCATTTGACAAGCGTAGGTCATTACCGCCCAGTTACCACGCGAGTCTTTACCACTAGGTCAATGGCTGGCGGTAAGGACTCAGACCCAAAATGGACAGGCGGCAATTTTCATTTTGCCGCACATCCATTTTTGGCAAAAATTTTAAAAAGGCATTTTGTGCAGGTACGCTGAAAAATGATTCTGCGAGCGCCCAAAACAAGTGTCCAAACTACCGCAGGCCATTTTTCAGAGCACCTTAATAAAAGGACCCCTTAGTGTCTGTGCAAGAAAAAATGGAATGTTCCAACAGCTGAAAAGAGATAATAATACTAGTAACAGGGTTCAATTGCTATGATTGGATTAGGTTTTAATAACTGTGCCAAAACAGCAGAAGAAACACCGGATGGCTAAAATCAACTTAGAAAGCAAAGGCATTTTATTTTCTACAGTGCAATCAAAAAGTCAATGTCACATTATTCTGTTTCATTAGAAACAGAATTCCTGCTGACTGGGTTGTGGTTGCAGGTCAGATGGGAAAAATGGCTGTAATATTTGTGGAATTAAAAAAAAACTGATTAAACTTAAGTATTTGCCAGAGAAGAAATGAGTAAAGTGATCTCTGATCCAAAATGGTCTCTGGCAAGCATAAAGCATTTTAAAAATTTCCCAACAGATGTTTGCAATAAGAAATTAATGGTAAGTGAAAGCAAAAAAAAATAGCATTAAGCTAAGGTAACCCCTATAGATGTGTATTTGTCACAGACCTGCAATCATATAATTCCATTAGTTATTAATATCAGTGCTTGTGATTATGAACCTGGTTTTATTCACTTGTAAGTTCTTGAAAGCACTTTGCTTAATGAATATTTTTCAGTGACCATGGGAAAGCTGTATTTTAATGCAGATGAAAGAAAATGTTTAACTAAAGAATAGAAGAGAAAAGAAAATTTTGCAAGAATTGCAAATACTAAAATCTGGAAAAAAAAAACTACTATGGTTTTCAATATATATCTATTACAACAAGATGAATAAAATATATCACCTAAAATGCACACCGGTTCAGTGCCACTGCAACCCCCTATACAAGCTGTGGGGCACATCAGCAGCATAAGGGGGCAGCAGCAGCGCAAGGAAAGCTCAGCAGAGCAGTGACTGTATAAGCCCTGATGTTTTGTTGTTATTTTTGTAATTTGATCTGAACTGCATTCCTTTCAGGGTCTGCAATAGTAAGTAGCGCTTATTATGATTTCTAGAAGTGTGCCACCAAAACATTTTTTTATTTTGTTTAGTTTTCCTTGTCATTTATGGAATTTTTTTGTTTGTTTGTTTATTACTTTTTTGTTTTGGAGCAATATCGCAACTACTGTGCACTCTTCGTAAAGAATGTGCGTATTGGAAATATTCTATGTCATTTCAAATGGCACCTGGTCAAAATAGCCCCGACAAAATAGCTCCAAACAAAAAAAGCTCACGACATAATAGTTCTTGACATAACAGCCACTGTCAAATCGGCTTGCTCACAATATAATCCGTGACAAGTTAGCCCCCTGACAAAAGGGCCCAATCAGGCTGCCCAGAATATGGGACTGCATTTTTTCCCCTAATAATCTTACCTTGTCAAACAGGATAAGGTTGGTAAGACTATGAAAATGATGACAATATTGGGTTTTTTTTTATTTAGCATGTTGATGGAAGAATATTTCTTTAAATAGCAGAACAGATCATGAATACCAGTTTGTAGCTATAGAATTTTGTTTATTTATATATGCTTTATGCAATCGAAAGCTGGTAGGAGTCAATCAGTGAAGATTTCAGTTGTAGTTTTTTATATTTTTTGTGATGTGTTATTTTTTCTTAGGAGGCTATTTTGTCAAGGGGTATTTTGTTGCAAGGCTGTTTTGTCAGGGCTTTTTTGACGGGGCTATTTTATCAGGGCTATTATGACTGGGTGCCACATGAGAGAGATTTGCATGTACTGCCTCCACTGCATGCAGATCTCTCTCATGAATATTCATTGTGGATTTCCTGAAAACCTGACTGGCTGGGGTGCCTCCAGTACCAGGTTTGGGAACCACTGGCCTAGAGCACTAAATGGTTGACGTTATGTAAAGATGTGTTAAATAATAAGTTAACTTGCTATGGCTTGGGCACATGGAGTAGATTCCCTTGTCAGGGTCAATTTTAAGTAAAGCTGTAGCCTTTATATTCCACTTGACTTTTACTGTTGAACACTTGGGGCAGATTCTGCCTGTAATGGTCAGCATAAAAAAAACTCCAAAAAATCACCGACCTCTGTGGGCTAAATAATGACAGACATTGCATTGGTTTGGGACCAGGGCTAGAAGCAGAGTCCTCTAGGTGGTCAAAGGCAGCTACATTCTTTCACTATGATCTCACTTTCTCAATAACCAGTCCACTCCACAGCTGTTGTACTGAACCAGTTGGTCAAGTATATAATGGCAAAATAAATACAATGGGGGAAAATTCTATAACTGGGCACCCACTTTAACTCCCAAATTCTATAAAAAGCATCTTGAGTAGAGTGGTGTGGTAGCCGTGTTAGTCCACTTTTAAAGGTAATCAATAGAGGAGATCCAACATGGCGCCGAGTTAGGACGCTACCTCAGACCGTAGAACCGAAAGAGGAGTCCGAAGTTCCCATAATATGGGGAAGCGTCGGGGAAAGGTGAAGGAGGCTCCTGTTACCCCTACTGGTACCCCCCTCTCGAGGCAGACGACGTTGGAAAGTTTCGGAGTGTCTCTGGGACCCCGTTCAGCATCTTCTCCTGCTATCCGACCGGCATCTAACAACTCGGTCAGCAGTGTAGACGGGGCTTCTCTGAGCCCCGACGTCCATGCGGCACCACCCCAACCAGGAAGGGAGCAAGCGGTGTGTGATTCGTTGGATCCCATGCCTGGAATGGAGAGGACCCTCGAAGAAAGGAGCCCAACCAAACGCATGGGTGAGGAGGAAGATCTGGTAGGACAGAGCTTAAAAAATTGTCCTCAACCAACGAGAGATGGTTTAAAATTGATCTCTAACTCACCCCTTCCTGAGTTTAATATCGAATTGGTGAAACCTGCCGTAGTGACTATTGAAGCACTATGGGACCTAACTTTTTCAATGCATTCTTCGTTGCAGATGGTTTTATTGAAAAGTGCAGGTGAAATAAAAACTTTGTCTAAAGCCCTGTTGCTTCAGGAGCAGATTAATGCCCGACAGTTGTCGGAAACAAAATTGCTTGAAGAAAAAATTCTCAAGCTGGAGAACTTGAACAAAGTCACAATTAAGGATAGTAACTTTGTTAAAAAGAAAATGGAATACCTTGAAAATCAGCAAAGAAGACTTAATTTGTGGTTTGTCAACTTTCCCAGATCTCCCATTCTTTCAGCGACTGAAATGGTTAAAAGATATTTGCGGGAGGTTCTAGGGATGCTGGGTGAATCTCTCCCACCCATAACAAGGGTAACTTATCTTCAGACTTTGATTCCATCTAAACCTGGAGGTGACCATGCTGTTGTGGATGGAGGACTGAACCTGACATCTTTCCTGGAGTCTTCCTTAGAAATAATTACCCAAAGGACAAAAGCAGTGGTAACATTTGCTCTTGAAATAGACATGGAGATGGTACTAAAGTTATTCTTTAAACATTTAGATTCAATGTTTTTTGGCTCTAAAGTTAGGATTTTTCCAGATCTCACAAGAGAGACTCAAGCTAGACGTAGGGCCTTCTTGGCTCTACGTCAAAGAACTTTAAACCTAGGGGCAACGTTTACCCTTAAATTTCCTTGTATATGTCGCTTTATTTACCAACAGAATAGTTAAAAATGTACAGATCCAAAACAACTCGAGGACTTTTTATGTTCTAAGGAGACTGAGAATGTCATTGTTAAGGTTTAAGGTCCCATATGGACACTGGATGATAGATAGAGAATGTTTTTCGGGAGTGTAATCGTCTGATAAATATTATTTCCTTTGTAATGATATTTTGTATCTTGGATCTAGTTGGGTATTTCCAATCTAGAGGTCGATGTTTGAAATATTATTTCATTCAATGAGATAACTAAGTTTATCTCAAGAATGTAATTTTTCTGTTTTTTTTTATTGCAATGGTTTCTATGCTTCTTTGATAAGATGTATATATTGAAAATTATAAATAAATAAATAAAAAAACAAAGGTAATCAATAGAAATCAAACAAAATAAAACATGAAAAAGAAAATAAGATGATACCTTTTTTATTGGACATAACAATACATTTCTTGATTAGCTTTCGAAGGTTGCCCTTCTTCGTCTGCTTTGTCCGATCTGACGAAGAAGGGCAACCTTCGAAAACTACATCAAAATGGCTCAAGTGAAACTGCAAGTGCGGTAAAATCTTGCAGTTTCACTTGAGCCATTTGATGTAATATTTTTTCCTCCCTGTTTTGTTGTGCTTTTTTATAAGTGCCATTTTGCTATAAACCCCTTTGTTTCATAAGCCCCTTTTCTCTTTACTTCCGTTTTTCCATTTTTCTTCTCTCAGCTTCTGTTTTTTTCCTCTATCACCCTATAGGCATTTGACCTACATTATTTATACATTGCAGAATCATCACTCTGGTAAGAATTTCCTATATATACCTTCATTTCTTTGAACTATTATTTTATTAACAATTTATATGTTTGAATAATACTCAATATCATGACACACATCACTTTCTTGTAACAAATATATTGAGTATAATTTTATTATTCAATATTATTTATCATTTATTGTTCATTTTTCACCACATGCCATTAAAATTATGTCTTGTTTTCTCTTTAAAAAGGACAAACATTTTATGTTTGTTCATCATACAATGCTTTATGACTGGAATTCATACTCATAATGAAATTATAATTTCTGATGAATAAAATCCATACATACAGATTAAGATTTTATAGATATTTATGAATATATATGTTTAATTTCTATATGATCCTTATAAGTGTTTTATCTGTATAGTTACAAAATTGCTTTATATTATGGATCACTTGTGTGGATTATTTATGTGATTCTTTATAAATATTTTGTTTTATGATGTTTTCTAGTGATGCTATATCTTCTTATTACTCTTCAGTTTTTTTAAAACACTAATATTATTAAGAATATGATTATCTATTTTTTTGTACAATTGTTTTTTATCTATACATGTATTTATGTGTTTTGTTATCAGACCCCTGAGGCAGGCGTCATTTGACACCGAAACACGGCCCGTGTCGGGTCATCTGCTAATAAAGTACTCCTGTTGTCCTAGTCTGGAAGGCCCAGTGTTGCTTTTCTTGTCTGTATACTTTGGTTTTATGCTGTTCTACCCTCTCTATTTGTACTGTATTTTATAAATATAATATCGGCCTATGGCAACTGTAATCTGCACAAGATTTATCAGCTGTGTCATTGTGTGCTACTGTGTTCTTTTGGGAAGATTGGTGGCTCTATATTCAAAGCAATTTAACCACCACAAATGACTCTTGGCTGGTTAAGTTGCTTGCTCAAGGCTAATCATTCATTTTCAGAGGCATTTAGGGGCCCTTTTACTAAGCTGCTGTAAAAGAGGCACTGTGCTAGTGGTGGTAACTGTTTTTTCCATTTGCCAGGGCCCCTTTTACAGCAGCAGGTAAAAAGCCCGGAAAAAAATGGCCGTGTGGTAAGTTTGCAGTTGCCACACAACCATTTCGGAGGAAGCACTTACTGCCACCCACTAAGGTGGCAGTAAGGGATCTCACACTAATCCTGTGGTAACCGGGCAGCATGCAGTGCTGGCTGATTACCGTCAGGTATCCCCCTGTGGAAATATTTTAAAAATATTTTTGATAGCACTGGAAATGCCACACACTGAAAGCGGAACTACCACCAGCGCCCGCATTGCGCTGGTAATAGTTCTGGATTGCCATGCGGCAAGCCCATGGTGGGCTTACCACTGCTTAGTAAATGGGCCCCTTAACCAGTTAGTGCTACTGAAAATGTCTGCTTAGTGACTTTCTCAAAACCGGCTATTTTGGGGGTGTTCTGGGAGCATAGTTGGCACTTGGCATGCTAAGTGCCGATATTCAGCACTTAACTGGTCAAGGTAACCACATAAAAGTCAGTCCTATGACTATGCGGTGTCTCATAGCAAGTTAACTACTAAATATCACACATAACCAACTGTGCTTTAGAGCCAGCTCCACAAATTCAGAAATTCAGTGCCGAAGCCCGGACATGACCTGGCATTGAATTTCTAAGAACATTGGCAGCAGTGGTCAGCAAAATGCTGAATATTGACCCCATGGTCTTGTTAGATTTTTTAGGGTCATCAACTATAAATGAGAATTTGCATAGACAGAATTTTCATTTCTAAGTAATTCCAAACTTTCAATAACTGCATTGGGAATCAGAGAGAGGTTATTACATCCACTGATGTGAAGATGTGTGAGGGAGAGTTTCAGGGAATAAGGCATAAGGAACAGGGGCAACTCCTTCTGCCTGTTCTAGCAAGAACCTAAAATTGATCAGTGGTGATCACACCTGGGCTGGGGGGAGGGGGGTGTTCAAAATGCAGATATTCAGCACTGCTACACAGACAGGTGGCAGCACTGAATATATGCATAATGCCATCACCATCATTGGCTATACAGGGCTTTTTTGCAGCCCTGTTAATTGTGTTTCTCTTAATAAAGTTGAACAGAAAAGGGAAATTTGGGCTCATATTTGGGCATTAAAATGCTGAATGCTGAGCATGAATTCTGTAATACCATTTGGGAACCCAGATTCCATTATAAAATAGAGTGTAAGTTGGCATTTGCATGCCAATGTTTAAATCTAATGGTTAATGGTTTAATGGTAACACATCTAAATTTCACCTGTGTAAAAGTCAGGCATAAATGTGAGTGTGTAAATGTTGCATTTTAACATGTCATTTATAGTATTCTATAAGTTCTGCATATAAGTGTGGGAAAAAGTCCTCGGTTTCCATTATCGCTGAAAAATGGGGACGACCATCTCTAAGGTCGACCTAAATGTTGAGATTTGGGCGTCACCGACCGTATTATCGAAACAAAAGATGGACACTCATCTTGTTTTGATAATACGGATTTCTCCGCCCCTTCGCTGGGACGTCCGGCGAGGATGTCCTCAGGAAAACTTGGGCGCCCCCAGTGGTGTGCTGGAGCCGGCTCGCACCGGCTCGCAAGAGCCGGTTGTTAAATTTTCTTCCGGCTTGCAAGCCGGTTGTTGCAAATAGCGAGCTGGCTCTGGCTCTCCTCCCTCCCTCCTCCCTCCCTTCGGATCCGCCTCACCTCCCGCTTGTTTTTTAAATTCTTGGCTTCCAGCGCCGAGTCGCCGACTGTCCTGAGTCCTCCCTTGCCGATTTGCGCTTTAAAAATGGCCGCCGAGACTTACAGAGGCGGCCTTGCGAGACTTCGGCTGAAGTCTCGGCGGCCATTTTGAAGCGCGAATCGGCAAGGGAGGACTCAGACAGTCGGTGACTCGGTGCTGGAAGCGAAGAATTTAAAAAACAAGCGGGCGCGCGGTGAGAGACCAGATCGGGAGGGAGGGAGGAGAAGAAGAATTTCATAAAACAGCTCGGGAGGGGGTGGCAGGGGGAAAAGAGAGTCGCTGCTGGGCATGGGTGGATGGAGGGGGTCTTTGATATGGGTGCATGCAGGGCAGGGGAGAGGAGGGTCACTGCTGGACATCTGGGTGCATGCAGGGCAGAGGAGGGTCGCTGGGTATGGGTGCATGCAGGGCAGGGGAGAGGAGGGTCACTGCTGGACATGGGTGCATGCAGGGCAGGGGAGAGGAGGATACACTGCTGGACATGGGTGCATGCAGGGCAGGGGAAAGGGGGGTCACTGCTGCACATGGGTGCATGCAGGGGAGAGGAGGGTCACTGCTAGACATCTGGGTGCATGCAGGGCAGGGCAGAGGAGGGTCACTGGGTATGGGTGCATGCAGGGCATGGGAGTGGAGGGTCACTGCTGGACATGGGTGCATGCAGGGCAGGGGAGAGGAGGGGAGAGAGAAGAAATGCTGGACATGGATGGAGGGGAGAGAAAAGTGAGGAAGGAGATGAGATGAGGGAAAAGGATGAGAGGTGAAAAACTGCACATGGATGAAGAAAATAGGCAGAAGCTGAGGACCAGAAATGAAGAAGAAAGGAGGAAAGAAATAAATGGGAAGGAAGCCCTGGAAACAGAGTTAAGAGGACAGATAGCAGCAGAATCGGATACTGGGCCAGCATGATCAGAAAAACAGTCACCAGACAACAAAGGTAGAAAAAAATCATTTTATTTTCATTATAGTGTTTGGAATATGTTCACTTTGAGAATCAGGTGCTCAACATTAAACGTTTATATTTATTTAATTATTTAAGGCATTTTATCCCACATTAAACATGAATTAGATTGGAACCTGGGATCATTTAATTTTTTTTCCTGGAGAGAGTAATGCATTGTCCCCCTCCCCCGCTATAGCCAGCTCTGCAATTTTGGGGGGGCGCAGAGGTGGACGGGGGGAGGGGGGGCGCTGAGGTGGACCGGGGAGAGAGCCTGTTGTTAACAATTTACCAGCACACCACTGGGCGCCCCATTCGATTATGCCCCTCTTTGTGTTTGGTGCTAACAGTGAGTTAACTTGGTTGGGGCTAGGTGCTAGTGCTCAGCGTAAAACAGCGGCTGGCTAAATAGCTTTGAATATCAGGCCTTATGTGCTTATTTTGTGATTCCTCCCAAGTATCACCCAAACTCCTCCACCAAATATACCTATAGTTGTATCATGTACAACTATATCTAAATGTCATAGTGCATACTTATATATGGGATAACTCTTAAGAGGCATTTTGGGGGGATTCTATATATCGCGCCTAAAAAATCCATGTGGAAAACATTTTTGCTTAAGTGTATTCTAGATTTAGGCACGGTATATAGAATACGCTTAGTTGATATCCCAGCACCTAAAACTTGCACATCCATTTACATCAACAAAAATATATTCTATAAATATGTGTGTAAATTTTGGAACGCCCATTAATCGCCCATATCCCCACCCATAGCCACGCCCCTGTGTGCGTTAGAAGTTAAGCACAGTGCATTAAAGAATACAATTAACAAGTTGTGTATGAAAATTAGTGCTCATTATCGCTTATTAAGTGCTGTTGTCAACACTAATTAGCATGTTAAGCCAATTAAGTTACACACGTTGTTATAGAATCTGACTGGATTTCAGCACTGATCTCTAGACTTGCTATATAGAATCTGGGGGTTTATGTGCATATTCTGGCATATACACATGGAAAAGTCTTTTCAAAATTATCACTTAATGTGCATACATTGGAGCTAATTCTTAAAGAGAAACTCCCTGGGTTGCTTCTCATTGAACAAAAGTCAAAATTGCCTCAATAAATAAGATATATAATACAAAACACATTAAAATATTAAATGTTGAATTATATATAACCACCAATAAGCAAAAGAAGACAAGTTCAGTAGAATAAAATAAGTTACCCCAATAATTATATAAATGCTATTGTTTGTGACTAAAATAATAATAATATTTGTAAAAATTCCAAAAAGAGAAAGAAAAAGAGACCCAGAATTTATTAAATCATTCTAGATACCTGATACTGTAGCTTATTTTTCTTTCCTTCCTGAAAAAGAACAGAAAGTTGGTCAGGATCCTAAAATCTATAAGAACATCTCAAATTCTAATTTTACATCTATAGGGGTAGTTTAAAGTAAACTCAACTCCTTAAGATATTACATTGTGCTTAATACTCACTATCTTTGCCTTCTTGACTATGTCTTTTGACACATCTGGATACAAATTAACTTTGGAACCAAAAGCAGAGGGAGTCCATCAACTTGAAAAAGGCCTCACAAAATTCAATCCAAGCCTCAGGCAAACAAAACAGTAACCAGAAATAGTCTCTTGGATACTTCAGAAAAATCAAGTAGCTCTAATTCCTGTGAGGTATTTAACTCAAAATCTTTCCTCATTCTTAATTAAAACTCATTAATTAAAGATAACACACTTTTAATTTAGCTGTTTTAAAAAAAAAAATCTAAATCTGCAGATTCATTCATGGGATTTTGAGATTGTTCAGAAGTAGAAACAATCCTCACTAGAAGCATATTTGCCCACTGATATTTAAACATCGGCGCAAAGGTCAAATGTTGATGACGGCATGTAAATTTTTACCTGCAAATGCAGAACTGGTCCATACCTAGATGTCAGCACTGTGTATAAGGCAGTCACTGGAATTATCGGGGTACCACTGATATTGAGCGATGATCCCAAGGTGACTATTTGGATAAGTTAGTGCAACTAAATATTTTCTTTCAAGATAATTTATTTATTTATTTAGTGCATTTTTACCTCACATTTCCCCACATAAGCAGGTGCAATGTGGCTTACATTAATTCAAGAGGATACAATTCAATACAGAGATGGCACAGAAACAGAATATGACAGGAGGAGAAGGTACATGGGATGACACGGGTAAATGACAGGGGTGAAGAGCCAACAAGAGATAGAGGTTAAACAGAGGAGTAGTCAGGGGGATAAGCCTTGGCAAATAAGAAGGTTTTTAAGGTCTTCTTGAACTGATTATGGTCGACGAGCTCCTTAATGTGTCGTGGCAGAACATTCTAGGATTGTGGACTGATGTAGGGGAAGGACAAAGCATAAAGAGTCTTGTACTTTACATGCCTGCAGGTGGGGTAATGAAGATTGAGGTAGGTCCTTGCAGATCTCAGGGCATTTCTAGAGGGCAGATTGATTAGAGTAAGCATGTATTCAGGGGCTTCACCATAAATTATCTTGTGTGTAAGTGAACAGATTTTAAATGTAATACAGTCTTTGACAGGGAGCCAGGGTAGTTGAATACGGAGTGGCTGAGCAGGAACAAAATTAGATTTCCCCAGGATAAGTCTTACAGCCATGTTTTGAGCCATCTGAAGCCGTTTCAGAATATAGTTCTGGCAACCGGCATAGATCCCGCTGTACAGTGCTTTTTTTGTGCCGGTACGCAACGGTACAGCGTACCGGCACCGTTTTCTCCCCCGCTACTTACTTTGATGGCTCTGTAGTGTCAGCGTCAGACTGAGCGAGCAGCAGCGCGAACGCCGATGCAGGTAGCAAATCAGCGAGTGAGAGAGGCTGTCAGCGTCGGAGCTTCCCTCTGCCATTCCTGCCTATGCGGAAACAGGAAGTTGTAACAACATAGGCGGGACTCGCAGAGGGAAGCTCCGACGCTGACAGCCTCTCTCACTCGCTGATTCGCTACCTGCACCGGCGTTCGCGCTGCTGCCTGGCTACTCGCTCAGTCTGACACTGACAGCCTGTGCAGAATGAGGACGGGCTGGGAGGAGGATGGGCTGTGGGAAGAATCGCTGCGCTGGACATGGGAGATGGGAGAGCAGGGGAAGAGAGGAAAATCGCTGGAAATCATGGGAGGTGAGGGCAGGGAAGAAAGAATTGCTGGACATTGATGGGAGGGCAGGGGCAGGGGAGAGACAATTGCTGGACATCGATAGGAGGGGAGGAGAGGGCAGGGAAAGGAAGAGTGAATTGCTTGGCATCTGGGATGGCAGGGGAGGGCAGGGGGACATGGGTGGATGGAGGGGAGGGGGTTGTTGGACATGGGTGGATGGCAGGGGAGGGCAGGGGGGACAGGAGAGTCGCTGGACATGGGTGGATAGAGGGGAGGGGGTTTCTGGACATAGGTGGATGGCAGGAGGGACAGGAGGGTCGCTGGACATGGGTGGATGGAGGGGAGGGCAGGGAGAGAGAGAGAGAGAATAAATGCTGGACATGGGTGGGTGGATGGAGGCGAGGGAAGAGTGAGGAAGGAGATGAGGTGAGGGAAAAGGAAGAGAAGAGAAAAACTACACATGGATGTAGAAAATAGGCAGAAGCTGGATCCACTGGACAGTCAAGTCTGCAGAGGACCCAGCTTTTACTTACGAATGTAGGGCAAGAAATGAAGAAGAAAGGCAGAAAGTAAAGAAATAAATGGAAAGGAAGCCCTGGAAACGGAGTTAAGAGGACAGATAGCAGCACAATCGGATACTGGGCCAGCATGATCACAAAAACAAAGTCACCAGAAAACAAAGGTAGAAAAACATCCTTTTATTTTCATTTTAGTGTCTGGAATATGTCCAATTTGAGAATTTACATCTGCTGTCTTATTTTGCACTGGGTATACTGGAGCTGTAACAGCTTACAGAAATTATTTATAATGAAAAAAAAATCACATTATTTTTTTCTCCTATACTAGTATAATATTTTCAATGATGTCTTTTTATATGTGCTATGGCTGGTATAAGGGGTGTGGCTAACATGGGTGTGGTTATAACAGGGGTGGAGTCATGTGTGATGACTCCGCCCACAATGTGTACCGGCACCTTTTTTTTTTTTTTTTTACAAAAAAAGCACTGCTGCTGCAGTAGTCTATATGGGACAGGACCAGCCAGTGAACAAGGGTAGTAATAACTCCTGTGTTAAGAAATGTCTGATACGCTTCAGCCTCCATATTGCATAGAACATTCTTTTTGTGATGATTTGCACTTGTCCAGGTGTAAGTGGTTATCCAGCACAACTCCAAGGATTCTCAGGCTAGTGGAGATTGGAACTTGGCAGTCCTTAACAGTGAGTGTACTGTGGACAACTTTATTGTACTGGGATGAAAGGATAAGACATTGTGTTTTGTCTTGATTAAGCTTAAACAGAAACACCTTAGCCCAGGAATCCATGATGGAAAAACTGGCGTCAATTTAATCAGAGATTTCAGCTGGTGTTGACTGGAAAGGGATGTAGATGGTCACATCGTCTGCATAAATCTGCAACTTTATTGAAAAGTAAACAAAAAAAATTGAAGAACTTGGAAAAGCTTCTATAATTTTAGCATTTATTTATTTTATAAAACTGATGAGAGACCTCTTCAGAGTTACTGAGGGGAGGGAGTGAGCTGAAAGGAGAGCGAGAAGCTCAGCCCAAAGGAGAGTGTTCATGGGAAAGTTGCTGAGGGAAATGTTTGTGGGTTTATATGGATAGATTTCATATAGGGGTGGAGTTAAGAAGTAATAAACACTGTTATTGTGCAGAGCACCTGGTCTTTGGTTGATGTCACCCTCACCAGGACCCATGAGCTATTTTATATCTTTAAAGTATTCTTGTACATTTTTAAGCCTCATTATCTGCTGAACCTTCCTCTGTTACCCAATTTTTTTGGCTTTGTGTTGTATTCCCTATGGGATTCTTGTTTTCAGCCACTACGTGCTACCTGTCTTTGACACAGACATCTTCTTGTATAGTGGGGAGGGGGGGGGGGGGGAAGGGGGAAGCTATGCTTGAGCATAGGCCTGTGCTTAATGGCTCTGCAACAATAAGTCCTCTGGTTGCTTTGGCTCTGAGAGAAAGCAGGGCTTTTTTTGAGGGGGTACTTGGGGGTACTGAGTACCGGTACCTTTTCCATTGGCTGCTAAAATTGACCCATGGTCCCCAAGTTTTAATGAAAGAGATCAGGCTCTACACACCAATTCTGCCTTGCCATAGATTCTATGACTAGTTGCAGGGGGCCTGGCTATTGTGAGGAGGGTCCCTCAGTGATTACCCCCACCCCTGAAGGGTGGCCTAGCATTTGAGTACCGGCACCTTTTTCACTAGAAAAAGTGCACTGAGAGAAAGTAGGGCTTTGGTGATGTTAGCAGGCCTGACAGAAGAAGAGAAGGAGAGGAGGATCTCTCCCATAATGGAGCCACCTCAACATTCTCAATTTCTGCCACCTTAGGTGGACCTCTTGTCTACTTAGTGGCAAAGTTGGTTTTCAAGTTGCTAAAAAATGTCTTAACCAGCTTCACATCTTCCAAATACTATGGCCAATAATATTATTAAGAAATTGAAAACAGAAATCAATGTCATTGTTTGTTGATTTCTTGTAAAGTAGATTTGTAGCTACAGGCTAGGAGGGTGAAAAAAAAGTGAAATTTGAAAGAAAAATCAGCTTTAGACTGAGCTGCTTGATTGCTTTGTATATCAGTGTGGTAACATGAGCAAGGGCAGGCTCAGAGCCTGGATAAAGCGGAGCCACACAGTGGGTTCAAAGGAACAGAAAACAATACTTTATTAAAAGTGCCAGGTATGAAGGGTCCTTTTAATGTCACAGGCAAGGGAGGAAATAACATAAACTAGTCCTATGCAGCAAAGTCCTCTTGAGGTCCTGCTCTTGTAGGCTACAGCAAGCACTACAGTCTCTGGTCAACAATGTTCACCAGATTACCTCTGGCTGGGTCAAGGATACAGTTCTTCAAGGTCCTAAGATAAACTTGGCCTACCTGGCTGTAGCAGTTGCAGTTCAAAGCCATGGGGTAGAGACATATACAATGGGTGTTCGCTGCTTCCCTCTGGGCCTCCTAAACCTAGCTATGCACTGAGCTTTTATACTTCCAGGACCATGCCCGCCATGCTTCACTTTTCTAGTGTCACTTCATCTGTGGCTGAGACTAAGAGTTTTAAGGTGGTTCTGTCTCTGTGATGGAGTGTCCTTAAGGGAAGTGGTCATGTTCTATAGATTCCCTCACAATCCGGAAAAAAAATGAAGAAAACTGAGGTTGTGCATTTTGCAACTGCAAGATGTAGAGCAGAAGACAAATTCCACAGTGAAAAGCTTGACTGTGAAAGAACTGAGGACTGACAGGGGAAGGCAGGGCAAAAGTCACACACAAACACAATCTTTATGTGAGATTCTGCTAGTAAAGTATGGAACATTGTGCTGATGCACAGAAATGAGTGGTTGTGCCCAGTACACCACAGAATCTTAGGCAGGGCAGAGGGCAAATACACTGATTCTGTTATGAGTATGAGAGTAACTGCACTACTACAGTCTGTGGGTTTGCAGAAGTAAGTGATTCTGCTACAGCATGACAACGGTAGTGTCCATACTGGATAGGACTGAGGGCATACCAAAAGTCCTGGATTATTGTAAGAATGTGGTATTGCTATACAAGTACAACAGATTGGATTGGTTTAGCTAAGTATTCTCAAGACGGTCTAGGCCTCTAGGGCATACCTGTTTCACTATTCAAAGAGATGGAGACAGAATTCTTCATTGGAGAGCTATTCCCTTTGCCTGGTGCTTGGAGTCTTCATACCACTGTTTATGTATGGATTTCACAAGTTACAATCCTGTTGTCCTATAAACTGTATTTGGGACTGATCAATAGTATCTCCTTTGTGAAAGGGGAATAGTACAGATGAATACATTACCAAAAGATCTGAAAACCACAAATAACCATCTAAACTTCTGAAAAAAATCCAAAGACTCACCTTTTCAAAAAGGCATACCCCATAGAACAGACATAAACACTGAATATGAAGCATAATAATCAAACTAGATAACACCCTATCCCTTGTCGCGGTTCCCACACTTACATTCTGCATTGGGACGAATCACCCCAATTCTAATTAATTGTGCTTGTAGAAACCAATCTGTACTGTTCACAGTGGAGTCTGTAACCTCCTCTCCGGAACTATGTAAGTTACATTGAGCCAACAAATAGGTGGGAAAATGTGGGATACAAATGTAGCAAATAAATAAATAAATGTTTAGGCTGCATTCTAATCTTCCTTTTAGATTAGGGGTCCTAAGTCTTTCCATAAGATTCTTACTGGAAGTTCAAGAGAAAGTAGGTTCTTGTCCTCAAATCCTAACTAGACATACTCAAATATTCCTTCATGCACAGTGTAACTGTAAAAATCTCCCATAATCCATGTTTTACACAGAAGAGTTCCTAAGGAAGGATTATCATATATTTCAACTTCAGGGCATTTTATATTTCCAGTGGCTAATGTTCACAGCATTTTAAAGGGGCAGGAATCACTTACTACCACTTAACCCCCAATATTCAGCAGCAGTAAAGCCCCAGAAAAAGTGGGCAGGTCAGAGGCTGTACAGGGGGGGGGGGGGGGTGTTTAGGTGGAGCCAGGGGTTATGCAGTTGTAACCAATATTCAATGCCTGGACCAGCATAGTTAAGTGGGTTAATTTAGGACAGCCCCGATCTCCTGAAATGCCCCCTTCTCTCTCCCCCTCCTTCCAGCCCGTGAGTCAGAAAACTCTCCCCCCAGGAGCAACCCCCTGACCCTCTACCCCCCCCCACCCCATGATCCAAGTAGGCCCCCTGGGACTATCTTTCCTCCCTGATGGTCCAGTGGGGGAGTTGGAAGTAGGAGCAAAGCCCCCTCACTCCTACCCCTTGCTGTTACTAGAAAAAGTGGTTGCCATGACCTCTCGCTGAAGCTCATGGTACTTGAGTAGTACCGTGAGGCTGCCATGAGAGGTCAGAGCAGCTATTTTATCTTAGCAGCTGCAAGGGGTAGGACTGAAGGGGCTTTGGTCCTGCTGCAATGCCAACATTAGACCACCAGGATGGAAAAGGAGGCTGGGGAGGCTACCTCGACCACTGGGGGTTGTTCCCAGGGGAGGGGATTTCTGACATGTGGGCTGCAGTAGGGGGAAGAGAGGAGAGGAGGGCTTTTACAGGGGTTCAGAGGCAACATAAACCAAATACAAGTTATGCCGGTCCTGGCCGATATTCAACCAGGGCCCACATGAGCTCTGGTGACCAGATCACCTGAAATTAGCCCTTAATATTTAGTGCTGGTTCCCGGAGAGACTCGGCACTGATTATTGGGGGCTAATCTAGCTGGCGATGGTAAGTGTTTAGAAAAACACTGACCGGCATCGCCAGCTGAATATTGGGAGGCACTTTTAATATAAAAAACCTTCAATGCAAGATTGCCAAAAAGCAACCATTCCATACTTAGAAAATCAGATGTCTTAATCTACCAACAAAAAACACAAAATAACTGTTTTAGGAGTACTGAATAAAAATACTCTGTTTTTCTTGATAATGACAATGTACAAAGAGGGTCAATCTTCCGTGTTAGTAATAGCATATGCAAAAAAGCACAACTACACCCTAAGAGCAAATGGTAAAAAAGACAATATAAACAGAAGTCTGTACAAGTTTAAAACATGGGGAAAGGTTCAATCAGCACATCTGACTGAAGATGAGTGTAGTAGTGGGAGGCAGAGGAGAGGAGAAGAAGACAGCCCCCATAAACCAATCTGAAAAGATCACAGGCTAAGCCAAGTTTTGTCACCTTAAGAATGAACCATTGGATTTGACAATGGAATCTGATATGGTTGCCTCAGACATCAGTCATCAGTCACTGTTTGAGATCAGTCTATTGCCAAAGAAGAAAAAAAAACATATTTCACACACCTGGAGTTTCTCGTTTGGGTTATCAAATTTCCGTCCAAAGTCTGCAATTTCAAGGAACAGTATTTATGAATATTGAAAGAATATATTCCAAAATCTCCAAGGTAATCAGTGTTTCATTTGTTTTAGAAGTGCCTTAAGAAAACATACTGGAAGGTTCAATGAAAAAGAAAAGATTACAATCGGGTCAATGTTCCAAAGGACTTATACATGTGCAGGGTAATTCTGCAACCTAGGCACTCACATTTTGTGTGCATTATCCTCCAAATTCTATACATGCTGCCCAAAGTTAGGCGCAAAATTGATCACACTTATAGAATAGAGTTATTTATGGGAATTAGAGCTACTTGAGTTTCCTGAAGTATCCGAGAGACTATTTCTGGTTACTGTTTTGTTTGCCTGAGGCTTGGATTGAATTTTTTGAGCCCTTTTTCAAGTTGATGGACTCCCTGTGCTTTTGGTTCCAAAGTTCATTTGTATCCAGATGTGTCAAAAGACATAGTCAAGAAGGCAAAGATAGTGAGCATTAAGCACAATGTAATATCTTAAGGAGTTGAGTTTACTTTAAAGTACCCCTGTAGATGTAAAATTAGAATTTGAGATGTTCCTTATAGATTTTGGGATCCTGACCAACTTTCTGTTCTTTTTCAGGAAGGAAAGAAACATCAGCTACAGTATCAGGTATCTAGAATGATTTAATAAATTCTGGGTCTCTTTTTCTTTCTCTTTTTTGATTTTTTACAATTATTATTATTATTATTATTATTATTTTAGTCACAAACAATAGCATTTATATAATTATTGGGGTAACTTATTTTATTCTAGTGAACTTGTCTTGTTTTGCTTATTGGTGGTTATATATAATTCAACATTTAATATTTTAATGTGTTTTGTATTATATATCTTATTTATTGAGGCAATTCTGATTTTTGTTCAATGAGAAGCAACCCAGGGAGTTTCTCTTTAAGAATTAGCTCCAATGTATGCACATTAAGTGATAATTTTGAAAAGGATTTTCCATGTGTATATGCCAGAATGTGCACATAAACCCCTAGATTCTATATAGTGAGCCTAGAGATCCGTGCTGAAATCCAGGCAGATTCTATAACAACGTGTATAATTTAATTGACTTAAGCTAATTAGTGTTGGCTTAATTGGTGATAACTATCAATAATTGGCCTTAACAAGCACTAATTAGCACAAATTAGTAGTTATGTTTATAACCATCTCCATATCAAAGATACCGAACACTGCATTTTGTACAACACCAGAGAAATAGAAATAAATGCATGTCCTCCTGTACAGTGCAAAATAAAGTCGACAGATGTAAATTCTTAACTCAACATAATTCAGTCACTAAACTGAAAATAAAATAATTTCTCCTACCTTTATAGTCTGGTTATTTTATTATTCCAATAATCTTTTTCCAATCTTTGATTCTGCTTGCCTCTGCCTATGCTGTTAACCATAGGCGCCCGGTATAAGAGGCTTGGGGAGGCTAAGCCTCCCCTGCTGTGCTCTGAGGGGTTTAAATTGTTGATTTACCTCCATCCTCACAGCAGGAGCTGCAGTGAAAGCCCTCTAGCCTTGTGTAACCAGTTGTAGAAATTGGTTTATGGTTTGTTTACCTTACTGCTCGGAGAGCAGGGGGGGTTGGCTGGAGGTGTCCTGGGTTGCCAGGGAGATATTTAATGAGAATGACTTCCTGACCTGCACTGAGGACAAATAGCAGCAGAATCGGATACTGGGCCAGCATGATCAGAAAAAGTCACCAGACTACAAAGGTAGAAAAGATCATTTTATTTTCATTATAGTGTTTGGAATGTGTCCACTTTGAGAATCAGGTGCTCAACATTAAAAGTTTATATTTATTTACTTATTTATGGCATTTTATCCCACATTAAACATGAATTAGGGTGTTTTGTGGCTCTACATGAGAATTGTGATGATATGATCCCTTGTTTCATATTGTTGACGGTCTGCATTTTCCGTACGGGTGGTATATTGGTGTATTAGGTTCTGCCCAGTGTAATATTTATGGTACAGTAAGGTTCTGAGCGTGTTTTTGCACAAAGTTGTGCATAGTGCTTTACAGTTGAGCGATTGTGCTTAGAATATGCTTTGAGCAACCACTTTATTCTTTGACATATGATACATATCTAATAACTAAATTTAATAAAAGGTATTAATTGTGACTTTTATTTTTATTTATTTATTTTTTCTGTGTGTTATCATACAATTATGGTTTAAGCTCCACCCTTGGCCCTACCCCCTAACCCCGCCCCCTTTAGCCTCCCCAAACAGTTGGGCCACCGACCGCCTATGCTATTAACCCTGTTTCCAGGGCCTCCTTCCATTTGCTATGTCTTTTCACACCTCCTGCTCCATGTCTGTTTGGCACTGATCATTCACATTCAGCTTTTTTCAGTTTCTCTGCCTTCTTTTCAAATCTATCTCGTTTTCCCTCTCTCTTCCCTTCATGTGCAGACTGTCTCCCCTCTTCCCTTCCTTTCATGTGCAGCCTGTCTTTCCTCTTCTCTTCCCGTCCCTTTATGTGTAACATGTCTCCACTCTTCCTTTCCTTTCATGTGCAGCCTGTCTCCCACTTCCCTTCCCTTTATGTGTAGCATGTCTCCTCTTTTTCCCTATATGTGCAACATTTCACTCATTTTCCTCTTTGGCTTTGTCTCTCCCCCTCCTCAACCCTGTGCCCTCCCACAGGTCCAATATCTTTTCCTACCTTCCTCCTCCCACCCCTCAGGCCTCTTTCTCTTCATCTCCATGATTGTACAAGCTTTGCAGTTGCCAGCAGCTATTAGAACAGGCCTTTCTCTGTCCGTTCGGAGGCTGTTCCTCTGCCACAGCCTTCCCATGCAGCAAAAGGAAGTCGCATCAGAAAGAAGGACCAAAGATAGGCCTGTTTTAATAGCTGCCAGCAACCACAACATTTGTAGAATTTCTGAGGAGAAGAGAGAGAGACCCACAGGATGAAAGATAGTGAGGTGAATTCAGACCTCAGGGGGAAGTGAACTGATTCTGTTGCCTATGACCTGGAGGGGATTCCTAGGGGATCCCCACTGACTCCACAGCACACCTGAGAAGCAGCTACTACTACTTAACATTTCTAAAGCGCTACTAGGGTTACGCAGCGCTGTACAATTTATATAGAGGGACAGTCCCTGCTTAAAGAGCTTACAATCTAGAAGACAAGTGAACGGTCAGTCCGATAGAGGCAGTCAAATTGGGGCAGTCTGGATTTACTGAACGCAGCAATGAAGAGGTGGGTTTTAAGCAAAGACTTGAAGATGGGCAGGGAGGGGGCTTGGCGTATGGGCTCAGGAAGGTTGTTCAAAGCATAGGGTGAGGCGAGGCAGAATGAGCGGGGCCTGGAGTTGGCGGTGGTGGAGAAGGGTACTGAGAGGAGGGATTTGTCCTGTGAACTGAGGTTTTGGGTGGGAATGTAAGGGGAGATGAGGGTAGAAAGGTAGTGAGGGGCAGCAGACTGAGTGCATTTGTAGGTAAGAAGGAGAAGTTTGAATTGAATGCGGTATCTGATTGGAAGCCAGTGAAGTGACCTGAGGAGAGGGGTGATATGAGTATATCTGTTCTGGCGGAATATAAGACGTGCGGCAGAGTTCTGAACAGATTGAAGGGGGGATATATGGCTAAGTGGGAGGCCGGTGAGGAGTAAGTTGCAGTAGTCAAAGCGAGAGGTAATGAGAGCGTGGACGAGAGTTTGGGTGGTGTGTTCAGAGAGGAAAGGGCGAATTTTGCTGATGTTAAAGAGGAAGAAGCGACAGGTCTTGGCTATCTGCTGGATATGCGCAGAGAAGGAGAGGGAGGAGTCAAAGATGACTCCGAGGTTGCGGGCAGATGAGACGGGGAGGATGAGGGTGTTGTCAACTGAGATAGAAAGTGGAGGAAGAGGAGAAGTGGGTTTTGGTGGAAAGACAATGAGCTCGGACTTGGACATGTTCAGTTTCAGGTGGCGGTTGGACATCCAGGCAGCAATGTCTGATAAGCAGGCTGATACCTTTGCCTGGGTCTCCATGGTGATGTCTAGTGTGGAGAGATACAGCTGGGTGTCATCAACATAGAGATGATACTGGAAACCATGAGATGAGATCAGGGAGCCCAGGGAGGAGGTGTAGATTGAGAAGAGAAGGGGTCCAAGGACAGATCCCTGGGGAACACCAACAGATAGGGCAGACCAACAGCTGTGGCAGACCAGTTGAAAAACCCTGCTGTATCTGGATAGAAGGAAGTTTGGGTTACTTTCTGGACAGTGTTAGTGGCAGTCATTATTGGGGCATATCTATATCTCTCCTTCAATCTGCATGATTTATATTCTGCAGGTGTCGCTATGCTCATATTAGCCCGCTCCTCAAGTCACTTCATTGGCTCCTTATCTATTTCCGTATACAGTTCAAAGACCTCTTATTGACTTACAAGTGCATTCTCTCTGCAGCTCCTCAGTACCTCTCCCCTCTTCTCTCTCCCTACACTCTTCCCCGGAAACTCAGTTCATCGGCTAAATATCTCTCTTATCTGTACTCTTCTCCTCCACTGCCAACTCCTGACTTCGTTCCTTTTATCTTGCTGCACCATATGCCGGGAATAGACTTCCAGAGCAAGTATGTCAGCTCCATCTCTGTCTGTCTTCAAATCTAGTCTAAAAGCCCACCATTTTGATGCTGCTTTTAACTCCTAACCCCTATTCACTTGTTCAGTACCCATGTCTGTTTTATCCCACTTTAAATAATTCCCTTATCCCTTATTTGTCCTGTTTGTCTGTCCTGATTAGATTGTAAGTTCTGTCGAGCAGAGACTGTCTCTTCATGTTCTGTCATTTTTTCATCTATTCAATCATTCATCCATTTACACATTTTATTGTATTTATTTCATAACATTTTATATTTTTATATTTGTTATATTATGATATCTTTTCATGTTTTATATCTCATTTCATTTATGCTTTATATCTAATAGACCCCTGAGGCAGGTAGTTTGTGCCAAAACATGATGCCATGTCAGACTTTGCATGGTCTTTGCTTGTCTTTGCAAGTGCAAGTAATAAAGTATTTTTGCCAACTGATGATCATCCTGTGTCCCTGGTTTCTCTCATGCCTTCTCCACATTTCCACTGATGTTTTCTGCCTATATTTAGGTCCCTATTCCTTTATAGAATACTAGCATAACATGTAAACTATCAGCGGCATAATCAAAAGAGAAGGACGCCCATCTTTTGACACAAATCTCTCAGGGTCGCCCAAATTGGCATAATCGAAAGCCAATTTTGGGCATCCTTAACTGCTTTCCATCACGGGGATGACCAAAGTTCACGGGGGCGTGTCGGCAGTGTACTGAAGGTGAGACGGGGGCATTCTTAAGAAATGGGTGTCCTTGGCAGATAATGGAAAAAAGAAAGGCATCCCTGACGAGCATTTGGCTGACTTTACTTGGTCCAATTTTTTTCACGACCAAGCCTCGAAAAGGTGCCTGAACTGACCAGATGACCACCGGAGGGAATGGGGGACAACTTCCCCTTACTCCCCCAGTGGTCACCAACCCCCTCCCACCCAAAAACAAAAATTAAAAAACATTTTTTCCAGGCTGAAAAATGGCCTGCGCTAGTGTAAGAGCGTGTTTTGGACATACACAGATCCATTTTTCAGCACACCTGTAAAACATGCCTTTGGGGGGGGGGGGGCGACAAAAATGGACATGCGGCAAAATGAAAATTGGCACGCAACCATTTTGAGACTGAGACCTTACTGCCACCTGTTGACTTAGCGGTAAAGTCTCATGTGCTAACTAGGCAGTAATGGTCTACGCATGTACAAGCCTATTACCGCCCGCTCGCCAGAAAATAAAAAATATTTTCCGGCGCGTGTAGTGGACGCATGTAAAAAATGAAATTACTGCCCAGGCCATGCAGTAGCCAGGCAGTAATTCAAAATTTACATACGTTGGGCACACGTAGGTGCCTGTCCAGCTCATTTTCGAAAGAGAAGGGCGCCCATCTTCTGACAGAAATCTGGAGATGGGCTTCCTTCTCTCAAGGTCGCCCAAGTCTGCATAATCGAAAGCCGATTTTGGGCGCCTTCAACTGCTTTCCGTCACGGGGACAACCAAAGTTCAAGGGGGCGTGTCAGCAGTGTACCGAAGGTGGGACGGGGGCATGGTTAAGAGATGGGTGTCTTCGGCCAATAATGGAAAAAAGAAGGGCGCCCCTGACGAGCATTTGGATGACTTTACTTGGTCCAATGTTTTTCACAACCAAGCCTCGAAAAGGTGCCCGAACTGACCAGATGACCACCAGAGGGAATCGGGGATCACCTCCCCTTACTCTCCCAGTGATCACCAACCCCCTCCCACCCAAAAAAAAAAAATTTAAACACATTTTTTTCCAGCCTCTATGCCAGCCTCAAATGTCATACCCAGCTCCATCACAGCCGTATGCAGGTTCCTGGGGCAGTTTTTAGTGGGTGCAGTGCACTTCAGACAGGTGGACCCAGGCCCATCCCCCCTACCTGTTACACTCCAAAACCTACCCGAAACCCACTGTACCCACATGTAGGTGCCCCCCTTCATCCCTAAGGGCTATGGTAGTGGTGTAGAATGTGGGTAGTGGGTTTTGGGGGCTCAGCACATAAGGTAAGGGAGCTATGCAGCTGGGAGCAATTTGTGATGTCCACTGCAGCTCCCCCTAGGGTGCCCGGTTGGTGTCCTGGCATGTGAAAGGGACAAGTGCACTACAAATTCTGACTCCTCCCACGACCAAAGGCCTTGGATTTGGTTGTTTTTGAGATGGGCGTCCTCAGTTTTGCATTATCGTCGAAAACCGAGGTCGCCCATCTCTAAGGTCGACCTAAATGTTGAGATTTGGCCATCCCCGACTGTATTATCAAAACGAAAGATGGACACCCATCTTGTGTCGATAATATGGGATGCCCCGCCCCTTCGCCGGGACATCCTTAGAGATGAGCGCCCTTAAAGATGGGCTCCCCTTTCCATTATGCCCCTCTAAATGGCTTAGTAAAAAGGCCCCTCAGTGAGATCAAAGAGGACCATTCAATTTCTTCATTAAGCCCTCCCGGGGTTTGAAGCTTGAATATCCAGTGCTGCTCTTTGTAATTAAGGCAATGTTCCAAATCACAACCCTCCCACCAACATTGCACAGAATCAATCAAATGCCAGCAAATATCTTGTATGTAAAATTTTGGATTTATGCTCATTTAACCATATCTTAATCAATCTACTACTTCAATCGACATAGATCTGCTCACATAGACATTGAATAATATACACTATCCCCTCAATACCTGACCTGCAGAGGCCAGCGTTTTTTTAAACATTGATCATTGATTGCTAAATTATCCCCTGATATTCAGTGTGGGAATGTCTAGAAACCAGCACTGAATATCAGGGGATCATTTAGGTTGGGCAGGCTATCAGAGATTATACATGCTTAGCCAATATTCAACCAGGGTCACATAAGAATTATACAGTCCGGGACCAGGACCACATAACATTTTTTTAAAAGCCCCTAAGTTCCATCTCACCCCCCCCCCCCCCGACACACACACACTAATGTCCCCTCTTTCCCCCCTTCGCTCCCCCCAGTCCTCATTAAGACCCCCAAGGCAAGACCTCCTACCCACCAACTGTGAAGGTAAGCCCCAGACTTACCTACATCCCTGGAGGCCTAGTATGGTCGTTGGGGGCAGGAGCACAGCCCGCTCGCTCCTGCCCCTTGCAGTGCATCTGTAAAATGGTACTGGTGCCAGAAAAGATATTCAAAGTGGATGAGTCAAAGAAACTGAATGAAATCTCTATAAACCTGGAGGATGTAATGTCGCAACTCGACAAATTGAAGAGTAGCATATCGCCTGGACTGGATAGTATTAATTACAGAGTACTGATAGAATTGAAAAATGAACTTGCAGAACTATTGTTAGTAATATGTAATTTATCTTTAAAATCAAGCATGGTACCGGAAGATCGGAGGGTGGCCAATGTGATGCTGATTTTTAAAAAAGGTTTCAGAAGAGATAAGGAAATTATAGACCAGTTAACCTGATGTCAGTGCCAGGCAAAATGGTAGAGACTATTATAAAGAAAAAAATTACAGAGCATATTCAAAAGCATGGATTAATGAGACAAAGTCAAAATGGATTTAGTGAAGGGGAATCTTGCCTCAACAATCTATTACATTTCTTTGAAGGGGTGAACAAACATGTGGTTAAAGGTGAGCCGGTCAATATTGTGTCTGTATTTTCAAAAGGTGTTTGACAAAGTACCTCATGAAAGACTCCAGAGGAAATTGGAGAGTAATGGGATAGGAGGTAGGGTACTACTGTGGATTA
Organism: Microcaecilia unicolor; assembly: GCF_901765095.1. Lineage (NCBI taxonomy): Eukaryota > Metazoa > Chordata > Amphibia > Gymnophiona > Siphonopidae > Microcaecilia > Microcaecilia unicolor. The sequence continues at coordinate 420,914,361 of NC_044033.1, forward strand.
AAAACTGGTTAAAAGATAGAAAACAGAGAGTAGGGTTAAATGGTCAGTATTCTCAATGGAGAAGGATAGATAGTGAAATTCTCCAGGGGTCAGTAATTAAATTTGCTGACTACACAAAGTTATTCAAAGTTGTTAAATCACAAGAGGAATGTGAAAAATTACAAGAGGCCCTAATGAGACTGGGAGACTGGGCATCCAAATGGCAGATGACGTTTAATGTGAGCAAGTGCAAAATGATACATGTGGGAAATAGGAACCCGAACTATAGCTACGTCATGCAATGTTTCACATTAGTAGTCACAGACCAGGAAAGTGATTGTGACACCAGGAAGGTGTCATCGTTGATGATACGTTGAACCCCTCTGCTCAGTGTGCGGCAGCGGTTAAGAAAGCAAATAGAATGTTTGGTCTTATTAGGAAAGGAATGGAAAACAAAAATAAGGATGTTATAATGCCTTTTTTATTACCCATGGTGCGACTGCACCTTAAATATTGTGTTCAATTCTGGCCACCGTATCTCAAAAAAAAGATATAGTGGAATTAGAGAAGGTACAGAGAAGGGCAACGGAAATGATAAAGGGAATGGGATGACTTTCCTATGAGGAAAAGCTAAAGCAGCTAGAGCTCTTCAGTTTGGATAAGAGATGGCTGAGGAGAGATATGATAGAGGTCTACAAAATTATGAGTGGAATGAAACGGGTAGATGTGAATCACTTGTTTACTCTTTCCAAAAATACAAGGACTAAGGGGCACGTAATGAAGCTATAAAGTAGTAAATTTAAAACAAATTGGAGAAAATATTTCTTCACTCAATGTGTAATTAAACTCTGGAATTTGTTGCCAGAGAATGTAGTAAAAGCAGCTGGCTTAGTGGGATTTAAAAAAAGGTTTGGATAGATTTCTTAAAGAAAAGTCCATAAGACATTATTAAAATGACTTGGGGAAAATCCACTACTTATTTCTATGATAAGCAGCATAAAATGTATTGTACTTTTTTGGGATCTTGTCAGGTACTTGTGACCTGCATTGGCCACTGTTGTAAACAGAATGCTGGGCTTGATGGACCTCTGGTCTGTTCTAGTATGGCATTACTTATGTATTTATGGCTGCTGCGAGAGGTCGTAGCAGCCATTTTACAGAGGCACTGCAGGGGGTAAGGGCGAGTGCATGTAAATAGTAACATCTGCTAATGAAGCCGAGGTGATCTTAGAGATCAGGGTAAGGATTATGGAACCTTTCCACTGAGGAAAAGCATCCTGAATCAGCATAAATGAGATATGAGTTTGAAGAAGGTCAATGCAGGTCAGTGCAGTTTTTAATAAATAACTCAGATAAGCATTCAGAAGGCAATGTGAGGAAAAATGCTTTGTGATAAAGGATTTGACAGTCTTATGAGTGGATAGCAGAATGGAGGACCATAGTCATTCAGCTGCAATACCAGCTTCCAGACTAGGCTGCTTGATGTATTTGGATGCTTGTGGCCTTAAGTTGCAGTATAGCACCCCCACCCCCACCACCAATTTAGTTACTTTTTGTTTGAAGTAGGTGTCTAACTGATTAACAGAGGGAGTGGCTAAGGTTAATGATGTTAAGTTTTCGGTCCACATAAGCCTATTAAGAAGGCTAAAGAGCTTATGGGTATTTAAGTGGTTGCAACTAATTTGCTCTTTATAGTAGAGGGTTTTATCTTCTACAATCTTTTTCTAGTAATCCCTGATAGCCTTCCTTCAAAGCAATTTGTTCTCTTCAGATTTATGTCTGGACCACTTTCTCTCTAATTTTCTACTCTGTCTCACCCTATGACTGAGTTTGGGCAAAACTTTGATGGGAGCCATACTATCCAGGGTAGAACTACATAACTCATCCCAATTACACAAGAAATCCTCACAGTGTCTGTCTGGAAGCTGTGGACTATCAAAGATGCCAGACCAGAATTTTTTCAGGATCAGTTCTGCCTCTTGATTTAAAAAGAGGAAAGGTGACAGTGGACTGAAAAGATCTTGCAGCTTCCCTCTAGTAAAGAGTGAACTCTAGAGACTTATGGCCTAACCATGGGACATGGCAGCAGGATGAGTCACTCAGGTAGAAAGTCTCCATATGTACAGTTCTATCAGCCAGCAGATCCAGCAGATGACGCCTAATTTGGTAGGATTGGGAATGTGGCAGACAATCACTGGGGGGCGAGAAAATCAAGTAAACTCTTTCTCTTAACATACCTAGTGTTATCAAAATACAAATTAATATCACTTACTAATGGAGGGCATTAAAAGAGAACAAGGAATATATTGGTCCTTCTGGAGTTGGCAGTAGTGGTGAAGGGAACAGATAAGAAGGATTTATCCATGGAGCGGAGTGCACGGGAAGGGGTGTAGGGAAGGATGAGTGTGGAGAGATACTGGGGAGCAGCAGAGTGAATACATTTATAGGTTAGTAGAAGAAGTTTGAACAGGATGCGAAAACGGATAGGGAGCCAGTGAAGGGTCTTGAGGAGAGGGGTAGTATGAGTAAAGCGACCCTGGCAGAAGATGAGACGGGCAGCAGAGTTTTGAACCGACTGGAGAGGGGAGAGGTGACTAAGTGGGAGGCCAGCAAGAAGCAGATTGCAGTAGTCTAAACGAGAGGTGACAAGGGTGTGGATGAGGGTTTTGGTAGAGTGCTCAGAAAGAAAGAGCCCTAACCTTCTTAGCCTTTCCTCATAGGGGAGTCATTCAATCCCTTTTATCATTTTCGTCACCCTTCTCTGCACCTTATCCAATTCCTTTATATCTTTTTTGAGATTCGGAGACCAGAATTGGACACAATGTTCGAGGTGCAGTCGCACCATGGAGTGATACAATGGCATTATAACATCCTCGTGTTTGTTTTCCATCCCTTTCCTAATAATACTCCACATTCTGTGCGTTTTCTTAGCCGCCGCAGCACACTGAGCAGAAGTTTTCAATGTCTTATCAACGATGACTTCCAGATCCCTTTCTAGGTCTATGACTCCTAACGCGGAACCTTGCATGACACAGCTGTAATTTGGGTTCCTCTTAGCCACATGCATCACTTTGCACTTGTCAACATTGAACTTCATCTGCCACGTGGATGCCCAATCCCCCAGTCTCGCGAGGTCCTTCTGTAATCTTTCACACTCTTCCTGTGACTTGACGACCCTGAATAACTTTGTGTCATCTGTGAATTTAATTACCTCACTAGTTACCCCCATGTCTAGGTCATTTATAAATATGTTAAAAAGCAGCAGTCCCAGCACAGACCCCTGAGGGGCCCCACTAACTACCCTTCTTCTTTGAGAATACTGACCATTCAATCTTACTTTCTGCTTCCTATCTTTCAACCAGCTCTTAATCCATAGTAATACCCTATCTCCGATCCCATGACTCTCCTGTTTCCTCTGGAGTTTTTCATGTATATCTCTTCACTGTCCTTGATAGAGATGTCCTTCTTTTCCATACAGAGATGTCAAGGTGAGAAAGGAATGCAGTGTCTAACTATTATACCAGTGGTATCATTAAATACATGCTGCTGTTTTACCTTGTAACAGCTCATCAGTTATCTATCATGTCAATAGTGTGCAAGTGAACTCAGTGTTGGAGTGACGTAGGGCTTCTATGCCTCTGTGGTGTTTGGCTTTGTTCTGAGGTGCACCTGTTAGTAATAAAACACAGATCCTCAATCCATAAAAAGTAAGCCTTCAGACACATATAACAGTAGTAGTAGTAGTAGTTAGACCCAGTATAGTTCACTTGTCTATTAGATTGTAAGCTCTTTGAGCAGGGACTGTCTCTCTTTGTTAAATTGTACAGTGCTGCATAACCCTAGTAGCGCTCTAGAAATGTTAAGTAGTAGTAGTAGTTCATTCCAGAATTTTTAAATGAAGAATTGTTCTGTCATACCAACACCTTCCAATAGATGGATAATAGGAGAATATGTGCTTGCAGACAAGCAATCAGGCATAACAATTTTGCTTTTAGTTAATATTGATGAAATATATACTGTAGGTATATAAAATATTATACATGTTAAAACAGCAGACAAGGACTAGAAGTTATTTTATACAAAGCTGTGGTAAGCACTAACACGTGCTTACTGTAGTGAAAAATGTCTTACCCTGGGGCTTGCTGAGGTGTCCTGCGGTAATTTTTGGATGTGCATATTCTATCTATACACTAAAAAATGAAATATTTTTTTTAACACTGGGGACAGGTATGGGAGAAGATAGTGAGCATGTTTTTGCGCCACATGCTAACCATTTAGCACAGGTTTAGCGTGTGAGTCCCTACCGCCTACAAAATAGGTGGTGGTAGGGGCTCACAAGCTAATGTCCACTCACTCATGGGAAAATCAACATATAGCCATTAATAAGAAGAATAGAAAAATCGTCCATTTTACCCCAGTAGTAAAAATGACCTTAGCACATGGGAATAACCCACATAAGGGTGCACTAAGGCTGCTTTTTACTGTTATTTGGTAAAAAGGCCCCTAAATATAATAAACCTTAAACCATAAACCAAATCACAAAACAATAGATGTTAACATCACATGTTGAAAAGAACGTGTCATTAGACCAGAGCAATGATGTGGCAACCTCATCCTATCAGCCACCTTTGTATGTGAAACAGAAAAGGGATAGTGAAGTAAGGGAAAAGAAAACAGATCTTTGAGTTACTGTACCTTCCTCAAAGAATGACCTATACATTTTATAAACAAACCTGTTGCTCAAGAACTGGACTCCTAAGCCATTTCAATACCCAATAGACTATAGCTGAGACCAACTTCAAAACTTTGCCTATTACTAACCATGATATGATAAAGCTTGGAGTACAGGAGCTAATAAAAAATGGGAAGCAGGTATAAACAACAGCAGCATCAAATCAACTATGTCTGGATCCAACTAAAGCGGTGCTTATCAATCTTTTTGTGGCCATTACCCCATGATAGTGGCCAAATAAAATTGTGTGATCACCCCTTTGGAAGAACAGAATTATGATACATGTATGGAGAGCCCACCCAGGTTGTGACCCCAAAGGTTTGGGAAGATCTGAACAAAAGTCAGGTTTTGCATAACTACATAAGAATTGCCATACTGGGACCGACCAAAAGTCCATCAAGCCCAACATCTTGTTTCCATCAGTGGCCAATCCAGATTACAAGTACCTGGCAAGATCCCAAAACAGTACAATACATTTTATGCTGCTTATCCTAGAAATAAGCAATGGATTTTCCCCAAGTCCATTTTAATAATGGCTTATGGACTTTTCTTTAAGGAAGTTATCCAAACCTCTTTTAAACCCTGCTAAGCTAACTGCTTATACCACATTCTCTAGCAACGAATTCCAGAGTTTCCCCAATTTGTTTTAAACTTACTACTTTGTGGTTTAATTGCATGCCCCCTAGTCCTAGTATTTTTGGAAAGAGTAAACAAGCGATTCACGTCTACCCATTCCACTCCACTTTTATAGACCTTTATCATATCTCACCTCAACCATCTTTTCTCCAAGCTAAAGAACCCTAGCTGCTTTAGCCTTTCCTCATAGGGAAGTTGTCCCATCCCCTTTATCATTTGTCTCCCTTCACTCTACCTTTTCTAATTCCCACTATATCTTTTTTGAGATTAGGTGACCAGAATTACACACAATATTTAAAGTGTGGTCGCACCATGGAGTGATACAAAGGCATTATAATGTCCTCATTTTTGTTTTCCTTTCCTTTCCTAAAAATACCTAACATCCTATTTGCTTTCTTAGCTGCTGCTTCACACTGATGATACCTGTAAGCTTGAGGGCTATTGTAGTGGTACACAGTGAGGTACAGTTGTTATATTTTCTGTTCATGTAGGGCTCACAATATAATATAAGAGGGTTATGATGAAAGTTGTACCAGGGACCTTTTATGTGAAGTGCACTACAAAACCCTCTAGCCTGTCTCATTGCTATGTTGGGATGTCTGGCTAGTTCACTAAAAATGCTGGCCCCAGTCATCCCAATTGCTTGTTTTTGTGCATTTTTCCCTAGGAGTTGTTTTTAATGGTACCTAATGAAAGATGTACTGAGCTAAAAAATGTCTAGAAAATGGTAATTTTCAAAATTTTAAAAACATTTTTCTGGTTTGAAAATCGCTCTGTTCGTCATTTCATTTTTGGATGTTTTTCATAAAATGTTCCAAATTAGACCATCAAATGTGAGATATAAACAAGTGGACAAAATATGGTCCCCACCATATTTTTAAATAATTAAAGATGTAAATATTCATACTTTATTTATGTGTTTGTTTATTTGTTATGTTTGCTATACCACCTTTCAGTACAACGTAAAAGTGCCCAAGTTTTCAAAATAGTCTAAGATTCTTATTTTTAATGCACCTTGTTCTTCATGTTTCCACAGACAACACAGTTAACACCTCCATTCGTTTGTAGATAATTCTGTATGATTTTTTCCAATATGAAAGAATGTTGTGTACAGCTAAAGCTATCATAGTATCAAAGAGCTTAAAATGTTTCTCTAATAAAAGTGAGTTTGACATGAGGAACACAAAATGACTAGAGAAAAGAAGAGATTAATCTGTAGGAAAAAACTTGAGAAATCCATTTCATAGGCAATTTTTTTAACAGCCTTTCTGCATATTTATATTTTACCATGGGAAAACATTTCAGCAAATTTCCCCGCAATGCATTGCACACTAAAGAGCATTCCTAAAATCCTTCTTTATGCTGTCATTTTTGGCCTGTTACCCGCCATTCAGACTGCTGAGGATCTTCTGTCCAAACTCAAAATAGTATACAAGATGCTAACCCTACTGGTTAGACTTTCACAACAGTCTCTCTCCTGGCCTTTCTTTAGTTGAACTCGGTGGTTACTGACTTTTGGAATTGGACCAGAGCTTTTTCTATGCAGGTATTACAGTACATGCTTTGAATCTGTGAGTGTATTGTGAAAACCTATCAGGCTTATTTTCGAAAGAGAACGGCGCCCATCTTTCGACACAAATCGCAAGATGGGCGTCCTTCTCACCGGGTCGCCCAAATCAGCATAATTGAAAGTGAACTTTGGCTGTCCTCAACTGCTTTCCTTTGCGGGGACGACCAAAGTTCACGGGGGCGTGTCGGAGGCATAGCGAAGGCGGGACTGGGGCGTGCCTAATACATGGGCGTCCTCGACCGATAATGGAAAAAAGAAGGGCGTCCTTGATGAACACTTGGACGACTTTACCTGGTCCTTTTTTTCTTACGACCAAGCCACAAAAACGAGCCCTAAATGACCACAGGAGGGAATCGGGGATGACCTCCCCTTACTCCCCCAGTAGTCATTAACCTCCTCCCACCCTAAAAAAAATTTAAAAAATATTTTTTCCAGCCTCTATGCCAGCCTCAAATGTCATACCCAGCTCCATGACAGCAGTATACAGGTCCATGGAGCAGTTTTAGTGGGTGAAGTGCACTTCAGGCAGGCGGACCCAGGCCCATCCCCCCTACCTGTTACACTTGTGGTGGTAAATGTGAGCCCTTCAAAACCCACCACAAACCCACTGTATGCACATCTAGGTGACCCCCTTCACCCATAAGGGCTATGGTAGTGGTGTACAGTTGTGGGGAGTGGGTTTGGGGGGGAATAGGGGGCTCAGCACACAAGGTAAGGGAGCTATGCACCTGGGAGCAATTTCAGAAGTCCACTGCAGTGCTCCCTAGGGTGCCAGGTTGGTGTCTGGGTGTTACAATAATTAATTATAGTTCTTAATATCCATTAAGAATGTTACAAAATTGTCACAGTCCTTATATGATATTTAAGAACAAAGAGCAGGGAATATTTTAAGAGCACTCACTAATATTTCTCCACCACTTACCTATAAGGTAAGAATGATTTACAATTGCAAGAATACAAATGAATTAAATGCTATATTTTTGTAATTTCACTAGCATGTACTGCAAGATTTAAAAGTATGTACTCAGAGCATGGCACTAAATTTTAAAAGTGACCATGTGCTATCAGTGTAACTTTAAAAGATACCATATACTCAGAACACATGGAGACCATATTTTTAGCTTCAAAAGGGTTTATTTAATATACAATTGCAGCGAGAGAGAAAGAATCTTAAAACAGAGGATTTGTGCTTAGATCAGAACCAACAAGGTAACAAAGTTTAAATCAGATTAACTTACAGGAAAGTCCTCTGTTGTAGAAGCTGGTAGCTGGTTGAAGTGATGCAGCAGGAGCAGGGCTTCAGCAGAGGAAAGAGATCCGGGCTACCTCCGAAGAGAAGAAGGGCTCTCTATCTTTGTTGCTGGAGACTGGAGAGAAGTCTTGTCTGGATGTGTGTGTGTAGAGTTCAGCAGAGGAACCAGGTTCCAAGAAGAGAAGGAGGCTCTCTCTCTTGGGAAAACAGCTTCTGTTTTTATACTGTTGGTTTGCATGGAAACATGAGTGCATGTCCTGGACCATTTCCTTCCTGGTTTGCACTTGGTCTCATGTTTTATGACATTCCTGTTTGGGCTTTTGCTGACAAATTGAAGCAAAAGGTTTTCCCTTTGAATCTCTGTGGCAGTGTCCAGCAGATGGTTTATTGTATCTTGTTTTATGGTTTCCTCTGAGCCAATAGGTGTGTGGATTTGCACCTCCAGTCTCCCTGGCTGCTTCTCTTTTGTTCTGTTGACCAGCCAGGCTTTTTGATCAGAGGAAGTTTGAAGACTTCTGAAGTAGTGCTTTTTACTTGTAAAAATTTCCCCAAAAAAAAGGGAGGGGGAGATGAAATCCAGGCAAGCTGATCTCAAAGCTGTATTTTTGTATCTGATTCAGCATAATCAATATTATGCTACACATTTCAATAATTCTGCGGCATATTTAATTCTGACAATTGAACTGAAATCATGTTACACTGGCATGTCAGGGGGACCAGTGCACTACGAATGCTTGCTCCTCCCATGACCAAAGGGCTTGGATTTGGTCATTTCTGAGATGGGCGTCCCTGGTTTCCATTATCGCTGAAAATCAGGGACAACCATCTCTAAGGTCGACCTAAATTTTGTGATTTGGGCATCACTGACCTTATTATCGAAACAAAAGATGGACGCCCATCTTGTTTCGATAATACGGGTTTCCTCGCCCCTTCGCCAGGATGTCCTGTGAGGACGTCCTCAGGAAAACTTGGGCACCCCTTTCGATTATGCCCCTCCTAGTCATTCTACACCACTCAGGATTTTAATTTTAACATGTTATATAATTGTAATCAAAATGCTGGCTGGTGGTGGGCTTCTGGGTGGGGGTAGGCTCTTCACTGCCTCGGGCAAAAAAAAGGTATATTTATTCATTAAGTATACTTTTTTTTCCCCTAGGCAGTGAAGTGCTTACCCCACCCAGAAGTCCACCACCACCAGCCAGCATTTTGGTTATAATTGCATGACACGTTAAAATTAAAAAAACATATGTATTACCTGCTGGGCATCTGCTTGTAGTTGTACATGGTGCAAAGCACACTTGCTCCTGTAACTATTGTGTGGGGCTGCGGGGGAGTGCTGCTGAAATGATATGTGATCAATTAGGAAAAGTGTCAAGAAAAAAATCATCTAGACCCAGCAGGGCAGGCACAGTGTGGACTATGGAGGAGAGTAGAGACTGAATTAGTGTGAGAAGCGAGAATGTCGTGGAACGGGACAGTAATGCAGCACCAACTGGTCTACCAAGGACCAGATTTAAGACAGAAGAGCTGCCAGTTGCTGAGTCCGACTGCCAAAATACAGATGGGAAGTGGTTGAGTCTCGATGACAGAAAGGCTGCGGCTGTGCACATTTCAGCACTTAAACTGGGTGGGCCTGAGCCAAGATTGGACGGGCCTGGGTCACCCAGGCCCAACTGTAGCTACGCCCTTGCAAATCGCATTATTCTTGTACCACAGGAATGAGATATCAAAAGTTAGTAATTTCTTTAGGAAATTAAGGTGCAGTGAAAGCTTGACTTTTACTACACCTTAAAAATTACCCCCATACACTCTTTACTAGCTGCTTATCTATGGTTAAATGCTTTTCAATATCAAGCAGTTTATAATTAAGGTTACTGCCAAAGTTTTATGGAATCCATATTTATAACATTTCAAAAATGCTAATATAGAAGTAAAACTTTGAACTGATGTAAAATAAAAAGGTCTACTGTGTTGTGTGTATATTTTAATTATGGTGCAGCACACTGAGACAGCTCTCATATCTTTGCAGGTATTAACTCCTTGACAAAGAAAATGACTTATATAGATGCTCGAGCCTCCATCATTCCTTTGTTTAGTTATCAAACTTTGATAAATTTCCACTTGTTCCTTCTCCTAAGCTCTTGTGTCCATGACAGCAGCAGTTGTGGGGGTCAGTTTATATACTAATCCTGAGATGGAGTTCCATCACTGGCAAAAGCCTTGATACTGATAAGCAATTAATAAAATAAAACACCCCTGCCCCCCCCAAAAGAAAAACCCTTTATGTGAGGTGAGAGGGAGGAGAACAGGGCCAAGTACAACAGCCCAATCCTCCTTAAACAGGAAAGGGGCGGGGCAGGGCGGGGCAGGTGCTAAGATAAGAAGCTTAAGCAGAAGGGAGGGATCCAAAAGGATTAAAAACATAAGATGCACTAGACTGGGTCAGAACAAAGTACCATCAAATCCAGTATCCTGTTTCTCTCAAGGGCCAATCTAGGTGAATCAAGCTAGATCCCAAAGAATAGATTCATTCCTTGTTACTTACTTCTAGGGAGACACAGTGACTTTTTCAATTCTACATAGCTGCTAATCATTTATGGATTTTTTCCTGTAGGAGCTTGCCTAAATTCCTTTTCAAATCCAGCTATGCTAACTGCCTTGAACATGTCCTCCAGAAAGAAATTCCACAGCTTAATCTTGCATTCAGTGAAAAATTACTTTATACAGCTAGTTTCATGGTGTGTCTAGTCATAGAATTATTTGAAAGGATAAACAACTGTTTCCTGTTTATCTATTCCACTCCACTCATGATTTTATAGGCCTCTATCATCTCTCCTTCTGACCTTGGGCAAGTCACTTCACCCTCCATTGCCTCTGGTGCTACTTAGATTGTGAGCCCCTTTGGACAGGAGAAAAATTAATGTACTGAAAGGTAACTTGAACTGAGATTGTACAAGGAGAATAATAAAACCAATCCAAAGCCACTCACTGTCAGTGGTTTAAGAAGAGAACTATAGAGTCCCAACAAGGAAGACAGAAATAGAAAGAAATCTACCAAGTCCATTGTGTACTGTTTCTGATTTTTCTCTTCCTTCATTGTTTCCTTCCTTTGGTATGTAGAAGAAGCCGCATGTGATTTTGTACTGCCCTTTTACAAAGTGGTGATAAGCCCACCACAGGCTTACTGCGTGCCAATCTGGAGTTACCGCCAGCCCAACCTGGGTGCCAGCAGTAGTTCCACGCCCAGCGTGATGCATTTCTGGCGCTAGAGGACATGTTCAAAAATACTTCTGCAGGCGGTAAATGGGAGGTGCCCCCCCCTCATGGCCAGACGTAAGTGAAATCCTACCCCATAGCCATTTCTTTTCTCAGCCTTTTTACCCACTGCAGTAAAAAGGGCCTCAGCACGTGGCAAAAACAGCCCCTGCTGCTAGCTGGGGGCCCTTTTTAACGCGGCTTGGTAAAAGGACCCCTCAACCCTCCTTCAAGTACAAAGTTAGGGGTTCTTTTACTAAGCGGTGTTAAGCACTGCCGTATGCTTCCTGCACACCAAAATGTACTACCACCATATTTTTTTAGGGCTAGGGGTGTATTTGAGGAGAGAGAATGGGTGTGGCCAGTGCTAATCAGTTAGTGCAGCTACATTGCAGCACTCCAACCAATTAGCACATGGTTAGCGCATGAGCCCTTTCCACCTACTAAATAGGTGTTGATAAGGTCTCACATGTTAATATCCACCTGCTAATTTAGAAATTAGTGCATGGTCATTAATAGAAAAAAATGCAAATGCGGCCATTTTACAGCCACGCTAAAAGTGACCCCAGTGCTCGAGGAAACCCACTCGCTAATCAGAGTGCATGGCCCCTTTCAGCGCAGCTTATTAAAAGGGCCCCTTAGGTTGTAAGCCCTCCGGGGATAGGAAAATACCTACTGTACCTGAACGTAACTGACCTTGATCTATGATTGAAAAGGTGTGAGTGAAACCTAAAACCTCTTTTCTTGTGACTCTGCTGCAGTGGCATTCCTAGGGGGGGGCGGTGGGTGTGGTGCGCCCCGGGTGCACACCACTAGGGGGGTGCCGCGCGCGCCTGTCCTCCGATGTTTCAAGCTTCTTCTCTGCCCCGGAACAGGTTACTTCCTGTTCTGGGGCAGAGAAGAAGCATGGAACAATGGTGGACAGGCATGCACGGCACCCCCCCCCAGCGGCGTGCACCCGGCGGGGGGGGGGGGTTCCTTCGCAGGGGTGTCGTTTCGCTGGGAAGGGGGGGTCCGCACTGCATCGGGGGGGGGGGGGGCGCTGCACCCGGGGGGCGGGGTGCATTGGCGATCCGCCCCGGGTGCCAGCCCCCCCAGGAACGCCACTGCTCTGCTGACTTGTTTACCTTTGTCTTGGTGGTCTTTTCATTTTTAGGGCTACTGGAGAAAACTGGCCAGCCCCAGAGCATATATTCTGACCACCATGACACCATCCAGTTAGTGCTAGGCAGGGCTTCTTTTGAGGGGGTACTTGGGGGCACTGAGTACCGGCACCTTTTCCATTTCTGCTAAAATTGACCTATGGTCCCCATGTTTTAATGAAAGAGCTCAGGCTGTACCCAACAATTCTGCTTTGTCATAGATTCTGTGACTGGTTGGAGGGGGGCCTGGCTATTGTGGGGTGGGTCCCTCAGTGATCATCCTACCCCTGAAGGGTGGCCTGGCATTTGAGTACGGGCACCTTTTAAGCTAGAAAAAATGCACTGGTGCTAGGGTAGTACAGGGACAAAGTCAGGGCAGAGCTGAGACTTACCTGTTTAGCAGCAATTTCCAGTTCTCTAAATAGCTAAGAGGTCCTTTTACAAAGGCACACTATCGTTTTTAGCACGCTCTAAAAAATAAGTATGCGCTAAACATTAGAGTTGCCTATGATTTTCTATGAGCGTTGCTATCATTTAGTGCATGCTAAGGATCAGTGTGGCTTAACACCACTAACACACCTTTGTAAAAGAACTCCTACATGCTCAAATAAAGCAAAGACTGTTCAAGGTTTATCTAGGCTTTTATCTGGCGCTATGCTGAATATTAGTTGGGACCTGGATAACTTCCAGCTGCCAGACCTGGATAGTCAATGCCAGACCTGGATAGTCAATGCCATACTAGACCCAGTATAGAATATCCAGGTCAAATTCAGCCAGCAACGGTCAGCGCCTTTCCTTTCTTTGACTACCGCTGCCTGAATATTGGGCTCTATTTGCATTCCATATTTTTCTTTTCTCTTTATTTTTACACTTTTGAATCACAATACACATTCCATATTTTAATTGACAATACACATGTGTCTTGGAACATTCTGCATTTGCATTTACTCTAAATCTATCTTATTGTTTTTACCTGGATTTTGGAGCCTCTGCTAAAAGGGGATGGGGAGGGGACATTCTCCTTGCCTCTCTAACATTGAAAACCTCCTTTTTTTGGAGCTTGGTTCTTAATGAATTCCCCACAGAAGTGTAACTTACAAAATCAGCTGCATATGCATAGAAGAGGCCTAATTACACGTATAAACAGCAAAATGTGTCTTATGGGGGTAAGAGCATAGAAGTATGTGTCTACTTTATGCAACCTGTACATGAGTGGTGGAGTGGCCTAGTGGTTAGGGTGGTGGACTTTGGTCCTGGGGAACTGAGGAACTGAGTTTGATTCCCAGCACAGGCAGTTTCTTGTGACTCTGGGCAAGTCACTTAACCCTCTGTTGCCTGCCACATTGAGCCTGCCATGAGTGGGAAAGCATGGGGTACAAATGTAAATAAAAAATAATCATATCTGCTAAATCCCACCTCCTCTGATGCCATGGGTGAGCCAGGGCCCACCCATTTATGACTCAGGCCCACCCAACAGTAGCACATGTTTAGTGGTAACTGGTGGGAATCCCAAGCTCTACCAGCTGAAGATTTCCCCCTGATGGTAACAAAAATGCTACTCTCCACGACACCGGCACCTGCACATGCTCAGTTTTCAGTGCATTCCTGCTGCCAAGGTAGAAAGAAGCATTTTCCCACCAGCTGAGATTAATTTTTTTTGGGGGGGAGAACACTTGGTGCCCACCCAATTCTTGCCTAGGCCCACCCAAAATCTGTTGTCTGTCTACGCCTCTGTCTGATGCAACTTCCTATGGCTGGATGTGATAAAAAGAAGGGACCGATAGGGCTGGACTGAAACAGGACTGCTGCTGGTGACCCACCTAAGTGTAGAGGACCACAAGGGTTGGATGTGGAGAGAGAGCTGCCAAACCTCAGGGGGGTGGGCAAGGAATATGCCATATCCATAGAAGGGAGGAAGGAAGAGAGATGCTGAACCCATGGGAAAGAGGGGAGGGAGCGGAGTAGGGGTAGAGAAACCAAACTAGAGAGGGGAGGAGAAGGGGAAAGAGGAAGAGATAGTGGACTCAGAAAAACAGAAAAGAGACACTGGGACCAACAACAAAGGTAGAAAAAATATATTGTTCTGACTTCATTAATTGAAATTTGTCAGCTTTGGGAAATGTGCATCTCTGATATCCTACATTTCAGTTTCAATTTCTCAAGTTTTGCCATACTTGTAAATTATGGCAATTTTAATCAACATACACATGCAACTCAGTCTTGTTACGGAAAATGTGACCCACCCTTCCACTATTCAAAACCATTTAACTGGCTAGGAGCAACACCTGGCTGGTTAAATGGTACTTAGCTGCCTATCTTGTGATTTTCAGCAGGAGATAGCTGGCGACTCCCACTGAATATCGACGGTTAGTTGCCAACAGCTAGCCAGTTATATTGGCCGATATAACTAATTATCCACCAGTTTTCAGTGTGAGTTTGATGGCCATAGTTAGCCACATGAAACCCTGGAATATCTTTGGCCTGTTTAAACATAACTGGCCAGTGCAGAAAATCATCTTGACCGGTTATGTTTAAACTGGACAAAAATAGACAGATTAGTAAATGCCGGTCACCAGGAATGACCCGACATTGAATATACAAGCTCACCACTGACCGCAGAAGACAGTCCAGCTACCTCACACAATCACACAGTCTGAATTTTGGTCCCTGAGTATATAAAAAAAAAAAATAGCATGAAAGAAAAAGCAATCCATTTCTCAAAAATGAAAGAAAAGAAACTCCATTAAACCTCAAAAAGAATGGGGTAGAGTAGAAAACTAAAAGGGAATTATCAAAGTAAAATAAGAATTATCAGTAATGGTGTTTGAATCCAAACAGAAAACCAAAATTACAAAAAGGTTCATCCGTTCCCACCTATATTTGGGGTTGGTTTGGATGCAGCAGGAACCAATATCTTTTTTGCATCAAAGAAAACTCTCAATTGCTCTGGAACATAAAAAATGTAATTGTTTCCCAAATATTTAGCTAAATATTTACAGGGAATTCTAAGATAAAAAGGAAATACCAAGCTACAAGTTTCTTCATATATAACAAGAAAACATTTAGGTTGTTCCTTCATGGATCTTGCCAAGTCCAGAAGAATCAAAATTTTATGTCCCATGAAAAAAGTTTGATCATATTCAGATTACATTTCTTTGAAGGGGTGAACAAACATGTAGATAAATGCGAGCGGGTTGATATTGTGCACCTGGATTTTCAAAAGGCGTTTGACTAAGTACCTCATGAAAGACTCCAGAGGAAATTGGAGGATTAAAAACTGGTTAAAAGATGGAAAACAGAGAGTAGGGTTAAATGGTCAGTTTTCTCAATGGAGAAGGGTAGATAGTGGAGTTCCCCATGGGTCTATGCTGGGACCGCTGCTTTTTAACATATTTATAAATGATCTAGAGATGGGAGTAGCTAGTGAGGTAATTAAATTTGCTGATGACACCAAGTTATACAAAGTTGTTAAATCGCGAGAGGATTGTGAAAAATTACAAGTGGACCTTATGAAACTGGGAGACTGGGCGTTTAAATGGCAGATGACATTTAATGTGAGCAAGTGCAAAGTGATACACGTGGGAAAGAGGAACCCGAATTACAGCTACGCAATGCAAGGTTCCAAGTTATGAGTCACCAACCAGTAAAGGGATCTAGGCATCGTTGTTGATGAAACATTGACGCCCTCTGCTCAGTGTGCTGTGGTGGCTAAGAAAGGAAATAGAATGTTAGGTATTATTAGGAAAGGAATGGAAAACAAAAATAAAGACATTATAATGCCTTCGTATCGCTCCACGGTATGACCGCACATCGAATATTGTGTTCAATTCTGGTCACTACATCTCAAAACTTATATAGAGGGGCATAATTGAACAAAAATGTCTATCTCCATGGGCATTTATCTCCGAGAACGGGTCCGTGAAGGGGCGGATCGAACCGTATTTTCAAAAAAAAAAAGACGTCCATGTTTTATTCGACAATTTGTGAGCTGGGCGTTTTTGTTTTTCAGCGATAATGGAAAATGAAAGCGCCCAGCTCAAAAACGAATAAATCCAAGGCATTTGTTCGTGGGAGGGGCCAGGATTCGTAGTGCACTGGTCCCCCTCACATGCCAGGACACCAACCGGGCACCCTAGGGGGCACTTTTACAAAAACAAAAAAAAAGGTGAAAGAGCTCCCAGGTGCATAGCACCCTTCCCTTGTGTGTTGAGCCCCCCAAATCCCCCTCAAAACCCACTGCCCACAAGTCTACACCATTACTATAGCCCTAAGGGGTGAAGGGGGGCACCTACATGTGGGTACGGTGGATTTGGGGGGATGGACGACTAAGCATTAAGCAGCACAATTGTAACAGGTAGGGGGGGATGGGCCTGGGTCCACCTGCCTGAAGTCCACTGCACCCCCTAACAACTGCTCCAGGGACCTGCATACTGCTGCCAGGGAGGTGGGTATGACATTTGAGGGTGAAAATAAAAAGTTGTGAAACATCATGTTTTGTGGTGGGAGGGGTTAGTGACCACTGGGGGAGTCAGAGGAGGTCATCCCCGATTCCCTCTGGTGGTAATCTGGTCATTTAGGACACTTTTTGGGGCCTTATTCGTGAAAAAACAGGGTCCAGGAAAAGTGCCCTAAATTCTAGCTACAAACGCATACTTTTTTTCCATTATCAGCGAAAGGCGCCCATCTCTCCTCTGCCGATAACCACGCCCCAGTTCCACCTTTGCCACGCCTCTGACACGCTCCCGTCAACTTTGTACGCTTCCGCGATGGAGTGCAGTTGAAAACGTCCAAAATCGGCTTCCATTATACCGATTTATTCGTTTTTGTGAGATAAACATCTATCTCCCGATTTGGGTTGAAATCTAGGCATTTTTCAATTATAAGGTGGATAGTGGAATTAGAAAAGGTACAGGGAAGGGCAACAAAAATTATAAAGGGGGATGGGATGACTTCCTTATGAGGAAAAGCTGAAGCGGCTAGGGCTCTTCAGCTTGGAGAAAAGGCGGCTGAGGGGAGATATGATAGAGGTCTATAAAATAATGAGTGGAATGGAATGGGTAGACGTGAATCATTTGTTTACTCTTTCCAAAAATACTAGGACTAGGGGGTATGCGATGAAGCTACAAAGTAGTAAATTTAAAACGAATCTGAGAAAATGTTTCTTCACTCAATGTGTAATTAAACTCTGGAATTCATTTCCAGAGAATGTCGTAAAGGCGGTCAGCTTAGTGGGGTTTAAAAAAAGGTTTAGACGGCTTCCTAAAGGAAAAGTCTATAGACCATTATTAAAATGACTTGGGGAAAATCCAGTGCTTATTTCTGGGATAAGCAGCATAAAATATCTTGAACTTTTTTGGGATATTTCCAGGTATTTGTGTCCTGGATTGGCCACTGTTGGAAACAGGATGCTGGACTTGATGTCCCAGTGTGGCAATACTTATGTACTTGTATACTTCAAACATGTCACCAAAAACGTAGTTTCTCCAGTGATGGGTGAGCTGAAGAGTACAAAAAAGCTGTTAAATTGGATTCTAAAGGCACCAATACTTCCACTTCTTCACTTTGATGGTCAAAAAGAGTCCCAGAGGGAAGATAGTAATATCTTACTATTGAGGGGAATACATTTGGTGACAGATAGCATTTGAACACTTCCAAGAGTGATATAACCTGGACTCCTGGAAAATCCAAAATCCTAAGGTTAAGTGACCTCACAAAATTCTTTACATGTTCAATCTATTACATGCCATTTTGTCCTTTATAATAGTATTATTCAAAGTCTTAATCCCCCCCACCTCTACCTCTCTAGTTGGGTCTCAGTAGATTGCATCACTAAGAACTTTGGATCATCTGATCACACAGAAAAGGAAATATCCAATCTTACTAGTATGTTCCACAAGGATTCCAGGGTGATAACAATCAGTTTAGATAACGGAGGTGGGTGTCTAGATGCTGCTGTTACAATTAATGATGTTTCCTGGGTCACCAAATCTCAGATAGTCTGAGATTTAGTTCCCTTCTGAGCAGGAACCATTCCCACAAGACTTCTCTTCAGCACACAGCAGATTCTGCTACCATCCAACTTAGCTCTCCGACATCATCTTTGGATGCCACCTCTGTTGAACTCCCTGCTTGCCCGGCAGATTGAAAAGCTGGTAGTAACTGTTGGTGGGGACTGAGAGAATTCTCATCTCCCAAGTGAGCTGACTCTCTCTCAGTTGGTAACACAGCATGAGAAACTGGCACCCCAGTCTTTGGGGTTTGCCATACCACACAAGTATTTAACATTTGATCTGACAAGACAAGTGTCAGAGACACAGTGGGATAAGAGGAAGTTTCCCTCATTCTCTTCAGAGCAATATGGTAAAGAGTTCAAGGAAAAAAGGAACAGGTAAAGAAATACACAAACTCCTACAGACTACTGTGCTGCCATCTTAACTCCATTCCCAATGTAAGCTATGGTTCAAATTTCTTTATTCATGGTATACCGCCATAAAGTACATACTATCATAGCAGTTTACAAAATCAGTAATGCGAGAGAGAAAAGAAACTGCAATTTCCATAGGAAAAGAAGAAATAAAGATGGTAGTATGCCCACAGGCTAAAGTACACAGTCAACTGTCTCAAAGTCTGGGCAAAGGGACAGGAAGAAAGTGTTAGGGTGTAATCCCGTAGACCTGAATAAATAAGTTTTCAAAGCTGCCTTGAACTCTGAGTGGGATCCTAGTAAGTGTAATTCCAAGGGAAGAGAGTTCTAAAGGGTAATAACATGTTAAGACATATTATTTACCTGTTAACCCTAGTTATTAGTAACCAGGTCTCATTGCATAGAAATGGGACCTGTGCTAAAATAGAATGAGTTAGTGATAAAATAAAACATCTTCATGGTAGCCCATGTTAATAACTATGCCCTTAAGTTTGCAGAGTATATAAAAATTAGTGGAAAGAGGCATTTCTTTTACTGCCTTTTAATTCGAGGTTGGAGTATCAATGCCTATGGAACAGATGAAGGGAAAAAGTAAGCTCAGAATACTTCTGTTGTCAGTATTTCCAGCATAGTTCCTTCTTTATGAAGAAGAACATCAGATACAATTACTTCACAATATGGATTGTCTGTTATTTAAAAATAACACAAACAAAGGATAGTTGGCAGACTATAGAAAATTTTAATGGATGGATACAATAAATACTGATGCATATTACTAGTTGGAATAATTCATTTCAGGAGCCCTTACAACTTGAAAAGTACACAAATTAAATTACAAATATTCTTTGCCAGGATTTAAAGAAACAGCATAAAACACTTTATAAAGCACATCTGTGTTCCCTAAGGATGCAAATATTCAGTAAACTGACCACGCCTTTCTATTAAAAAAGATGTAGAAAGACAAGATCCTTTTTTTTTCCATAATTGGTAAGAATACTTTAAAATCAAAAGCTACTGAGAATAAATTGAGGGGCATAATCGAAAGGGGTGGCCAAGTTTTCCTGAGGACGTCCTTGCAGGACATCCCGTGAAGGGGCGGGGAAACCCGTATTATCGAAACAAGATGAGCATCCATCTTTCGTTTTGATAATACGGTCACGGATGCCCAAATCTTGACATTTAGGTCGTCCCTAGAGATGGTCATCCTTGGACTTGGTCGTTTCTTTTTTTCGGCGATATTGGAAACTAAGGACGCCCATCTCAGAAACGACCAAATGCAAGCCCTTTGGTCATGGGAGGAGCCAACATGCCAGGACACCAACCGGGCACCCTAGGGGGCACTGCAGTGGACTTCAGAGAAAGCTCCCAGGTACATAGCTCCCTTACCTTGTGTGCGGAGCCCCCCAAGACCCCCCCCCAAAACCCACTACCCACAACTCTACACCACTACCCTAGCCCTTAAGGGGGTAGGGGGCACCTAGATGTGGATACAGTGGGTTTCTGGTGGGTTTTGGAGAGCTCACATTTACCACCACAAGTGTAACAGGTAGGGGGTATGGGCCTGAGTCTGCCTGTCTGAAGTGCACTGCACCCACTAAAACTGCTCCAGGGACCTACATACTGCTGCGATGGACCTGAGTATGACATTTGAGGCTGGCACAAAATATTTTTAAAGTTCTTTTTTGAGGGTGGGAGGCGGTTAGTGACCACTGGGGGAGTAAGGGGAGGTCATCTCCAATTCCCTCCAGTGGTCATCTGGTCAATTCGGGCACCTTTTTGTGCCTTGGTTGTAAGAAAAACTGGATCAGGTAAAGTCGTCCAAATGCTCATCAGGGATGCCCTTTTTATTCCATTATGGGTTGAGGATGCCTATGTGTCAGGGACGCCCAAGTCCCGCCTTCGCTACGCCTTCAACACGCCCCCAGGAACTTTGGTCATCCCCCGCGATGGAAAGCAGTTGGGGATGCCCAAAATCAGCTTTCAATTATGCCAATTCGGGCGACCCTGTGAGAAGGACGCCCATCTTGCGATTTGTGTCAAAAGGTGGGCATCCTTCTCTTTCGAAAATAAGCCTGATAGTGGATTAAGTACAGATTCTTAGTAAGGGTTAATTAGAACTAAAGAATTATATTTTAGAGTATAAACTAGATTTTAAAAAAAGCAAAAAACTATATGATCCTTTTACTAAGCCATGTTAGAAAGTGGCCAGCACTGCAAATAGCTCATGGGTTTACTGCACGCTCTGGCCACTTTCTAGTGTGGCTGAAAAATGGCTATGTTCGTGTGTGTGTGTGTGTTTTAATGACCATACACTAATTTCCCAATTAGTATGTGGCCATTACCACTGTGAGCCCTTACTGCCACCTACTTAGGAGGCAGTAAGGACTCGAGTGCTATTCCTGCGCTAATCGGATAGCACGCGGTTATGTGACCACACTTCCCATTTAGCGCAGGGCATGCCTACTCCCCATCCCTGCTCTAGAAAATAATTTCTATTTTCTACTGCGTGGGTCAGCTGTCACTGATCACAGCAATACCACAGAACACCTCAGTGCGCCCCACGGTGGTACTTTTGGTGAGTTCTACCCCTGTGGTAGCCCTGCCGCCCTTTAATAAAAAGGCCCCTAAGACTGTATAAAAGTTTTAATATTAAAATCTTTGCTATTGGCTAGAATTGGGAGAGAAAAATACTGGAAGTCACCTGACTGTCCTACTTTTAGGGTATGGTTTTATATAACATGGGAAATATTTTCTGAAAATGTAATCAATGGCACATAATTTTATGGAGGGTGCCCAGGTATGTACAATCTACTATAGCATAGAAGCATATATTGTCAACGTATTTCTAATTTGGTCAGGAAGTAGAAAACAATTCTCCTTCTTTATCTAGTGGTTAAATGGCTGTGCAGCCACTTTACATCATTCTAGTGTATCATTTTTGAGTAAAGTTGTTCAACGTCATAGGCGTTGTTTCACAACTTCCATTTACCATAAATCTACAGATCACAACAATTTGTTGCAATATACCAGTTTTCCTCGATGCTCTTTGAGAAATAATATTCCAGTAGACAATTTTTAACACTGAAACATTTATGTCCATCTGTACGTAATTACCAACAGCACTATAAAAACGTGTATTTTAGGTTCTGTCAGATACATTGTCCCAATAAGCTTATATTTGATGCACGTAAACATTGGTTATATGTATTTTGTGATTTATTGTTAACACTTTGATAGAAGGTTACTTCTTTCACTCTGGCATGCATTTTACCATATATTTGCCATTAAGAATATCATCAAGAGATACATTCCATTTTTTGAGGATTTCCCTCAATTTCCTTTTAGAAAAAGAGAAAAATTTACACCAGTTGGTAGTTATATCTATGCTGATGAATTCTTCATCAAGTCAATATATTGTAAAGAGACAGTTTAGTTGTGGGAATTGGGTACTGTGCTTCTCCATTTTTTTTTTCTGAAACTACTGTATTCATTTGAGGAAAAAACTCCACTCAGTAAATTGTATACCCAAAATCAACTGCTTAACTTGCAAAGCAAATATCTTCGTAATGGTTTATAGTCTTAGTGAATCTGTCAAATGTTGACTTGTCAGTAGCAAATAATCCATGTGTACAGTTCCAAAACTGCCATCTTTTATGCTGCCAGTAAGATGAAATAAACTACACCTCCAACATAGCTATGTTTCACCCCCTCAGGGGCTGCTTCTGACAACCAGGGAAACCCTGTTCAAATCCTGCTGCTTCTCCTTGTAATCTTGGGCAAGTCACTTATCCCCCCCATTGCTTCAAATACAAACTTAGAATGAAAGCCCTCCAGGGACAGGGAAGTAATTATTGCACTTAAATGTGACTCACCTTGAGCTATTATTGAAAAAAGGTATGAATTAAATTCAAATAAATATAGTTAGAAAATGAAAATGTTTCAACCTAACTTCAAAATCAGTATACTAAAAAAAAAATCCCAAAGCAAAACAAAACAAAAATCACAGATAACAACTCTTTAAAAACATTTAAAGAATTAACCATTAAAACAAATCCATGAAACGACATCCATGATATGCAAAAACTATCCAAACAAATATACCTATCTTATGTTTTGAAATCATGGCCCCCTCACCAAATAGTTTGAAAACATAAAATAACAAAATTAATTCATTCATTCATGACATTTATACGCCACAATAGTCCGAAATAGACTCAAGTTCAATGTGTCTTACAAACAAACAATAAAGTGAATAAGACATAATAATGTACAGAATATAACACAAATTACAATAAGTTCAAGAAGCAAATAAGTACATGTGCAGTAAGTAATCAGGGATTTAGACTATCTCAAGGATAAACAAGTAAGGATGGATGGGTGAGAGCATAATTAGGCAGGACTAGGTGGGAAAAAGATTTAAAAAAGGGTGTGGGTAAAATTCAAATAGAGTTCTTTGTATTCAGAAATGCCAGATTGAAGAAATGTGTTTTTTTAGAAGAATTCCACTGGTCGAATGTACCAATTAAATTGTAAAGCAGATAATAAAGATCCCTGAGGGACCTTGTATTCAATGGGATCTAGGAAGATTTATCTGCATTAATGCAGATGTTGAAAACAATCAGTTTAAAAAATATATAAATCAATCTAAGACCTTTCCACTAATCCCAATTTCGGTTAATCTGTTTAACAAAATTGTATGGTATAAAGGATCAAAAGCAAGCGATATGTCTAACATCACAAGTATATATGAAGTACCACACTCAAATACACAAAAGAGTTCTTCAAAACTGGACAAAAGCAGCCTTTCAATGCTATAAGTCATATTGATACCTACCTATCAAGTAACTCATCTCTCGCTTCAAACTCTTGTAACTGAAAGACTTCTTTTTCTAAAATCTTACTTGAAAATGGTAAAGAGGATATGGGTTTATAATTCTTAAGATCCTCTGCATGACCATCCTTTTTTTTTAGAATAGATCATATAACTAGCTTTATTTTAAAAGGAAGTACTGATCCAGTAGACAAGGTTTAATAGTTCAGGAGATGGACTTTGCTAGATCAAAACAGAAGTCAGACATGGATTAAGAGGGCTAGAATAATTGCATAATCTAGCAATGATTTATGTAACCATATTTTCAGATACCTAATCAAATTCATTCCATTTTGGTTCATGTTATATTGTTACAATTTTTCTCAGCATTTGTCTCATTAATCCTTTGATGGATTAAACGATTCCCTTCAATTGCTTGATTTAATCCCCAGTAGGTCACCATATCAGATGTGTATATCTACTTCTGTTTTTTATATAACAACAATTTTGACAGATTACTTCCCCAAGACAAATGGACACACTCCAAAATTGAAAAATGTGACTCAGTCAACTCATGGCATAAATCAATCCAATGTTGAACTAAATGAGAAGTCAGAGTTCTAGTTGTAATATGACTGAGATGTTACATTATCAGAGTCAAACCCCCCAACTCTCAAAGAAAATTCATCCATCTAAGGCTTTCTTGTATGATATAGTAATAGAAAATATTTTTTAAATGATTTACCTGTAGATTTGGAGGTCAGTCTTCAGACAGTGTACTTTGGGACAAGTCCAAAGAGAACCATTCCTGTGAGCAGGAACTAAGACAACATATCTATAAAACTTCAGGGTACTTAAAAGATATGATAAATAGCATGTGCATGAGTACAAAGATGTTATTTGCAATAAATTATACATACAAATATGTTTAAAATGCTGCAAGATTAATCTGCTCTGCTTTTATATAGAAGCATTTTCTGTTTCTCGTTCAGTCTCCAATTCAGTTTCAGATTAGAATGTGGAAATATGACATGCATCTCATATTTTTCACCCACAATCATGGAATGCTCTCTCCCAAGAGCTAAGAAAAGAAATAAACCATTCTATATTCAAGACCCTTTTAAAGACCAATCTTTTAATTTTGGGTGATACCTGATGCCTTGGGCCTACATGAGAACATCACCTCTTAGTGGAACACTCCTAAAGTGGTACATCTTTCTCACCCCCTCCACACACACACACTTCCTTAACCTCCCATCTTTCCTTCAACAGAATTATCCTTTCTATTCATATGTTTGTAAAAACTTTGTACTCCCTCTAATCATTTTGTACACCATTATTCTATTCTCTCCCAATACAAGCATCCCCCTGATCTGATCCCTCCCTTTGACAATCCACAAATCAAGCCCCATATCTAATCCTCTTGATCAAGGCCTCCCCAACCAAGACCTCCATCCAATCCCCCCAATTAAGGCCCCCCAGCCTAACCTTCTATCTGATCCACCAATCAAGGCCCTCTTTAATAAAACCCCCTACCCCAATAAGCACCCACAAACAGCAAATCCCAGCAACAACCCCCCCCCCCTCCCCAGTGCAACTCAACCACCCAACAGATACTCTCAGCAATATGTTGTGAGTCCCTCTACCCCATGACCACTCAGACTTAGCTGGGAGTTGCCCTGCTAGTCTAATGGGTCAGGATTGGAGCAGTCTTCCTCCTCTCCTGTCCCAAAGCTTCTCTGGGTTCAAAATGGTGCCAATGACCCTTAACAGTATTACTATTAGGGGTCAATCTTCCATATAAGGAGTGATTCTCTTCTATAGCATATTGACCCATATTGCAAGTTTACAGCTAGAGGTAATTGGAACCATTTTGAACCCAGAGCATTCTAGAATGGGAGCAGAGGAGAACCACTCCCACCTGGCCTCATAAACCACCAGGAGACCCCGAGGAGGAGTTGAGGGGACAGTGAGAGGGTCAGAATATGAAGTTGGGGTGCCTGTTTGGGAGCAGGGTTGCTCTGGGGGTTCTTATTGGGGGGGGGGGGTTCTGTAGTATGATTTCTGGTTTGAGGGCTTAATTTAGGATGGCCTTGATTGGGAGGACCAGAGGGGGGCTTGATTGGGGGTAATTGATTGGAGGGATCAGATAGGAGGCTTGTGTGTGGGAGACTAGATCGGGGAGGGGGGGTTTGGGTTACATCACCATGGCTTCTTCATGTCAGTTTCTTTTTGCATTGGTCTCACATTACATGCATTGGTACATAGTGCAGGTGCATCCATACTATTTGCAAGCGCATGTCTGTGTGATAGGTGTCTGTCCTGTGGAGTAAAGGTGTCATTTTTTAAATAAGGGTGTTATAATTTATGTGCCAAGAAAGTGCATAAATGATCAGAATGCAGGCATATATATGCATATGTATGCATATATATGCATAAATACCAATATTCCAGCTAAGGGACATTCTATAAAATGGTACCTAAATGTGAATGCAATGCATTTGATGGTGGGCATATCCGTGAGTGTAGTCAGTGGATTATGGGTGGGGCACACAGCTGCATGCATAAATTATAGAATACTATGGGGGATCATTTTCAAAGCACGTGGACTTACAAAGTTCCAAAGGTTACTATACAACTGTGTAACTCTTAGTGCTTTGAAACTATGCCTCTATATCATTCATGTGCATTTTTTAGCAATCAGAAGTAGCATTTACACTAGCTTTGTGATTGGTGTAAGTGTTGTGCCTAAATTATACACATAGATTGGCACTGCTATACTAGTAGTCTATAAAGGAAAGTAAGCATCTACTTTTCCCTTTATAGAATAGGCCCCAGATAGGTGCCTTTTTGATGCCTAAACTT
Source organism: Microcaecilia unicolor (assembly GCF_901765095.1). Classification (NCBI taxonomy): domain Eukaryota; kingdom Metazoa; phylum Chordata; class Amphibia; order Gymnophiona; family Siphonopidae; genus Microcaecilia; species Microcaecilia unicolor. The sequence continues at coordinate 420,941,026 of NC_044033.1, forward strand.
AAGGTTCTCCTTTGTAAAACTGTCCTCTAAACACAAGAGTATGCCCTCAATATTTATTGCACAGGCATTGCACTTACTGCACACTAAAAGGTACTTTTACTAATGTGTGCTAGCATTTTTAGTGAGTGCTAAAATAAGCATATGCTAAATGCTAGAGATGCCCATATATTCCTATAGGTGTCTCTAGCAGGCCTTTGTAAAAGACCCCCTAAGTTTTGCAGTTAGGCTATGGTAAGTGCAAAAACTTACCATACCTTAGTACACAGGCCCCATAGTATCCATTACTCTAATCTCTAGTCTGCAACTCCAGCAGGCTGACTCCTCATGTCCTGCCTCTGCAATCACTCTACTACTTTCTACAGCACTGCCTTCATATATATTGGTTGGAACAGTGCCTTTTAGATCAGTGCTCTCTGCAAGCCAAAAATCCTGCTAATACTGCTTTGAAATTACATTTGTGCTCATGGAAGGATTCATGTCATACATTAACCACACATGGAGGTCGCAGGTGATTCTAACCATTCATTTTTCTTACTCTCTTCTAAAAACTTGATATTTAAAGCCACCAAAGAGCATAATATGCCTTTCAGCTATGTCTAGGCAAGAGCAATAGCCTTTGGTCCTTTGAAATACAGGCAATATGAAAATATACCTTTGGTGCTACGCATGGAGACTACACCAAATTAGAAATGTTTTTGATTTTATTAATTCTCGGCTATTGAGTCAGCTGTTTTATTATCTCAAACTGATTATTGCAATGTAATATATCTAAATTGCTCTAGATTAAATTTTTTTTTAAATGTCAAATGATTCAAATTGTGGCAGTACAGATAATGTAGGTCCCAAAAAACAGCAAGGCAAGCGATCTGGAAACTTCAACGTGGAAAACAAAACAGCAGATCAGTTCGAGATATTACAACTTTATTAATAGTACAATGTACATTCTGGTAGATGGTACTATTAATAAAGTTTTAATATCTCTCACTGATCTGCTGTTTTGTTTTCCACAGTACAGATAATGTATTCACTATCTAAATCTGATCATGTTCCGAGTTTTTATCTGAGTCTCCACTAGCTTCCGGTGGAGGCTAGGATAATATTTAAATGTAATGATTTCCTCTTGACGATCTTACAAGGAAATGTTCCATCTTATATGTGTTTGAATTTCTGTCTGTAATAAGATTATTGAGAGATAATAATCAGTGTGAATTTTCATCTCCTAGAAGGATAAAATCCTGTTTTGTGTACAAATCTAGCAAACACCACAGAAGGTGATCTCTCCACAGGAGAAACAAAGACGAACACATGAACGTGTCAGATTGTTTTTATTGATTTGAATAAAGACCTTGTTTAGGAAGATACCAACTGTGAGAGGACTCTTTTTGGATCCACTGTTTGTGTGTTTGTGTGTACAAATCTGCCTTTTCTTTTCAGGCAGTAAAACTTTGGAGAACCCTTCCAGATGATTTTTTTTTTATTTTGTTACATTTGTACCCTGCGCTTTCCCACTCATGGCAGGCTCAATGCGCAGGGGCAATGGAGGGTTAAGTGACTTGCCCAGAGTCACAAGGAGCTGCCTGTGCCTGAAGTGGGAATCAAAATCAGTTCCTCAGGACCAAAGTCCACCACCCTAACCACTAGGCCACTCCTCTACTCTATTCATTCACTCTAATTCTATTCAGAATTACAAACAATTTAGAAAGTTTTTAAAGACATTTTTATTTAAGAAATTTGTAACATGTTAAAGCTTGTATCTTCTTAATTGTAACTTTCTTGAATCCTGGATTGTATCTGGTTGATGTTGAAATTGTGATCTGCGTTCAACCAGTTGTCAGATATATGCAGAATACAAGAGTAAACATTAATGCTACATACCCAAATTCGAGAGCCGTTAGATATAGCACCTCAGTCGACCACTAGTCAACCCATTGACCTTCATGTATCTTGTATTCTGTGATCAATATAAGAATGAAGAGGAAAATAATTACTGGGTCCATGTTCCAACTCCAGTAAGTCTAGCACTTGCTGTCTCCTATTTTATGATATGTGATAGTGTGATTGTGAAGAAAAAAAATATGAATGGTGAAAGGTAGGAAACCAGTCTATGGAAGTCATGTGTGAATAGCATGAGGACACAGTCAATGGTATAGCACCAGCAAAAGGGTCTCTCTTTCTCATGAGCCCCTTCTAGGCTTCTATTCCAATGATGTCACATACAGTAAAAGAAAATGGCCTTGCATAGGTTGACCCTCATGAATTTTCATAGGAGAAAATTAAAGTAAAGAAAACATATTTCTCCTCTAATATGACATAATGCAAGCTATTTTGAAAAAAAAAGGAAAATATCTTGACTTAATCCTTCTCAGAGCTCCAGTACATATATGTGGAGTAGAAGATTCTTATTTCACTAGACTAACTGATTGGGGGAAAGAGTAGATATTGAGAGGAGTCTGATCATAGAACGTACAAGTGGAATCTCCCTCCTGATCACTCATATTTACTTGAGTCCTTGTGAATAACTTATGGAGTTGGACAACACACTGAATTGCAGCCAGTTATTTTCCCTTTACCCAATCAATATCCATCTGTTATTTGCTTCCTAGAAGCCAAATGCACAAGGAATGACTCTATCCTTTAAATATTTATTTTAACAAAGCAGATCTCTCTGATTCAGAGCACCGAACAGTCGCCACTTCGTTTTTCTTCTTTGTTTTGCAACACTGACTTGGTTTTTGTAAGGAATGCATCCAATACTCTTCCATAATGAAGATTTGTTTTCATGTTCACCATGGACATTATCATCAACGAGTACACTTTAATCCTGTCTTTGAAGGAAAAGGAACAGCTGTGCGGCTCAGAGAATTATATTTTCACATTTCTCCAAGTGTCCCAGAATGTGTGTTTGCCAGGTAATTTTACTCACATAACCTCACTGGCTTTTCAGACTTCATTTCTTTCTGTGATGTTTATTTTAGAATAGAAATACAATATTTTTATTATCTTGCAATGCATGAATGCCATAATGAAAAGAATACCAAAAGGAAGAATAGGGGAAGTTTAGAAGACAAAAGAGAAGCTCCTGGAATGAAATCATAATTTATTCTCAAGGGATGTTTTTTTTATTTTTTAATATTTTTTTAAGAGAAAGAATGTATCAAACATAAATGGCAAGAGGCGTACTCACTCGCAAATGAGCAGTAGAGACCCTCTCTGTCGCGCCCCCATCATCACGCGGGGGTGGGACAGAGAGAGAACCTGCGCACCTGCAAGTGAGGGAACCACCGTCGCCACTGCTCCCTCCCAGGGTTATCGCTACTGCTCCCCCCACCCACCCGGAGTCGCCGCCGCCACCCACCCTCCACCCGGCCCGGGTACCTGGCTTCACTATTCAAACCGCCGGAACGCAGCACACATCTCATCTGAGCTGCCGTTGGCCTTCCTTACCTGCCTGTGTCCCGCCCTCGCCGACGTTATGTCACACGAGGGCGGAACACATGCAGAGAAGAAGGAAGGCCGACGGCAGCTCAGATGAGCTGTGTGCTGCGTTCCGGCGGTTTGAATAGTGAAGCCAGGTACCCGGCCTGGGTGGAGGGGTGGCGGAGGGGACTCCGGGGGGGGGGTGGCGGAGGGGACTCCGGGGTGGGGCGGGGCGGTGGCGGCAATTCCGGGGGGGAGAGGGGTGGCGGTGACCTATCCGGGGGGGGGGGGCTTTCAACCCCTCCCCTTCCTTTACTAGCCCGTTTTTATGGGCTCAACGGCTAGTATGACAATAAATTATAGGTAGTGTACCATTTTTGCTGAATTGCTTTGGGATATAGGTAGAAGCCCTATTTGTGATCCGGATATACACAAACTGGCATTTAAATGTATATAATGCATAGAGGTCTAAATCCCAATTTTAGAAAACTGAAATATACACATACTGGTACTAATACTAATACAGTACTTATATTCCACTCATTACTATATTAGTCCCTGGTGATCAATAAAAATGGGGAAAATTGATTAATGACATAAGAAAAACTTCTTAAGCAAAAAACACCTTTAAATCTTTACAAAATGAAAGGTATTTAGTTGAAGTTCTCAAAACAAAACAAATAGAAAAAGGAAAGAACATCCAAATTGTGAATAAGTACATATTGCAAGGGGATTCTGATCTGAGTTTATTTTGGGTGGGACTACCGTGGGGATGAAATATACGCATGTATTTCCTATTTCTGAAAGGAAATGCATGCTTATTCCCCCAAAATCAACATTGGGATTTACACTTGCTCCCTTGGACATCTAAGTTATATGAAGAGACACGTGTTATGCAGGCACTCCCTTAATCCCAGAGTTTTAGTCCCCATTTCCAAAAGCAATATGACCGCCAGCATGGTGAAAAGGTAAAGTGAAAGAGGCTATTAGAGTAAAACAACATCCTTCAAAGAATGGAAAAAAAGACCAAAATTAAGAAAATAAAAAGCAACATATGCACTGGCAAGTTAGATGCAAAGCATGAATAAAGGCTATGGGTCCCTTTACTACAGTGCGCTGAAAATGGCCTGTGCTGTTATAGATGCATGTATTGGATGCACACAGGTCCATTTTTCAGCACGCTTGCAAAAACAGCCTTTTTTGGATAAAAATGGGCGTGTTGCAAAATGAAAATTGGTGCATGTCCATTTTGGGCCTGAGATCTTACTGCCACCCATTCACTTAGCAGTAAGGTCTCACGCATTAACTGGGCAATAATCATCAGCATACATAAAATGACGGTTACCGTCCGGTTAGCGCCGCACACTACAAAATAAAATAATTTTCTGATGCGTGTACTGGATGCCTGTAAAAAATTAATTTACCACCCAGGCATGTTGGGCTCACGTAGGTGTCTACATGGCTTAGTAAAGGGGCCCCTAAAAGAGAATATGAGGAGAAACTTTCCACAGAGACAAAAACTCATAGTAACAACTTTTTCAGGTACATCGGAAGCAGAAAGCCTGTGGGAGAATCTGTGGAACCTTAGATTATGAAGGAGCAAAAGGGGTACTCAGGGATGATAAGGCCATAGCATAGAGACTGAATGAATTCCTTTCTTTGGTCTTTATGGAAGAAGATGTAAGATATCTACCTGTACCAGAAATGGTTTTCTAAAGTGATGATGTGGAGGAACTGAAAAATATATCTTGGTGAACCTGGAAGAAGTACTAAGCCAAATCAACAAACTCTAAAGAGTAGTAAATCACCTGGACTGGATGGCATGCACCCTAGCATGCACCTGGACCAGATGGCATTCGCTGAAACAAGTCAAACATAAAATTGCTAATCTGCTGTTAGTGATTGGTAACCTGTCATTAAAACAGTCTATAGTACCTGAAGAATGGAGGCTGCCTATGTAAGAAGGGCTCGAGGGGAGATCAAGGAAACTACACATCGATATGCCAGTCGTCTGTTCCAGGCAATATATTGGAAATTACTATAAAGAATAAAATTAAGGAACACATATATAAACATGGTTTAATAGGACAAAGTCAGCATGGTTTCAGGCAAGGGAAGTCTTGCCTCACCAATCTGATTAATTTCTATGAAGGAATGAATAAACATGTAGGTAAAGGTGAGCCAACTGATGTAGTGTATCTAGATTTTCAAAAATCCTTTGACAAAGTTCCCCATGAGAGACGACTGAGAAAACTGAAGAGTCATGGGATAGGAGGCAATTTTCTATTGTGGATTATGAATTGGTTATTAGGCAGAAAACAGAGGGTAGGTTTAATTGGTTGTTTTTCTCAAAGAAGAAGGATGAATAGTGGAGTGCACCAGGGATTAATACTAGGACAGTACTATTTAACATATTTATAAATGACCTGGAAATCAAAACAATAAGTGAGGTGATTACATTTGCAAATGACACAAAACTATTCAAGGTTGTTAAAACACATGTAGACTGAAAAATTGCAGCAAAACCTTAGGAAACTGGAAGACTGGACATCCAAATGGCAGATGGAATTTAATGTGGACAAAAACAAAGTGATGCACATTGGGAAGAATAATCCGAATCATAGTTACCTGATGCTAGGGTCCACCTTGGGGGTCAGCACCCAAGAAAAAGATCTAGGCGTCATTGTAGACAATATGCTGAAATCTTATGCCCATTGTGTAGTGGCGACCAAAAAAAGCAAATAGGATGATAGGAATTTTTAGGAAAGGGATGGGAAATAAGACCCAGAATATTATAATGTTTCTGTATCTCTCCATGGTGCGACCTCACCTTGTATACTGTGTTCAATTGTGGTCCTCGTATCTCAAAAAATATATAGAGGAATTATAAAAGGTTCAAAGAAGAGTGAACAAAATGATAAGGGGGATGGAATCCTTCCCATATGAGGAAAAGCTAAAGTGTTTAGGGCTCTTCAGCTTGGAAATCTGGGATCCAAATGGTGAAACTCAACACCCAAGATCACAAGAAGCTTTACAAACTACATCCAAATCAGAAAAAGATCTGAAGACCTATCTTTTTAGAAAATTCTATGGCTAATCACATGGCACCGAAGGCCTACACTACTTTGTAGCTATAACACACCAACTGTAACACAGTCTAATTGACAATTGTAATATCACATACATCACTGTAATTTCCACAATTGTAAATTGTAAGCCACTTTGAACTGAAAATTGCTTTTAGGGGTTCTTTTACAAACGCACGCTGAAAAATGTGTTGTGGTAGTGTAGGCGTGGGTTTGCGCCAGTCCATTTTTCAGTGCACCTGTAGAAAAGGCCTCATTTTTTGCCAAAAATGGACATGCAGCAAAATCAAAATTGCCACGCGTCCATTTTGGGTCTGAGATATTACTACCACCATAGACCGAGCGGTAAAGAATCTGGGTGGTAATGACCTACGCTCATCAAATGCCACTTTACGCACAACAAATGCCACTTGGCGCACATACGTTACACACATACAAAAATAAAAAATATTTTTCAGATGCATGTATCGGACGCACACCAAAAATGAAATTACCGCAACAGCCATGCGGTAGTCGGGCGGTAACTTCATTTTGGTGCATATTGGGTGCATGTAGACACTTATGCGGCTTAGTAAAAGGGGCCCTTAGATAATAGTGGGATACAAGAACAAATAAATAAATAAATAAAGAGACGACTGAGGGAGATATGATTGAGGGGGAAATGATTGAGGTCTACAAAATCTTGAGTGGTGTAGAACAAGTAGAAGTGAACCGATTTTTTACTCTTTCAAAAAGTATAAAGACTAAGGGATACTCAATGAAGTTACAAGTAATATTTTTAAAACAAATAGGAGGAAATATTTTTTTCACTTAATGAATAGTTAGGCTCTGGAACTCATTACCAGAGGATGTGGTATCAGCGGTTAGCGAATCTGGTTTCTAAAAGAGGTTTGGACAAGTTCCTGGAGGAAAAGTCCATAGTCTGCAATTGAGATAGACATGGGGAAGCCACTGCTTACTCTGGGATAGGTAGCATGGAATGTTGATACTATTTGGGTTTCTGTGAGGTACTTATGACCTGAAAAGCGGATACTGGGTTAGATGGATCATTGGTCTGACCCAGTATGGCTATTCTTACGTCATTATATTCTTATATCTGTGACAGTTTGAAGAAATATAGATGTCTAGGCTTCTAAAGCGACAGGCATACACATGTATGTGCCAGCATATATACCTGTATGTGCTGACATAACATAGTAACATAGTAGATGACGGCAGAAAAAGACATGCACAGTCCATCCAGTCTGCCCAACAAGATAAACTCATATGTACTACTTTTTGTGTATACCCTACTTTGATTTGTACCTGTCCTCTTCAGGGCACAGACCATATAAGTCTGGCCAGCACTATCCCCGCCTCCCAACCACCAGTCCCACCTTCCACCACAGGCTCTGGCACAGACTGTATAAGTCTGCCCAGTACTATCCTCGCCTCCCAACCACCAGCCTCACCTCCCACCACTGGCTCTGGCACAGACCGTATAAGTCTGCCCAGCACTATCCCATCTGTGTATTGCCATGTTGCCCTGTGATATTTAACATGTTGCTTGTTGTACCAAAAAAATGAAGAGTCTGAAGAAACTGTTCAAATAATCAATAATGACTCTCTCAAGTATCTGGAATATGTAGTTTAAATAGTTATCAATACCTACAAGTGGAGTACAATCTATCTGGAGGGGTAAAAGCCTCAGAATCCTACTTCTACCCTTGTTTATATCCTAGGTGGCAGGACGTATTAGGGTCAGTTCACTTCCTAGGCATAAAAAACTCTCCAATATTAATTGTTAAAACTATAATTGTTTTCAATTTTTATTGATCCCAAATCAAAACATGACTTAATTAGAAGAAAAAACTTAGCTTCCATTTAAAAGTGCTCTTAAACTTCCAGCTGTCAATCCCACCTAGTGTTGCCAGAGTTTCATCAAAAAAGCTGTCTCAAGGTGTACTGGATCATTCAGAGTTTTCATGCACTAATTTCGCTGCATCACTGGGTCATAAACACATTTTGTTCTTTATAACAGTCTCTACTATTTTGCCCAGCACTGACATCAGGCTCACTGGTCTATAATTTCCCGGATCACCTCTGGAACCTTTTTAAAAAATCGGCATTGCATTGGTCACCATCCAATCTTCCAGTACCATGCTTGATTTTAAAGATGAATTACACATTACTAACAATAGTTCTGCAAGTTGATTTTTCAATTCTGTCAGTACTCTGGGATGAATACTATCCGGTGCAGTGTTCGGGGCAGGTGAAAAAAAAATTATATATATATATATATATATGCATTGGTTAGTGTCATTTATAGACCACAATATGAGGAAAATCAAGGCTTATAACAGATAGTCCAGCTCCTGTGCAGGGTGAATATCTTTTGTCAGACCACTGTAAATATCATTTCAGAAGTTTGCAAACACTTTAAAAGCAGATACATATTTCTTTTTATAGCAGCACAAATTCAGTAAAACTGAAAATTTGGATGCAATTCTGATTCACAAGCCCCAAACCAGCAATGACGATTTCAACCTAGTGGGAACAGCTGCTTGATTGTCTACTGTATTAAAAATAAAGGGCCTTTTTCTCCTTACTACAAATATTCTTTAATATTTTTAAAAACATGAAAGAGATATGAAAGAGGTTAAACTGGAGTATGCCTTTAAGCTTTGTATCCATTATCTCCTTACCAGCAAACTAGTTTTCAGATCAATAATGTTTAATCCACATGTAGCAATCATTTATAACAGACAATATTTGTATGGGATCTAAATTCAGTTGGTAAAAGAAAATAACTTTCATACCATGTAATGTAATTAGTAGATAACTAACTTCAAGATTACTACTACTACTCATAATAATAATAAGATTTCCCTGCACTAGCATGTGTTATGATTCCATGAAAATACATTTCAACACATACCAATTAAAAGAAATAGTACTGACTGATTAATCTCTGTTTATAACAGTATGGTGTTAGTATAAACAGCAAAGGGGCCATACTTACCCTTTTAAATGGTTCCAAATGTTCCTACCATATAAAACTGTAACCAAACAGAATTCAACCAAAACAAAATGTCATGTTAATGTAATCTACAATGTGATTAGGGCAGGACAAATTATTTTCATTGAGAAACACTATATGGGCTATTTTTGTTTTGCTAAATAAAATATTAAAGTATTAGATTTGCAATTTTATTTTGCAAAAATACACATACGAGTAGAGCTACAAAGCCCCTTTTATAAAGCTGTGCAGCCCATTCAAAGTGAGGCTTTGCCGGTATTACCGCAGCGACATCCGCTAGCGCAGCTTTATAAAAGGGTGCCTAAACTAGCTCATAATATTTCAAAACAAAAATGTTATTATTGTGACAATTAATAGGTGAGTTATGCAAAGGGTTGTGGTCAGAGCTTCAGCGGTTGTAGATGTTGGGGACTGCCAGCCCCTCTAAGGTAGTGTTTCCCAAGCCTGGTTCTGGATGCACGCCAGCCAGTCAGGTTTTCAGGATATCCACAATGAATATTTATGAGAGAGATGTGCATGCACTGCCTCCAATGAATGCAAATCTCTTGCATGAATATTCATTGTGGATATCCTGAAAACTTGACTGGCTGGGATGTCTCCAGGACCAGGTTTGGGAAATGCAGCTCTAAGGGCAAGCAATGGGGGAGGGAAGGAGAGGGGTCCGTTGGCAGGATATTAACTTCCTTATCTTACTTTACAGGTTGGACAAATTATATAAAATTATAAACTTTAAAAATATATGTGTGACAATTTGGTCAGGGGGGTTTAAAAATACACACAAAAAATGAACTAATAACAAAAATGTACTATATGTAAAATGGTGATGCAATAATGTATTTCGAAAGCAAAAACACCATATATATATTATATAAATAAAAACATATATGCACACATAGATTTGAGCAATAATAACAAAAGAATGTAAAACGCACATATGTATTGATTGGGGGAAAACTGAATTGTCACACATATTTTTAAAGTTTATAAGTTTATATAATTTGTAAATTCATTGTTTTAACTTATTTGTGCGCACTATATTTTGTCTTTTCTATTTTTATATATAAATGTATGTTTTTATAGACTCCTGATGCAGGCCTGACGGCCGAAACACGACGTTGTGTCGAGTCTTCAAATTATTAATAAAGTTGTTTACTAACGAACATCCTCCAGTTTCTGGTATCCTTGGTCGCTCTCCCACTTTTTTACACTATTGTTTTTAACGTGGGGCGTTTTAGTTCTCCGCTTTTTTGGCGGATTTCTTCTCACACTTACTGCGAGTACCAGTGGGAGCAGTGAGAGCAGCCAGAGAGGAGCAGTGGTTGTCTCAGCCTGAGGGGAGAAGTAGCAGCAGAGCCTGGGAACAGCCCTGGTGGAGCAACCTGTAGAAGAAAAGTCTCTAAGTCTAGTAGGCTTTTTAAAACTTTCAAAATGCCTCTGGTTGTGGGGGGGGGGGGGATCATGAGAGAGATCACCATGGAGAGGGGGTAGGGGAATCATGAGACTGTTGCGTGGGTTGTGGGAGGGGGTGTCATGAAAAACTACTGTGTGGGATATAGGATGTATGGAGGGGGACATGAGAGAGACTACTGCATGTTTTGTTTTGTTTTTGTTTGTAACTGGGAACATGGAGGACGAAAGTGCACTAACCATTAGCCCATTCCTCTACTCTGTCTCTTCACCTCCTTCTCACTCACTTTCTGTGGATCTAGCATTTTTCTCTCTCACTATGACCCCCCTCCCTCCCACTCACCTTCTATGACTCCATCATGTATTTGTCTCTTTGCCTTTCTCCCTCCATCCAAACCACAAACTCTTGGCGGGTCTGGCATTTCTTTCTAACCCCCTTCCCCAGTCCAGCAAACTTGCAGGCCACCTCCCATCCCTCAGGCTTTCCTTTACACTAGTTTTCAGTTTCAATCATGAGCTAAATCTCGTAGCATTCATTGCCTGCAAGAGCTTTTGCTATATCTCGGCGCACAGAGTTCATGAATTGTTTGTTTTTGCTATTTTATGATGACGACAAATACTTTGAGTGGATGCTTTTATTTAATACAAGAGACTCCTGATGCAGGTCTAGTTGTCTGAAACACAGTTGTGTTGAGTCTAGATTTAATAAACAGTTTTAATCATCTGGAGCGTTGTCCACTGATTTTTGAGTCATCTTCTCTGTTCTTCCATATATTAAATACCTAAGCAGCATAAATACACAGAAGGTGAGTCTCTTTCAATTGAAAGAAAGCTCTGCAACGACGAGGCATAGGATGAGGTTGAAAGAGGATAGACTCAGAAGTAACCGAGGAAATACTTCTTCACAGAAAGGGTGGTGAATTCATGGAACGGCCTCCCAATGGAAGTGGTGGAGACAAAAACAATATCTGAATTCAAGAGAGTTTGGGACAAGTGCATAGGATCTCTAAGGGAGTGATAGGGAGAGTAGATAGCATGGAAGGGCAGACTGAATAGTCCATATCATCTTTATCTGCCTACATTTTTCTATGTTTCTATAGGCTTGGCATATGCACTGATTGTGAGCCCCCATGGGACAGATGACTATAGAGATGATACATGACATTGGTGACCATTCTTTTGTAACCCACATCTTAGCAGATAATTGGTCATTTTCAGTGTTTATCCCCACTGAAAATGCCCAGTTAGCGTCAAAAATAAAACTGGATATGTTGGGGGCATGATTGGTTAAGTCCTGATATTCAGAACTAAACCAACCAGTCTTAGAAGCCAAATAAGGCTGCATAAAAAGGCTTATCTTTGCCTGTTAAGCTAATGCTGGTTAAGAGTGACTATCAAATTAACCAATCATGCGCTAGCTGGTGTTGGAAAAACCCAGATATTCAATACTGGACATCGGAAATGACCCAGCAATGACTATCAGGGTTGAATATTGGCAGAGGGTAGTCAAAGTGCTGCCCACTGCCAGCTGAATACCGAGGGTATAGTGCCTTAATAACTGATACTTTCTATGGCGTAGTCCATTTTCAGTTTGATTCTGAGATGTAATGTATTTGGGATAGGAGGTAGTGTTCTATTGTAGATTAAAAACTGGTTAAAAGATAGAAAACAGAGAGTAGAGTTAAATGGTCAGCCTTTGTACTTACTGTTAAAATGCAGTAAGTGCGTAAATTTACCAAACTTTAGTAGAAGGGGCCCTAAATAAATTATCTGGTTCAGTCCTTACTCAGGAGGTTGTTGAAGAGATACCCATATCAGAATAATATTTATATTTATGTTTATGTATATCTTACCCTTTATCCAAGGCAACATATATAAAATACAATAGGATGATTAGGAGGAACTGTTAGTCATCATAATGAGCCCAGATGTAATAGGGCAAATTGGCAAACTAAACTGTGGCAAATTACCTGGTCTGGATACACAATATTGAAATAATTCAAACAAAAAATAACGACATCCAGTTACAAATTATGGGACCCTCTATGGGCGCTAGAATGGTACCAGCATATGCCAAGCTTATGTCAGAACTGGTGGAGATATTCCTAAATAGTTAGCACAACAAAACTTTCAAACATTACTGGGACATAAATATATTCATAATTTGGGATGAAGGAGAAGAGAACCTTAAACATTTCTATGACTCCTTTACATAAGTACATAAGTATTGCCATACTGGGAAAGACCAAAGGTCCATCAAGCCCAGCATCCTGTTTCCAACAGTGGCCAATCCAGGTCACAAATACCTGGCAAGATCCCAAAAAAGTACAAAACATTCTATACTGCTTATCCCAGAAATAGTGGATTTTCCCCAAGTCCATTTAATAATGGTCTATGGACTTTTCCTTTAGGAAGCCATCCAAACCTTTTTAAAACTCCGCTAAGCTAACCGCCTTTACCACATTCTCTGGCAACAAATTCCAGAGTTTAATTACACGTTGAGTGAAGGAAATTTTTCTCCGATTCATTTTAAATTTACATTGTAGCTTCATCACATGCCCCCTAGACCTAATATTTTTGGAAAGCGTAAACAAACGATTCACATCTACCTGTTCCACTCCACTCATTATTTTATAGACCTCTATCATATCTCCCCTCAGCTGCCTTTTCTCCAAGCTGAAGAGCCCTAGCTGCTTTAGCATTTCCTCATAGGGAAGTCGTCCCATCCCCTTTATCATTTTTGTCACTCTTATCTGCGCCTTTTCTAATTCCACTATATCTTTTTTGAGATACGGCGACCAGAATTGAACACAATATTCGAGGTGTGGTCGCACATGGTGCAATACAAAGGCATTATAACATCCTCATTTTTGTTTTCCATTCCTTTCCTATTAATACCTAACATCCTATTTGCTTTCTTAGCCGCAGCAGCACACTGAGCAGAAGGTTTCAACGTATCATCAACGACGACACCTAGATCCCTTTCTTGGTCTGTGACTCATAACGTGGAACCTTGCATGACGTAGCTATAATTCGTGTTCCTTTTTACCACATGCATCACTTTGCACTGGCTCACATTAAATGTCATCTGCCATTTAGACGCCCAGTCTCCCAGTGTCGTAAGGTCCTCTTGTAATTTTTCACAAGCCTCCAGCAATTTAACAAATTTGCATAACGTTGTGTTATCAGCAAATTTAATTAACTCACTAGTTAGTTCCATCTCCAGATCATTTATAAATATGTTAAAGAAGTAGCAGTCCCAGCACAGACCCCTGGGGAACTCCACTGTCTACCCTTCTCCATTGAGAATATTGACCACGTAAACACTACTCTCTGTTTTCTATCTTTTAACTAGTTCTTAATTCACAATATAACACTATCTCCTATCCCATGACTCTCCAGTTTCCTCTGGAGTCTTTCATGATGCACTTTGTCAAATGCCTTTTGAAAATCCAGATACACAATACCAACTGGCTTACCTTTATCCACATGTTTGTTCACTCCTTCAAAGAAATATAGTAGATTGGTGAGGCAAGATTTCCCTTCACTAAATTCATGTTGGCTTTGTCTCATTAATTCATACTTTTGAACATACTCTGTAATTTTGATCTTCTTAATAGTCTCTACCATTTTGCCTGGCACCAATATCAGGTTCATCGGTCTATAATTTCCTGGATGCTTGATTTTAAAGATTAATTACATATTACTAACATTTTTCTATTCTATCAGTACTCTGGAATGAATACCATCCTGTCTGGGTGATTTGCTACTCTTCAATTTGTCAAATTGTGCCATTATTTCTTCCAGGTTTACAGAGATTTCCTTCAGTTTCTCTGACTCATCAGCTTTAAATACCATTTCTGGCACTAGTATCTCTCCCAAATTTTTCTTGGTGAAGACCAAAACAAAGAATTTATTTAACCTCTCTGCTATGGCTTTGTCTTCCATGAGTGCCCCTTTTACCCCTCGGTCATCTAGTGGTCCAACTGGTTCTTTTGTCGGCTTTTTGCTTTTAATATACCTAAAAAAGGTTTTACTGTATGTTTTTTTTGTCTCCAACACAATCTTTTTTTTCAGTCTCTCTTTGCCTTCCTTATTAGCACTTCACATTTGACAAGCCATTCCTTAGGCTATTGGATCCTTCTTCCATTTTCTGAAGGATTTTCTTTTAGCTCCAATAGCTTCCTTCACCTCACTTTTTAACCATGCCAACTGTTGTTTGGCCTTCTTTCATCCTTTTTTAATACATGGAATATAACTGGCCTGGGCTTCCAGGATGGTATTTTTGAACAGCATCCATGCGTGATCTAAATTTTTGACATTTGCAGCTGCTCCTCTAATTTTGTTTTCATCATTCTTCTCATTTTATCATAGTCTTCTTGAAAGTTAAATGCTAATGTATTGGATTTCCTGTGTGCACTTATTCCAGAGCTGATATGAAATCTGATCATATTATGATCACTGCTATCAAACGGTACCAGATTTTGCTCTTCACTAAGGACTAGGTCTAGAATTTTCCCTCCTCTTGTCGGCTTCTGTATTCGCTGCTCCATAATGCAGTCCTTGATTTCGTCAAGGAATTTTACCTCTCTAGCATGTCCTGATGTTACATTTACCCAGTCAATATCAGGGTAATTGAAATCACACATTATTATTGTATTCCCCAGTTTCCTCCCAATAACATTTCTACATCAGTCTGTTCATCCTGGCTAGGTGGATGGTAGTACAATCCTATTACTATCCTTTTCCTCTTAATTTCAATCCATGGAGATCCCAAGATGTGTTTTGTGTCCTGCAAAATTTTTAGTCTGTTTTATTCAAGACCCTCCTTAGCCACCTCTACACTAATTCAATCCACCCTATCACTATGATATAATTTGTACCCTGATATGATAGTGTACTACTGGTTATCCTTCTTCAACCAGGTCTCAGAGATGCCTATTATATTAATTTTTTATTTAGTGCAATATATTCTAACTCTCCCATCTTATTTCTTAGGCTTTGGGCATTTGCATATAGACATTTCAAATTGTTTGTTGTTCCTATTTATATCTTGCTCAGCAGCTAGTGATAATTTGCAATCCTGAAAATCTGTCTGCTTTTTATTTAAAGACACCTGAGGCTTATTTTCAAAGCACTTAGACTTACAAAGTTCTATAGGTTACTATAGAACTTTGCAAGTCCAATTGCCTTGAAAATGAGCCTTCACTGGTCTACTATGGTCTCTATTGCAACCTCTCTATTGGGATGCTCTATCGTCCCTGTTTTGGTGATATCTTTGAAAGATACCTTGTTCCGAACCATGAACTTTTGAATAACTGTTGGCCTTACCCCAGTTTCTAGTTTAAATCTGCTCTGTCTCTTTTTTAAATGCTGATGCCAGCAGCCTGGTCCCACCTGGTTTTGATTTATTTATTACCTGCAGGACAGGAAATTTTGTGTTTCACATGACGCGACATGCATGGTGTAAATAAATCAGACGAATTGAATTGCATCACTGGAATCCCTCTTAGGTGTATTGTTTAATATTTTCTTGTTCCCGTGATGTAGTTTCCTAATAGGTCTTGATAGTAGTTTTCATATCTATGCAGATGATACTCAATTTCTGTTGCAAATTGATAAGATAGCTGCTGCTTTTTATAGATTGTGCTTTTACTTGAATGTGATTAGTCAATGGCTTAAGGGCAATCACCCAAAGCTTAGTATATCAAAGACTCAAATGTTGAACTTATCTGATTATTCTTCCACTGATGTTCCACAATTTTTCACTATTGAAAATGTAAAAATACCAATTGTTGATAAGATGTGTAATTTAGGAATG
This sequence comes from Microcaecilia unicolor, assembly GCF_901765095.1. NCBI lineage: Eukaryota > Metazoa > Chordata > Amphibia > Gymnophiona > Siphonopidae > Microcaecilia > Microcaecilia unicolor. Next base: position 420,957,776 of record NC_044033.1, read on the forward strand.
ATACTTGATTCAGGTACAACAATGAAACATCAAGTAGTCAAGACAATTGGCTTTGTGTTTTCAAGCTTGTGAGATGTTTCTGAGATTTTTTTTAATCCGTCCAACTTTTGGTTAGTCATTCAATTTGTTCTTTTTCTCTGTTTAGACTATTATAATAGCCTATTAATAGGGTTACCTAAACATTACCTTAAAGCTTTAAAATCTGCTCAAAATGCTGCTGCAAAGATTTTAACAGGAATTTCTTAGTATACTCACATCACCCCTATTCTGAAATCTCTTCATTGTCTGCCAGTTGAGCAAAGAATTAAATTTAATGTACTTTGCTTCATTTTCAAAACACTAAACTATGCAATTTCTCCAATAATTGCTGATAACTTAGGGGATCTCTTACTAAGTCGCGGTAGCATTCTTAGCTCATGGTAGAAATCAACTGGCGGTAAATGCCGAGATGCCCATAGGAATATAATGGGTGTCTTCGCATTTACTTTCAGCTAATTTCTACTGCGAGCTAAAAACGCTACTGTAGCTTAGTAAAATCACTTTAATAGATGCTCTATACACTTCCAATTTAATAGTATGAAAGGAAGGAATTTCCAGCAAACTACTATCAGCAAAGCGGAAGGCTCTTGCAGGCTGCTAGATCCACAAGGGGCTCTTTTATTATTATTATTTATAGAATTTATAGCCCACATTTTCCCACCCGCGGGCAGGCCCAATGTGGCTTACATCAGTTTAAAAAGGCATACATCAATCTGGCAGAAACAATCAAGTACATGGAAGTAGGAGTGTTCAGTCAGTAATTACAGAGAAGGGGAAGGGGTAAGAAAGTGGAGGATGTGTGGGATATAAATGCTATAAATAATAAAAATAATAATAAAAGAGCCCCTTATGGATCTATCAGCATGCAAGAGCCTTCTGCTTTGCTGATAGCAGTTTGCTGGAAGTTCCTTCCTTTCATACTATTAAATTGGAAGTGTATAGAGCATCTATTAAAGTGATTGGTCCTAAGTTATGGAATGCTTTACCAATGAACATCCATACAATGACAACCTTGAAATCATTTAAGAAAGAACTTAAAACCATCTTGTTTATGCAATCGTATGGTATGGTGGAACGATGCTCAGATTTGTGGAGCAACTGCTGATTGGGGAGAGAGAATAAGCTTACAGCTTTTGTTTTAATATGTTATTTTTATTTTAGTTCAGATGTTTTTAATTTTATTGAAAGTTGTTTGTGAAAGTATTATAGGTAAATTATGTTTATGCATGTTTTATTATAACCCGACAAGGATTTTAGAGTCAGCAGGATATAAATCTGGAAAATAAATAAATGACTGTACGCTAACTGATTAGTGCATGAGCGCTCATCACCTGTTACTGTTACATGGATCTTATATTCCGCAAATACCATATACTGGTTCATTGCAAATAACAATAAAAAAGAAGACTGGAAATTACAAAAACTACAATAAATAGTTTAACAGCATAATATAACTCTATAAAATCCATAAAATTAGAGGCCTAATTATCAACAGCTACATATTTAGACAAAAGAAAGTTTTCAATGATTTTCAAAATAACCCATAGTGAGTAAGTGTACAGATTTCTAATGGTGAAGAATTCCATATCAATGCCGCTTGATATTGAATAGAAGAATCAAAAACTCTTTTTATCTGACTCACAGAAGGAAAGCATAGCATAAACTGGTTTCGAGTTCTACTTGCAACAGGATCATGTAACAGAATAGCCAAATTACAAAGGTATAGTGGTGACATTCCATATATGACCTTAAAAATCATTGTGCACAATTTAAATTTCGCTCTAGCCACCTCCAAAATGGATTGTGGAAAGTGCTCATGTGCTAAGGGGTCCTTTTAAAAAGCTGTGGTAAAAAGCGGCCTGCGGTAGTATGGATGCGTGAAATTGGCGCACACTGGGACATTTACCACGGCTGGGAAAAAGGGCTTTTTTAAATGGGGGCAGTAAATGGCTGTGTGGTAAAATCAAAAGTAGCACACAGCTATTCACTGCCTGAGCCCTTACCGCCACCCATTGACCTAGCGGTACTCGCTACTCTTGCGATAATCAGGCAGCATGTACCAATGTGGTCACACTGCCAATTACAGCCGGGAATGTCCCGTGGTAGAAAATAGAAAATTATTTTCTACGTGGGAAACAGCATGCTCCAACTTCAGAATTAACGCTGGGCACTCGTGCTACCAGGGCCGGTCTTAAGGCGAGGCGACCGAGGCGGCCGCATAGGGCCTTGCACTCAGGGGGGCCCCGCGTGGCGTGCCTGAGGTCGCCCCGCCCCAACCGCCCGAGCTCCAGTCCTCCCTCCCTCCCTCCCTCCGAACAGTGCGCGATGGTGGCGTGGTGGGGGCAGATGTCAGCGGGTGGGGGGTACTGCGCTCCCGCTGCTCCCACCCTGTCCTGCGCATCACTGTACTGTTCAAACAAGTTTCTCTTCCGTACCGTGGACTCTTAGAACCAAATTATTTAAAACCAGAGTCAAACACTCAACATCTAACGTTACTACTGTAACCAAGCAACTACCACCTAGTCATTCCCTTTTCAGACGTTTCCTTGCTAAGTTTAATTGGCGCAGATGTCGTCAATCACAAACTCGCAGCCAATGAGTTGTGGTATCGGGTGAACATCGGAGGCAGGGTCGGGCTGAGTTTGTGTTTGCGGTATGCTGCTGGCCTCTCGAGAGAGCATGGGATTAGAGTTGGGTCTCTTCTTCCGCACTTTGGTACGTGTTGGCGGCTTGCCGTAGGGGAGCAGGGCGGGGTCGGGTAGTACTGTCCTTAAACGGCAGTTATTTCTGGATAGTGTATAGAGAACAGCGTACACAACAGTGTGGTTCTCATCAGTGGGTATTAGAAGTTATAGCTAGGCTGTTGTCTGCTCTCTGTACCACCCCTACTTCGTTTTTATTAAGAAGGTGAGCTCGAAATCTCGCAGTATACTGGATTAAAAATAGCCGAAAGTCTTTCTACAGAAATCTAAACCCAAACATGTATCTGGTATAGAAGCCAGTTCTGTTGGTGCAGTGGGTATTGAGCGAGTGCCTTCATTGTGTGTAGGGACGGGAGAAGTAATTTGTATTCTGTTTGGTACCTCCAGTCGTTTTGAAATGTTGGCACCTAAGATACTTGCCATGTTGAGCATGTGATGCAAGTATCCTATCCCCTTTAACAAGCACAGTCTTCTACTAAAAAGTAGTGACTTGGTTTATAGTGTGGCACCCACCCTTACATAATTGTCAGCCTGATGACCCTGAGATTCCTTGATTATGCTTTTCCTGTATGTTTTCAACTAGTAAAATATTCATTGATATTAAATGTATTAAGTTTTAGGAGAAAGATGATGGATTTGCAGTGCAAAGTTTGATTTTGAAATGCTCTCCAAAAGATAGCTACTTGATTGAAAAGGGTTGTAAGCTTTGTGCATCGTGTTCCAGTGAATTGATGTTCTAGTGCTCACTGTAGTGTTTTAAGATGTTTTCCTTTTCTTTGTGTGATTCGTAGAAATGACTGCTTATGGTATGGTAGAATTGCTCTATAGGTCCTGAGTGTTTTGTATTCTCGGCATACCTAGTACTGGATTTTGGAGGGGGGTGTTAAAAAATGACCGGGAGGGAGGGGAACCTTGGAGCTGGGAGGGAGGGAGGCCTTGGAGCTGGGGGCCCTAAGGGAGAAGCCCTGGAGCTGGGGGCCTTGGAGCTCAGAGGGAGGGGTGGCCGGCCCTGGAGCTAGGGTGGGGGTGGAGCTAGGATGGGGCGGAGTTAGGATGGGGCAGGACTAGGGTGGGGCCCCATCAAATTGGTCTGCATAGGGCCCCGCTCTTGCTAAGACCGGCCCTGCGTGCTACCCTGGGGGTAGTGCCGAATTGGCGCATGTTACTCACGCATTAGCCCTACTGCTTCTTCCTAATAGGACCCCTAAGTGTTGTTAATGGCTGTACAGTAATGGCAACATTAGTATGTGGCTATTAATTGAGAAAACAGAAAATCTACCATTTTCTGGCAGCGAGAAAAATGGCCTTTGCATGCAGGAAAAACCTATGCCAGGGTGTGCTGACCATCTTTCCCCCCAGCTTAATAAGAGGACTCCTAAACTTCATAGATGCATTATTCTAAAGCAGTTTTAAAGCTGTTTACCTAGGCCTTTGGCTTTGGACATGTATTTCAGTCTGGGCCCTGTTTACTAAGCCACGCTATTGGTGCGACACTTTTTAGCATGTGCTAACGATAGAGATACCCATTATATTCCTATGGGTGTCTCTAGCATTAGCATACACTAATTTTTAGCACACGCTAAAAAGTGCGTGCACCTACAGTGTGGCATAGTAAACAACACCCTAAGGACCCTGTTTACTAAGCTGCATTATAGGTGCATTAGCGTTTTAAACACGCATTAACCATGTGCATGCGTTAACCATGCACGCACCTACAATATCCCTATTGGCACCTACACAGCGCACGCGCTAATTGTAGGTGTGTTAAAAATGCTAATGCCTTAGTAAACAGGGCCTTAAGGGGTCCTTTTACTAAGGTGAGCTGAAAAATGGCTTGCGGTAGTGTAGATGTGGGTTTTGGGTGCGTGTCAATACATTTTTCAGCTCGCCTGTAAAAAAAGACCTTTTTAAAATTTTTGCAGAAAACGAATGTGCAGCAAAATCAAAATTGCCACGTGTCCATTTTGGGTCTGCGACCTTACCGCCAGCCATTGACCTAGCGGTAAAGTCTCACATGGTAACCGGGCAGTAATGACCTACGTATGCCAAATGCCGCATCAGAAAATACAAAAATCTTTTTGGCCGCGCGTATTGGACACATGGCAAAAATGAAATTACTGCAAGAGCCACATGGTAGCCATGCGGTAACTCCATTTTGGCATGCATTGGACACACGTAGACACTTACGTGGCTTAGTAAAAGGGTATACCACATATATCAGTGGAGTACTAACGGGAAATTGAAGTCAATTGCATACACATTTAAGATCTTGGATTTATTTCATGCTCAGTGGAGCATAATACATAAAACTGAGTCAGTAAGAATGCCAGTGAAACTATAAGCAAAAAATTAATATTATCTTTGTGAATTTATTTATACTTCTATCTATCTAATCTTTATGTCTATATGTTGACATATAGATGCAGATATATAGGAAAATGTCAACATAAAAGGACTATTCTAGCCCAGTTTTCCCATTTGTATGTCTGCTGCCTTTATCATACTTTTATTAATCTTGTTGTCGTAGATATATAACCAGGGGTTCACATATTTTTTCACATAAGGATAGACATTGTTGAATCTTTCTGTTGAATAAATACTCAAAATGTACCCTTTTGTCCAAGTTATTTATTAAAATTCTCTCTCTCACACACACATTAGGGTTTAGATTAGTATTTAACCATGATCCAAGTACTACAGTATATATATATATATATATATATATATATATATATATATATATATATATATATATATATATATATTTCTCGGATCACGGCAGGGGCGTAGCTAGACTACAGATTTTGGGTGGGCCTAGACAAGAAGTGGATGGGCACCAAGTGCTTATCCCCCCCCCCCCCCCCACCAAGCACCACCAAAAAAATATCTCAGCTGGTGGGAAAATGCTTCTTTCCACCTTGGCAGTCTGCAGCAGGCATGCTCTGAAAACTGAGAATGCACAGGTGCCGGTATCGTGGAGAGTAGTGTTTTTGTTACCATCAGGGGGAAGTCTTCAGCTGGCTGAGCTTGGGATCCCCACCAGCTACCACTAAACGTGTGCTACTGTTGGGTGGGCCTGAGCCCTAAGTAGGTGGGCCCCAGCCCATCCAGGCCCACCTGTGGCTACGCCACTGGATCATGGTGCTGAGAAAATGTTTGTGAACCACCTAGGATGGTCTACTTAGTACATTTTAGACTCAAAATATGGTTAGATCCTAATTTAAACCCTGATACGAGAGAAACATAAACCATTGAATAAGTAACTCAGATTCCTTGTCTACATCTGTGCCTTGGTCCAATCATTTCTTGATAACCTGCACATTAACAGTTTTTCCGCAGAGTCATACCACTGTTTTATCTCAGGCAATACACTTGAGGAGAGCTACTCAGTTTTTCACCTTCAACCCTGTCCTCTGCTCTCTGCCCTCTCGTTTTCACCTTCATCCCAGATAACTTTACCTCACTCCCACTTGATTCACAGATTCAATGCTGGGATGTTTCAATCACAGCTGTTCTGAATACCTTTTCTCCCATTTCTGAACATCACGTTCCTCAGCATTCCTCAGCTCTCTGGTATCACCAGGACCTGCACTTTCTTAAGCGTCGCCTCTGTAGAATTGAAAGCTTATGGACTAAATTGCACTCATCCTATGCCATCATACAGTACAAGCTTGAATTCTGCACATATAATTTCCATCTCAAGAAAGCCAAGAAAGAATCAGCTTATCTTGTCCTCTCAGAACCTCATGAAACAACTATTCCAGATCATGTCTCAGCACATAAATCAATCTGGCTCTGGAAGGCTGCTTCTATGCCATCAGCTAATGTTTTAGTTCAGTTTTTTTCTAACTAAATTAACTGCCTTACACAATTTCCTTCTGTCCCTTAAACTTGGTATTAATGTACCCTCAAACACAACTGTAGCTCAAGATCTGCAACACAATTCTCTCTCCTCTACTTGGTCAGCATTTTTACTTCCTTCTCTTACTGAATTAATTAAAGCCTTATCTATAAAACCCACCTTTTCTTCACTTGAAGGTTTACTTCCCCTGGCTCTCTGTTTAGCTTATAATAGTCTTTCTATCAGTTTTGTCCCTTCCACATGCTATTGTTCGACCTTTGATTTAAAAAAAAAAAAAGCACTTTAAATGTCACCATTCCTTCTAATTATTACCATTTCCAATCTTTATTTTTTGTTAAAACTTACTGAGAAAATAATTCATTCCCAGCGGCTTTACTTGTTGAACAAACCAGGGTACTCCATCCATGCCAAGCAGGCTTTCAAAGTCACCACAGTGCTGAAACAGAGATATATATTTTTGAGTGATTTTCACTCAAGCCTTGGCAATGGTAAAATTATCTTTGTAGTCTCATCAGACCTCTTGGTGGCCTCTGATCTGGTTGAGCATTCATTATTGCTTGTCTGTCTCAGCTCCATTGGCCTTCCAGATACAGTGTTATTTTCATCGTTCCTATCAGATAGTTCATTCTCAGTTCTTACAGGTTTATGTTCTTCTCTCAGTTTTCCTCTTTCTTGTGGAGTTCCCCATGGTTCCGTCCTATCTCCCTTTCTTTTTAACATCTTTATCAACCCACTAGCTGAGCTTGTTCAATCATTTAACATTACAGCCTTTTTCTATGCAGATGATATTTTCCTTATATTCCCAACATCTCTCCTGAAGATCGATCTTTGACCACTTCAGGATTGCCTATATGCTCTTTCTTCTTGGTTAACTTCTCATAACTGAATGCAGAAAAAAACAGTGGTCTGTTAGGTTACTGGTTTATTATTTCAACCAAACGTTAAGCCAATACTTTTTGGTCTCCCTCTCCCCAGCATTCTTGTTCAAATATTTAGGCATTTGTTTCAACTCTACACTATCCTTTAAAAGTCAGATTTCCAACATAGTCAAATCTAGCTTTATGACTATACATACTCTTTGGTATTTAAATGACTTTCTAGATTTCTCTGCATTTCATACAGCTGTCATATAGTATTGTTTTCTCACTGTAACTCTGTTTATGCTGGTCTACTAGTTTCTCAAATGAAATGTCTCCAAATTATTCAGAACACAGCTGCCAGATTACTTTTTAGAGCTAGAAAATCTTGCCATATCACCCCACTCCACATCTCAACTCCACTGGCTTCCAATTCATTACAGAATTCACTTTGAAATCGTATTTTTGTCATAGGAAGACTTTTATTTTGGACAGCCTTCATATCTGGGCTCCTAAACTATTCCTTACATACCCTCCCGACTACTTCTTTCACTCGACTCTAACCATTTATTCCTCCCAAGTTCCAAAATGGCTAATTATGTGCCAGTCATTAAAGCGCCTTCTTCCTTTCAACACAATTATGGAACAACCTCCCTCCTTACATCTATAATGAGTTGTCCTTACATAAATTTAAAACACATTTGTTTACTTTAGCTTTTATTTCTACATCTTAATGTATATTCTGCCTTAGGATTGATTGACATGGATGGCCAGTTTCCACCACACAGAATTACATATATTGATGCAATAAAACTGATTCATAATGTGTTTTAGTTAGTAAGCATTTTGATATTGTTGCCACATGGTGTGCACTCCTGTACTCTTTGTGGTGTGATAGTAATGGCAGGTGGGGAAATTGTAGGGGAGGCAGAGAGGAGAGGGGTTCAGGCAGTGGCGTAGCGAGGGTGGCTGCCACCCGGGCCGGTTTGCCACTGCGCACCCCTCCCCCGGGTGCAGCATGACACCCCCCTCGGCGCATCAAGCCCCCCCGATTGCATTCTTGCCTGCCGTGTGCACGCCGCTGGGAGGGTGTCGGTTCCACTGGTTCCCTGCTCCCTCTGCCCCGGAACAGGAAGTAACCTGTTCTGGGGCAGAGGAAGCAGGGGACCAGTGGAGCTGACACCCCCCCCCCCCAGCGACGTGCACCCGGGACGTACCGCCCCCACCACCCCGCCCTTGCTACACCACTGGGTTCAGGGAGAGGAGGCTCTCCTCTTTCTGGCCTGGGCTCTAGCATGGCTGACATCAATCCTGACCCTTGCTGTACAGCTGGTGGGGATCCCCAAGCATCCCCAGTTGTGGAATTCATCCAAAGACGGCCAGAACTCCCTTCTCCCAAGCTCTACAGTCTACGACAGCATACTTGAACCACCGTCAACTAAATGTGCATGGGGTGCGGAATCAGTGGCTTAGGGACGATGCTGCTGCCTGTCAAGCTTAGTAAAAGGGAATTCTGTCCACCTTCAGAGAAAGTGTACTTTATATTTTAAGGCGGGGGTAGGGTGGGGCAGACAACATTTTGTGCCTACCCACTTTGGGCTCAGGCTCACCCAAAATTGGCTGTCTGGCTATGCCACTGCGTTTTAGAACCTGGTACTGTCTTTTCACAGACAAAGTCGTTGGTCTTTGAGTCCTAGGAGTTAATGCCACTATGATATAGTAAGATTCTGAGGATGTTTCTGTAGAAGTTAGTGCACAATATTTTGCTCTGTGTTAACCATTTCTGTGTTGGCCCCAAATCTGCCTGAAGCTGCAGAAAGCATAGTTTGCAGGTGGACTTTGGGGACCTATCCCCAGTTTCTGGCCTGGACCTCTTTTCCTGGCTCCAGCATGTCTAACACTGGTCTTCCAGTTTCTTTTGAATCACCAGTAATAAAAAGTAAACACTGATAGCAGTTTGGATTTTTTTTTAAAATCCATTCATATTTAAGTTTTCTTCTCGGGTAGCATATTAGCTCTATTCTTCTGATTTTCTCTTAAATATTTGCTGGCTAAAGGAGAAAGCTGCCTTAAATTAAGCCACATCATGTTTTAAAAGTTTGGTATCAAGTTAACATTAACTATGTAATGCTTCTAAATGCCTTGGTTGGTTTACACACTTTTGTAGCAATTTCAAAAATATTTACTTGATAGTTTAGACTGAATGAAAACAGTTGGATTAATGGTTTGGATGATGGAGGTTTTTTTTTTCCAATCAGCAACATGGAATTTATAGAGTTACGCTGAGTGCTCTAAGACAACAAGTAATTTTAAAATAAAGTACAGTATATATGTACATGCAAGTACGGTAGTCTAAATTTGTTATATCCCCAACCTATTTGAAGCGGAATTCTGATGCTCGTGATTTTAAGACATAAAACTTAACTAGGCATGTAATACAGGGGAAAATATTAGCAACTTTTCCTGGTATGTTAGTTATGTGTGTTCTGGCTCCGTAAAGCAGCAGACTGTTGGTGTTCAGTCAAGTAAAATATGCAACACGTATTCCCAGATTGCACTATTGATATGACCCATGAAAGGCCTCAGTTCCATCTCTCGTTTGTATTGTACGTGTTTTTATCATTCTTTCTCAGAGCAGCTGTACAGGTCTCACGGAGACCATTAGCATGCTTTTGCTTATTTAATTCACTAACTGCTAAAGTGCATGCTACTTTGTGTGGCAGTAGTACAACTTGAAACAGAGAAAGATTTGGTTTCATGTACTTGAACTCAAGTGTCACAAATATTTCAGTGATGAATCAATCCTGAAAAGGAGGCTTGGTAAGGTAGAGAGTGTTTACAGAAGAGGTTTCATCACTAATAGTAAAACATGTCTTATTGTTAGTTCACGGGGTGCTGGTATTTTGCTCTTTGAAAGGGATTTTCTTTTTTTAACAAACCAGCAACTTCAAGCCTACTGGCAAAATGTACAATGATAACATGATGATCTGAAAACATAGTCCGGATTGTTGGAGATCTTATAAAGATATACTCTGTTTTCTCTTTGAAGAGGATACATGATATTTAGGAAGAATTTTTTTAATTCCTCATCTTTACTTCCGCATTGTTCAACAAACTGCATTAAAAGAACATTATCATTGTGAAAGCGTAATAAAAACAAGTGAACTCATAACAAAGGTAACCTTGAATATCAAGATACAAGAGGGTACGTTTAGGTACATTTAAAAAGCAAATATGGTCGGCACTCTATTATGCTTATTGTCAGGTGTGAAAGCTAGCCCTATTGGAATTAAATCTGGGGGAATAGAAATTAACCATCCATGTTCATTAAGGTTATTGGCAAACTAGGAGAAAATAGCCCTGGTCCTGTAGCTCAGCCCTGCCTGAGGAAAGACAGAGATGCAAAGATTGGTGGGGGAAAGGGAAAAAACCCAATCTTTTGGTTATACTAACACTGCTTCTGAAGTAAATAAAAGCATCTGAGAAAAGCTGTGATGAGTGATGTGTCAGTGTTGAGCATAAGAGAGAGCCTTGAGGTTCTAGGAATTTAGATGTTACAGCTGAGGCAGACCTGAAACCCAACCATGGGGAAGACGTGGAGGGGCATAATCGAACGGGGCGCCCAAGTTTTCCTGAGGGTGTCCTCGCAGGACGTCCCCGCGAAGGGGCGGGGAAACCCATATTATCGAAACAAGATGGGCGGCCATCTTTCGTTTCGATAATACGGTCTGGGATGCCCAAATCTCAACATTTAGGTCATCCTTAGAGATGGTCGTCCCCGGTTTTTGGCAATAATGGAAACCGAGGACGCCCATCTCAGAAACAACCTAATCCAAGCCATTTGGTCGTGGGAGGAGCCAGAATTTGCAGTGCACTGGTTCCCCCTCACATGCCAGGACACCAACCGGGCACCCTAGGGAGCACTGCAGTGGACTTCAGAAATTGCTCCCAGGTGCATAGCTCCCTTACCTTGGGTGCTGAGCCCCCCCCTCCAAACTCACTCCCCACAACTGTACAACACTACCATAGCCCGAAGGGGTGAAGGGGGGCACCTACATGAGGGTACAGTGGGTTTCTGGTGGGTTTTGAAGGGCTCACATTTACCACCACAAGTGTAACAGGTAGGGAGGTGGGCCTGGGTCCGCCTGCCTGAAGTGCACTGCACCCACTAAAACTGCTCCAGGGACCTGCATACTGCTGTCAGGGAGCTGGGTATGACATTTGAGGCTGGCATAGAGGCTGGCAAAAAATAATTTTAAAGTTTTTTTTAGGGTGGGAGGGGGTTAGTGACCACTGGGGAGTAAGGGGAGGTCATCCCCGATTTCCTCCTGTGGTCATCTATTAGGTTCGGGCACCTTTTTGAGGCTTAGTCCCAAGAAAAAATGGACCAAGTAAAGTCAGCCAAGCGCTAGTCAGGGATGCCCATCTTTTTTCCATTATCGTCCGAGGACGCCCATGTGTTAAGCATGCCCCAGTCCCGCCTTCGCTATGCTTCCGACACACCCCCGGGAACTTTGGTCATCCCCATGATGGAAAGCAGTTGAGAGTGCCCAAAATCGGCTTTCGATTATGCCGAATTGGGCGACCCTGGGAGAAGGATGCCCATCTCCCGATTTGTGTCGAAAGATGGGCGCCCTTCTCTTTCGAAAATGAGCCCAATAGGTGACAAGGACCAGAATTTGGAGTGGATACCTGTTTATCCCTGTTATAACTTGAGACACTAGTCACCTCATAAGTGGTTGCAGTGGTTCATCCCACCTGACAGAAGCACTAGGCCATAGAACCTACAGCAAAATTATAGGAAAGTATAGAAAAAGAGGAGTGGAGGAGTAGCCTAATGGTTAGTGCAGCGGGCTTTGATCCTGGCAACCTGGGTTTAATGCCCACTGCAGCTCCTTGTGACCTTGGGCAAGACATTTAACCCTCCATTGCCCCAGGTACAAAAAACTTAGATTGTGAGCCCCCTAGGGACAGAAAAAGTACCTGTATATAATGTGTATAGTGCTGTGTATAGCAGCGCTATAGAAATGATTAATATTAGTAGTAATAGTAGAAATGAAAAAGGAAGTGTTGTGGGTTAGAGCTGGGGTAAGGTGGCTGAGAATAAAAATGAAATGGGTAGATATTCAGCCCATGGAGCAGTTGTTAAGCCACAGGCACCTGCTGATATTCAGAGACTAAAATGAAATGGGTAGATATTCAGCCCATGGCAGTCAGCAGTTGTTAAGCCACAGGCACCTGCTGTTATTCAGAAACTGGTGCCTGGTTAGCTCAATGGATAAAGTTAGGACACCCTCTTTGCGGTCTTAACTTTATCCACTTCCGTACCCGTTTAGCAGACTGAATATTGCTGCTAACTGGTTAGTTCCTGCTCCTTCTCCAGACCACCCCAACAGTAATTGGACAGTCCCTGGATGGGCACAGGCAATATTCAGCTGCGCCAACAGACGTGCTTCTTAATAATGCTGAATCACCAGCTCAGTCGGGTTTAACCAGGCAGAAGTCTTTCACAATAGTCATAGCAGCTGCAGAGAGAGAGGCACTTGACAGCAGTGTCTGATGTGTGCCCACTGCCACACCAGCATAAGAAATGTGTAACTGAACCTATACACCTATAATAGTTGCTGTTCTATCTATAATTTATTTCTCCAAGGCTAATTCCTTTGGGTCTTGGGATGAACAACCTTGCCTGTCATAGAGACACTATGGGCCTCGTTTTCAAAAGAGAAAAAAACTTTCAAAAAGTGTCATAGAGCAACATTTGAACAGATTTATTTATTTATTTATTTATTCATTCATTTATTTATTACATTTATATCCCGCGCTTTCCCACCCAAGGCAGGCTCAATGCGGCTTACACTGTAAAAGGAGTACAGAATATTGTTAGAGACGGTAAAGTTAAGTATACCAGAATAATAGATGAGATGAGTAGGTAGAAATAGGCAATAGAAAGGGAGTAAGGAGGGAGATGTAGTCTGGGTCAATGTCATTATCATGTGGGTATGTGTTAGGTAGATTCTCAAAACATCCAAACTGGAATTGTTGAAACCTATTTTCCAGACATTTATCTATGCATTTTGCCAGGAGTGCATCCAAATCACAAGAGGTGTGTTTTGGGGAGCATTGTAGAGGCAGGATTAGGGTGGGCTCAGGGCGTCCCTAACACTTGGACATTTTACAGAGGAAAAAGAGAGATATGTGGGGAGAACGTATGTGGAAGATATTGAACACTGCTGTCACTATTGAAAAGATGGGGAATGGAATGAAGTGCACTGTGATCACTATTTGTTGAAATATATTGACATACTTTCACTAACAATGCCTATATGAGTACATCCTTTGCCATCTGGCTCAGCTGCTAGCGATAGGATGGTTTCTCCTGTGTGCTCGATATCTTCCTCCTGTACCTCTGCTCTCTCTACAAGAGATTGACTGTGTGTTAGTGTGAAGTTATAGAGCATGCAGCATGCCATTAATATTTGCTATACTTTGTCTAGCTTATAAAGCAGTATCCCCCCCCCCCCCATCAGTCCAGGAACCAGAAGTGGCTTTTGAGGTCAAAGGTCCTCTCAATGATTGCCCTGGTTTGGTGGTGGGACTTACTATAGCATTCCTAAACATCTGTGTAGGGTGCCATTATGGGGGTCATGAATCACTTTCTTTGAATGATTATCTCCTATATTAGATATTCAATGTCAATGCCTAAATAACTAATTGGGCAAGTTGGAATGCATAACATGCAGTACTAACTATGCCTGATTAGTTATCTACATACCGACACTGATTATCAGCTGTACCTGGATAACTTCTAGTGACCTGCAAAGATACAGATATTCAATGCTGGTAACTGGATTAAGCCCAGTATGGAATATCCTGGTGCATTTCAGCCCACAATGGTCAATGTTTTAAAATATGTTTCATATTGCTTCAATCTACGTTTTGAGATCCTGCCAGATATTTGTGACCTAGATTGGCCACTAATAAGATACTGGATGCCATGGACCTTTTATTTTATTCTACAAGTAAATCACAGTTCAGATTGTACAAAGCAGTAATACTTTAAGCATATGCAGACACACTTGATGTGCCCTCTGTCAGACTAAGACTTTAATTCTCAAGCTATTCTCTATCACTCTGAAACCAGACTAAGACTTAATCTCATCACCTTCCTTTAGATCACCTTGCCTCTCGGAAAGGGTAGCACAATTATACCATGGTCCTAATCCAAGTATACCATACTTATTTATTTACATCACTTGATATACCACACTTATGAAAAAGATGCCAATTTTTGTTCTGCTTTCATGGATGAAAGGCGGGGGGGGGGGGGGGGGGGAAGGTGGGAGTAGGACCACAGAAAGCAAATGCTAATGGGAATGGATGTGTGGTAGACCAGGACAGATTCTCAAAAGATTGTGTTTGTGAGAAGCTAGCTAAACTAATAAATAAACAAAGCAATGGAGTCTGATGGGATACATCCAAGCATACTCAAGGAACTCTGAAAAGTTCTGGCAGCTCCATTGTTTGACCTTTACAATGCTTCCTTAGAGTCTGGAGTGGTCCAGGGGGGGGGGGGGGGGCTGGAGAAGGGCAGATATGGTCCCTCTGCACAAGAACGGAAGTAAGGAGGAGGTTAGGAATTACCGGCCTGTTAGTCTGACCTCAGTGGTGAGTAAACTCATGGAAACACTTCTAAAGCAGAGGATTGTGAGGTTTCTAGAATCAACTGGACTGGAGGACCCAAAGCATCAAGGTTTCGCTAGAGGCAGGTCTTGTCAGACAAATCTGATTAATTTCCTTGACTGTGTGACCAAACAGTTGGACATAGAAGAGGCGCTAGATGTGATGTACTTGGATTTTAGCAAAACCCGTGACACAGTTCTGCATAGCAAAGCCTTTGACACGGTTCTACATAGGCAACTGATAAATAAACCGAGTGCCCTCGGTATGGGCCCTAAAGTGACTGACCAAGTTAAAAACTGGTTAAGTGAAACGAGACAGAAAGTAGTGGTAAATGGATTTTGCTCCAAGGAAAAGGATGTTATCGGTGGTGTACTGCAGGGATCAGTCCTTGGGCCTGCTCTTTTTAACATCTTTGTGAGTGATTGCGGAAGGACTGTCTGCTAAGGTTTGTCTCTTTGCAGATGATACCAAACTTTGTAATAGAGTAGACACCCCAGAGGATATCAATAGCATGAGGGGGGATCTAGTGAAGCTTGGAGAATGGTCCAGAAATTGGCAACTAAGATCTAATGCTCAAAAATGCAGGGTCATGCGCTTGGGTTGCAAAAATTCAAGGTAACTGTATAGTATAGGGGGGTGAAGTACTTCTGTAAACAAAAGAAAAGTGGGACTTGGGGGTAATCGTATCTGATGATCTTAAGGTGGCCAAACAAATAGAAAAAGTGACAGTCAAAACCAGAAGGATGCTTGGGTGCAAAGGGAGAGGAATGATCAGCAGGAAAAAAGAAATGATATTGCCCTCGTATAAGTCTCTGGTGAGGCCCCATTTAGAATACTGTGCGTAGTTCTGGAGACTACACCTTCAAATATATAAACGGGATAGATACAGTTCAGAAGGTGGCTACAAAATTGGTTATTGGTCTCTGTCATAAGGCATATAGGGACAGATTTGTAGACATCAGCAAGTATACTCTGGAAGAAAGGCAGGGGAGAGGGGATATGAAAGGGACATATAAATATCTCCAAGAGGTAAGCCTTTTTTGAATGAAGGAAAACTCTATAATTAAAGGGCATAAGATGAAGTTAAGAGGTTATTGGCTCAGGAGTAATCTACTGAAATGCTTTTTCACAGAAAGGGGTGGTGGATGCGTAAAATATCGTAACATAGTAGATGATGACAGATAAAGACTTGTACAGTCTATCCAGTCTGTCCATCAAGATAAACTCATTTCATATGGTATGTGATACTTCATACGTATACCTGGTCTTGATTTGTCCTTGCCATTTTCAAGGCATAGACCTTAGAAGTCTGCCCAGCACCATTCTTGTTCTCAAACTTCTGAAGCTGAATCTGTCCAGCCACGATCAGTGTACAGACCATAAAAGTTTGACCAGTACTAGCTTTGCTTCCCAATTACCAGTGTTGCTTCCTAATCTCCACTAAGCTCCATTCCTTCTAGACAGGATTCCTTTGTGTTTATCCCACACATTTTTTAATTCCATTATCGTTTTCATCTCCACCTCTCTCCCCCCCCCCCCCCCCGCATGAGGGCATTCCAGGTATCTACCACCCTCTCAGTGAAAAAAAATACTTCCTGACATTTTTCCTAAGTCTGCCCCCTTTCAACCTCAAGTCATGTACTCTAGTTCTAGTGCCTTTTCATTTCTGAAAAAGGTTTGTTTGTGGATTAATATTTATAAAATATTTGATCATCTGCTCAGATCTCTCCTGTTTCTCCTTTCCTCCAGGATATACATGTTCAGGTCAGTAAGTCTTACCTTTACGTCTTGCAATGCAAATCACATAACATTTTCATCGCTTTTCTTTGAACCACTTCAAGTCTTTTTACATCCTTAGTAAGATACGGCATCCAAAACTGAACACAATACTCCAGGTGGGGCCTCACCAACGACTTGTAGAGGGGCATCAACACCTCCTTTCTTCTACTGGTTATACCCCTCTCTATGCAGCCTAGCATCCTTCTGGCCATGGCCACAACCTTGTTGCACTGTTTCGTCACCTTCCGACCCTCGAACATCATCACCCCAAGGTCCTTCTCTTGATCCAAGCTTACTAATCTCTCCTCTTCTATCTGGTAAATCTCTTTTGGATTTCTGCAACCCAAATCCATCACTCTGCACTTCTTGGCATTAAGTTTTAACTCAAATAAAACAAGTACTCCACTGCTATTTTCTAATTACATTTATTATTCCACATCTGAATCATCCCAACAATATGAGGCTACCGTGCAACTCACTTACACACACCATTCACATCTTCAACCACTCTATCCAAGTATAATTATGTGTGATACATCTATTCTGCAATATACATTATATGAAATGAATACAATGTTGTTAATATTTTAACTTATGCAAAAAAGATATTTCTCGCACATTTATGGAACACATTTATGTCATCATATCAGATCTGGAAGAATCTTTGTAATATAGAATTTGTGACACTCTATGCCAGCCTCAAATGCCATACCCAGCTCCATCACAGCAGTATGCAGGTCCCTGGAGCAGTTGTTAGTGGGTGCAGTGGACGTCAGCCAGGTGGACCCAGGGCCATCGCCCCCCACCTGTCACACTTGTGGTGGTAAATGGGAGCGCTCCAAACCGCCCCCAAAACCCATTGTACCCACATGTAGGAGCCCCCCTTCAGCCATAAGTGCTATGGTAATGGTGTAGAGTTGTGGGCAGTGGGTTTTGGGGGGGCTCAGCACCCAAGGGAAGGGAGCTATGGACTTGGGAGGTATTTTAATTTTTTTTAATTGTTACAAGTGCCCCCTAGGGTGCCCGGTTGGTGTCCTGGCATGTGAGGGGGACCAGTGCACTACGAATCCTGGCCCCTCCCACGACCAAATGCCTTGGATTTGTTTGTTTTTGAGCTGGGTGCCTTTGGTTTCCATTATTGCTGAAAAATGAAACCGCCCAGCTCAAATCCGCACAAATCCGATGCATTTGCCCGACACAAACCGTATTATCGAAAAAAAGATGGACGCCCATTTTTTTCGAAAATACGGTCTGTCCTGCCCCGTCACTTATCCGTTCTCAGAGATAGACACCCATGGAGATGGGTGTTCGCATTCGATTATGCCCCTCCATGTATCCTGTATATAAAACTTCTACTATTGACCCAACACGGGCCGTGTTTCAGCACTAAGCGCCTGCGTCAGGGATTGTTTGATTCAGATTATCTAAGAAAGGAACACCCGCTGAAAACAGAGTTCAGATGGAACTCAACTTTAATCCAAGCAAAACAATGGAGATGGAACTCAACTGTAATCCAAGCAATTGAAGAAGCTATGATTCTGAGTATAGAAAGTAGGCACATTGTGCATTGTTTTGCTTGGATTATAGTTGAACAACTCCTGATGCAGGCACTTAGTGCCGAAACATGGCCCGTGTCGTGTCAATGGTACAAGTTTTATATACAGAGTACATGGTGTGCAAATTAAAGGTTTTGTCCTGTTTGTGAAGGCTCCTAGTGCTTCTATCTTTGTTAATATAGAACTTGATCATTTATATTTTCCAATTTTGATAATTACCTTTCAGTTGGGAATTTGGGAAAATAAATCCCTGAATCTCCACTGGCAGGGGAAGAAAGCAGGGACAATGATTACTGCCCATACATTCTAGTATGATATCCTCATAGGAACATATTCTGGTCCCCTTAACATTCTATTAGTTTTCAGTTTCTAGCTTTTACTGATGTGAAAGCATTTGATGTAAACATGTTTGCATTTTCCCTATTTTTGACCCTCCATTCCTTTTTCAGGAAATGTTCAAGAAAACTCAGCTAGCAGAGAAAAATATTTTGAAGTCATTTTCTTTAATTTAAATAGCTCAAATAACTTCTTACTTTGAATACACCTAAAAAAGCTTTTGCTTCCAAGGAAAGCTTCTTTTCAAAATCTCTTTGTCTTGACAGTTTTAAAGTAGCTACATTTGCTTCAAACTACTGTCTACTATTCTCTTAAAATTATTTCACTAGACATTGCTCAAGGTCAACAAAGTCAGTGTAAGACCACCCTGCTTGGGGGTTTCCTCTCAACACAACAGTGTGCTGACTCCCTCAGCTGAAAAATGTCATCCGCCACCTTTCATATTTATGGTGACTTATAAACAGGAAGCACAGTCTTGTCCACAACTTTGTAACTTTTTCATATTTTAAATCCTTTCTGGAAAAAAAAATTAGCAGGACATTTAGAACAGCCGCCTTTCACTTATGTGCCAAAATAAATATTACTAAACAAGTAAGGCACACAGAACAAATCAAGATCTGAATGCTAATTTGTCTACTAAAAAGCAGTACTCCACTAATAGGAGATTAATGGCATATTTAATGTTTGAATTTGGAGGTTTTGTTGGCAAATTACTATTAAATGATATAGGAATAGTGGTATTAAAAAAAGGAGCATTTATGTTACACCCAGGATTAAATTTGTAAACATGAAAGATAATGTATTTACTTCAAAAAAAATGTTTTGCTTTGCTACTGAGAGGGAAATAAAAATTAAAGGGTTGATATTCAAAAGTGATTTAATCAGCCAAGAAACAGCTCCTGGCTGGTTTATTCACTTATGTGGGGCTATCTGCTGCTATTTAGTGGCATTTAACTGGTTAATGCTGCTGGATATCACCACAGACTGCTAAACTCAAAGCTGGCTGTTTTGTGGGTAGTCCATGGGCAGAGTTAGCACTTATGCAGTTAAGAAGTGCCTATGTTTAATGTTTAAATCAGACAACATAAAAGTCAGTCCTATCTTTGAGCTCCTTTCACCAAACCATGGTAGTGACTCCTGTGTGGCAAATGAGACAAAGCCCATAGAAACTGAATGGGCTTTGTCGCATTTGCTGCTCTGGGAATCACTACCATGGCGTGGTAAAAGGAGCCCTTTAGCAGTGTTGCTGAGTATTGCACTTAACCACATAAGACATAGCCAGACACATAAACTTGAAAATTCAATGCTGTTGCCCAACATGGCCTGGCATTGAATATCCAGGAATAATGCTGTCTAAAAAAAAAAAAAAAATGCTCACTGCTGGCTAAAAAAATGCTCACCACTGCTGGCTGAATATTGAACCCTAATTAAATAATTTCATAAAACAGAACACTTAAAAAAAATAAGAGAGCAAGTCACGGCTTAATCTGATGTAATTTCACTGCCCTCTCTTCACTCATGCAAATTGCATTTGTATGGAAGGCTGACCTCTATTGGTAGTACCACAAGACTACTGCCAGGGTCAGTGGGCACCATTTTACACCAGATCCAGATGAGGTGGGAGTAGAAGGGGACTGTTCATACCCTGCCTACTAGACCACCAGGATGGCCCCTGGGTAAGCTCTGGGGGTTCTTTGGGGGGTCGAGTAGGTGGGAGGAGCATTGGGGAGTTTCACTGTTGGGTGGGGGGAGCAGAAGGTGGGGTGCTGAGGTGAGGGGAGATAGGAATGTTAGAGTAAGGAGTATCAGAATCAGGGGGAGATGGGACATTCGTTAGCCCACTTAGGATGGAGGTGTGAGTGAGGAGCTCCCATGAACCAGAAGTTTTTAGTACACAAAACACCATTTTTCAACATATTCACCTAATTACTGTGTCTCAGTATGCTACAATCAAAGCTTGGAAATTCACCTTGAATTTATCAGCAAAATGGCCAAAACCCGATCCTCCTCTGCCAACAAAGTCAGGCACGAGCCCCCACTGAGGTGAGCAGCATGGCTGAATTAGCATACCAATTAAGGGGAAGGGAAGTGAAATGGGACTTGATATACCGCTTTTCTGTGGTTTTTGCAACTACATTCAAAGCGGTTTACATAGTATATACAGGTACTTATTTCAACCTGGGGCAATGGAGGGTTAAGTGACTTGCTTAGAGTCACAAGGACAAGCAGGTATCCATGGTATTATCCAAAAGTATGACAGATAAAGGAGAGCAAGTCAGAACTTACCTTACTTCATGGATTGCTGCTTTGGATTCTTGTCTTGGGATCTTGAGAAGAAATATATACTCATCAATGAAGCAGCCTCCAATCAAAGGATGAACTGGAAGGCCCTGCATGCAATGTATGCTGGATGATCATGGTAATTGTAACTGCTGTAACTTATGGATATTGGGCCTCTATGAAGGAACATTAGGTACTGATCCAATTCATTTTTTAGAGTAATGTGTACCTGCTACTCTGAATATTCAGTTTAACCATCCTTTCAGAATTGAAAGAGCTCAAGTCCCTTTGTGCCCATCGTTGGGGACTTCCAAGCCAAATCTATTAGTCCTTAAAGTACTGAGATACCCTCAGGTAGTGGTTATTCTTGAAAAAGTGAGATCCTTGCAGAAGATTACATGTAAAAGCCAAAATATTTATATTGCTACTGATTATATCAAGATTACAGCAGAAAAGTGCAAACGGTTTTGGCATTACATCAACATTTCAAAGCCATCAATGGGTTACTGGATCTCGAGAAAATGAAGATTATCCTTAATAACAGAACTAAAACTTATCTGGAACCTAGCAATTTGGAAAAGTATATACCTGAGCAAGAAGCTTTGATACAAATGACCTCCTGATTGATGAATAAGTGGCTATGCAATACACTGCTCACTTCTATGTTAGGGTGATTTGTCATTCTTTGCACTTATAATGTTGCTGTATAACAAATTTTTGTCCTTAACTTTATATTTTGATGTTAAGTATATTCCTGATATGCTGGTTTGTGATGCTCATCATGATACTTCTTCCTGTGGGTTCTATCCCTCTTATGGGTGACTTTTTAACCCCCCTCATGGTTAGGATTATAGCTAGTTTCTATAGGGTTAGGGTGGGATGGGTGTTTATGTGGGTGGTTGGTTGGGTGGGATTGTTTGTCTGGATACACTTGTGGTTTTATGATTGCTTTCTGTTTTTCTTAAATAACATGGGAGACAAGCATTTTTCTCATTTGTAGTGAAGAAACTGTTAAAACCCTTGAACAACAATATTATGAGAAGTCTAATAACTCTTTGCATTTTCAACTTCAGGAATTGAAATTTCAGTATAATACACTTGTTTCGGAAAGAGCAGGTTTACTGCTTTTAAAAGAAAATACTATGTACTAAAAACATTGTAATTATATAGAGAATAAGCATAAAGTTGATAAAATACGTTATTAAGGCTGGTGAAACCTTCTATACAGATCCAAACTCAATTGAAGATCAGTTTTGTATTTTTTATGAACAGCTCTATACATCAGGCACTAGCTAGCCCTACTACTGACCAATTGCAAGCATCTTTGAATCACTTATTACCTCCACAATTGACACAAACTGAACTTCAGAACTGAAACTGCCTCATTTGCAGTTCAGAGATGTATAATGCCATCAAAGGCCTTAGATCCCACTAAGCTCCAGTACATGATGGTTTCACCACAGAGTTTTACCAAGCTTCTCAGGGATTTCTATCACCTAAATTATATCAATCCTTTGACACACACACTCTAGTGCGGAAACATTCATGGAAGCAGTAATTGTGTTTTTTTCAAAACCAGGCTGTGACCCGTTGCTTAACAAAAAATTACAGACCTATTTTGCTGATTAATTATGACTGTAAAATCTACTCAAAAATATTAGCTGATAGATTGGCTAAATTGACGCTACATCTTATCCATCCTTCACAATGTGTCTTAACTACTTTAAAACTTTTGTGGTGTTAAGCGGTATATCAAATGAATAAATCAAATCTAACATGGGCTTTTCCTGTGCACTAACTCCCGGATTCTATATAGCGCGCCTAGAGATCCATACCAAAATCTAGGCATATTCTATAACAACATGCATAAGTTAATTGGCTTAACAAGCCCAGCATTTAACAAGCAATAATGAACACTAATTGACAATAATTAGAATTTATTTATTTATTTATTGCATTTGTATCCCACATTTTCCCACCTATTTGCAGGCTCAATGTGGCTTACATAGTTTTGTTATGACATTGTAATTCCAGGGTATCAGATACAATTAGTGATGTGCAGAGATTAAGTCAGGGAAGAAAGAAGGAAGTGATAGGGTTAAGTATAGAAGGTGGACTTTCATAGCTGGGTGGGTTGGTGAAGTGGATTAGTGAGGTTATAGGTTCTCTTTGTAGGCCTTGTTGAAGAAGTATGTCTTCAGAGATTTGCAAAAGTTGGTTATTTCATCGATTGATTTCAGGTCTGTAGGTAGTGCATTCCATAACTGCGTGCTCATGTATGAGAAGGTAGTGGCATGCATCAGCTTGTATTTTAGTCCTTTACAGCTGGAGAAGTGCAGATTGAGAAATTTGCGGGATGATCTTGTGGCGTTTCTGGGAGGTAGGTCCACAAGGTTTAGCATGTAGATTGGGGCATCTGCGTGAATGATTTTGTGTACAGTCATGCAGATCTTGAACGCAATGCATTCCTTAAGTGGGAGCCAGTGAAGTTTCTCTCTTAGGGGTTGTGCACTTTCATATTTAGTTTTTCCAAATATAAGTCTGGCAGCAGTATTCTGGGCTGTTTGGAGTTTTTTGATGGTCTATTCTTTGCATCCAGCGTACAGTGCGTTGCAGTAGTCCAGATGGCTTATTACCATTGATTGTACCAGGGTACGGGAGATGTATTTCGGGAAGAAGGGTTTTAATCGTTTGAGTTTCCACATGGCGTGGAACATCTTTTTCGTCGTATTCTTCACATGGGTATCGAGAGAGAGGTTTCGATCAATGGTAACTCCAAGAATTTTCAAGTTTTGTGAGACAGGGAGAGCGCAGTATAGTGTGATTATGGTGGAGAAGTTTTTTGTGTTGTGTTGTGAGGTGAGTACAAGACATTGTGTTTTTTCTGCGTTAAGTTTTAGTTGGAATGCATCAGCCCAATTGTGTACGATTTGGAGGCTTTGGTTGATCTCGTTGGTGATTTCATTTAGATCATGTTTAAACAGGATATAAATTGTGACATCGTCTGCATATATGTAGAGGTTGAGGTTTTGATTGGCTAGAAGTTTGGCTAAAGGCATCATCATTAAGTTAAATAAGGATGGTGAGAGGGGGGGATCCTTGGGGAACTCCACCTTCAGGTATCCATGGGGGTGATCTGTCCGCATTCATAGTTACTTGGTAGGATCTTGTGGTCAGAAATCCTTTGAACCATTTGAGAACTGTGCCTCCTACTCCGAAGTATTCTAGTATATGTAGTAGTATTTATGCACACAACTCAGTGAGCATATTCTATAATGAATGGCACATAAATTCTAATGTGTGGAGTTCAAAAGGGGCATGGCTATGGGCAGGGAAATTGACATTTTGTGGGCATTCCAAATTTACGCACACAGTTATAGAATATGGTCCAGTGTACTTAAATTTACATGTAGAGATTTAGGCCACATTTTCATTGACCTAAATGGATGCACGTTGTTTAGGCACTAGAATTTTCACCTAAGCATATTCTATATACCACGTCTAAATATATAGTCGCTGCTTATAGAATACACTTAGGCAGAAATCATTACTGCATGGATTTTTTAGGCGCCATATATAGAATCTGACCATAAGCCCAGATGTAATGCGACACTTCTCAGGGCATTTGTTTTTTTAATTTGCAGGTCATGTGTCTGAGTTAATAGACTTACCACCCAGAAACGCCAAAAGATCATCCCGAACTTTCCTCAACCTCCACTTTCCCAATTGCAAGGGCTTGAAATTCAAGACGCTACACTCGTCAACCTTTTCTCACATGAGTACGCAGTTTTGGAATACACTGCCGCGCAACTTAAGAACGATCCACGAGCAAGCTTCCTTCCGCAGATTATTGAAGACCCATCTTTTTGAAAAAATTTACGGAAAGAGCCAAAACACATAAAGTCCACACTTACTGTTCATTAATGCATCATACATCCACTTCTGAACTCTCATCCCCCATAATCTCACATCACTCATACCTTTACTCACAGAAATATGTATACCATATGTTTTTTATGCCTTAATATTGCCCTCTAAGCTCCCATTGTCTCCTTCCAATGTTTCAATGTATGTGTTCCATTGTTACATTCCTTAACGACACCTCGATTGTCTCGCATAACTCTGCACAATGTAATCCATAACCAATTTGTAACAAATTGTATTTCCATTATTCATTTCATATTGTAAGCCACACTGAGCCCGCAAAAAGGTGGGAAAATGTGGGATACAAATGCAATAAAAAAAAAAATATTGTCATTAGCGCATGGCACCTGCATAACATTAATGTGGGAAAAGTCTTTAACAAGTAATTACAATGCCTCAGTTAAACCTCATTGGCTATAATAATGCCTCTGCGCAAAGCTTTGCGTAGTAACATTAATGTGGGAGCACTTGCTACCTCCTATTTTGGAGATGCTAAATAAATAAAAACAGAAATACTCACTCTCTGCCCATGACACACCCCCTCAGAATTTGTTTTTAATTGTAACGTAAGGTTTACAACATTAAGATAGACAAAATAGTGCAAAAAGCTTTAACACATTTTACAGTAACCTGTTCTTTCATGCTAATGATGTATTAAGTGCTTGGCACCCTTTAGTAGAAGAGTCCCTTAGATTGTAAATCTTTTTAGGTAGTGGAATTCCTTCACTACCTGCTTGGATTTGAAAAGACAAATAATCAAGAATGAATCTGAAAATCCAGCAATATTGTAAAAAGTAGCTCATATTAGTTGGATGGTGTAATGTGACAAAAACAAAAATCCAGGGTGAGTACAACAAGGAGAGCATAAATATGTGATCAGGAAGGACAACACAGAGGAGCATGTCACTAACTACTTATGCAAGTAGCTTTATATGTAAACCAAACTAGAAGTAGAAAATGCTATTGTAGATTTAGCTTGTGCCTTTTTGAGTTGTAGTTCAAAGTGAGGTACAGTAGGTACTTTTCCTGTCCCTGGAGGGCTTACATTGTAACTTTGTCCCTGCAGCAACAGTATATCCTTGAACCTACCCCCATCTCAAACTTCCCTCCCCTTACTCTGGACTCAGCCCGGGGTTCTCTGGTAGACTAATGGCATGGAACAAGAGCAGTCCTCCCCCTCTCCTGACCCATTTGGCTCTGGGCTTCAAAATGACATTAATGGTAGCAATCAGTAATCTTGTGGTAATACAATCAAGGGTCATATTTTCATATAAAGTCAATCGCTCCTTATATGGAAGCATGACCCTAAGTGGCATTACCACATGATTATTGCTAGGAGTTATTGGCACCATTTTGAAACCCAGATAAAAAAGGGAAGAATTAGAGAGAGACACCTCCTGTTCTGTACTACTAAACTACCAGGGAACCCCTGAGTGACTCCCAGAAAGGTGAGTTTGAGCCTGCTGTTAGGGGTGGGGGGTCTGCTGTAGGGTAGGAAAATTCTGTACAGGGTTCTATTATTGGTAGGGCTGATGTTGAATGATTGTGGCACCAAGGGGTGTTGGGAGATGGTTCACCCATCATTGTGAAAGTTGTAGCTTGATCTACTACCCCCATACCTGTGGTTTTCTCTACTTTGGGTCAGTGCCTTTGCTATTGGTCTTCCAGTAGCACAGCTGCACTTAATGCCACCTCTTGAGTTGGCATGAAGTGCAGCTATGCTATCAGCTGGTCATAATGGCTAGCATTTGGTGCCAGCCCTCATGTTAGCTGTCTAAGCTCCAGCCCTGACATGGACATGACTTACCCCTACCTGTGTTTATGAGATTCTTGATATAAGGATAAGGATAAAGGGTAATGCATTTGATATACAGTCTTTTCTGTGGTATAACTTAAGTGGTTTACATATTTATTTATTTTCAGTATTTATATACTGAATAGATCTAAACAGTTTGCAGTTTTGTTTTTCAGGTACTGGTACTGCCCCTAATAGGCTTAAAATCTAGTATTGTATTGTACCTGGGGTAATGGAGGGCTAAGTGACTTGACTGGGGTCACATAGAGCTGCAGAGGGAATATACCTGGCTTTCCAGGATCTCAACCCACTACTGACTGCTAGGCAATAGTGGGAATTGAACCCAGTTCCCAAGGTCCACAACCCACTGCACTAACCATTACACCACTCCTCCACTGCATACAGGTACAGTAGGTATTTTCTTTCTTTGTTTTCCTACTGGGCTCACAATCTAAGTTATGTGTCTGGGGCAATGGGGAGTTAAGTGACTCGCTCAAGGCCACAAGCAGGCACAGTGGGAATCTAACCCCATTCCCCCAGTTCCCAGCATACTCTGTTAACCATTAAGCTGTTTTTATTTTTAGCATGTTAGCCATTAGTACATGACACACACCTGCACGCAAGTTTGGCAATGCAGTGCATCTGTAAAGGCAAAATAGAGCTTAATAAGAGGTTATAAGTACATTTATTCAGAAACTCAACATGGCCATGTTTTGCCCTCAGGTTGCGTCAAAGGTAAACCATCACATAAACCTATCCATTTCAATAAGGCCCAAGGTGTGGTAAGTGCATAGCACATATGGCAAACAAATGCCCGGAATCTGCCTTGCATTTAGTGCACAAGGTAGATATTATATAGGTCCATGCCCCAAGCATTGCAGATAGTGCTACCTACTGAGGTATGGAGCACAGGTTCTGGCACAAAAATCCAAATAAGGATGCCACCACACTGAATATCTCATCCTGGCATGATCATGTCTCCCCACTAGCAGCCAACCTCTAGCATATACCCACCAAGATCAACTCCCCACCCCCAACAATCCAAGCCCATTCACCCCTAACCCCCTGGACCTCTTCTATTCACCCAGTTGTATCCATTCTAGTCTAGTAGAATGGGGCTGAAGCCGTCTGCCTCTACTCCAACTCCTTCTTGCTCTGGGGTTCAAAATAGTGGATATGGTCTCTAGCAATCTAACAGATTCCTTGGCAGGTTCTCTGGTTTTGATATATTTCAAAAAGTTTTAACTAAGTTTTGATTCCTTGGCAAAGTTCTTTAAAACATCTTTTCTTACACTCTTTGGTCTCATTACTGCTGCACATTTAGCTTGCCAGCATTTATTCTCCTTCCTCCTATCCTCATTTAGGTTTGCTTTCCATTTATCAAAAGATACTTTTTTTATCCTTTAATAACCTCTTTTACCTCATTTAACCATGTTGGCAGCTATTTGGCCTTTCTTTGTTCTTTTTTAATATGTGCAATTTATTTTTTCAGAGCTTACAGAATGGTATTTTTAAGCAATCTCCTGCTGTTAACCCATTTGACTGTTCTTTTTAAACCACATTTTTCATTTTATATTAGTCTTCTTTTAAGAAGGATAATTTTAAAAGGCATTTATTGGGAAAGGCAGTATACTTGTTGTGGACATGTTTCTTTTATTAATAAAACTGCTCTTAAACTTGCATGTGTAGAGCCTATATCAAGGTATTTCCATAACAGGACACCCACTAAAGGCACTGATTATGGCACCTACTACATTTCAAGACTACTGTATAAAGAAAAGTAGCTGCCTATTTTTCCTTATAGAATACTAGAGCAAATGGCCAAAAAACATACTGCAAAGTGAAATCACTTACACCAGCTGTAAATGCCTCTGCTGAGGTGTGCTAGAACATGCATATATTATAGCATTCAATCATTTACCTGAGTACTTGTACACCCCACCCATGCTCCACCCAAACTTTACCCTTGTGCATGCTGAGCACCAAAGTGTGCGTCAACATAGTGCATACTTTTTAGTAGTCCCTCAGGTAGTCTGAATTACCTTGAAACCACTATCCCTGCCTACAGAGGAGGTGAGAAGGGAGGGGTGGCGCTGAAGGGACAGGAACCAGGAAGTATAAAGGGCAGAGCCAGAGTGGGGATAAGGAGGTCCAAGGAAGGAAGAGTTGAAGCCCCATCAAACGCCTTTACTGCATACTTCTAGCTACTGTGACCTGGCTGGGATAAGCCAATGTTATTTGAAGACTAGTGAGTCTTGTTCTGAGGTCTGGCTGCATCCAGACCTGGAAATCCAGAGAGAGAGAGAGAGAGAGAGAGAGAGAGAGAGAGAGAGAGAGAGACTTATAAACTGTGTTTGGGATGTGGCAGTCACAGGTCATACACTGTTTGGGCCCATGCCAAGACTTTTCTCCCTTTAAGTAAAGATACTTTACCTTAGTTCCTGGGCCTGTGAAGTAACAGGCCTCAGATTTAAGTTAAAACACTTATTTCATGTTTACAACTTTGTCCAGCTATGTTATTGTGAAGACCCACTCTCACCCCTCCCCCCCATTCTATAACAGGTCAACTAATGTTATGCATCAATCTTTCATGTAAGTTATAGAATACTATAGCACATACTCACATGACTGTTACAGTTCTATGCATAGAAGTATTCTATAATCTTAGTGCATTACTTGCTTAGCACATAAATGCAAGGGGGCATTCACAGGGGGAGGCATATGTCGGCACATAAGCATGCCCAACATTTATGTATATAACTTACCAAATACTGTAAGATACATGCTAAATTGTTGTATTTAGGTGCATGCATTTATACCTGCTAGTGACGTGGAGGGGCATTTTCGAAAGAAATGTCTAAGTCAGAATTTGGACGTTTTACAAAGATGTCCAGATCCCAAAGCGGGGAGAAGGTCATTTAAAAAAAAGATGGACGTCCATCTTTTGTGTTCGAAAATATTGTGGACGTCCTTGGATTTGGACATTTTGCGATTTGGATCTCTTTGATTTTCAGCCAAGTCTTAGGAATGCCCAAGTCCCACCTTGAACATACCTCTGATACGCCCCCTTGAGATTTGGACGTCCTTTCGATGGACTTCTGAGAAAGACGTCCAAAATGCAGTTTCGATTATACCGATTTGGACGTTTCTGTGAGATGGAAGTCCAAATGCCGATTTATGTCACATTTGGATGTTCATCTCTTTTGAAAATGAGCCTGAGAGTATCTTAATAAATATTGGGAGATAAAGGCCTGAATGGTCTGTCCAGTCTGCCCAACAAGGTGGCCAGAGACATGGTGTAAGTGGGTGCACCTAAATGTTGGTGGAAAAATGGCAACTTTCACTAGAATTCTATAATGGAATCTGGGTACCCAGATGTCATGATAGAATTATGCCCAAATTCTATATATAGCACCTAGAATTGCAGGCATTAAATTGGATGCATGCTCAATTTAACATGCATACTTAATTGAGTTATGAGTCAATCAGGACTGAGAATTGGTGATAACAACCAATTATCAGCACTTGATCCTAATCCTAGTCTATTCAGACACTTTTATACCGCTTATAACCATAACTTCAAAGCAATTTACAATCAAGAAGATATCTTAATGAGACATGAATTACAATCCCTGTCCATCAAAGGTAGTGCAGCAGGCAAGTATGGGCCTTATAGAAGGCGCCACAAAAAAGTATCCAACATCCCGTTTCTAGGCTAGAAAAGAGTAACTGGCTAGATCCATGTCAATCTGGATTCAGACCTGGTTATGGAACAGAAATGGTCCTCGTATCCATCCAGGAGCTTAGTCAAGATTGGGAGGCGGGGCTGGTGGTTGGGAGGCGGGGATAGTGCTGGGCAGACTTATATGGTCTGTGCCAGAGCCGGTGGTGGGAGGTGGGGATAGTGCTGGGCAGACTTATACGGTCTGTGCCAGAGCCGGTGGTTGGGAGGCGGGGCTGGTGGTTGGGAGGTAAGGATAGTGCTGGGCAGACTTATACGGTCTGTGCCTGTGCCAGAGCCGGTGGTTGGGAGGTGGGGCTGGTGGTTGGGAGGCGGGGATAGTGCTGGGCAGACTTATATGGTCTGTGCTCTGTAGAACACAGGTACAAATCAAAGTAGGGTATACACAAAATTAGCACATATGAGTTATCTTGTTGGGCAGACTGGATGGACCGTGCAGGTCTTTTTCTGCCGTCATCTACTATGTTTCTATGTACTATGTTAGATGATCTTCACAGAAACCGAGACAAGGGATTCGCCTCGATGTTAGTACTGCTAGATTTCTCAGCAGCTTTTGACACTGTGGATCATGATATCTTGCTAGTACGACTGACAGAAACAGGTGTCAATGAAACAGTACTCGCCTGGTTCAGATCCTATCTATCAGACAGGCAACAATCCATAATGTTTGGCAACAATTCATCACCACCATGGACACTGACCTGCAGGGTACCACAAGGATCGATACTGTCACCTATTCTGTTCAATATCTACCTCAAGCCACTAGCTGAGCTGATTCGGTCAATGGAGACTCAGTTCTACATCTGTGCAGATGATGTGCAGCTACTCATACCCATTGAATCTGACTTACCTACAGCCTTGAATAAACTGATTACCTGTCTAACATCAATTCAAGAATGGGCTAAGCTCAACAAACTTTGCCTGAAGCCAAGTAAAACCAAGCTTCTCTGGATCCCTAACACAAGTGTATGCATACCTGACATCGAAATCCCTTTTGGGAAGTATGAACTCCCCCTCAAATCTCAAGTCAGGAACCTTGGAATACAGCTAGATTCAACAGTACTCTGATTCCCCAAATCAATGCAACCTTCAAGATCTTCTACTATTTGTGACAGCTACGCTGTCTTTCTCCTTACATCGAGAAGGTAAATCTTATCCCAGTTGTGCATGCCATGGTAACATCAAGACTGGATTACTGCAATGCATTATACAATGGTCTGACTACAAAGGGCCTGCACCAGCTCCAGTTGATTCAGAATGCAGCAGCAAGACTTATAGAAGGATACAAGTGACGTGACCATATCACACCATTTTTGCAAAAACGTCATTGGCTACCAGTACAATACAGGGCTAAATTTAAAACTCTATGTCTGATCTTCAAGGCCCTGAAAGGAAATGGCCCTGAGTATCTAAAGAATAGGATGATCCTCTACACACCACCAAGGACACTAAGGTCCTCCCAAAAGACATTACACGATGTGATACCCGCAAGCGAGCCTTCTCTGGAGTAGCCCCCACACTCTGGAATGCATTGCCTGATAGACTTCACTTAACACAAGACTATCGCTACTTCAGGAAGCAGGTGAAAGCTTGGCTCTTCAACCAAGCCTTTAATGGAAGAAGTAACTAACTTGTTAGTCTCACTCACACACACAAGAAGTGACTTGGGCTGCACATACTGCAGCGGGACATGTTTATCCACTCCTCCATGTGCAACTTTCTTCAAATCAGTTACCTTACTTTCTAATTCTTCCTACTTTCTTACCCATCTATATGTTACAACTTTGCCTTACCCTTCACTACCAATTATAATGTTCTATTATGTATTGTATTGACATTGCTAGTATACCATGCCATACTTTGTATTATTTTTGAATATTTTTACTGCTGTAATCGCCTATTGCTCATGTTTGATCTATTCTTACTGTACACCGCCTTGAGTGAACTTCTTCAAAAAGGCGGTAAATAAATCCTAATAAATAAAATAAATAAATAAATTTTAAAAGTATCAAGAAGTATACAATAAATCAGAATAAATGTGATTTTAAATCTTTACAAAGGAGATGTACTGTGCACTATGTGGAAATAAGGTTCCCTATTTCAGAAAGAGGGCACACTATTTTCCCAAATGTTTTCATGCCCACTAGTTTATGCATGGATAATGCTTTTCACACATGTGGTGGTGCACACTATTATCACCAGATAACAAGAAATTTGTGTTTTCTTTTCTGCTCCTTTGTATTTAGCAATGACATAAAACATAGTGTGCTGTTGATATTTTCCTTGTCATTCTAAATGACAGCCCATACCTACTACTCATGAATTTTATGATGGCTTCTGTCTAGGGATATAGATTTCATTTCATTAAAGATGGACAATTTTTTCATGGATACATTTTGTTTTCCAATATCATTTTATGCATTTAAGTTATATATTTATTTGCAGAATGAAATGAAATGAAATAAAGTGAAAAAAAGAATGAAAAATAAATAATGAAATGAACTAAAATGAGAACAAAATTGTGGGGCCTGTCCATCACTACTGCTGTTTAATGTTGGATGAGAAAATTGTAATGTGATCATTTCAAAACTTCTCTAGAGTTGGGAGTGGTACCGGGGAACTGGAGAAGAGCAGATGTGGTCCCTCTCCACAACAGCAGAAATAAAGTGGAAGTTGGGAACTATAGATCTGTTAGTCTGACCTCTGTGGTTAATAAATTAATGGACACTCAACAGAGAATAGTGAGGTTTCTGGAATCCAATTCCCTAGGCAGTATGATTGTACTAGATGCAGGTCTTGTCTGACAAGTCTAATTAATTTCTTTGACTAGGTAACCAGAAAGTTGGACTGTGGAAGCATTAGATGTGGTATATTTTGATTTTAGCAAAGCTTTGACACAGTTCCACATAGATGACTTACAAATAAACTGTCTTTGGTATGGGCTCTAAAGGGCTAGATTCTATATATGGTTCCTGATAATTTCACATGGAAAAAAAAATACGCCTAGGCATATTCTCTAAAGTATGCTAAATTTTATAGAATAGACTTAAATTTCCATGCGGTATATAGAATATACTGAGCAGCTCACCATGCAACCAAATTTTGTTGTGTCCATTTATGCCACGTTTTACTTGGTGCAAATCAGGACACCTAAATTAGGCACAGATCAGGTATATCCTATATAATAAAATGCACCTCCAACGTTCTGAAGCCGAGAAAGTGAAGCCTTCAAGCCTTGAAGCATTCCTGCAACGTTCCGGAACTACGGCTTCAGAACGTTGGAGGTGTGTTTTATTATATAGGATGTGCTCAGTGCTTTTCTGTAGCACATGGGGGGAATTTAATATATGCTGATTAAAGTGGAGGAGTGGCTGGAGGGGAGGCAGGGGAGATAGGACAATCGCTGGGTGGCTGGAGGGGGGGCAGGGGAGAGAGGAGACTCACTGGGTGGCTGGAGGGGGGCAGGGAACAGAGGAGACTCGCTGGGTGGCTGGAGGGGGACAGGGGACAGAGGAGACTCACTGGGTGGCTGGAGGGGGGTAGGGGACAGAGGAGACTTGGTGGGTGGCTGGAGGGGGGCAGGGGAGAGAAGAGCATCGGTGGGTGGCTGGAGGGGGGAACAGAGGAGACACACTCGCACCCAGCAGTCTCACTCTCTCTCTGTCACACATACACACTCGCACATTCACTCTCTCTCTCACACACACACACAGTCAATCTCACACATACTCTCTCAAACATACACACTCCGAGGAAAACCTTGCTAGCGCCCTTTTCATTTGTGTCAGAAACGGTCCTGTTTTACTAGTTCTATAATAATGCACATAGATTTTAGAAATGCCAACAAACCGCCTATGGCCACACACCCCTTTCCAACTATGCATCTTAGAATTATGTGCACCACGTTATGGAATACACTTAACAAGTTGAATGTGTAAATCTCAATTAATGCCAATTACTGCTGATAATTGCTTGTTAGCATCCAGTTAACAGTGCTGATTAGCTAGTTAACCAATTAAGTTATGTGCATTGTTATAGAATATGCTTCAGTTTCCACGTGGATTTTCAGGTGCCATATATAGAATCCGGGGGAAAGTGACTGAATGAACTTTGCATTTCACTCTTGTCCTCATCTAGTGGGGAATCGGGAAATGAGCCTTTGCCTGCTCTTAAGTTTGACCGGGTTGAGTGGAAGACAACAGATGGTAGTGGAAAATGGAGCTCGCCCTGCGGAAAGAGACATTACCAATGGTGTGGTGCAAGGATCAGTTATTGGCCCTGTTCTTTTTGACATTTTATTAAGCAATATTTTGGAAGGACTGTCTGGTAAGGTTTGCCTCTTTGTGGAGAATATCAAAATCTGCATTAGGGTAGACACATCTGATGGTGTACATAACATAAGGAGGGACCTCGTAAAGCTTGAAGAAAAAAAATTAGAGTGCTCTAACCATGTAAATGCTTATTTCTATGGGCATCTACATAGTAGTGCACCTTTGTAAAAGGGACCCTTAATGATAAAAAAAATACAGGGTCATGCATTTGGGCTACAATTCAGACAGTGAAGTATTTCTGTGCAAGAAAGAGGAGAGGGACTTGGGTGTGATCATATGTAATGATCTTAAGGTAGCCAAACAGGTAGAAAAGGCAAGCAGAAAACCCACATGGATGCTTGAGTACATAGGGAGAGGACTGGCCAGCAGGAAAACAGGAGATAATGCCTTTCTATAAGTCTCTGGAGAAACCTCTTAGAATACTGTGTACAGTTCTTCAGATTACAACTTCAAGAGGATATAAAAAAGATGGAGTCAGTCCAGAGAGTGGCTACTAAAATGGGTAGTGGTCTTCATCATAAACATAAGGGGACATACTTAAAGAACTTAATGTATGTACTTTGGAAGAAAGGTGGGAGATATGATAGAGACACTTCAATGCACAAGAATATATTTCAATTGAATGGAAGCTCTGGAATAAGGGGCAGGTGGGAGGGGGTCAGTGACTACTGGAATAGTAAGGGTGGGTCATGGCATAATCCCCCCAGTGGTCATTTGAAGATGCATATTTTCAAAGCACTTAGCCTCCCAAAGTTCCATAGAAACCTATGGAACTTAGCCTCCCAAAGTGCTTTGAAAATAAGCCTGTTGGTCATTTAGGGCAGCTTTAACATCTGTTAGCCCTGGATGTTTTTGCTTTGTTCTATTATAGCAGAAAAATGTCTACATTCTGGGAACTCTGAAATCCTGCCCCCAATATGTTCCCTTGTGATTTGGATGCACTGCATATGAACTGCATGGAAACCCATCTTTAAAATGGGTTTCAAATATAGCAATTTGGACATTTTGGCAAATAAAATGTCCATCTGTCGCTTTGTGCTGTTTTTTGGGGACATTTTTCTGTTTTGAAAATGATCCCCTTAAAATATTAGCATTGCAATAAAAGTTTGGGTTATTATTGCAATAGAGAATTGCTTCTTTTGCTGTTTGGTTGATTTCCACAGATCTGTTGTTTGCTGCTGTCATCATTTGCATGTAAAATTTGACTGAATCAGGACCACTATTGCCAAGTCCTTCAGTGTACTGAAAACCAGATCTAGCATAGTTTCCCTGACGCTGATGACTCCCAAATCTACCTTTCTACCCCTGATATCTCACCTTGCATCCAAACCTAAGTTTCAGCGTGCTTGTCTGACATTGCTGTCTGGATGTCTCAACGCCACCTGAAACTAAATATGACCAAAACCGAGCTTCTCATTTTCCCCCCCAAACCCACCTCCCCGCTCCCCCCGTTTTCTATTTCTGTTGATGGCTCTCTCATTCTCCCTGTCTCCTCAGCTCGAAACCTTGGGGTCATCTTTGACTCTTCTCTCTCCTTCTCTGCTCATATCCAGCAGACCGCCAAGACCTGTCGTTTCTTTCTTTACAACATCCGTAAAATCCGCCCCTTTCTTTCCGAGCACTCTACCAAAACCCTCATCCACACCCTTGTCACCTCTCGTTTAGACTACTGCAATCTGCTTCTTGCTGGCCTCCCACTTAGTCACCTCTCCCCTCTCCAGTCGGTTCAAAACTCTGCTGCCCGTCTCATCTTCCGCCAGGGTCGCTTTATTCATACTACCCCTCTCCTCAAGACCCTTCACTGGCTCCCTATCTGTTTTCGCATCCTGTTCAAACTGCTTCTACTAACCTATAAATGTATTCACTCTGCTGCTCCCCAGTATCTCTCCACACTCGTCCTTCCCTACACCCCTTCCCGTGCACTCCGCTCCATGGATAAATCCTTCTTATCTGTTCCCTTCTCCACTACTGCCAACTCCAGACTTCGCGCCTTCTGTCTCGCTGCACCCTACGCCTGGAATAAACTTCCTGAGCCCCTACGTCTTGCCCCATCCTTGGCCACCTTTAAATCTAGACTGAAAGCCCACCTCTTTAACATTGCTTTTGACTCGTAACCACTCGCCTCCACCTACCCTCCTCTCTTCCTTCCCGTTCACATTAATTGATTTGATTTGCTTACTTTATTTATTTTTTGTCTATTAGATTGTAAGCTCTTTGAGCAGGAACTGTCTTTCTTCTATGTTTGTGCAGCGCTGCGTATGCCTTGTAGCGCTATAGAAATGCTAAATAGTAGTAGTAGTAGTAGTAGTAGAAGCAGTCATGTATGACATCCAGAAATTTTACTTTCCTAGCATACTCTTCTACTATTACTCCTTCTTACCATATGTATAGCACTATTAGAAGTATGCAGCACTATACAGATACATAAATGACACAGTCCCTTCTCAATAGAGTTCATCAACTTATCAAGACATATAAACAAGAAGAGACATTTACCTAATCAACACTAGGGGAACTGAAATTTCCTATTATTTTTGTGTTGCCATTTCTATTAACCTTGTCAATCTCTGTTAACATTTTAATCTTTTTTTCATAACAATAAATTTTTATTTAAAAGATTTTGTTGTTTCTTATGCAGATTACAAAAGAAAAAACCTTCAAACTTGCAAAAGGATGAACATAAAACCATAACAATTGTACAACCACAAATACTAAATATCCCACCCCTAATACCTCCCTCCCCCCTTTCCCACCCCTAGATAACCATTAAGAAATCTTGATTAAATTCTCAAAGTGGGTCCATAGATCTGAGGTGGGGTGATAATGGCCCAGTCTCCAATCTGCAACTGGATCGACTCACCTCCATCACAAATATTGTAAAAGTTTTTGCTGAGAAACCATCCAGTCCTGGAGCCTTCCCTCCCTTAAGTCTCTTCATAGCCAGTATAAATTCCTCCAATCGAAAAGGAGCTTCCATTTGATCATGTTCCTCACTAGACAATTCAGGTAAATGAATCCCATGCAAAACTTCTTGAGTCATTGAAACCTCTATCCCCTCCCCTGTGATTGATAGAACTGGACAAACTGTGCCCTAATATCCCTATCTCAATAATACAAGACATCTCCAGGGCCTTTAATTTTCATGATTGTGTTTAATTGTTGTTGGTGACAGAGGTGATTAGCTAGCATTCAGCCAGATTTATTGCCAAATTGAAAACGTTTTTGTGGAGCAAGTCTTCTCATATACTCCACATGTTTTACCTGTAGCTTGCTAAGCTCCATGCAACATTGCCGCAACTGTAGGAAAACAGTATCAGATCCACCAGCCTGGTGGAGACTCTCCAGGTGAACCAAGCGCGATCTCACCTCTAGTTCTCTCCACTCTCTCTCTTTTCTTTCGCCCCCCCCCCTTTATTAGATGGCCATGGATTACCGCCTTAAGAGCATCCCACAGAATTCCATCTGACACAACCCCAGTATCATTAGAAGTAAGATCATCACAAATTAGTTCCCCAATCTTGTTGCATACCTTCTTATCACCCAGCATATATTCATTCAGTTTCCAAAAAGGTTAACATCTCTCATCCTCCAGGCCTTCCAAAGTTACACCCACAGGTGTATGGTCATAAATAGAAATACTTTCTATTATAGATCCAGAAACCCTTCCCCACAACTGATGACTACACCACACCATATCTATTTGTGTATAAGTGGACTGAGCATGAGAATAAAATGAGAAGGACCTTTGACCTGGATGCTGTAGTCTCCAAATATCCAATAAGTCTAAACTGGTGGTCAACTGTTTCAATTTTTTGCAATGAGCTAGACTAGAACCACCTCATCCCTTAGAGTGATCCAAATCAGTAAGTGAAAGATTGAAGTCTTCCCCTAATATTACCGACCCTCTTCAAAATTGCAACAGGGTATCACGTACTGACCCAAAAACTTCCCCTTGACCAGTGTTAGGTGCATAGAGATTAATGAAAGTAACTTCTTGTCCAAAGAGAAATCTCTGAACTGCTAGGCATCTACCCTGCTCATGCACAAGTGACTAGGGTGAGAACGTCCTGAATGTGCAGTGATTGTTTTATGGAAATATAAAAGAGCAGATCGTTAGGAGGCAAAATATAATTTATTAATAAAAACCAAAACTATCTGTTATTTCATATTTCAGTCTTGGAGTTTACAGATAGTCTGCCTTTTTGCTTTCTTGGACCCTGTGATTGTTTTATGGGCCTGGGACCAGAGCTAGAACTGGGGGACACCCGGGCTACATATACAACAGAACGTTTAATCCACTTGACTTTTATGCCTTTCTTTACACATGGAAGACAGCTCTTTAAAGGAGTGCCTATAAATATTTAGGCATTTAGAGGGTCCTATTTGGAGCCTATTCTACAGAGAAACGTAGGTATCCAGCATAGCTGGATATATATGCACATATGTGTTTTGGCA
Source organism: Microcaecilia unicolor (assembly GCF_901765095.1). Classification (NCBI taxonomy): domain Eukaryota; kingdom Metazoa; phylum Chordata; class Amphibia; order Gymnophiona; family Siphonopidae; genus Microcaecilia; species Microcaecilia unicolor. The sequence goes on from NC_044033.1 coordinate 420,997,117, forward strand.
CGAGCACTCACACCTTCCGTAGAACTGGTGTAAATGCTTGAGCTTAGATTTGGAAGATTTGCATGTAGTATTGTGTAAGTTACATGTGCAAATGGGCACACCACCTTACTCCACCTAGATTCTGCCTGTGTTAACAAGCATCTGCAAAGATATGCATATACTTACAGAATCCTCAATACTTTTAGCACCCAAATTATTTCAGAAAGGAAGGGGTAACATATTTAGAATCTGAGTTTGATTGGCTGTGTAAGCCCAGCCCCTGAACTTGATTGGTGCTCCCTTGAACAGCTATGGGAGTATAAATAAAGAAAAAAAACGCTGCGGCCATCTTTAAATCACGACGAAGAGAACTTGTGTGGTATGAAGTATTACTATTGGACTGAAAGCATTTAAATGTTTTTCTTTTTTTCTTGTTTAAAACTTCTAATAACTCTGTCTTCAGGAGACGAACCTTGATACAATCCCCCGCGAAACATGAGTTCATGTCGGCAGGATAAGTCTCCTTAATGATTTTGGATTACTCCAATGGAACACTGTTGTAAAAATGAAAATCATGTGGAGTTAAGTACTTTTCTGTATCTCCATTTAGGAATTTAGCCATTTAGGAAATTGATTATAATATATAAAAATGTACACAAAAAATATATATACTAAATTGCAAAAGTTGGATCGATGACGATTACATGCCCACCCAGATCAATGGTTTGGCTAAAGGATAATGCCAATGTGGTGGTAGCATGTGGCTCTGACTGATCCAATAACAATTTTCTTCTACTACAGATTGTGAAAATAAATGATATGATAGGGAGCTGGGTGCTTTGTTATTGATATACTTACAGAATAGCATATAGCTGGATTATTCTTATTTATACAAGTGTGTTCATATATGTGCACAACAGACTAGAAGGCTGGTATTTACATGTAGACTTGCCATCTAACCCTAGGTAGCTTCTTATAGAATTATCGTGCTATCTCACTACAAGCTTGATCTTCCTGGTCATTTTGATAGACCTAATATGCTGGTATCACAGTGTCCCATTGATTTTCATCTGGGCACTTGATGTCACTATACCAGGGGTTGTCAACCCAGTCCTCAGGAGACATCCAGTCAGTCAAGTTTTCAGGATACGTACTGTGAATATGTATGAGATAAATTTGCATACAATTGAGGAGGTGCATGCAAATCTATGTTGTGCATATTCATTGTGGGTACCCTGAAAACCTAAGTGGCTGGGTGTTTTCAGAGGACTGGGTTGAGAACCCCTGCACTATATCATTATGGCTAAGAGGCCTTCTGACAACTGCCTTCACAAATTTTCCATCCCTTTTGACTCAAGATTCAGAAGCAAAGCTTAGGAATCAAATCAGCCTGACAGAATATTAATTAATTTTAAGAATTGTTTTGCAACATTTAACAATGACATATTGCTTGATAATTTTCCTATGAATTACTTCTTTGCAATACTATGATGATATATAATCACCCTTTTATGTATTTATGAAAAAGAAAGTTTAATTTATCAAACAGCATAGGAAGTGGAGATAAAATATTTAGAAGTAAGATTCAGCTGTTCCCTTTTTTTTTTTAAAGGTATGCTCACTGAGCCAAATTCTCAACAATGTACAATTGTGCTAGACCTAATTTAGAGAACATACTTCTTTAAGACTCTTTAGGATTAGTGACTTCAGTTATTGGGACAATGTTACTATTGTCCTGGGCTTCAACTTGTTTTATCTTGGAGGAAGTATATTCCTAGATAGTGATCTTCCTAAGATATGGCCAAGAATAAAAACAGTGACTGCTAGTGAATATGGGATACTGCTTTCTTCTTCTTCTTTTATTGAAAACACTACGTAGAAAAATATGTGCAAACAGTAACAGGTCAGCCACTAAACCCATAAAAAAAATAGACAGATAAAGTTTAGTAATCCTTCTCCTCCTATTAATTCAATATATTTTCTCTTGTTAAGTTGTTAACTGGCAAAATTCATCTAATTAAGGAAGTGTAATTTGTGCATTTTTTGTGTGCAGTTTTAATTTAACCAGACAGCACTGAATGTCAGAGCTGTCTAACTAGATATTTGGATTAATTTGGTTGTTATAGAAGGCTATCCTCAAGCTAATGGTATCTCTATATGGTTATGTTTGGCTGAGAATATTCAATAAGTAAAGCTACATCTACTCTTAGTCATGCTTTGGTGTTAAACAAAGTTGATTATTGTAATGCACTTTTGATTGATCTGCCTTTACGTCAAATATATCGGTGTGATGGTGAGGGCCAAGTGTCTGTGCACCTGTCACTGTCAACCCGATAATGTGGGCCGAGTGTCCATAACCTGTCACCACCCGCCTGATGGTGTGGGCTGAGTATCTGTGAACCTGTCAGTCCTGTCCACACAGAGATTTCCGGTTTTCTCATAATCAATTAGGTTCTTGCCTCTATGAGGTTATTGAAGGGTCTCGGCCCAGCGGGCCTTTGTCTTTCCAGGGTTCAGTTCAAAACAGCAGTGTTCCTCGATGTTCAAACAGTTCAACTTAGATAGATAGATAGATAGATAGATAGATAGATAGATAGATAGATAGATAGATAGATAGATAGACAGATTTGAAGTCTCGCGAGGCCGCCCTTGTAAGTCTCAGCAGCCATTTTAAAGACGATGAGGCAGCGGAGGGTCAGCGCCGGCAGCAGGCAGGAAACACTGGTGATTTTCCTGCCTGTACCCCAAAGAATCTATTAGACCACTAGGTTGGCTGCCTGCCTTTAGGTATGTGTTGCGACCCTGTGACTTGGGGGAGCGGGGGAACGGGGAGGAGGCCTGGAGTAGGTGGGATGGTGTGGGGACTGTAAGAATCCTCAAAAAACTATTTTCAAATATGCCGGCTTGTGCATACATATGTGTACAGAGGAAGTATAATAACAGAATAACTTTTCACCCGAGGAGCAAGGAGGAGGTCTTGAATAAATGAGGTGAGTTGGAGTGGAGACCGTGGACTGGATACTGTAAAAAAAAGTTGAATTTTCAAACATGCCGGCTTATGCATACACACACAGAGGAACTATAATAAGGGAATAACTTTTCATAGGTAGAGTACTAATTTTTATATATATTAATCGGTGTGACATTTGGAGGGGCTGGTTATAGGGACACTCTAACCCTGTTATATTGGTGCAGGGATTTTGTTTTCTCCTGATAAAGGCTCTAAAACAGATATCATGTTATGAGAATCAGGTGCTCAACGTTCAGAGTTTCTATTTACTTATTTATGGAATTTTATCCCACATTAAACATGAATTAGATTGGAACCTGGGGGCATTTTGTTTTCATGGAGAGAGTAATGTATTGCCCCCCCCCCCCCCCCACACACACACTCATACCCAGGCTCCCTCCCCAGGTATAGCTAGCTCTGCAATTTTTGGGGGGTGGCGCAGAGACGGGGGGGGGGGGGCACGCAGAGACGGGGGGGGGGGGGGGGGGGTACAGAGGTGGACTGGGGAGAAAGCTTGTTGTTAAAAATTTAGCAGCACACCACTGGAAAACCCCAAAGTATTTACAAATGTACAGCTCCAGCTGTCCTTTTCCCATCCCTTTGGGCTAATAATAATCCAAGGCTGTTCTTTATATCTGTGATCACAATCCTTCTTCTTTAGGCACGGACACTTCAGACTGTCCTCCTTCCAGTGATGCACTTCTCAGAGCTGCACCCTGGGCTTGAATAGGCCTCCCCTGCTCTGGTCCTTGCTCCCAGGCTGGGTTCCCTTTACCTAACCAGAGCACAACATTTTTTCTCAGCTGCTACTGTTAGGTCAACAACTGCTCCTTTATTCAGCTTTGGTTTATTCTGCCTGTCCAGGACTGTCCCTACATAAGTATTGCCATACTTGGACAGACCAAAGGTCCATCAAGCTCAGCATCCTGTTTCCAACAGTGGCCAACCCAGATCACAAATACCTGACAAGGTCCCCCAAAAGGTACAAAACATTTTATGCTGCTTATCCCAGAAATATTTTCCCCAAGTCCAATTTAATAATGGTCTAGGGACTTTTCCTTTAGGAAGCCAACCAAACCTTTTTAAAACTGTGCTAAGCTAACCACCTTTACCACATTTTCTCGCAAAAAATTCTTCACACGTTGAGTGAAGAAACATTTTCTCTGATTCATTTTAAATTTACTACTTTGTACTTCAGCGAATGTAATAGTTACCATAATGTGCCCATGTGCATTATGCTATGTGGGACAGACTTCCCGTGGCTTAAAAACTCGGTTAATAGAACACAGACATTGTATCCAAGCGGAAAAAACATATGAACCTATGGTATCGCACTGTTTACAATATCACCATCAGTTTTCGGAAATGAGATATATTGTATTGGAACAAATGAGAGTTACAGAAAGAAGAGGTGACATCAGACGACTTTTGAGACAAAGAGAACAACGATGGATATTTGAGTTACAGACTGTCATACCTAGGGGTTTAAATGTAGCGATTGAATGGAAAGCTTTTCTCTGACGGCTATGCTATGTGATTGGAAGATCTATGAGTGACGTCAGATGCTGAGTATATAAGCATTTTGTGAGAGTGAAGAAGCCGTCCGCCATTTTTGAACCAGAGCAAATTGGAGACGGCGAGACGTGAAGAGCTTGGACTGTCTTTAATTATGGAAATACTAGTAAACAAAGGCCCATTTCTGAGCGCAAAGAAACTGGCGCTAGCAAGGGTTTCATGACTGCATGGCTCATCGGGGTTTTACCTGGTTCGTGGCATGCACCGCTGCTGTTTCCGTTGTAGCTCTGTGTGGGTGGCGGTTTTCGTGCCCCGCCCTCGATGTCATCGCGTTTTGACGTGAGGGCGGAGCAGAGCTACAGTGTGGAAATCCGGAGTTTGTGGCCTGAGTAGATCGTTGGAGGTGAGAATCTGCTCCGCCCTCAATGTCATAACGTTTGACACGAGGGCGGGGCCCAGAGACTGTGATTTTCGTGGCTTCAGAGCTTCGAACATACGAACCTTGGCTTCAGTGACGTCAGCAGACAATAGAACGTTGAGGGTGAGTTTTATATATATAGATTCCCCTGAAGCAGCTATACTGTAGCAAAACAGGGTGACCCTGTCGGGACTTTATGGAAGTGAGGAGTACATTATATGCGAGGCTGGATTCATAATATAAAGTTGGACAATTCTTCAGCCGAGATAAGTACTCTTGCCAAGCTTTGGGAAATGTGTTATTTATGTCTCCTTTACAAGTGTTTGTAGAGTACATGGTTAAGCCAGTGTAAAAATTGTTCTGTGGAGTGTTTTTTGAAGACACATGACTGATACGGTTCCCTCATTATACAAAAGCCATGTCCTTTGACAAAGAGGTGTTTCCGAGGGATCTGATGTCTTTTTTTTCTCCACATTTTTAAATTATTTTTTTCACCTTGGGGACGCCACTGTTGCTTTCAAACACGTTGTACACAAGGTAGGAAGGTGTGTTTTTGCTTGATAATAGATTCTACCTATTCCGTTGGATTACGGTAATTGAAATCACCCATTATTTTTGTGTTGCCCAGTTTGTTTGCTTCCCTAATTTCCTTTAACATTTCTACATCTGTCTGTTCATCCTGGCCAGACGGATGGTAGTGCACCCCTCTCACTATTCTTTTCTCCTTTACACATAGAATTTCAATCCATAATGATTCCAAGATGTGTTTTGTTTCCTGCAGAATTTTCAATCTATTTGATTCAAGGCTCTCCTTAACATACAATGCTACCCCTCCACCTATTTGATCCACTCTATCACTACGATATAATTTGTACCCTAGTATGACAGTGTCCCACTGGTTATCCTCTTTCCACCAGGTCTCAGAGATGCCTATTATATCTAATTTTTCATTTAGTGCAATATATTCTAACTCTCCCATATTATATCTTAGGCTTCTGGCATTCACATATAAACATTTCAAACTATGTTTGTTGTTCTTATTTACATTATGCTCCGTACTTGACAGTATTAATTTGCAATCTTTTGTCTGATTTTTTTATTTTTATTTAAGAACACCCGATCTACTACAGTCTCTTCTGCAATCTCACTATCAGGCCTCTGTGACTGGCGTCAGCGGTTAGTATATACATGACAATTCAAATACCAAATAGTTGCTGCTATTAACTTTTCCTTAAGCTGCCTGGATGCCCAATCAATCATGTGAACTTTAGGTTGTTTCTTATTTGTGCCTGTTAATTTGTTTAGCTACATGACAATTTTTGCACAGGAAGGAACACACGTCCTATTGTAACTGGCCATATCTAGAAACTGTTGCACTTCTGTTACTGTTTGCAGGACTTTCCATTTCTTTACTGTTTCACCTCTGTCTTGGTCTATGACATAGGAGTCGGCTCTGTGGGTGCTGTGGGTGCTTGAGCACCCTCAATATTGACAGAATTCCTTGTACGTGTCCAGGGAGGGGTTATTTCCATTGGGCTTAACTCTCCCAATAATTCTGAAAAGCTGGCTTCTATGGTCTATGGACACTCCTTTTTTTTTTTCAATACTATGGTGCTTATTTTCAACACATATGGACATCTCAAAAGGCTGATATGGATGTTCATGTGCTGGAAACATCCAAGTATCGATTCTGCAAAGGCAGAAAAGAGACATGCAACATTACAGTACATCCAAATAGCAAGGGGGTGTGTTGTGGGCATGCTTTGGGAAGGATTAGGGAGAGCCTGAAATCTGGATGCCCAAGAGCGATTACAGAAGAGGAAGAAGGATATCCTTATTTAGACGTTTCAGACATGCCCATGGTACAAAAATGTGCCCTGATTGAGCAAATGTCCACTGGAGGTATTAAGGCATGACACCTTCTTAATCCACCAGTGGCTGCTGTACCCCTCCCTCACCCTGAAAGTGAAACAAAGGGGGATACCAGACTGTATGACAGCTTCAGGTATAGGCATTCTTTTTTCTTATTTTTAGTTCAATATGTTTTATTGAAGTTTTTATTTATTTATTTATTCATTTATTTATTCCAAACTTTCTATACCACTTAAATTGACGGCAGGGCTAAGTGGTTTACAAACTAAAAAAAATACAATAGAAACAGGAAAGAGAACAAATCATTTACACAAAGATAGATCAAAGCAAAAGTACACCTTTCGGGTAACTTGGCACCGATTGTGTGCCATCCAAAAGCACTTATTGGGATGTAATTGTGTATGCCTGCTCAATAAAGATTTAAACTTTTTCAGGGAAAATTCACTGTGAAACAATAGTGGCATAGAGTTTCCACAAATGTGGGGCTACAATGAAAAAGGCAGTATGTCGGGTGGACTCCATTTGCGCTCAACATGGTAGCAGAAACATACGATGGTTGTTATGTGATCTCAGAACACACGATGGTGAATAGAGAATAGTCAATATGGACAGGGAGAATGGGGTGCCTTGCTGAAATGCCCGAAAAGCTAATAAAAAAAGATTTTGAATTATATACAGAATTTAGGGCCCTTTTTGCCAAGCTGTGGCAAAAGGGGGCCTGCCCTGACATCTGTGTGTTTTTGATGTCTGTCAAGGCCCCCTTTTAGTGCAGCTATAAAAGAGTAGTCTTTCTTTTCTTTAGGAAATGGCCATGTGGCAATTAAACCACTTCCCGCACAGCCATTTTTTTTTTTGGGGGGGGGGGGGGCCTTACCACCACCCATTGAGGTGGCAGTAAGGACTCCCTCTCTAACCCGGTGGTAACTGGGCAGCGTGCGGTGGTGGGAAGTACCGCTGGGCTGTTGCGGTAGCCTGGCAGTACTTCCTGTTTAGCAAGCAGTAAGCCCGCATTGGGCTTACTGCCATATTGTAAAAGGGGCCCTTTATTGGCAACCAATGATGATTCTATAACATAGGCGTAACATGAGTTGACTTCAAGAAAGAAACAACAGAAACTAGAATAAAAACACAGAAAAACATTCCAAATGCAAGACTTGGATATAGCAATATGTGAAGAGGAAAACTGTTAAGAGTTGCAAACTGAAAAATTGCTCAATGGCTTGCCAAAGTGTTCAGTTTTGTGTAGGACTTAGTTTTAAGAACATCATGTAGTTTGTACTTTCAATATTGGCAAATATAATTCTACCAGAAAGTAGCATTTAAAGACTATGGGTCTGATATTCAGTACGAGTTAACCAGCTGGGAATGGCATCTTAGTGGATAACCAATCATTTTCAGCAGTATTTAAGAGTTATTGCCGCTAAAAATGCCCAGTTAGTGCCGAAAATAAAGCTGGCAATGTTGGGGGTGTTCTAGGGGCATGACTGGTTACAGTGGTGTACCAAGGGCGGGGTGGTGGGGGCGGTTCGCCCCGTGTGCACGCTGCAGGAGGGGTGCAGGAAGCAGCCACATGGCTGTTGGCTCTACTGGTTCCCTGCTTTCTCTGCTGTTACTTCCTGTTCCAGGGCAGAGAGAGCAAGGAACCTGCAGAGCCGAGTCACGTGGCTGCTCCCAGCAGCAGCGATCTGCCCCGGATGGCAGCAAACCAAGGAACGCCACTGACTGGTTAAGTTCTGATATTCACCCAGTTGAAAAAATTAATCAGTTTCATTTGGTATAATCTTCCTGTGGATTCTAGAAATGTCACCATTGTTTCCTTCTGCAGCATCTCCATTACATTCCCTACTACTGAGGTAAGGCTCACCAGCCTGTAATATCCCACCTCATCTTTGTTATCACTTTTGTGAAGAAGAAGCACATCCACTTGTCTCCAATATCATGGATCTATTTTAGTACCTGGAAGCACTGGCTCCACACTCCAAGGCTACATGTTAGAGCTAGTATCCCTCAGATATGGCCAGATCGCCCCTCAGACTGAAAGCTCCTATTGGGTTCCTCCGCAAATCAAGCCCTACCTTTGTGCTGCCTCAACCCCCCCCCCCCCCCCACCAACCTGAATGACCCCTCTAGTGCAACCCCTCAACTTGAAGCATCCCCCAAGCAAAGACCTCCAAAACACTCATCTGTCCCCCAGGCCCCCCCTCTCCTGAAGGCCTCCAAAGGAGTGATCCCCACTCAACATCATCCCCAAACCACAGCTTTAACCAGACAGGAAATTTTTGGTGGACCTACGGGCAGAATGGGTTAAAACAAAATGTTCTCTCTGCCTTTTCCCCTCCCCCCTCCTGCTCTCCACCCCCTTCTCATGTTTACTTCACCCCCCCCCCCAAATAAAGTATAAATACTGAGCTCCAAGGATCCTCATGCCCTCCCAGCAGAAAACCTATTCCAGTCCTCCAAACACACCCAGAGGCCCAGAATAGCATGCTGCCAAGTTGTGCAGTTGGCTCAGTAGTAGCAACATTCCTGAACCCAAGCCGATACCTATCATGCTCACTTCACACACACATGAGATTTGCTGGCATCCAATGCTGGCACGTCATGCATGCTCAGTTTTTGCATTAAATATCACTACCATGTGGATAAGTTTAGTTGCCACCCTTGATCCTACCCATCACTGTACAGATAATTCTGAGGTGGTCTGATGCATTTTCACCTGATACTATGTATATAGCATTTTAAGATCTATAGGCCACCAATAAACATATATATATATTAATTTGAAAATTGACTCCAAAACTTTCTTTGGGACTGGATGAGGCTGCTGAAAGGAATACGCACGTTAGCCCTCTCCTCAAGTCGCTTCACTGGCTCCCTATCTGCTTCCGCATACGGTTCAAACTTCTCCTTTTGACCTACAAGTGCATCCACTCTGCAGCTTCTCAGTACCTTTCCACTCTCATCTCTCCCTACACTCCTCCCCGTGAACTCCGTTCGCTGGGTAAATGTCTCCTGTCGTCCCCCTTCTCCCCCACTGCTAACTCCCGGCTCCGTTCCTTCTATCTCGCTGATCCCTATGCCTGGAATAGACTCCCTGAGCCCAGGGGCGTATCTGAACTGCGGCGGTAGGGGGGGCCAGGGCCAGAGTGAGGGGGCACATTATAGCCCCCCCCCGCCGCCGCCGCCACCATTGCCGATCCCCCTCCCCCCAGCCGCTGCCATTGCCAACCCTCCCCCTCCGTTGCTCGCCTACCTTCGCTGGCGGGGGACCCCAACCCTCGCCAGCCGAGGTCCGCGTCCTCCTGCCCCTGCTGGCTGCCTTTAAAGAATTCCGTCAGCTGGCGGGAGACCCCCAACCCCCGCCAGCCAAGCCGAGGTCCTTTCATTTTTCCACCGAAGCTGGCGCCGACGAAAGTTTCTTTTGAGTCTGACGTCGCTGCACGTTGTACGTGCAGGACGTCAGACTCAGAAACAGCTTCATTCTGTTTCTGAGTCTGACGTCCTGCACGTACAACGTGCAGCGACGTCAGATTCAAAATAAACTTTCATCGGCGCCAGCTTCGGTGGAAAAATGAAAGGACCTCGGCTTGGCTGGCGGGGGTTGGGGGTCCCCCGCCAGCTGACGGAATTCTTTAAAGGCAGCCAGCAGGGGCAGGAGGACGCGGACCTCGGCTGGCGAGGGTTCGGGTCCCCCGCCAGCGAAGGTAGGCGAGCAATGGAGGGGGAGGGTTGGCAGCGGTAGGGGGGTCCAGGGCGAAATCTGCGGGGGCCCAGGCCCCTGAGGCCCCACGCAGATACGCCCCTGCCTGAGCCAGTATGTCAGGCTCAGTCTCTGGCTGTCTTCAAGTCTAGGCTTAAAGCCCACCTCTTTGCTACTGCTTTCGACTCCTAACCATGACTCTCTTATTCAACACCCTCACTTATCACCCCTACCACTGCAATTTCTCCACCCCTAGCTGTCTGTTCGTCTGTCCAATTTAGATTGTAAGCTCTGTTGAGCAGGGACTGTCTTTTCATGTTAATTTGTACAGCGCTGCGTAAGTCTAGTAGCGCTATAGAAATGTTTAATAGTAGTAGTAGTAGTAGTAGAATAGTATAGCAAAGCCACAAAACTAGATCAACAGGCTTAGGCTATCCCACTGACCATAATTTGAGGACCCCTGTTGAAGAATATAAAACTCAAATAAGGCAGATTCAGGAGTAAGATTAGAACATATTTCTTAATAAAAATGTGATTGAATGCATGGAACAATCTCTAAGTGATGGCAGTTAATGCTAAAACTGCATAATCCAAGGCAGCATGAATCGAGCACCAAAGATCCTTGGCAGCAAATAAGCAAGTGTAAATTCAGATATCAATTAAAGTTTTAGATAATTCAACCGAAGGGGATGTTGGCAGATTAGGTGAACTGTTGTATTCTTTACTTGCCATTTTATTCTTTGGGTGTTTTTTTTTTTTTTTTTTTGACCATGGGTGTGTGTGTTCCTGTAATATATAAACCTACAAGATGTTATACACGATTTTTAGAAAGTAGGTAATAATATTATAGGCTTAAGAACATTGAAACATTTTTAGTCTATTACATAACTTTATCTGTATGTGTATTACATGTCCATAGAGATATGAAGGAGGACAATGCTTTTAATCTAACGAGACAATGTGACTTTTTATTTTCTCTCTCTCAGATTTATTTACCCTGTTCTCATTCTCATAGCTTGTATAAAGTTCAGCTACATCATTTTGGATTTCTCTACTGTAATCAAGAAATTTTATCTGCTTGATAACTGACAAACTGGCGCCTAATGACTAACCAGGTAGGAATGCTTGGTGTACAAACAAACTCGGTTACACTGAACTGTAGTAGAGAATTTCTTGATATGCTTAACTTTTTTATAATTTGAAATTTCTTCCAAAGTTTTTCAATGGAGCAGAACCTTTGCTGTTATGAATATGTTTCCTGTTTAAAAGGGGGTAATTTTATAAAGGCATTTTTACATGTATATACAAGTATATGCACATAAAAAGCTGTATATTAATTACCTGAGTATACAAGTACACATGGGACTAAATTCCATAAATGGTGCCTAAAACATTGGTGCCAAAAAAGGTGCTTAGTACTATTTTCAGTGCTTTCTTTTGAGGGGGTACTGAGTACCGGCACCTTTTCCATTTTCTGCTAAAATTGACCCCTGGTCCCCAAGTTTTAATGAAAAAGCTCAGTCTCTACAAACCAATTCTGACTTGTTATAGATTCTGTGACTGGTTGCAGGGGGCCTAGCTATTGTGGGGTAGGTCTCTCAGTGATCACCCCACCCATGAAGGGTGACCTGGCATTTGAGTACCGGCAACTTTTTCGCTAGAAAAACGCACTGACTATTTTATATACGGTGTTTAAAGTTAGACACTGTTTATAAAATAGTGCTTAGCACTGGGAACTGCAACTATATTTAGGCCTGACCATTTACATCAACAAAACCTTGGTGTAAATCGCCAGGCCTAATTTAGATGTGGTTCCCCATTATTCTTTAACAATGCCCATAAATTGTGGGAATGCTCCTGATCCGCCCATGACCCTCCCATGGCCGTGCCCCCTTTTTGGACCAGCACATAAAATTTACACGCGGATCCCATGCCTAAAATTACATGCATAAATTTTAATTAAATCCAATTAGCACCAGCAATTGCTTGGTAAGAAGCCAATTATCAGCACTAATTGGCTTGTTATTCAATTACGTTTGTGTGTGCAATTTTTAGTGACTTTATAGAATGTGGGGGGTGATGACAAGAATACACATACCTGTATGCAGCTCTGGTGTAGGCATGCCTGGGGCAGATTTTGGGCAGAGCATTGACGTAAGTCAAGGTGTACAAAGGGTGTTTATAAAATATGCATGTTTTGTCATATACCCACTTTCATTATAGCTACCATTTAAGAAGCTTTTCAGAGGCTCTTTTGCAGACATAGATGGGGTCCTTTTACTGAAATGAATAAAAAATGGGCTTAGCACTATGTAGATGCAACAAAACACAGAAGAGCGGTATATTGAGTCCCTTTCTCTCTCTTTTTCCCTTAATGTGGAGCTTTTCTGAGCAATAAGTCCATTTTTAACATTGCTATAAAACAGGGCTTTTTTTTTTGCAAATTTTGGAACGTCCACAAAACGCCCATTTCCTTTAGTAAAAGGGCCCCTTATGCACCTTTTTGCCTTTATAAAGCAGGCTACAAATAAGCATCTGTTTTACCTCCCAACCTAGGCGACTCTCAGTTCAAATACTCTGTAGCAGAGACCGCTGTAATTGTAGAAACACATGACTTTAACAAAGGCTTTACAAATCTGCAATGAAACCCCGGATTCTATATAAGGCATGTCAGGTAATGCACATCAAATTGAGCTTGCACTCAATTTACACATGCTACTTAATTGAGTAACAAGCCAATAAGTGATGATAATTGGCCGATAACAACCAATTATCATCACTATTTGGCAATAATTGGAATGTATGTGCGTTTCTTTTTAGGCATATTCTAAAAAGTGGAGTGTGTGAATTTAGAGGAACACAGCTACATTTAGGCATGGGTATTTATGCCAGGTTTTCAGTGGTGTAAATAGCTGTGCCTATATATAGGCACATTCCCCGGCCCAATGTACTATACACTGCACCTAACTTTAGGTGTGTTGTATAAAATAGCGCTAAGCACTTTCTTTGGATGCATCTAGATTTTAGATGTCATTTACAGAATCTGGTCTAATGTGTACATATGAAAAATGTCATTCCTACAGTGTAGAGGAATAGGACATATTTTAAATGATAATTTGACATGTTTAATAGAGATAAGAACATAGCAGTCTGGTTGTCCAGCTCAATGCCATTTAGGGAAGGCCTTGGTTCCATTTCCAGACCCTATTCCAGCTTCTAGTATGGATGGAGTGGTGTCTGCTAAAGATAAAATCTTTCAAAATGCTTCGCAAAAGGGTCTCATCCATTTAATAAGGATGACGCCAATCAGTTAGCAAACCATAGTATGTGCCTCTCAGCCAGTTGACTGCTTTTACAATGTCTGAAATAGATGGGAATAGAAATGGGGGCATAAATACAAGAAAAATTAAGTTCATGGTACTGTAGCCTTAGTTTAGGGCAGGGTTGTCCAATGTCAGTCTTCGAGGGCCGCAATCCAGTTGAGTGTTCAGGTAATCCCCAATGAATATGCATGAAATCTATTTGCATGCATTGCCTCCATTGTATGCAAATAGATCTCATGTATATTCATTGGGGAAGTCCTGACTATCTGACCTGGAAAGAGCCGAAGTTGGATACCCCTGGTTTAGGGCAAGGCTGCATGAGATGCATTTATTTGAGAAGACATGGGAAATGTCAACAACATTTTCATATTGTTTCATGCTGTTTTTAGTCCAAGACAATAGAAAAATATGCAAAATTTCAGTTTTTCTCTTATTGTTGTGAAGAGTCCACCCTCTCTGCAAATAGTGCACCCTTTATGCAAGGAGTGTCCTCTATTCATGAAGAGAGAACATTCTTTAAGAATAGCCCCCTAGATTCTATATATGGTGCCTAAAATTGTAGAGTGAAATTTGGCGCACATCAGGCATATTCCATAATTGCGCTTGCAACTTGATTGACAAAAGAGCAATTAATTAGCAATAATTGGGTGCTAATAATCAATTATTGAAGCTAATTGTCAACAATTAACATTTACGTGCATATCTTCCTAGTCAGGATTCCATAAAGATGCGACAGATCTGAAAAAGGGGCATGGTTATGGGAGGGGCACAGGCTTTCTTAGAAATTGTGCGCAGCGCAGTGTTATAGAATATTGCAGATCTGTGCCTAAATTAGGCACGAGAATTTGCACTAGGTTTCAGTTGGTGTAAATTCTCACACCCAAAACTGAGTACGGAACCTGGTGCTAAACGCTCATTTTTTTTTTGGTACCCAAACTTGAATACCATTTACAGACTCTAGTCCAATGTGTGTTCATTGAAGGAATGTGCATTTTTTTTTTACAATGATTACATACTAATTTTTCAAATGTGTAAACTATTTGAATAATAGTGCATACTCTTCACAAATAGTGCTCACTCTTTGGTAAGAGTACACACTCTTCTCCATAGAGCACACTGTTAACGACATTACCCCCAAAACAAAATTAAAAAAAAAAAGTCTAAATAAAATGAAAACTCTAACAGATGAAATGGGAAAACAAACAGAATGAAACATCTTGCCTTGAACATCCCTAATTGAAACCCAAGTGATCAATAATAATAAGCTTGCTACCACTCGAAACAAAAAATCCAATTTGGTACAAGTAGCATTAGGACTATTCTGAGCTATAGTTGTGTCCTGCGCATCTCTGCCCCACCTGATTTGCCACTGTCTATGAGACGGATGGTGATCTTGGAGTGATTGTTTCCCCCTTCATATTTGTGCCTTCTGTAAGGCATTGGGTAGAATGAACTGTATTTATTTTCAATAAGTACTGTCTGAGCTAAGGGGCCCTTTTACTAAGCTGTGCTAGGGCTAACATGGGGGTAGCGTGCACTAAATCAACATTACCACCGGGGTAGCATGGGCACTTGGCAGTAATTCTGAAGTTGGCGCGTGCAGTTTCCCATGGAAGAAAATAATTTTCTATTTTCTACTGCTGGGAGTCATGTCCCTGGTGGCAATAGGTATCATGGCCATATTACCGCACGCTGACTGATTACCACACAAATGGCTTGTGAATCCTTACTGCCAAGTTAATAGGTGGCAGTAAGGGCTCAGGCAGTAAATAGCCATGAACTACTTTTAATTTTAGCGCACGGCCATTTACTGCCCCTTTTAAAAAAGGCCTTTTTACCCTCCATGGTAAAAAATGGCCCAGTTTGCTAATTTCATGTGTCCAAACTAGCACAGGTCACTTTTTACCACAGCTTACTAAGAGGGCTCCTAAGTACATATGAGTCCTTCTATCTTTCAGATTTAAGTCGTTATGAATGTCTTCCAGATGGCAGCGGGTAGAGAGCTTACTGCTGTGGGTTTCCATGAGGTAGAATGTGAAACTTGTTCATTCAACTACCTTTTGTCAGAAACAAAGACTTTGAACCCTACTCTCAATGAGTGAAAAAAATATATATTTATTATTTTAAGGATTTGCTGGTATCTACTCAAATACATTTCTGTATCTATTGTCAAAGTTTATGTAATGTTGCATTTGGAACGACAATGTTCCTCTGTACTGCTAAGTATTATTCTTCACAGTTATCCCTAAGGCAACCTTACCACATTTTAGTGTCTTAGTCAGCGAGATGAATGGAAACTTTTCACTTTATTTGTTGGTCTTAACAACTAAGAATCCTCAGTAATTATGCCCTTATTTTATGTGATTTAGCAGCTGTTTACATTAAAGTGTTTCCAATAAATGTATTTCATTTCCAGCATGCACAGAAAACATGCACCATCCGCTTTGAAACTTCTGCCTTACTAAGGAACACTTAGAAAGTAAAGCCCAGGTTCAATTCAGGCATGCTAGTGCGGTGTTCTTCATACAAAGTGAAACTTTAAGGTTTTTTGGCAAGTAGTTAATATAGAAAAGAAAAGTCATACAGTGACATCTGTTATTGCACAATAGTTCTCTCTATCTTTCCACAGTGTTACAGAGAGCCTGCACTGCGTACTTTCACATAAAACAATGATAGTGTATACAGGCCCTGGGAAACAGTAAAATAACCTCAAGTCATGCATACCTCCCGGAGACAGCACAAAACCCTCATTGTTTCAGAGAAGAAGAGTTTCTGAATAGTAGTTATAGGTGGTTTAGTCTAATGACTGCATACATATGGTATAGAACGAGTTAAATAGGTCAACGTCAACAAAACATAAACTCATATTGTCATTATTGTCATAATGTTTAATTTTACAAAAGTTATGGGAGCTGTTTAGAATTTTATAGCTTAAAATGAACTGTTTACAAGAATGCTTTGGTTTAAAAATGTACTGTTCTCATCTTTTTCAAGATGTTAGATTATACGTTTTTGCTATTTTACTGAAAAATATACTGAGAGAAGAAAGGATTTTAAAGTACTTCATCGGACCAAATCGTACGGGTTCTTCAAGAGTAGAATGGGCAAAGAAATACTTGACTTCATCCAGAAAAAGCAAATCCATTACAGCTAGGAGAAAAACAGGACTTTTCATTCAGTGCCATTATTCAGTGTTCTTTATTTTTATTTGATGTGGTTTATCCCAGCTGAATTTGAACACCACAAACCAGCAAGTAGTGGCATATAGTTGGAGCCATTCCTTCGGTCTGTGTAATTTGCCTCACTGGCACTTACAGTATACCAGAGACTGCACCGTCATAACTTCAGCGATCAGCCCACTGCAAAGAGCAATTACCAGATACTCTTGAAGCTGTCAGGATACGAACCCTGGGAAACAATGGCATTTCAGGAGATGGAGTACTTAGTGGTTTCCACCAAATACAGCAGTAAAATTGTCCAAGTTGCCTAAGTTGTTATAGAATATAGGTGCAAGGTGGCATTATCATACCAAAATGTAGGTGCAGCTGCTTATGTCAAACTCAATGGCAGGCATAAGTGGTTGCATTTAAGTGGGCCGTGCCATGTGCAACTTATATTATTCTATGTTATACACATCACTAGGTGAAATGCCCATGCTCTTCCCGTGTTAACATCCATATACAATTGCACACTAAGGAACACTTTTACTGAGCTGCAGAAAAAAGTGACTGTAGCGTGCCTTTGCGTTGATTTTTTTCTCACAAGCTAAGGCCACTTTTCCACAACCATAAAATGACTGATTTTCATTTTTTATAATGCACGAGTGGCCACACGCTAATGTTGCCGTTAGTGCACAGCCATTTAAAAAATTACTACATGAGCCCTTACAACCACCCATTTTGTAAGTGGTAAGAGCTCAAGGGGTCATCCTATGCTAACCAATTCATGTGAAATAAAGTAGCTACTCTAAGCACTCTTTTACAAAGCCGTGCTAGCAATTCCTGCATGGCAAATGAGAGGAAGCCCATAGCAATTGAATTGTCTTTCTCTCATATGCTGTGCCGGGAATCGCTAGCGTGGCTTAGTAAAATAGGCCCTAACTGATTAACACAGGAATGTCCTCTGACTCACTCCCTTCCAAAAAACTAAAAAAAGTCTTCTAGAATGTGGATTAGCACAGGCTAAAATGGTCTGCAGGATGGATGGTCCATAAAAGAAGGAAAATGCCCCAAGTGCTGAAAGCAGGGAAACAGTGGGGCCCTTTTACTAAAAGTTTGGCGCATGGCGATGGACTTGCCCTGTGCCAGTATGGAACTGCCACCAGAATACTCCAGTGCATGCTATTTCAGGTGCTACAAAAATATTACCCACTGCAGTAAAAGGGGGCCTCATCACACATCAAAAACAAACGCTGACCCTAGCGCAGGCCCCCTTTAACCTCAGATAAGTAAAAGGGCCCCTAAGTGAGAGAATCAAACAAGAACCAAAAAACATTTTTTAAAATTACAATTGATCAATCAATGTTCATGGCACAGATAAAAAGACTCAACATGGCCATGTTTTGGCGAATACATGCCTGCAAAACAGCAAAAAAACAGGACAAATTTTAAAAAATTAAAACATAATATTAAAGATATATCAAATAATATATCTGTTTTTTGTAGAAAGTTGTTTGTGACCCCTGAGGCAGGTGCTTTGGCGCCGAAACACGGACCGTGTTGGGTCCTTGATATGAATATTCTGAATAAACTGTTTCTTGATATTATCTCCCTATTGTTTTGCACATTTGTCAGCCTCTACTTTTGCTGTTTTGCTTTGATTCTCCGTGGAGGCTCCTCCTGTTTTCTTGAATACATGCCTGCACCAGGAGTCATACAATTCTATAAATAAAAATGCATTAAAAAAACATATAAATTAACACATATGTACAATTCATTTAAAAGTATAAAGCATTAAGGGGTCCTTTTACTAATGTGCGCTAACAGATTTAGCATGCACTAAAGCACATGCTAAACGATAAGATGCCTAAAGGAATATGGGCATCTTATTATTTAGTGCACGCTAATCATTGGCAAGCGATAAATCTATTAGTGCACCTTAATAAAAGGACCCCTAAATGAGATGAATGCTGGGTTTAAATTAAAATTTGCATCAGATATTTAAATATATGACTAAATGAATTTATAAAGCATAAATCAATGATTTTAAAAGAAAAGTAATGAAATATGAAACCTGATTTTATAAGGGTGTCTACTTACTATGTGCCCTGTATAGGAGCAACCTACATAAACAGTAATTTGTTGTTTTAGGAACAAGGCCCAAGATTGGCATATACAAGGAGACCAGAAGCAATTACAACATATGTTGTTCGTTCACCCAACAAAAATATAAGAACATAAGCATTGCCAAACCGGGGCAGACCAAAGGTCCATCAAGCCCAGTATCCTGTTTCCAACAGTGGCCAAGCCAAGTCCAAGTAGCTGACAACATCCCAAAGGGTAATGGGTAGCTTTAAGTTCTCAGGCCCAAAATGGACGCACACTGATTTTTATTTTGCCTCATGTCCAGTTTTGGCAAAAAAAGGCTTTTTTGAAGGTGTGCTGAAAAATGGACCTGTGCACGTCCATTACATATGTCTACATCAGTGCAGGCCATTTTTCAGTGAACCTTAGTAAAAGGACCCCTAAGTGTATTCTGTAATGCAGTGCGCCTAACTTCTAGCATGTGCAGATAAAAAGAGACGTGGTTATGGGTGGGGAAATGAGTGTTTCATGGACATTCTGAAATTTATATGCATAGTTATAGAATATGGACCAGTGCACCTAAATCTATTCAACAGGATTTACATCATGTTTTCATTGGTGTAAATGGAGGCGAATAGTTTTAGGCGCTGGGATATCAACTAAGCATATTCTATATACCGTGCCTAAATCTAGGCGGCACTTATAGAATGCACTTAACTGGAAATATTTTCCACATGGATTTTTTTAGGCACCGTATATAAAATCCCCCCACCGCCACCACAGTTTTTCACATATCTTCAGCACCATCACCTATCAGTGAATGGTAGGGATGTGAAGCCCAAAATTTTACATTTAAGGGAACGTTTGTCTTGTTTGTTTTTTTCAATTTTGTCATTATAGGAGCAATATTAATGGTAGTATATACTCTTGAGGAAAGGGTTCACCCTCTTTTGAAAGAGTGAGCTTTTCACAGAATTCACCCTCTTTCAGAATGAGAGTGCCTTCTTCAAAATAAGGATTCACTCTTCATGAAGTAAAAACAAAAAAAATGATTTTTGTCCTGTAGATTAGGACAAAAAAAAAAAGGCCACACAAAATGACAGATGCTATTTTGTTCCTAATAAATGCACATCCCTAGTGAGTGGTGCTGAATACCAGGCAGATTTTAGATAGTATGTGGAAAGAGGAATTCACATGTTTAGGTCAGGATGTTGGGAAATCCCATAGTATTTAACAAGAGTCTCTGCCAAATGCAGAGCCCCATCAAAATCCCAGATGGAAGACTCCTGATGCCAGCTCCCCCCTGATGCCAACTCTCCATGGCAACTGTCTCACAAGTGAGGAAGCTCCTAACACATGGTACTTTCAATGCCCTAAGGTGGCATATATGGTAGCCAGACTTCTAGGTATAATACTATGATATTACTGCTAGAGATCTTGGTTGCCATTTTGGATGGCCCAATCATCAGTATGTAAGCTAGTGGGCATTACTCCCACCCCACTAGATTCCAGGGACCCCCCCCCAGTAAATCCAGAAAGTGAGTTGATTGGTAGGAGTGGAAATGGGATGGGGGATGTTTCAGAAGGAACCCGTCTTGCTACCTTAGACCCTAAGGAGGGAGTTTGGGCCTCAGGGGGAGAGCACCATATATTGGGAATTTGGCCACATATTTTGTGTGTGTGTGTGGGGGGGGGGGGGGGGCTACATATGATAGCCATCAGGGGAGCCGGGATTATTGGTTCCTGCCATGGGGGATGCCTGGCAGTGGGGGTTGCCATCAGGGGGTTTTGTCAAAAAGATCTGCCATCAAAGGGTTTGTTTTTTTGCAATGGTTAACAGATGCCTTGGGGTAAGGGGGATTGGATTTCAAGGGGAGTGATTTCAAAGTATGGTGGAGAGGATATTAAGGGGTGCCCAGTCACCGGGATTTACAGCTGCCCTTTACAGGCATTTATGCATGCCTTATAGCAGCTGTATATACAGCTGAAAATGCGCCGTGAATATTGTGGATTCTCAATATAAAATGTTGAATCCATGTCTGTATTGTAGACGTGACCAGGAAGGAACCTTTTCCTGCCCTACCCTTGAAATCTGTACCTAGTTGACCTCCCCACATATGGATGGCCTCTGCTCTGAAATGGCACATACATCTGGGCCTTACCAGATGTTTAAACTGCCATATAAAGGTGTGGCTGCTTCTAAAATGAAGGCCAATACATATTTCTTTAAATGTCACTGCTGTAGCCAGCTTTTAAAAAATTGACCCCATAACACATAGCAAACTTCATTTGCATCCATAAAACCATATTATATTGATATGTACATTATAAACAACACTTTATTACACTATTGGTATCTACAGGTTAGCTTGTTGCTGCTTTAAAATATGCTTGCTACTTCAGGAAATACTCTTTCATGGAGAGGGTGGTGGATGACAAAAGGATTGTTTTAATTTACTAGGCCAGTCTTGATGGTAGACACTCAAATGGAGAACAGGACCACAAATCATGATCTTGAATTATAATATTTCATGTGGACCCCAAATCATGATTTTGGATTATAATATTTTATTCTGACATGAACCAATTTAACAAATTGGCCCATTAGTCTTGGGTCAATGTGTTAAAATTGAGGCACACTAGTATAGACCAGCCTTACCTCAGCTTTAGCAAAATGAAACAATAAATAGTTAATCAAATCCATCACAGAGCTATTGCCAATGGTCCTTGACAATCTGAAAAATTGTACTGTGTGTAGAAGAAAGGAGGTTTATCTGTTGATTGTGTAATTTTCAAAAACTAAATGGAAATGATTGCAAGCTGCTTGTGGTCATGACAGACACTTTTTAAAGCATATCCTGCAATATTCTAAGATGCCCCAGGATATAATATTAGTGATTGTCAGTCTGGCTACTGTCTCCATTCATACCACAAAAATAGCATCATTAAAAAACATGCTAAAAAATCAGTTATATCCAGAGGGTAATCAGAATTTATTGGATAATTAATATCTGTGTCAGTTTAAACAGTCCATATTTTGTTGTCTGTGTGGAAACATCATTTCAATCACCTTATACTCTTGACAAAGCGTCACTTATTATTCAACTAGAAACAAGTGAATTGCAGATACAAATTCATTGTACTTTCTGATAACAACAACTCAGGTTGCAGAACAAACAATTCATTCAAAGAGTGAAATTATTAGTATTACTTGCTGGAAGTTATATCTTTTCAGAGCAGTAATTCTCAACCCAGTCCACAGGATGCACGAAACCAATGGAGTTTTTCAGGATATGTACAATGAATATGCATGAGACTAATTTAAATACATTGGGGCAGTACATATAAACTTATCTTAGG
Organism: Microcaecilia unicolor; assembly: GCF_901765095.1. Classification (NCBI taxonomy): domain Eukaryota; kingdom Metazoa; phylum Chordata; class Amphibia; order Gymnophiona; family Siphonopidae; genus Microcaecilia; species Microcaecilia unicolor. The sequence goes on from NC_044033.1 coordinate 421,019,537, forward strand.
CATATTCCTTGTGGCAATCCTGAATACCTGACTGGCTGAGTATACTCTGAGGACTGGATTGAAGATCATCGTTTTAGGGTCCTGCCTTGGGATCTCATAACAGGATGCCTATTGGGCTCATTTTGGAAAGAGAAGGACACCCATTTTTCGACATAAATCGGAAGATGGACGTCCTTCTCTCAGAAACGTCCAAATCGGTATAATCAAAAGCCGATTGTGGACGTCCCCAACTGCTTTCCGTCGCAGGGATGGCCAAAGTTCAAGGGGGTGTGTTGGAAACATAGAGAAGGCGGGACTTAGGCGTGCCTAACACTTGGATGTCCTTGGCCCATAATGGAAAAAAACAAGGATGTCCCTGACGAACACTTGGACGTTTTCAGCTAGACCTGTTTTTCTTATGACTAAGGCACAAAAAGGTGCCCGAACTGACCGGAGAGAATCGGAGATGACCTCCCATTACTCCCCCAGTGGTCAAGAACCCCCTCCCACTCTCAAAAAACATCTTTAAAAATATGTTGTGCCAGCCTCAGATGTCATACTCAGGTCCGTGACAACAGTATGCAGGTTTCTAGAGCAGTTTTAGTGGGTGAGTGCACTTCAGACAGGCGGACCCAGCACCATCCCCCCCTACCTGTTACGTTTGTGGAGGAAAAAGTGAGCCCTCCAAAACCCACCAGAAACCCCCTGTACCCACATCTAGGTGCCCCCTTTCACCCCTAAGGGTATGGTAGTGGTGTACAGTTGGGGGTAGTGGATTTTGGGGGGGCTCAGCACACAAGGTAAGGGAGCTATGTACCTGGGAGCAATTTATGAAGTACATAAGTACATAAGCACTGCCACGCTGGGAAAAGACCAAAGGTCCATCAAGCCCAGCACTCCGTCTCCGACAGCGGCCAATCCAGGCCCCAAGAACTTGGCAAAATCCCAAAATTTAATAATGATCAATGGACTTTTCCTTCAGGAATCTGTCCAGACCCCCTTTAAACTCAGCAAGGCCAGCTGCCATCACTACCTTCTCCGGCAATGAGTTCCAGAGTCTAACCACGTGCTGAGTAAAGAAAAACTTTCTCCAATTTATTTTAAACTGCAGTGCCCCCTACGGTGCCCGGTTGGTGTCCTGGCATGTCAGAGGGACCAGTGCACTACTAATGCTGGCTCCTCCCATGACCAAATGGCATGCATTTGGTTGTTTCTGAGATGGACGTCCTTGGTTTCGAAAATCGCCGAAAATCAGAAACATTCATATCTAGGGACGACCAAGTCTAGGGATGACCAAATTTAAGGATTTGGACGTCCCTGACGGTATTTTCAAAATGAAAGATGGACATACATCTTATTTCAAAAATACAGGTTTCCCCGCCCTTGGATCGGGATGTTTTGTGAGGACGTCCAAATCAAAACTTGGGCGTTCCTTCTGAAAATGCCCCTCCACATCTGTCTGTTGTCACAAACGTTTCTTCCTGGCTTCTTCCCATACCACCGCTTAACCTTGTTCCTCCTCTTTTCTTTCCATGCTATTCTTCATATTCATCCTCTTTTCCCATATTTCTTCTTATCTTCATCTCATTTTATTTGCCTCTGTGATTCAAAGAATTACAGCAACAGGCTTCTTGCCATTGCATGAAGTTCTCTCAGGTAGGCCTGCTCCTCATTTCTATTTGGTGACTTAAGCAGCTCTCCAGACAGACTATGATCATTCTACCCAACAATCATGGATTCAGTTGCAGAGGGGAAGACATTTCCTGAAACTCTATGGCACTCTTAGGTTATATTTACTTACACTGTGTAAAAATGATTTTAATTTTGAAGGATGAAAGTACAGAGGTTAGTACTGAAAATGATTTATCTATTGTATGTAAGTTATACACACATTTGTTTGTATATGGTGCTCTGATGGAATGATACCCCCCCCACCCCACTTTCCATTATATATTTTAAAGTTCTTATTTCCTTATATTTCCATCATATCTACCCATTTATACTATTTAGCACATAGTACACATCCTAATGTGCCCAGTGTTCATTCACACTAGTTACTCTATAAGAACATACAAATAGCCATACTGGGTCAGACCAGTGGTCCATCTAGCCCAGTATCCTGAATCCAATAGTAACCAATCCAGGTCAAAAGTACCTGGCAGAATCCCAAATAGTAGCAAGATTCCTGCTACTGATCCCAGGGTAAGCAGTGGCCTCCCTAGTGTCTATCTCAATAACAAACTACGGATGTTTCCTCCAGGAACATTCCCAAACCTTTTTTAAACCCAGATATGCTAACCACTATAACCAGATCCTCCAGCAATGAGTTCCAGAGCTTAACTATTAATTGAGTGAAGAAATACTTCCTCATATTCATTTAAAAAGTATAACCATATAACTTCATTGAGTGTCCCCTAGTCTGTGAACTTTTAAAAAAGTGAAAAAATTGATTCACTTTTTTCTGTTCTACACCACTTAGGATTTCGTAGACCTCAATCATATCCCCCCCCCCCCCTTCAACCGTCTCTTTTCCAAGCTGAAGAGCCCTAACCTCATTAGCCTCTCCTCATACGGGAGGAGTTTGCCTTTCATTGAACCTTTACTAAAGATCTTTTTCTTGGGTTCTGACTCCTAAGGTGGACCCTAGTATCAAGTAACTATGTATGATTTTGATTATTCTTTCAAATGTACATCACCACGCATTTGTCCACATTAAATTTCATCTCGCATTTGGGATGATCAGTCTTCCAATTTCCAGTGCTGTAGATTTTGGCTTTACTTATTACTGAGAATCCTCTGTATTTTTGTTACATTTTTTTCTGAGAATTTGTAATTGTCTTCCATTCTGATAGGAAGCTTGTCCCATGCAGCCACTATCCTTCTGGTGAAAAACAGGCTTAATTACAGTAGCCCTGAATCTATCCCTTTTCTCTCTCATGTATTCACATATTGTTCCTCAAATTACTTTTTTCCAAAAATTGTGCCCCCTTTGCAATGCACTCCCCCCCCCCCCTTTTTTTAGGAGAAATGTTTGAAGGACAGTCAAATATCCTACAAACTGCTTGCTGACCTTCTTTGTTACCTAAACATCTATTACTAACAGTAGTATTATACATTTGTTTAACACTCCAAGGGGTTTGCAGCATTGTATGGATTCATGGAATAAATAATCCTTGTTCTGTGGAATTTACAAGAGTAATCAAGACAGATAGGATGTTGAGGATGGGTGTTATTTTAGCCACCCAGTGATGTTCACCATCCAAAATCTGAAATCATATGATATAGAAGAGACATTGAACATACCAATGTCCCCTCTAAACTGTGTGCAAGTGCATATCACACAAATCATGATCACAGTGTACACATGAAAAACATATTAAACCCCATTTTAGAAAAGATGTAAAAGTCAGAATTGAAATGTCTAGGTTAAGATGCCTCAGAGAGAAATAAGTTTTTCTTGTGACCCGTGTCTAGGGTTTTCTGGACCCGAACTAGTCAAAGGGCAAGACCCAGGTTACATTATGAAAAAAAACAGCTGAGGAGTGGAGGATAGACTATGAGTGGTTTCTTTCTTTTGACTATCCTGAAGGGAGAGGCTGTTTAGGCTAGTCTACTTCAAGCTGTATTTGAGATAAAGCCAGACTTTAAGCACTATATAAAGGATTAATTCAAGAACTATAAGTTACACATGTAAATGTGAATCCAGAGTCTATCCATGTGCCCACCCACCTGTGTGTTAAGCATGAATTTGCAGAATAGTGAATAGGCATTATCATGTACCAGCTCTAGGCACAACAGGCAAGAGACATTAAGACCTCAACTGTACCGTAGACAGTCAGAAAAGTTCGCAAATATACCTTCTTCAGCTGCAGTAGCCTTTAATTTCACTCCCTTTCCTTCTCAGGGTGAAATTCAGTTCAACTTCAAGGATTCAAATATAAAATAGGAAAGTACTACTACTACTTATCATTTCTAGAGCGCTGTTAGACATATGCAGCACTGTATTCTACATATATATAAGAAATAGTCCCTGCTCGACAGTATACAGTCTAATCAAGTAACTGTTGAAATGATTTCAGGATACTTTTCAGTTCTTAGTACCTTTCAGAGTATTTTTTCTCTCATAAAAAACAGAAAAAAGGTAGATTGGCGATGCAAATTAGTTCCGCTAGGCACATCAGGCCTTGACAAGTAATGTCCTATTGAGACCACAAATTCTGTCTCTCTGCTTCTGCACAGCAAATAGGTTACTTAGGTCCTTTAAGGAAACTGCAAGGTAAGGCTTCTAAAACTTTCCTCCTGAGACACAGTTCTTTCAAGTTCAGTGGCATCCTCTAATATTCCAATAGGTTCTTTCTTACTTTTTAGTCAATAAGTTGCCAGAGGATGTGGTTACAGTAGTTAGCATATCTGAGCAAGTATAAATTAGTCCACAATGTATATATAACTGCAATAGCCTTAAAGATAAAAAAGAGAATAACATCAGGAATGTTTAGAAACAGAGAAAATGTAGGCAGATAAAGACCATATGGGTTATCCAGTCTGGCCATCCATGCCATCTACTCTCCCTATCACTCTCTTAGAAATCCTATATGCTTGTCTCGAACATTCTTGAATTCAGATACTGTTTTCATCTCCACCACTGAAACCGGGAGACCATTCCATGAATTCATCGTCTTTTCTGTGAAGATGTATTTCCTCAGATTATTTCTGAGTCTATGCCCTTTCACTTTTATCCTATTCCCCCTCCCCCAATTTCAGAGTTTCCTTTCATTTACAAAAATGTTAAAAAGAATCCACAAAAAGTGTCCTAAATGACCAGATGCCCACTGGAGCAATAACGAAATTACCTCTCCTTGCTCCCCATTAGTCACTGACCCCCTCCCATTCCCCAAAGATGGGGTAGCCTAGTGGTTGGTGCAGTGCATTGTGGAGAAGGAGCACCCAGGCCAATAATCTACTCTTGTAGTGGAAACTGTCAGCCCTCCAAAACCCACCAAAAATCTACTGTACCCACATATAGGTGGCACCTGAGTCATAAGTACTATTGTACTGGTGTATCGTTGGGTACAATAGATTTTTGGTGAGTTTTGGAGGGCTCACTCTACAATATATGGGAGCAACGATGAGATGTGTGCCTGGGAGCTTTTAGGGGAAATCCACTGCAGTGCCCCCTAGGTTGTACCTCTGTTCTGCTAGGATGTTTCTTACTGTACACCGCCTTGAGTGAATTCCTTCAAAAAGGTGGTAAATAAATCCTAATAAATAAATAAATAAATGTTTGTGTGGCCAATCTATAAGAATGCTGGCTGCTCGTACATCCCAATAACTTGATTTTGTGTGTTTTTCACTTGGACAGGTTTTTTTTTCCCAAAAAAGGACCAAAAAGATAAACACACAGAGCACAAAACATCTACTAAGTGGCCAATTTTGAAAAAAAGATAATTTCTTGTTTCGAAATTCACTATATTTGCTATTCGGATTCTGGACACTTGGAGCAAAACGTCCAAAGTCGGACATCATATCGAAAATGCCCCTCCACGTGCTTTGAAAATTAGCACCTTTTTTTCTGAATCTGTTAGACTACGCATTCTTGAAGGGAGTCAGAGTTGCATGTATGGCTAACCTGCTTATAATCGAAAGACAAAAACGCCTATATTACGACCTAAATCGGGAGATAGACGTTAATCTCACAAAAACGAGTAAATCAATATAATGGAAACCAATGTTTCAGTGCGTCCGTGTCGCTCATACGTTCACGTAAAAACGTCCAAATAAGAGGCGTGTCGGGGGCGTGTTAGGGCCGGTGATACGACGTAGACGTGTACAACGTATAACGAATAGCGAAATGGCTCTGGTTGAGCGGGAAGATGGGCGTAATATGATGGACCCGAAATAAAAGCGACCAGAGCAAGGGGGAAAGCGTCTTTAGACCCATTAGCAATTGTGCGTAGTTGGAGAGTGGCGACATTGTTGGTGGAAGAGCTGAAGTGGTGGTTGCAGAGAGAAAGCCGAGCGTGTTGAGTACCTGTGACGGTCGTCTGTGTGTCCTGCCTCTTTTTGTGTCTTACCCTTTGACCGTTCCTTACTCCTACTCCTTTGCTCCATCGCCCCCTTCCCCTCCCCCTCCCCCTATCCCTCCCCATTCACTCTTCCCACGTGTATACTCTATTCCCTGACCTCCGTTTGTCTCTGTGTTCCTGTACTGTTTGGCGAGTGAGTGGCCAGAGGGCGTGGTGGCTGGAAATGACAAATCTGTGTGTATTGCTGTTTGACTACTAGTCCTAATACTTGCACTGGTGGTGGGGATATGGATGCACTTAATGCACTTGTGGCATGCATGCTACACGAAGAGGCCACCCACCACAGGAGGTATTCACGGCCCCGAGTGTTTAGGCCCCGCACCACCTTCCTACAACTCACTGACCAGCAGTGTCTAACAAGGTTCAGGTTTGATAGGGCCACCATTCGTCAGCTGTGTGAGCAGCTGAAACCCCTCCTTCAACCCCAGACACGTAGGAATAACCCCATCCCTGCCCACCTCAAAATCACTTCCTCTCTCTCTGTCCTGGCCACTGGCAGTTTTCAATCCGTATTAGCTGCTAACACAGGCCTCACCCAGGCTTCTATTTCACACTGTCTCACCCAGTTCCTGGATGCCTTCATAACTCACACCTCACACTACATCACTTTCCCCACCACCCCCCAGGCCCTGCACAACAACATTGCCACCTTCTATGCTCTTGCTAGATTCCCCTCGGTCATCGGTGTGATAGACTGTACACACGTAGCCCTCAGACCCCCCCGGGCACACGAAGCCACCTACAGAAATAGGAAGGCATTTCATTCTATGAACATGCAAGTTGTATGTGATGCCCAGGGGGAGATATTAGACGTGTGTGCCAGGTACCCCGGCTCCACCCACGATGCCTACATCCTACAGCACTCGGGCATCTTCCGCAGGTTCGAGCGAGGGGAGTTCATTGGTGGATGGCTACTAGGTAAGTGCAACATGCATGTACCACCCATACTATACCTCCTCCACTGGGAAACCCTCCGCCCTGGCTTCCTCCACAACCCACTATCCAAATCCCGCCGCCCCCCCTGTACCTGCTCCAAGCAATACACACTCATCTATCTCATTCTGCTTTTCTGCAAAGGTGACCAAGGCTACCCGCAGAGGACATGGCTCATGACCCCCCTGATCCACCCACAACCAGGGGCAGAAGAAACCTACAACAGGAGACATCGCAGCACCCGGGGGATCATTGAGCGCACCTTTGGTTTATTGAAAAAACGCTTCCGCTGTCTGGACCGGTCTGGAGGAGAGATGCTCTACAGTCCAGAAAAGGTGGCCAAGATCTTTGTGGTGTGCTGCATGTTACACAATTTGGCCCAGCGCAGAGGACAGCCTCTCCCAGAGGAGCCACAGCCACCACCAGAAGAGGCCCCAGATGAGCTGGAAGAGGAGCCCCCTCCACCCCCAGCCCACAGAGCAGAGCTCAATGCCTACCAGCTTGGCGTAAGAGCAAGACAAAGACTCATTGAAACAAGTTTTAGGTGAAAGTAAGTGAACATTTATTTATTTACATTAAGTGCATGTGTGTGTTCAACCCCACCACCACCACCACCACCCCCCTCCCACACCCACCCCCCTCCCACCAACCCTCACCCTACAGCATGTCCCATCACTTTCCCCTTCCCTTCCCCCGTCCCCTCCTACCCCTCCCACGCCCTTCCTTTGCAGCTGGTGCTGCACGGGAAGTCTCTTCACCCTCTTCTGAGCTGCTGCTCCCAGTGTCCTCCTCCCTATCCCCACGGCAGCCTGCGGCTTCGGCTGCACCGTGGAAATCAGGCCACCTTGTTGGTTCTAGTGGTCTGGCCACAGGACCCAGAATGGGAGCAGATTTGGTGGGTGCTGCAGGAGTGGGTGCGGAGGCCGATGATCGCAACGCCCACCTCTTAGCTGGTGGTCAATGGAGGAGGACGTTGATGGCAGGGGCTGCTCCAGCAGCACGGGGGCTGGAGTAGGTGCTGTGCCCTGAGGGCGCAGGTGTTGGATGCTCTGCTCCAGCCGTTTCAGTTGCTGGAGCACCTCCTGGTGGCCTTCATGTTGCGCCTGGAGGAGTTCCTGGTGGGCTCGCTGCTGTGCCTCCAGTGCTTGGCGCTGCAGCTCGAGTTTCTGGTGCCGGTACTCCTCCAAGCGCACGTTGTGGCGGAGTAATTCGGTGGCCAGCCGCAGGAGTTGCCTTCTTTGGCCGGATGGCCTCTGGCGGGGAGCTGGGCCCTCCTCCTCCTCCTCACCAAAGTCCTCCGGTGCTGGAGGTGCGGCCTCTGCTGGTGGTGCATGTGCCTGTGCTGCAGGTGGTGGAGGCAGAGGCTGGACTGGTGCAGGTGGTGGTGGTGGCAGAGGCTGGACAGCTGGTGCAGGTGGTGGTGGACGCAGAGGCTGGACAGCTGGTGCAGATGGTGGAGGCTGGACTGCTGGTGCTGCAGGGGGTGGAGGCAGAGGCTGGACTGCTGGTGCTGCAGGCTGTGGAGGTTGAGGCTGGACTGCTGGTGTAGGGCGTTGGCCTTGCAGGCCACTAGGGCCAGCCTCCTCTGAGTCATCACCTGTATAGCACAAGAGTGAGGAATAGTGTTGGTGCAAATAACCCACTTTTGTCTTTCAGCATTCATATACATTGGCATGTCCCCCAACCTGATGACCCAGCAAAGAGATGGTGAGGAGGAATGGAATTGACACGGGTGTGAAAGAGAGAGCCCCACAGGCAGCTGGGTAGAGGTGGTGGATGAGCAGCCAAGAGAAGGACACCACTCACAACGTTGTGGACAAACTGTTAGTTGTATAATTGTTAAATTGAACAACATTGCAGCATGTGTTGTGTTACTACTGACTTGCTAGACTGCATAGAACTGCTTTACGACCCCCATTACAGGCTCCTTCAGTTGAATGCATGTGGCCCACACTCAGTAGAGCACAGAGGTCACAGAAGGAACTAGGCACAGTTTGTTAATGGGAAAATAGGAGGGAGTAGTAGGGAAGGAAGGCCCCCAAAGTTCTGCCACAGTAGTAACCTACACACACCCATAGGAGCCAACTGGAAAGTAGTATTGGGGGTGCTAAGCCCAGTGCCCAACACTCCTCCCTGCACAGCTACATGATCTTTCCTCAATATTGGGGGTACTCACACACCCACAGCACCCACCCTGTCTGCTTGCTCCTATAACACACATGACCACTACCACTACGCAAATAGAGCTTACACATCAATTAAGATGGGCACACAGGACAAGTAAGAGGAAACCCAATGACAACGGTAGGGATAGGGAGTAAGGGTACAGAGCTAGTGAGTAGGGGTTACCAGGTCACAACAGCATCATAAAGGTGGCCTGTTAATGTACATAAAGACAGCCAGCAACACTCCCCCCCCCCCCCCCCCACCTCCCTCCTCCTGCCCCCCACTCCTCACCTCCCTCCCCCTGGCCACAACTTCTATAACACAAGTGTACTGCAGCACAACAGATACCCCAACTGCATAATGCAACACCTACCTGAGTCCTCAGCCTGGCCCGAGGGTCCAGGGAGCCAATCCCGTGGATGCCCTCCTGGGGTAGGAGGGAGTGCACCATCAGCTCCATGGGCGTGAGGTTGGCTGTGTCATTGCCTGGGGGATTGGCCCCCGCCTTCCTCCGAACATCCCTCCTCAGCTTCCGCCACTTCCTCTTGCAATCCTCCACGTCTCTGCCAGCATGGAACACAGCATTCAGGCTGTCCCGTACTGCCTCCCATTCGCGCTGCTTTGTCGTTGCTGCCAGCCTCTGCCCTGTGGGAGCAAACAGACTCCGGTGCCGCTGTTGTATTTCCTGCACCAGGAGCTCCACCTCACCTTCAGAAAAATTACCCTTCCGGGTCGGGGGCATACGTGGTGGCATTGTACCAATGGGATTATCGAAAATACGGAGTGGGCGTTTATATAGTCGCCAAGAACGCCCATTTAGACGGGGGAATAGGCGTTTCTGATATGGGCGTTTCTTTTTCAATTATACACATAATTCCTAAGCGTGCCCAGCTCAGATAGCGATTAGGAACACATGATTTCGATTATGAGTAGATAAGTATGGGCGTCTCCACCTGCCTTCCCTTTCTTCATTGCCATTTAACCTGCCATTTCCTGCACTGAGACCTTGCCGGTTGTTCGTTATAATCATTTACAGGGTTTTACCCTCACTTATATGAAGGTTTCTGTTTAGCAATGTATGCTTGGGTACACCTGTGTATTTAGGGGGGGGGGATTATTGTTGGCCCTCAGCCACCACGCCTTCCGTTTCCTCTCTTCCACATCCCCTGATGCTCCCTTCCTTTCTCCCATTCTTTCTGCCTGGTTGTAGCAGGCAGTGTGTGGGGGCCACGAATTTACTACACTCGCCCCAAATCAAGCACCCCTCGGTAAGGGTCATTTCAATCAGGGAGATGTGCAGCTAATGTTCCAGAAGATAAAAGGCGCACTACACAGTCTTGAAACAGACGTTCATGGTAAGCTCTCATTTGTCTGCCACCTCTTCTCTTTGTGCTCATAGTCAAGGAGTGTGCATTCACTGTATGTATGTAGTCTGGAGTCAGGTAGCTCTCTTTTCACCAGGTTCCTGTGCACTGTACTGTGGGGTTGGCAGGTCCTCAGTGGTGTGGGCCAGCTGTTGGAACTGCTGTATTGGTTCCCGGTAGGTTCCATCTTTCTTGTTTATGTGGTGTACCCCAGTCCCCATTTATGAAGTGGCCACCCATTCTCAAGGTCCATAGGCGGGGGAGGGGAGAATGATTTATGCAATGGATGTGTTTAGCACATTATGGAACACCTTCCTAAATTCCTCCATAGGTAGTAGGGAACATGAACATTGTTTTTAATCGGTAGCCTGGACAAAATGCTCAAGGTGGCTACAGGTACTGCCACTGAGGCCTAAGACGTGGTGGTGAGGGAGAGGGGTGTGTGTACAGGTCCCAACCCAAAATACCTGCAGGTGGTTAAAGCCTGGTGGCTGCTGTGGCCTAGTGGTTAGAGCACCAGCCTTATAATCATAAGGTTGCTGGTTCAAATCCCACCTAAGGCAAGTCACTTCAGGGACAAACTTTGACACAAACCCAGAATACCTGAATGTAACATACCTTGATCTACTACTGGAGAAAGTGTGATCACAGCTGCAAATAATGAGCACCCTTTTTATTTGTGCCCTTCTCTAACACAAGTATTACATTGCAACTGTGATGAAGTAACCATCCATCTATTGGGTTTCCCATTGTTTCCCCTTTTCTCCTCAGCATTATATACCATAGCTGATGTATTCAATGTGAAAATATGAGGCAGCTGTTTGTAGGTCCTTCTTGCCCCCCCCCCCCCCCACCAATGTGGCTTGTGGGTAAGGATATGTGTCCATCACACAGCAAACACTGTGTATGTGGTACCTGGGGTTATGTGGAAGTGTCTACTTGGCAGATCACACGTGGTACACTATTAATCTCTTATTGATGGCACTCTGTGTTGTGGGTCAGTATGGTGGAGGGGAGGGAGGGAGGGAGAGATGCTGGCTGGCTATTTGTATTCATGAACACAAATATCCATACAGGCTCCCCGGCCCAACCCCCCTGCACATATGGCCATGCAGGTTGGAATGAACAGGTGGCCTTCTGTATGGCCAACATTCTCACACATACATCACCTTCTCATTCACACAGCACATTTAATGCTATGCATATTGCTGCCTCCTTCCTCTCAACTGAACAGCACCATTTGCTGATATGTAATGCACAAGGGAGACAAACACACACACACACACACCCTGATAGTTATAGTGTAAGAGAAACATTTAATTCCCCCCACCCCTACAAAATAACCCCGAACAATGCCCTCCTCCCCCCCACAACTCCCCACAGAACCCCAACAATTCCCTCCCCCCCCCACAGAACTCCCAACAATTCCCTTCCCCCACACACACAACCCCAACATTTCCCTCCCCCCACACACACAACCCCAAGAGTTCCCTCCCTCCCCCCACACACACAACCCCAACATTTCCCTCCCCCCCCACACACAAAACCCCAAGAGTTCCCTCCCCCCACACACACAACCCCAACAATTTCTTCCCCCACCCACTCCCCACACCCCCAACAGGCCCCCCCCAATTTAAATTAAGGGCGGCCACGCCCTCTGACCAAGGCCCTCTGTAGCAGGGCAATGAGCAGGCCCAGCAGTACCCTTAGTGGGCCCTGGAGCTGCTCATTGCCCTGCCGTAGGGCTCTCACCTCCTGCAGCAGCTAGTGCTGGCCAACTACAAGCTGCTGCTGGCCATCTACCAGCTGCTGCAGGAGGCGCATCATGGCCCCTGCGCCTAGGCCTGGTGGAGGTGGGGCACGGGCTGGAGCAGGCCCAGGGGACGCAGCAGACCCAGGGGACGGAGCAGACCCAGGGGAACGCAGTGGGGCAGGTGATGGTGCTGCTGCTGCTGCTGCTGCCACAGGGGATGTGGATGGCTGAGGGGAGGGAGAGGGCTCTGCTGCTGGTACAGGTGGGGAGGGGCCTCCATATAGTCCTCATCTATGATGAGCACCCCCTCCTCCGAGCCCGATGACTCCTCCTCCTGCGCATCCTCATCCTCCTCCTCCTCTTGGCGTTCCTCCTCCTCCTGCTCCTCCTCCTCCTCCTGCTCCTCCTCCTCATGCCTTTCCGCCTCCTCCTGCTCCTGCTCCTCCTCCTCCTCCTCCTCCTGGAGGTGGTGGCCCTCCTCATCTTGGCGCTCGGCTTCCTGCTGGTGGAGCCCTGTGTATGTAAAAGGAGTGTGATTGAGATCAGCGCATACAACATGACTTGCATAGTGCAGTAGCTGGGTGGCGTGAGGCAGGGGATGGGGCAGGGTGTGGTAAGGCGTAGCCTATGCCCATGGGGAATGAGCTGCATCAGATGACATGACACAGAACCCTGGACCCTCCTCTGACACACACCACACAGGACATGTTGCCATACCAAATTCATTGCTGACCAGCATGTTTGCATTGTGAGATGCAACGAGGGGTTGATGGGCAGTTGTTGTAGGATTTATTGGGGGGGGGGCAGTGGGAAGGGTGTTGAGCACAAATCTTTTATGTGAGTTAGGCCATGACATGCAGTAAAAGTAGGGCCTCAGGCAGGTCTACCAGGACACACTAATCAGCCACCACAGAAAGGGGAATAGTAAAGTGAGGCATATCATCTCATTCATCTCGGGGAGATGGTCGGAAGTTGCAGGCACGCTCATGGGAGAACCCCTGCAACCTGCATCCTTGATCTGGGACAGATATGTTATTACTTACTAGTTGGCTATTAGGCACATGGGAATTGATATTGTACAACACATTTGCATTATTCAAGAAATGTATGTACTAATGTGTACAGGTGTCCTGTTTTTGAATACTTACGGCGAGCCCTGAGGTGCCTTCGCACCGCCCGGATGAGGTCGGGCCTCTCCCGCCTCACACGGCAGGAACCGCCTCCTGAGGGACTCCAGGTCCCGGTGGACTCCAAAGCGTCTGTAAGATATAAGTTTGTAGAGCAGGGGTCAGGGGGGGATGGTCCTTTTGTCCTCTGCACACATTCATTTGCTATTCAAATACCAGAGAGAGAGGGTCAACGGTGTTGGGGGGGGGGGGGACCATCTCCATTGGTACTGAATCATAGGCGCCACCTTTTTAACATTTTGGGGGGTGGAACCCCCAGTGGAGATGACCCCTCCCTCCATACATACAAGGCATTTATTTTATATTGGGGGTGGTCAAGCACCCACAGCAGCCACCGAGTTGGTTCCTATGCAGATGATGCCAGAGAGGTGGACATGAGGCCAGACAGTACCGTTTGTATACATTATAATGTATGCTTGTTAAACTACTTTATATGTGTTATCATGACCATGTTATAAAGTATGGTATAGGTTTCATTGGTCTCATGTTTCCACTATTCGGATGCGTTGTAAGCCACATAGAGGCTGCAAAGAGGAGTTGGAAAATCTGGCCTTCACATAACTAACAAAATTGTCACATAACACTAATATAATAGTCACATAACTAACGAAATACATTCTTGTAGGGATATGGGAATGGTCGTCGTTTCAAAAACATACAATTTATTAGTGATTGTGCATGTTCCTATATTACTCATGATCCTTGCATGGACACTCCAGTTACTGGTGGTAACATTGATGACGGAGCTGTTATATGTGTAGGTACAGGAGGGAAGGGGGGTTGGCCTATAACCTTACCTTTCCAGCCTGTCCTGGATGCGGGACCAGGCTCGCATGGCCTGGAGCCTGGGGGGCAAGTGATGGTGCTGCACAAACAGCCTGTGCCGGTGCCTTAGGCACGGCCGCACCAGCAGCAGGCTCTCCTCCTGTCCGAAGTTGGGTTCTCTTCGTTGTGCCATTTTTCCACGTGTTGGAAAAAAAGTGCCTTATATAGACGACCTTGCGTGAGGGACGTCGTTTCATGCACAGCTCCATATATGGATGACCATTCCATATATGGCCCCTATCAGCACGTGGACGCCCTCGTAAGCATAGACGTCTTTGACATGCACATGCCTGCACGTGTGTGGAATGTGCCTTATATAGATGAATATGACGCACCCCACCCGACCCTTTTCACATATACACAATATGCATATAGCTGCATGTTCAGTAGGTGTACAGTGCATGCAGATCCGGACATGCAGATGGGCACATATGATGACAGTATGGGTGGAGCAACATGATATGTCTGTAGTTGACACATATACGCGTTCCTCATATTTTCCCGTACCTGGATGGCCTGAACAACATGTACTGTACTTGCGATACATCTATGTACATTATTTTACACACCACGTGATTTGGTCGTTTGCACCTGCAATAATCGACCATCTTAGGGTGCCCAATTTAGTCACGCTTATGCGCTCGTCATTTGATTGTTTTTTTACAGGGATAATCGATTATCGAAAAACGCCCACACTATTTTCCCATTATACATGTCTATTTTTGGGCGTTTTCGTAAGAACGTCCTAATTCGTACTTGGACGATCTTTCCATTATGCCCCTCTAAGAATCTCATTTTTGTAAATTTCCCTTGATCTTTCCCTAAAGCTGTGGAATTAGAGAGGCAGTGGGCAGAGAGCCACCTCCAAATGCCAGAAAGTAGGAAGTACTTCTGCAGGTCTACCTAAGAGCAGCGGTATGGGTACATTCTTGTCTTCCCAAGGAAATGTGTACTGGCATATACTTGATGTGTTGATCCTGCATACGTTTGAGGCCCAACAATATGTATAATATTATATATTGTTATTTGTCATTAATGTTATGGTTATGCTGTTGATGTAAATGTTATAGTAGTTCTTACATGAAGATTTTGTATAAAAGTAATAGCAACTGCCAAAGCATTGCCAAGACAGTAGAATAGTTAAGAGGATGCTGCAAATATCACTTCTGCCCCCAAAGGATACATGTCTCATTATACTGATGTTTTAATTTGCTTAAGGTATTTGGAAAGTAAAGTGCTCACAGGATCCAAAGCATGATGATTCTTGTTTGGCCAGTTCTAGCTAATTTATATTACACAACTTTCAGCATGATTTACTAAATTTGTCAAATCTGTTAACATGCATGGAGTTTTGGACTGAGAAAAAAAAAATCTTAGCAGTGATTGGTAACTTAAAACACCTATACTTCTACAAAATTGTAGGGGAAATGCCCTTTAAAGATGTTAGTTCTGAAAGTGAAAGTATACACAGATTTTTACTTTACAAATTGCCTAAGGAAAAAGTACCTGCAGTCACCTGGGCCTCCTTTATCTCCAGGTCTTTTTACAAATCAAAATAACCTGTACAAAATCTAAAACTCCACAAAGTGGGCCTCCCCATCAAATTCTACCAATGGTATGTTCTACTACAACGTGGGCAAACGTTGACACATTATGGAAAAATAATAACATTTTTACCAACACACATGCCCCCTAATTCTATAAAAGTTACTAAAAATTGTGTGAATAAATTTGGGTATGTGGCCAGTTTGCTTGCACAAATTAATTGAATAATGAGGTAAATAGCACCAATAATTGGCTTTTTAACAAGCAATTATTGGCACCAATTATATTTAATTGAAATGTATACATCTAAATTTAGTCATGGGATCCACATGTAAATTTTACACTTGAGCTCAAAAAGGGGGTGTGGAAATGGTAAGGTCATGTTTGGGTCATGGGCAGATTGGGGGCATTCCTTTAAGTTATACAGGTAGTTAGAGAATAAAGGCATTATGCCTAAATTTATGCATGGGTATTTGCACTATGTTTTAGTTACTGGAAATGCTGCACCTAAAATTAGCCATGATTCCTGGGCATAAGCTCTATTCTTCAAACTCCACTGGGTTCTATAGAGCGTGTCTAGAGATCCACACTGAAATCCAAGCGGATTTTATAACAATGAGCATAACTTAATTGGCTTAACAAGCTAATTAGAATTCATAACATCACTTAACAAACAATAATGAGCACTAATTGGCAATAATTAGAATTTATGCACACAACTTGCCAAGCGTCAAACTTCTAACACAAGCATGAGTCCTTACCGCTAGATCAATGGGTGGCATTAAGGGCTCAGACTTGTTTTGGCCGAGCACTGGTTTCAGTTTTACCACATGCCATTTTCCCGTCCCATTAAAAAAAGCCCTTTTTTTCAGATGTGGTAAAAACTGGCCTGGCATGTGTGCCTACACTACTGCAGGCCACTTTTTACCGGGGCTTAGTATTTGGTCTTACAGGCTTTCTATGTGCAGCACTAATCCCCCCCCCCCCCTTTTTTTTTGGAACACTGAGGGCCCATAGGAATATATACATGTCTCTAGAATTAGCGTGTGTTAATTTTTATCACACACTATGGGCCCTGTTTACTAAGCAGCATTATAGGTGTGTTAACATTTTTAACGTGCATGTAAGCATGTTAACCATTTATGTGCCTACAATATCCCTATAGGTGCCTACATGGTTAACGTGCACGCTAAGTGTGGGCACGCTGAAAACACTAATGCACCTTAGTAAACAGGTCCATAAAAATGCTAGCATGCCTACAGTGTGGCTTAATAAACAGGGCCCTGAGGTTTCAGTTTAAGTTTTAAAAATAAGATCCCCATTTTATTTTAACATATCTGTTTATTAATTCAGAAGTAGTAAATTTCCAGGGAATATATATATATATATATATATATATATATATATATATATATATATATATATATATATATATATATATATATATATATTCAGTGTTAGGTAATTTATCTGATCAATAGCAGTTTCCCTAACAGCTGGTTTTACAGCAAGTATCCTGAAACATCAAACTTAAAAATAAAAAAGAAGTCCTCTTACTTTTGATACAATCACTGTTCTCCTACATGTCCCTATTTTAAATTTGTATATCATATTGAGCCAAATTAATTTTGTTTTCCACACTACTTGACTAGGGGGCCTTTTACAAAGTGGCGGTAGCTGTACCTCAGCGTCACCATGTGCCAAATTGTCCATACCACCAGGCTCGCTCAGGAGCTCGGCACTAGTTCCGGCGTCCAGTGTGCAGTGATTACAACACTAGAAAATACTTTTTCTAGACCCAGGGGTGTACCCTGCAGTAATTGGGAAATGCTGTGTAGTGCCTAATTATCACTAGACTACCAGCGGAGCCCCTATCACCTCTTAAATAGGAGGTGGTAAGGGTTTCCCCAGGAAATGGCCACACATCAATGCCTTGGTTTAGTGTATGGCCACTTCCTTCTGACAAAAAACCCATGCCTTTTAGTGGCAGAGGTAAAAGGGGGCCTCAACACACAGCAAACCCTCATGCCAATGTCTCTGTAGGGCCCCTTTTACTGCCATTTGGTAAAAGGACCCCTAGATCCTTGTACTTTAAACACTATGTTACTAATACCTCAAAACTTTACCAACAAAGTTCTTTTCTTACTTCTACACTGTGAGGTCCTTTTATTAAGGTGCAGTAACAGATTTAGCACACACTAATGATTAGTATGTGCTAAATGTCATGCAGCCCATTAGCCCCGGGATTTCTATATAGCATGCCTAAAGATCCGTGCTGAAATCTAAGCATATTCTGTAACGACGTGCATAACTTAACAAGCCAATCAGCATTTTAACAGCACTTAAAAAGCAATAATGAGCATTAATTGTCATTAATTAGAATTTATTTACAAGCACAACTCCCTAAGCGTACTCCATAACACACTACGCCTACATTTTAATGTGCGTAAGCAAAAAGAGGAAATGGGTGTTTCAAAATTTATATGTGCTATTATTGGTGTAAATGAAGGCATATAGTTTTTTGATGCTTGGATATCAACTAAGCATATTCTATATACCGCACCTAAATCTAGGTGCCACTTATAGAATACACTTAAGTGGAAATGTTTTCTGTGCAGATTTTCTAGGCGCCGTATATGGAATCTGACCCTATATTTCTATGGGCTGCACAGCATAACTTTAGGGGTCCTTTTATAAAGACGCACTAGCGTTTTTAGCGCACGCTAAAAATAAGAATGTGCTAAATGCTACAGACACCCAAATATTCCTATGGGCATCTCTAATGTTTAGCGTGCACTAATCATTATTGCATGATAAAAACGCTACAGTGCCTTTATAAATGACCCCCAATCCATTAGCACATCTTAGTAAAAGGACCCTTATGACTTTCTTACAGAAAATATTTCTCAACTATATTTTTCTCTCAACCTTAAATAATTCCATGCTTTCTCTCACAGAGAACCATTTCTTTCTGTTCTTGAAATTATCTCAAAATCCTGCAGATTACCCCTAATGATGTCTCAATCTCTCCTCCGTTCACCTTTTCTCAAAAAATTTATAATTTCTCACTTTGTCACATACTCAGACCTCTATTCATAATCCTGCTCTCACACAGGTCTGTCTTTCCCAGTGCATTTTTTCTAGGAAAAAAAGGTGCCGGTACTCAAATGCCAGGCCACCCTTCAAGGGTGGGGTGTTCACGGAGGGACCCACCTCACAATTGTCAGGCCCCCTGCAACCAGTCACGGAATCTATGACAAGGCAGAATTGGTATGTAGAGCCTGAGCTCTTTCATTAAAGCTTTGGCTATGGGTCAATTTTAGTAAAAAATGGAAAATGTGTTTGTACTCAGTACCCCCTCAAAAAAAGCCCTGGTCTTTCCGTTTTCCTATCATTTCTCTCCCAATGGTTCAACTGAGCATAGTACAGAAACAGGTTCCTTCTGGAACAAGTGTAGCCCATGGGCTTCATGCACTTGAAAATTCCATTTCTGCAGTATGCATTCTCACAGTACTGTACACTGCAGTTGTACACAATCATGTCTAAAATTCATATTAATAATCCTTATTGCTTTTTAAAGTTCAAATGTTTTTATTAATATTCAATAGACAAGCGATTACAAATAGGCAACAAGCATAAAACATAACATTAAGTAAATGTGAAACAATATAGATAAGTATCACTATTTCATCATCAAGAGTAGGATAATCATCCATAGCCAAAATAAACATAGAATATACACACAGTATGAAAGTGTATGCAATGGCAGTCAAACATTCGAACAAAACAGAGTTATGGATTCTCATCCTTTTTTATGCTTGGACAAACAGTGATTTTCTAGATGTCAAAACAGTTTCATATTAGTAAATAGTACATACAGAGTTCCACCAAAACACAGAACTTAATTGAGTATTACCTTTCCACACCACAACAATAGAACCCAAAGCTATAGCTAAGAGAATATCTAAAAGTTTGGCTTGTTCATTAGATAAAGAGTAGGAAAACCCAAGAGAATGAAAGATAATAATCTTATGTGAAATAGGTATCTGACGTGAAAGAAGGGAAGAGATTTGAGACCAAACTTAGTTCCAGAATAAGCGAGGTTGGGGCATGAAAATAATACATGATCCAAAATTCCAAAATCAGTGTGGCAGGACCAGCATCTGTAAGACACAGTAGAATTAACCCTTTATTGACTAGCAGGAGTCCATCAAGCTCTGTGCCTAACAAAATAAAGTGAAAGGGAATGGGACTTGAATATTGCCTTTCTGTGGTTTTTGCAACTACATTCAAAGTGGTTTACATAGTATATATAGGTACTTATTTGCATCTGGGGAAATGGAGGATTAAGTGACTTGCCCAGAGTCACAAGGAGCTGCAGTGGGAACTGAACCCAGTTAACCATACTCAAAGTCTGCTGCACTAATCACTAGGCTGAAACAAGTTGGCTATTGGTAAAAGACCAGAAATTATACCATTGTTTTTCAGTGAGTATCATGTTGGTGTCAGAATGCCAGGAAG
Source organism: Microcaecilia unicolor (assembly GCF_901765095.1). NCBI lineage: Eukaryota > Metazoa > Chordata > Amphibia > Gymnophiona > Siphonopidae > Microcaecilia > Microcaecilia unicolor. The sequence continues at coordinate 421,039,893 of NC_044033.1, forward strand.
ATTGAAGTGTTCAATTGGATTCAAGTGTTGATAAGGATTGAAAAGCAGAGGATATAAGCAATTTATATATTCTCAATGCAGTTATACCTAGAGATAATGCCTCAGATATAACTTTCAAAATATCTGGGGTATTGTGTAAGGAGCAAAAACACATGACTGGAAAAAATACATGATCTTAATTGCAAATACTGGAAAACTGAAATTTCTGTAAAGGATATGCACAGCAAAGTTGGGAGAAAGAGACAAAAGTGTAATTAATAAATAAGGGCCCTGTTTACTAAGCAGTGTTATAGGCACGTGCGTTAACCATGTATGTGCGTTAACTATGTATGTACTTATAATATCCTTATAGGCGCCTGTATGGTTAGTGCGCAAGCTAAGTGTAGGCGCACTAAAAACTCTAACTCACCTTAGTAAACAGGGCCCTAAATCTCTTAACACATATATGCCCGCTTCAATCCATTTGGACCAGTAAATAGTTTTCTTATTCACATAAAACATCGAGAGGTCCTTTTACCAAGATGCAGGAAAAGGCCCTGTGGTAGCAGCAGGGACTATTTTTCCTGCAAGCCAGGGCTCTTTTTACTGCAGCGGGTAAAAAGCCCCTAAAAAATTTGTCATGCTGTATGATTAGTCTTACCGCATGGTTGTGCAGGGGAGGAGCACTTACCACCACCCACTGAGGTGGCGGTAAGGGCTCCCACAGTAACTCAGCAGTAACCGGGCAGCACACAATGATGCCCGATTACTGCGAGGTTAGTACCACACTATAAAATTTTTTAAAAAAATTTCTGGCACACCGGAAATGGTGCACTCTCAAGATGGAACTGTCACCAGTGGCAGCGTTGGGCTGGCAGTAGTTCCGGGTTAGCGTGTAGTAAGCCCATGTTGGGCTTGCCAGTGCTTAGTAAAAGGACCCCTGAGTTATTCCAAATGGGAACATCAAGGGTTAAATGTATTGAGCATTTTAAAACTCCATCTACCTGTTTTAATCAACATAGGGACCCTTTTACAAAGCCGCAGGAGGGCTAATGTGCGGGTAGCATGTGCCAAATTGGCACTATCACCAATGTAGCGCGTGTGCCCGGCAGTAATTCCAAATTTGTCATGTGCCAAAACCAACGGTAGAAAATATTTTTTTATTATCTACCCGCAAGGGGCATTCCTGGTGGCTGGCTGTAAGGGCTCAGGCCATACATAGGCGTGTGCTAGTTTTAATTTTTGTGCACGCCCATTTCCCGGCCCATGAAAAAATGGCCTTTTTTCCAGCCACAATATAGAGTGGCCCAGTGCGCGCCCAAAAGATGTGCCCAGTCTACCACAGGCCACTTTTTACTGTGGCTTTGTAAAGGACCCTATAATGTACTATAAAATGTATCATATTTGTCCTCAGAGTAATATTCAGAAAATCTTGACTGCCCCAACTTGACATTTTGTCCTTTAGATTGTAAGCTCCTTCGAGCAGGGACTGTCCTTCTTTGTTAGTCTATCAGCAATTACTTTGGCATACGTACATCTTGCAATCGTAATTTAGCAGAGAGAGAGGTCTGTAATTTTTTAGATGTAAAGGGTCCCTACCCAATTTTTCCAACACCACTATAGTCACTTCCATAAATATTTCCTTACTTTTTTTTTTTTTTGGTAAGAAGGAAACTGGAAAACAATTTAAGTAGCTTTGGAGCTGTATAAGAGGAAGAATGAGCGTAAAAGTCAATAGTAAGGCCATCATTACCTGGTGCTTTATTTTTCTTGAACGACTTAATAGTCAAGCATATTTCAGATAGGGACAGTGGCATGTTAAGGGGTCCTTTTACTAAGGTGTGCTGAAAAATGACTTGCGGTAGTGTAGGCGTAGGTTTTGGGCACACACTGATCCATTTTTTAGCGCACCTGTAAAAAAGGCCCTTTTTTGCTGTAAATGGACATGCAGCAAAATCAAAATTGTCGCACGTCCATTTTGGGTCTGAGACCTTACCGCCAGCCATTGACCTAGTGGTAAAGACTCGTGGTAACCTGGGCGGTAATGACCTACACATGCCAAATGCTAATTGGCGCGTGTCCATTATGTGTGCCCGAAAATAAAAAATATTTTTCAGACGCGCGTATCGGATACGTGCCAAAAATGAAATGACCGCAAGAGCCACGTGGTAGTCGGCAATAACTCCATTTTGGCATGCGTTGGGCCCCTAAGTGACGTGCCAGCTCATTTTCGAAAGTGATCATCATATTCAGAGTAAGTTGAGGTTTATTAAGAGATTAAGAACTTATTTGTTTGTGTATTGGTAGGTGAGTTTTGAGAAGTATACATTTTAGAATAAAATTTCTGGAACAGCTTAGCTCTCTGAGGAAGAGGAATAAATTGTATTGCCAGTCTGTATTGCTGAGATATTTGTAGACCTTTTCTCTGCATTCAGATAATTGGGTAAAACTCTACCAGCATGGTTCATACCTATATAATATGTATCCTGTTCAGCAAAAAAAGAATCCCAGCATGAGAACTTATTGTATGATTGCACTGGAATTTCAATTTTTGTAATTGTGCCAGAGTTTTCAGAGAATGGTGACTATATAAGGATTGTTCTAAATCCTTGATGCATTTGTCCAAATTATACAACTCTTCACTTTGCATTTTGTTTGCCCTTTATGTATGCTTTGTAAGCATCCCAAACTATTGAAAAATCCATATCTTCTAGTTCGTTGAAAACAAATATTCTTCAGTCCAGCATATCACAGAAATCTGAGTCCTGTAGTAGAGAAGCATTAAATCTCCAGGATGAAGATTGGGTAGAAGGTTGATTTGGGAAATCACATGGACAATGTCACACATGAATGGTCAGAGACCAGGATTAGTTCAATAGTAGCTTTGAGTAAGGAGGACATGAAAGAGTTAGGTGCAAAGATATAATCCAGTCTGGAATATGATTCATGTGGTTTAGAATAAAAGGAAAAAATCAATCTCCTTAGGATGTAATAATCTCCTCGAGTCTATAAGGTTCCAGAATTCCATAAGATGACAAAAAGCAGACTGCAATTTTAGAAGTCTCGGAGATGATTTAGATCTTCTATCCAAAACAATGTCCAAAGGAAGATTCATATCTGCTGCCATAATAATCAGATCAGAACCTGCAGAAGCAATCTGTGTGTTCAAGTTCACAAAAAATGAACATTGGTCAATATTCAGGGCATAAACATTAAGAAGTGAGATCACGTTGCCCAATTTTCAGTTTAACCAATACCCATTTGCCTTCTGAGTCTGAGAAGTGAAAAATAACAGAATATTTTACATGTTTTGACAAGAGAGTAATTACTCCTTTTTTTATGACATGGGCTAGAGAGAAAAAAAACTCTTTACCCCACTCTTGTCTTAGTTTTACTGCTTCTTGAGCACATAGGTGGGTTTATTGTAGGAAAACCACAGAAGATTTGAATCTTTTTAAAGTATAAAAGTAACTTCTTCCTTTTCACCAGGTTTTGTATACCTTTCACACTGAGCGATAAAATGTTGAGTCATGACATAATAGAATACATTATATAGCCTAAATGATTATACTCATAGTAAAAACAGTACAAAAAGACAAATCATATGGATAAAACAATGTCATACATACCAGGCAGTCAAAACAATATACAAAATAAAACTTATAACCATTCATCCACCACCACCTCCACACCCTCATAACCAAGGATATATGGGTTTCAGGCTTGAGAATGGCAACAAGAGAGATCCCAAGCATTTACTAAATGCTGCATATCAGGAGCCAGATCAGTATATAAAACTATATAAAACTTTAAAATAACCCTGAAAAAATGTCTAAAAAAATGTCAAGAAACCATCTTTGAAGTTTTGTTTTCAGAAATTAATTTTTCCAGGACAATAAGATCATGAATGGTTTAGTGGTATTTTTATAGGTAACTTTCATTATCATGGGTGCAAGAAGACCATATTTGGCATCCAGCTGCTTCAAGCTGGGACAAAGATCAAGGAATGCCTTTTGCTTTTTCACAGTTTCTTTAGAAAAATCCACAGTAAAAGTAATGCCACTTGGCGCGTGTCCAATACGCGCATCTGAAAATAATTTTTCAGACGCGCGTATTGGTGACACATCAAAAATGAAATTACCACAAGAGTCATGCAGTAGCCACACGGTAACTTCATTTTGGCATGCACTGGGCGTGCACAGATGCTTACACGGCTTAGTAAAAGGACTCCTCAGTGAAACTAGTAATGTCTTCTTTAATGAATTTAATTGCTGTATTATTTTCCATGAGGACAACGGTAATGTGAGCAAGCTGTGACATGATATCAGTTGGCTGATGTGTGGTGTCTCCCCTATGCGCCTCTTTACTGGGCGAGACCAGGTCAGAATTACAGCATTTAATCACCAAATCCAAAATGAAAGCAGAGTCCAATTTAATCTCTGTTTGGAGGTGCCATGTAAGAAGGTAGCAGGAATAATTAATATAGTTGACTCCGTTATAAGATAATGATATATTAGAACACGTTCGGGAAGCTCAAAACCTATGCTACAATTCTGTGTGCATGCTTAATTGCCCCCCCCCCTCATTATTAATTTAAAGACTTCCCTATCATACCACAAGCAAAATTGATATGTTTTTACATCAAAACATTAACTTTTTAAGCCTGATTATTTATAACATAAACACCATCCTACTTTCAACAATTTACACACATATTCTTTTCATTTGCCACAGCACTAACCCAGCACATCTCTGACATCACTTCTCACCACAATAATACCAATTACATCTTTCCAGGGTCCACAAAGACCTTGCCAGGGTGTCCAAAATATAGAAGGCCTCCTTGCAATTCTCAGTCTCCCCTACTGCACAGATAGCTATTTTGATAGCGACTGAATATCACCACTGTCTGTAGAACCAATGGTGGTCACTGCTTTTCACATATCTATGAGTGGAGGAGTGGCCTAGTGGTTAGAACACTGGCCTTGAAATCAAGTAGTGCCAGGTTCATATACCCCTGCTGCTCCTTGTGATCTTAACCCTCCATTGCCCTAGGTACAAAATTAGGGACAGGGAATATAACTTACCTTGAGCTACTACTGAAAAAGGTGTGAGCAAAATCCAAATAAATAAATAAATAAATATATTCAGCACCACTTACTACTGGAACATGGCACTAAATATATGGAAGGGATTAAACACCACAGTCTGCATTTTAAAAACTTGATAATTGTGGCACATGAATATTGAACTGTGGCAAAATCTGGGGTCCTTTTACTAAGGTGTGCTGAAAAATGGCCTGCGATAGTGTTGGTGTGTGTTTTGGGTGCGCACAGATCCATTTATCAGTGTGCCTGTAAAAAATGCCTTTTAAAATTTTTGCCGAAAATGAACGTGATCTTACTGGCTAGCCATTGACTTAGCGGTAAGGTCTCTCACATCAACCGTGCGGTAATCGCCTACATGCATCAAGTCAGAGTTACCGGCCGATTTTAGCCACGTGTAATTTCATTTTTTACGTGCACCAGAAAATAATTTTCTGGTGCACGTAAAAAATGAAATTACCGCACGAGCCACGCGATGGCCAGGTGGTAACTCTGAATTGTCGCACGTTGGGTGCATCTAGATGCCTATCCTGCTTATTTTTGAAGGAGAAGGCCGCCCATCTTCCGACACAAATTGGGAGATGGCCGGCCTTCTCCTAAACCCGGCCAAATCGGTATAATTGAAAGCCGATTTTGGCTGATTTCAACTGCTTTCCGTCGCAGGGCTGGCCAAAGTTCAAGGGGGTGTGTCGGCAGGATACCAAAGGTGGGACGGGGGTGTGGTTAAGAGATGGCTGGCTTCGGCCGATAATGGAAAAAAGAAGGTCGGTTCTGACGAGCATTTGGCCAACTTTACTTGGTCCTTTTTTGTTCACGACCAAGCCTTGAAAAGGTGCCTGAACTGACCAGATGATCACCGTAGGGAATTGGGGATCACCTCCCCTTACTCCCCCAGTGGTCACCAACCCCCTCCCACCCAAAAAAAAAAATTTAAAAACATTTTTTTCCGCCAGCCTCTATGCCAGCCTCAAATGTCATACCCAGCTCCATCACAGCACTATGCAGGTCCCTGGAGCAGTTTTAGTAGGTTCTGCAGTGCACTTCAGGCAGGCGGACCCAGGCCCATCCCCCCTACCTGTTACACTTGTGGTGGTAAATGTGAGCCCTCCAAAACCCACCCAAAACCCACTGTACCCACATGTAGGTGCCCCCCTTCATCCCTAAGGGCTATGGTAGTGGGGAGTGAGTGTTGGGGGGGAGGGGGTTGGGGGGCTCAGCACCCAAAGTAAGGGAGCTATGCACCTGGGAACAATTTGTGAAGCCCACTGCAGTGCCCCCTAGGGTGCCCGTTTGGTGTCCTGGCATGTGAGGGGGACCAGTGCACTACAAATGCTGGCTCCTCCCACGACCAAATGGCTTGGATTTGGCAGGATTTGAGATGGCCGCCATTAGTTTCCATTATCGGCAAAAATCAATGGCAGCAATCTCTAACGCCGGCAATCTCTAAGACCGGCCCAAATGTTGAGATTTGGCCGGCCCTGACCGTATTATTGAAATGAAAGATGGCCGGCCATCTTGTTTCGATAATACGGTCGGGTATGCCGCTTTACGGGGCCGCCATTAGAGATGGCCGCCCTTATAGATGGCCGGCCCTGTTCAATTATACCCCTCCATGTGGCTTAGTAAAAGGGTCCCTCTATGCTTTAATCAGAGGAAAAGTAGTAAAGAGATAAAGAGAAATACATGGTCAGAATTAGACTACATTTATATTAAGGAAGACAGAAATAAATGTAGAGGAGACAGTGCAAATAAATATGACCAAATTCATGAAAATGAGAGACTAAAGTGAGGACAAGCTACCTCTGCTTAATAACAGTTTTACTTGGGAAAAAAAAAGAGATTAATGAGGGGGTTGGGGGAAAGGCTTGTCTGATCTTTCTTTGAAAGAATAACAAAGGGGCTATTAGATGTTGGCAGGGATCTTTTCACATAGAGAGATATGAGCAGGAAAGTGGATAAATCCATTAAGATTAGTAGGAGTTCAAAACTCATTCTGTGATCTGAACAAAAGCAAATTATGGAATATGTTGCCAACTGACTCAGTCCTAGTCACTCCATTAAACATTGTTAAAGTTGGATGTATTCCTAGAGGTGAATTGTGTTACTAGATATTCAGATGATATTGATTTAGAGGTGCTGATCCAGGGATTTGCACTGTGGCCGGCAAATATTTTTTTTACCCAAGGAACCTAATTTTCTTAAAATCCATATAATTTTTACTTTTCCCTAGATCACTACAAATAAACATTTACTGAATATAGGTAGTTCCTGGAGGGCTGACAATGCACACATGTCTTATATCAAAAAAATGAAGAGTGTCAGCTCTTACCAAGCAAAGGCAAACCGCTATAAGTTATAGAAATGCCATGGCCTACTGCAGCAATATACGACTGCTGGGTTAAGTTCACTGGAAACACATATGCATTCCCTCTTCAACCTGAGGTTTACAATGAGATACCACATATGGAAAAATGTATTTGAGTCAAGAATGAAATTACCAAAAACAATGCCTAAGAAAAATGGTTATATCCACTATTCCCTCGGAGTGGGAGTCCTCCATCTACAGTCCTGCCAGTGGGTGGTGCTGTTTCACAATCACATTTTCATTACTGAGGGACATGCAAGCTCTGGCAGACTCCAGAGAACCTGCCTGTCCCTAGTGGTGGAAAACACAATACTGGAAGCAATGCAATTGGAGGACTCCAGCTCAGCTTAGAAGAAACAGTGGCTATAGTCAAAACAAATAATTGGAGGGAGGATACTACCCGCATCAGCTTCCCAATGACACAAATATATGGTAGTTTCCAAAACACTGAGGGGTCCTTTTACTAAGCTGCAGTAGTGATGGCAGCCATTTTCCTGCTTGCCAGGGCCCTTTTTTTCACAGAGGGGTAAAAAGCCCCCCAAAATGGCCACACAGTAAGATATTACCACATGGCCATGCAGTGGGTAGCACTTTTTGCCACCCATTGAGGTGGCGGTAAGGGCTCCCACAGTAACCTGGCACTAACTGGGTAGCACATGGTGATGCCTGATTACTGCGAGGTTACTGCTGTGCTAGAAAAAAATTAAAAATTTCTGGAGCGGTAGTTCAGATTTAGCATGCAGTAAGCCCACATTAGGCTTACCGCTGCTTTGTAAAAGACACCTTGAATTATTTAGCATTAATTATTTTTTTTACTCTAAGCTATTACCTGGTATTCAGTTTAAAAACTTGTGTTAACTTAATCATTGTCCTCCTGATATTCAGCCGGCAGACTACCACTAGAGGTCGTGATCATCTATTTTAGACCACAGCTTGGCAAGGGCAGGATCAGTTGGAATTTCATCCTGCCTGGACTACACCCCTATACTACCATGAACCTTAAGGTGGGTCCGGTGGGGGGGGGGGGGGGGGGGGGGGGAGGGTTCTATAGGTGAGTAGGTCTGAAAGAAACAGGCTGCTGTTAGGAGATTCAGGAAGGGTCTGCTTTTGCGTTGGAAGTTGGGGGGGTCAGCTCTTGAGGCGAGTTAGGGATGAGGGATGCTTGTGGGAGGGGCACTGGAAGAAGAGAGTTAAAAATGATCAGTCTAGTACCCGGAAGTTATATGTGCACCAGCAGCTGATATTCAATACCAGTGCCCAGACAGCTAACTAGGCAAAGAGAGGACTGCATTTTATATTGTCCTATCTGCCCAGTTAGCTATCGGAGCATCAGCACTGAATATTGCTCAGAAAAGTGCCATCTCTGCCCATACTGCCCTCAGACCACCTCAGCACTACCCTGATGGTGCGGAGACAGAAAGTGTTGATATTCAGTGGCACTACTCAGCAGGGGCATAGCTAGACTTCGGTGGGAGGGGGGGGTACAGAGCCCGAGGTGAGGGGGCACATTTTAGCACCCCCGCCACTTTTGACACCTCCTCCTGCTGCCGTCAACCCTCCCCGCCACTATTGACCCCCCTCTCGCTGCCACAAATCCCTCCCCCACCACCGCCAGGTACCTTTGTTGGCAGGGGTCCCCAACCCCCGCCAGCCAAAGTCGTCTTCAGTGCCGATCTCCGGCGTGTTCACTGATCTGGATTGTCTCTGTTAGTCCTGAAGTCCTGCACGTTCCTACGTGCAGATGTCAGGAGTCAAGAAAAGACTCACTGAAACAGAATCCAGATCAGCAACGCGCCGGAGACCGGCACTGAAGAGGACTTCAGCTGGCGGGGGTTGGGGACCCCCACCAGTAAAGGTACCTGACAGCGGCGGTGGGGAGGGTTGGCGGCAGCGGGGAGGGGGGGGTCGATAGTGGCGGAGGAGGGTTGGCGGCGGAGGGGGGGGTGAAAGTAGGGGGGACATGGCTAAATCTGTGGGGGACCCATGCCCCCGTGGCCCCACCTAGCTATGCCCCTGCTACCCAGTTAAGTGTTGGGTCAATGCTAAAATTAATAACCAGAATGTGGCTCCAGTGACATCATTATCCCCCTGGCCATCTGTACGTTTTGCTGTTATAGGAATCACTGTTTTTACATGCCAATATTTGTTTGAGTGTGGTTATCTTAACTCTTGACAGGCATATTAACTTCATATGCAGTGGCTCAAGAAATATTTTTACACTTTGGCTAATCCCCTGTCATGTCACTTGTGGACGTGTCCATTAATATATATTTTAATGTTAATTCATCATTACATCAATTGCACATGTCCATTAATATTCATGATGGCAAGACCTTTTGCAGCTAAAAGTATCTTAAGTACTTTTGCATGTGCTTAGAACTCTTGATTGATACAGTGCTCCCAGTGTAGACGCCCACATATGTTTCTTCTATAAGTCCAATGTATATTTCTTAAGATTTTGACAGACATTTTGCTCATTTTTTTAACTTACCTACATACCAGTTTTTATTTTTGAAATGGAGTTTATGCACCAGTTTGAGAACCTCTATGCTGTAGGTTTGATTACATTCTTCTTGGGCACCTTTAATGATAGATACATGCATTTGGAAGTCTGTAGAAAATTGTTAATCCCTAATTAACTGTGCAAAAAATTGCAAACCACCACTGTATTACTACAATGATGTATTACACACTATATTAATGCACAATCCAGTGCGCATATAGGGCTAGTTTCTATATATCACGCCTAAAAAATTGGCGCTTGTCAAGAAATGCCTAGCCACCTGCCTGGGACTACCCTGCAGCCACTTAGAGGGTCTATCCCCAGGACAGCCAGGTCCACCTGCCCCTGCCACTTGTGCTCTACACTAGCACCCTCCTCCCACTGACTGGGTCCCAACCACCTCTGAGTGAGTTCCCACTCTCAAATTATCCCCAGTGATTTCTAGGTTACTAGGGCACACTCCCAGTGGTCCCACAGTTCCTAGAAAGCACTCACAGACCCAACACACAAACCACCAGGATTCTTAGTTCAGACAAGCAGAGGTAATAAACTAAAAATGTTTATTGTCATGAAAAATATTGAACAATGAACCATAAAAACAGATGGAACAAAAATAGCACATAATAATAGGTAACTGAATATGGATCAATTATAAAAATATCTAAACATTTGTTCACTACCTGAATAGTGCCTGGGAAGTACAGGAAATATAGCTGTTCACAGGATACAGAATATAATGTTCACAGGGTCTCAGTGGGTAAAAAAGCCCCCAGACACACAATGCCAAGCAGTAAAAAAAACTCTTACTGCATGGCCATGTGGTGGGGAGCCCTTACCGCCACCCATTGAGGTGGCGTTAAGGGCTCCTGCATTAACCTGACGGTAACTAGGCAGCAAGCGGTGATGCCCTGTTACCACCGGGTTATCACCATGCAAGCCATTTCTGGGGGGGGTGTCCTTTTTCCCACAGAAATTGCATGCACTCAGGATGAGACTACTGCCGGTGGCCGCGTTGGGTCGGCAGTAGTCCCAGAAGAGCGAGCGGTAACATCGCATTGGGTTTATCACTGCTCTGAAACAAGGCCCCTATCAGGCTTATTTTCGAAAGAGAAGGACGCCCATCTTTCAACACAAATCAGGAGATGGGCGTCCTTTTCCCAGGATCACTCAAATCGGCATAATTGAAAGCCGATTTTGGGCATCCTCAACTACTTTCCGTCGCGGAGACGAACACTTGGCCGACTTTACCTGGTCCTTTTTTTCTTATGACCAAGCCACAAAAATGTGCCCTAAATGACCAGATGACCACCAGAGGGAATCGGGGATGACCTCCCCTTACTCCCCAGTGGTCACTAACCCCCCTCCCACCCTAAAAAAAACTTTTAAAATATTTTTGACAGCCTCTATGCCAGCCTCAAATGTCATACCCAGCTCCCTGACAGCAGTATGCAGGTCCCTGGAGCAGTTTAGTGGGTGCAGTGCACTTCAGGCAGGCAGACCCAGGCCCTTCCCCCCCTACCTGTTAAACTTGTGGTGGTAAATGTGAGCCCTTCAAAACCCACCAGAAACCCACTGTACCCACATCTAGGTGCCCCCATTTACCCCTTAGGGCTATGGTAGTGTTTTACAGTTGTGGGGAATGGGTTTTGGGGGGCTCAGCACTCAAGGTAAGGGAGCTATGCAGCTGGGAACAATTTGTGAAGTCCACTGTAGTGCCCCCTAAGGTGCCCAGTTGGTGTCCTGGCATGTCAGGGGGAACCAGTGCACTACGAATACTGGCTCCTCCCACGATCAAAGGGCTTGGATTTGGTCGTTTCTGAGATGGGCGTCCTCGGTTTCCATTATTGCTGAAAACCGGGGACGACCATCTCTAAGGACGACCATCTCTAAGGTCGACCTAAATGTTGAGATTTGGGCATCCCCAACCGTACTATCGAAACAAAAGATGGACGCCCATCTTGTTTCGATAATACGGGTTTCCCTGTCCCTTCGCCGGGACAGGTGTTAAGTACAATTGTATTAATTTTTTTCTTATAGTTTTTAATATTAGAACTGAACACAGGTTGAGTTGCACGACAATACTATTGGGTGACAACACTTTGAGTATGTGATTTTCAAGTTATTTGTGCTTCCTTTAATAGGAAGCTAAACTTCTTTGAAAGCACATTGAAATTTTAAGATCTGAATTTGCTGTTTGTAATAACTTAGATGCCTTTAAGCACATATACTGAGTATCAGGCAATCTTTTATTGCCTATATGATTGATGTTCTTAGCGTTTTGTACTTGTACTATTTCAAGTATTTAATTTTATGTATTTAGTTTTTCACCTGAAATGTTTATGCACCATTTTTAGTTGGTTTCCACTCTCTTAGTTGATTTTAATATATCATTTTTTTTTTTTTTTTTAAATCCTAGACGTTTATGTATATTTAAATTGTATTTTTTTCTTTTTTTTTGGTGATGATGTTCTAATGGTTTATTCATATTTATTTATTTTTATAAATGTATTTATTGGGTAAACATGTTCCTTTTTTACAATGAACGACTCCTGATGCAGACACCACTGTTGAAACATGATTGTGTCGAGTCCAGAGCCCATTTTTGTCACATGAACGTGTAGTTGAATTCAAGGATTTTAGTGTGCCTTTGTGGATGTTAATAAACTTTTAAAGACATATGGTTCTTTGTTATCTCCTGCTTCGAACTATACTTCCTAATTGCTTTTCTTCCCATAGGAATCACTAATGTCACTGTTATCTACACAGTTGACATACTTCATCAGGCCTATATGTTAAAGGCCTTGTCATCTACTCCAGACTAAACTTACCATGCTACCAATCTATATGTGCATGACTACACTCAGAGTCAAGACAGAAAATATGGAAGGATATTGAAGACACTGGAACAGATGGTAAAACATGCATAGGTCATCTTTGCCTTAAAACATGTGGTGATGACAATGGCAATATGACAACCGAAGCAGCTATCTGTCTTGCCTATCTCTTTCAATAGCTCTGCCACCAGGACACTTTAACTGGATCAATGCTGAATATCAGAATCTACACTAGATAACTATTCTGAAACTCAGCTGACCAGTTTTATTAGTATTATATAACTTGATATTTTAAAGCACTTACGCAGTCAGCAGCAATGTGGATCATATAAGGGCTTTATGTTTTAAAATCTGCAGCGCTTATTCTATTTAAATCCCTAGCAGTCTTATTTGTTAAAAGGCAGTAAGGTTTTGCAGTTACTATGGGATAATAGCTAAAATTAATTTGATAACTGCAAAGCCTTCACAATCTGTTTGTTCAGATCTCACCAATCTTAAATACTGCTTTGTCAGTAATTTCCTCTTGGTTAAATGAGAATTTTAAAGAACAGATTTTTTATTTATTTTTGTTACATTTGTACTCCACACTTTCCCACTCATGGCAGGCTCAATGCGGCTTATATATTGTATACAGGTACTTATTTGGACCTGGGGCAATGGAGGGTTAAGTGACTTGCCCAGAGTCACAAGGAGCTGCCTGTGCCTGAAGTGGGAATTGAACTCAGTTCCTCAGGACCAAAGTCCACCACCCTAACCACTAGGCCACTCCTTGCAAAACTTATCAAGAGCATTTTATTTTCTGTGTCAATTCTGTATTGTCCAAACTTTGCCATTTCTCAGCAAACCTTTATATGTTTTTATGTTTAATCTCTTTTATTGATTTTTACATTTATATCATAACATAAATGTTAGAAATATATGAAAACACAGGAAAATAATTCAAAATTATTATAGGAAATTCCCCTTTAGTCCACAGTATATTGATCCAAGTACAAGGAAAAAAAAAGAGGGAAAAAAAAGAAGAAAAAAAATCTTACAATACATTATCATTGAAGCGGTAGGGAGCTGACTAAAACTCGCAACCGAATACAGCGTAATTATCCAGGTGATGCTTTCAAGGAAACCTTTGCCCTTTCCTTTAGAGGTAATAAATTCTAGCAATTTTGGGGGATTAAAGAAAACATAATTAATCATTTCAAGAGACACAAAACACCTGCAAGGAAATTTTAACTGAAACAATCCTCCAAAGTTGAAGACTCTTGGTTTATATTCCAAGAATTCTCTCCTTCTTTTTTGTGTATCCCTTGCTAAATCAGGAAAAATTCTAATTTTAGCCCCGCAAAATAGCTCATTGATATGATGAAAATAAGAATGCAAAATGCTATTTCTGTCCGGCTCTAAAGAAAAAGTCACTAAGACAGTAGTTCTTTCCATTACAACATCTAAGGAACTTTCCAGAAAGTCAGTTAAGTTTATATCCTCCTGTGGTTGGTCATTTGAGAGTCTTGAAATCCCTGCTATATATTGGGTCCTAACTATGGGCGGATAGCCCTCAGCTGGAATCCGCAATATTTCCTCAAAGTACTTCTTAAGCATATCTAATGCAGGAATTAAAGGTGATTTTGGAAAATTCAAAAATCCTTGGGGGTAGTATGGAATCTTTCAAATTTGGGGGGATTCTGCCAGGAATTTGTAACTTGGATTGGCCACTCTTAGACTACTGAGGTTAGATGGCTCTTTGGTCAGACCCCCACTATAGAAATTCTAATGTTATTTTCTTATGCTATTAGGAATGTGTGATGGAGTGCCTGGTGCAAGCCCGGGTTTCCTTAACTGCACTCCCTCACTGGGTCACAGTAATGAAGACGAGCTAATTGGCTTAGCCAGGAGGGTGGGGCCCAGTCAAAGGAAGTTAAAACCTTAGAGTAGGAACAGAACAGAGAGGCCTTGGGAAGAGAGAAGGAATCCTCATTCTAATGCCTCCCCATTCTATGGATAAAGACTGCTAAGGTAGGCAGATACTGTGTGTCTAGGCTGGAGCCAGACCTGGGATTGTCTGTGACTGCTTGGAACTGCTGGACACTCTATTTGGGCCTGGCCAGAAGCCAGTCCTAGTATCTTTGATTTGCATAATACTTTAATGCCACTGTACTAAACCTGTGCCACTACATGCTTCTGTATAGCTAAATACAGTATTAGTTTCCCTACTGTTTCTGTGAGGCCCTACAGTCATGCCTTGCTGTAGGGCCTCACAGCCTCACATATAATGATAAAGTGTCCATCCTCATATTTCATATGGAGTAAAGCTTGCCACATGAATACAAGGTAATATGTTTTTATTACTCTGTGCATTGTTGATTAGCTGTTGGAAGCTATTTCTTCCTTTCTGTGGACAAAAGAAGATTAGGATCTCAGAGCGTTCACCAAGACAACTAACAAAGGCATCTTCCCATCACTGCAGAAAAGGAGAGGCTATTTTTGACATCCTTCTAATTTCTGTACATATGCTCGATATCATGGAATTTATGCCAGAAAATTATCTATCTATCTATCTAAGTGAATACCTCAACAAATTAAGGTTTATCTCTCACTTTGACTAAATAATTGAATTCAGTAAAAATTGTTATATAAAAGACAAATCAAAGAAGGTTTCCTTTTTTATTAACTTGCTTTACCCGGTGCTGATATTTAATCTGACTTTGAGGTTTAGCACTATTGCAGTCAGCTTTATTGCTATTTTTCTGGTAGTATGCTGTACCCTTAAACAAAGCCCTTGTAGTTATCCATTTTAAAGACAATTTCTTAGCAAGATCCAAAAATCCATTATACTCAGTTTCCAAATTGCTTGCAGATGATTTTAAGTAACTAGGTTTAAATAAACAGGGAAGTCAGTATTTATAGAATGAGAAAGATTGCAGAGAAGATAAAAAAGGAACTGTCTAGTGTACGAGTGGCTACTCTATCCAAGAAGGAAAAAGGTTGCTCAACTGAAGAATTTCACCACCTCAATCTCTTTTATGGAAGACACTGAATGCAAACTGATGCAGTACTTGCTGAAATCTGTGGATATACATTTAAGGGATTTCATGCTATTTGGAAATGATCTTGTGTAATTTTCCCAGACACCATCTATAAAAACTCTTTTTCTAAAATTTCAAAGGTTTTTAAAGTTAGAGATGGAAGTATAATTCTGGGATGAAACTTACCGAAAGGTTATTAACACTAATGATTTCTCATTTGGAAATTACATTTTATAAAATTTTATGCTATGAAGGTTAAGATATCAACATATATGAACTTTGTACTTTTTTATGTTAATTCTGCTATTTAGTTTAATTTTTTTATAAATGTTCTGAATCATCACACATAAAAACAATAAAATCATCGCAAACATATGTTCAACCCTTTCCTGCTATAGTTTCTCACCATTAAACAGTTATTTAGGGCTGTAATGAATATTCATATTTGATTTGATTCGGCCCCGAATAGTGCCCTGCATACAGTATTTGTCTTCAGCTGAACAGTGATTTAAATTCATAATATGAATAATTTGGGGCTCTACTGTGCGTAATTGTATGATTTCACATTGCTTCTTTTACTATTTGTTATGTTAAAGCTCAATGCCTATTATTCGTATTTGGACGAATAGTAAAATATGACATTCTGTACAACTATAGTTTAGATATGGCACATTAAATACTAAGCATCCAATACTGAACAAAAATGTTAAAATTAGACCTTTTCACATTGAATGGACAGTATTTAGTATGGCTATCACTGTTTCCAGTTTTCTTTTGCATTGTTTCATTTATTTTTTTGGTGGGAGGGAGGGGGCGATACAAATATAAACAAGATTTTCAATAAAGAAAGTCAATTCAAGTTCCCAAACCATAGGCATATGAGAGATGGGAGAACATGTGTATGGGTGGGAGGGTGGGGGGGGGGGGGGGGTTCAATATGACATCTAAATGGCAAAAAACGTTTATCAGAAAATGTATAAAAACCCAAGTCCATAATGGGAGAGGCAAATACACATTTTCTGATATTCAAATATACACTAAAAAAAACATTAATAGAAAGACGGGCTGCAAACAGCAGCCCGTCGGTGCTGGGCATAATAGTGGAAACTATTATAAAGAATAAAAATTACAGAACACATAGACAAACATGGTTTAGGAGGTGATGGTGCATCTTTGTAAGTCTCTATTCAGGCTTTATTTGGGGTAACTTTGTACAGTTCTGGAAACCACACCTTCAAAAGATATAAACAGCATGGAATCAGTCCAGAGGGCAGCTACTAAAATGGTTAGTACTCTGCATATGGGGGTCAGACTTAAAGATCACTATCCCCCAGATTCTATATATGGAACCCAAATTTGGGCACTGATCAACAGATGTGAGCACAAATTAATCGGTAGTTAATTGGCATAATTAAATGTTTGCATGCACATCTTCCTGGGTTCTATTCTATAACCTCATGTGCCTAAATTCCCTAGTGCGGAACTCAAAAGGGGCATTCCTAGGGGCAGGGGTATTCCAAAGAAATATGCACAGAATTATAGAATAGTGCCATTTCCATCCCCAAATGCCAAGAGTTGGGTGCCAGGTTATTCAAAGTTGTTAAATCGCAGGAGGATTGTGAAAAATTACAAGAGGACCTTACAAGACTTGGAGACTGGGCATCTAAATGGCTGATGACATTTAATGTGAGCAAGTGCAAAGTGATGCATGTGGGAAAGAGGAACCCGAATTATAGCTATGTCATGCAAGGTTCCACGTTAGGAGTCACGGACCAAAAAAGGGATCTAGGTGTCGTCGTTGATGATACGTTGAAACCTTCTGCTCAGTGTGCTGCTGCTGCTAGGTAAGCAAATAGATTGTTAGGTATTATTAGGAAAGGAATGGAAAACAAAAATGAGGATGTTATAATGCCTTTGTATCGTTCCATGGTGCGACCGCACCTCGAATATTGTGTTCACTTCTGGTCGCCACATCTCAAAAAAGATATAGTGGAATTAGAAAAGGTGCAGAGAAGGGCAATGAAAATGATAAAGGGGATGGGACGACTTCCCTATGAGGAAAGGCTAAAGCGGCTAGCGTTCTTCAGCTTGGAGAAAAGGCGGCTGAGGGGAGATATGATAGAGGTCTATAAAATAATGAGTGGAGTTGAACGGGTAGATGTGAAGTTTCTGTTCACGCTTTCCAAAAATACTAGGACTAGGGGGCATGTGATGAAGCTACTACTACTACTACTTGACATTTCTATAGCGCTACTAGGGTTATGCAGCACTGTACATTTGAATAAAAGAGGGCAGTCCCTGCTCAAAGGAACTTACAATCTAAAGGACGAAATGACAAGTTGGGGTAGTCTAGGTTTCTTGAATAGTGATTAGGTGCCAAAGGCAACACTGAAGAGATGGGCTTTGAGCAAGGATTTGAAGATGGGCAGGGAAGGGGCCTGGCGTATGGGCTCAGGGAGTTTATTCAAAGCATGGGGTGAGGCGAGGCAGAAAGGGCGGAGCCTGGAGTTGGCGGTGGTGGAGAAGGGTACTGAAAGGAGGGATTTGTCTTGAGAGCGGAGGTTACGCGTAGGAACGTTTGGGGAGATGAGGGTTGAGAGGTAGGGAGGGGCTGCAGAACGAGTGCATTTGTAGGTTAAGAGGAGAAGCTTGAACTGTATGCGGTACCTGATCGGAAGCCAGTGATGTGATTTGAGGAGAGGCGTAATGTGAGTATATCGGTCCAGGCGGAAAATAAGACGTGCAGCAGAGTTCTGAATGGACTGAAGGGGGGATAGGTGGCAAAGTGGGAGGCCAGTGAGAAGTAGGTTGCAGTAGTCAAGGCGAGAGGTAATGAGAGAGTGGATGAGAGTTTGGGTGGTTTGCTCAGAGAGGAAAGGGTGAATTTTGCTAATGTTGTAGAGGAAGAAGCGACAGGACTTGGCAATCTGCTGGATATGCGCAGCGAAGGAGAGGGAGGAGTCGAAGATGACTCCAAGGTTGCGGGCATGAGACGGGGATGATGGGGGTGTTGTCAACTGAGATAGAGAGTGGAGGGAGAGGAGAAGTGGGTTTAGGTGGGAAGACAATAAGCTCGGTCTTGGCCATGTTCAGCTTCAGGTGGCGGTTGGACATCCAGGCAGCAATGTCGGAAAAGCAGGCCAAAAATACTAGGACTAGGGGGCATGTGATGAAGCTACAATGTAGTAAATTTAAAACGAATCGGAGAAAGTTTTCTTCACTCAACGTGTAATTAAACTCTGGAATTCGTTGCCAGAGGATGTGGTAAAGGCAGTTAGCAGAGTTTTAAAAAGGTTTGGACAGCTTCCTAAAGGAAAAGTCCATAGACCGTTATTAAATGGACTGGGGAAAATCCACTATTTCTGGGATAAGTAGTATAAAATGTTTTGTACATTTTTGGGATCTTGCCAGGTATTTGTGACCTCAATTGGCCACTGTTGGAAACAGGATGCTGGGCTCGATGGACCTTTGGTGTTTCTCAGTATGGCAATACTTATGTACTTATGTACACTGCCTGTATCTTTAATTAAGGTTGTGCCCTTGAACTACAACTCCCTGTAATCTTGTAGCTCTCTATGACAGGCTCTTTCAGAGCACATGTCCAGCCCCCTATGTCTTTTGGGATTCTTTCTATTAGCTTGCCTTGTTCTTTGTACATGCTGGGCAAGTTCCCCCCCCCCCCCCCCCCCCCACACACACACCCCCTTTTCTCTCTTCATCAAGCCTGAAAAGTTAGTCTGCAGCTTATTTCATCTGCAAACTGAAACTGCCTGTGCTGTATTTTGCAGTATGACCCCTTTGAAGCTATTGTGATGTTATCAAGATTTCAACAGTGTAAAACTATAATCAGCATATCTACTCAGCACATTTGTTGAATTATTCCCAGCTCTCTTGCATGGAAAGAGAGCTGGTGGAGAACAAACTTCCAGTTTGCAAGGCAAAAACTCTTGTCCAGCATATCTGAACTGTAAGTTATTTTCCTTTGTGTGATTACTGCAGTAAAAGAAGATTTTGGTTCAGGAGATCTGAGTCTTCTTATACTAATGTTCTATACTCTGGTTTAAGCTGCATGCCAATCACACCCAGTGAAAGGGCAGAACACACCCACTTGAATGAGATATATGGGTAGTACACATCAACCAGTATGTAATTTAGAATGCCTAAGTTCTGGTATTTTGTGTTTTGTGATTTGGAGTGGTTTTAATTGTAGGTTTTTGTTATATATATGCTACTATTTTACGTATGTTTAATTGTACTCAGCCTTGTTAAAGGCGGTTAAGAAAAAAATTTTATCTTTAACTTCTTTCTAATGTCTGCATTTCTGATGCCTTTACAAATGCTATAGAAACTCAAAAGCAGCAATGGTGTGGAAGCTTCATAATGGAAGCACAAGTAAGTCTGTTTTGCTGTGTCTCACTGTTCCTGTGTCATGGTTATGTAAAGCTTGACTTGTCTGTGTAGTTACCATCCTAATGTGTCACCCTACTAATTGAAATGCCTCTTGGCTGTGTTTTTGTACACAGCCTTTGCTGTGTGTTCTCTTGACTTGTAAGCACACACCTTATGGTTTGTTGTGTATCTTAAACTGTTTGTTTGAACCCTACTGCCACTAATACCTAGAGAAACAGCTGACAATGTGTTACCCTATTCTGCAGCCTATACTCTTTCAGTCTTGTTTACTGCAGGACTGGTGTCTCTCCACTGCATGCAGAGACTAATAGTACAGATTTTTCTCTGCTACTGCATAACCTACTGTAGAGTACAGCTGTAGGTGTGGATGGAATGTAGTAAGGCATAATACAAAGCAGACATCTTGGTATTGCAGTTGTGTTGGCTGCTATAGTGAACTTCTAGAGCTAAGACTGGGCTTTAATCACATTGCACCTTATGACAGAGACAGAGCTAAAAGACTGACAATCTACAGCTGCTGGGGAAGCCCTGCACCAGCAAGTGTAGCTCCAGCACAGACATCAGCACAGAAGTCTAGAGATGCTCAAAAAGACAAGATATTTGGAGTGGTCGATCATCGAGTGAATTTCCACATGCCTCAATACTGGCTGCTCAGCAGGACCCAAGGACCGGTAAGCATTGGACCTGATACCGAGGAGGCATACAGATTCAAAGTCATCCTCATCGGCACTGGGGGGGGGTCTCAATTTTTGGCATCAGGTGAAGGCCAGGAAAACAAATATTGGTCCTTATCAATGCATGGGCTCCGGGGCATCAATGCAATTGGGAACCGAGAAGTGTCAGCACCAGGAGGAGCCTTGCCCCTCTGCTATGAAGGTACCTTCATGCAGGACCCAGTACCCAAGATGGCACTGACAACTCTGCAGGCTGTCTCTCACTTGATGCTCCAGCTCTTGTCAATGTCAGCCCTCGACGAACAGATCTGGGCCATGCTCCAACAGCACTTGGCAGGGCTTTTACAGGTGCAGACTTCATTGGCATAGAGGGTGCTTGCACCAGCGATAACTCCAACACTATGCCCAGCAAGGCCCTCAGCTTGTGGTGAGGTCACCAACATTGGTGCCACATGGGTATTGGCAACTACGAAGAAAGAGAGAAAAAAGGGGAGTGGAAAATGAACCATGGACTCCAGAGATGACAAGGACAATCTGGATACTTGAGATTTATTGATCAAAGACCCGCCACAGTACTGTGTTTCGGATGGTGGCCTGCCTCAGGGGTCTTATCCCAATAAATGGATATCAATGTCTTCAATATAAAATATGTCCAGTCAGAAATATAATGGAATAGTCTTTAAAAAGACTTTGGTAGCATTGTTGCGGGTCTATCAATAGAAAGGCAGGAATACCTGATCAAACGTGAGTGACAGTTACAGGATCATCTTTATGCTCTTTCTATCTGGTTTGAAAAGTCTGAATTAAAACAGAATTTAGAAAAACACACTATTAAAAAAAACATGCAAAAAATGGCACAAGGGACAGATGGACGTGTTTCTCACACGATAACGTTTAAACCATATAATCAAACAGCCCCCCATATAAGTCCGATAGTCACCCAGAGAAAAGCATTTTGAGAGTGGGCATTTTCGGGTGCCTGTTGTGAGTGTTTTTATGGGCCTGTCATGGGTGTGAGATGGGCAGTATTATATGTTGTAATTTTTTATTTTTATTTTTTGCAATAATGGATAGGGAAATTATTTCCTTGTACCAGAAAGAAAAACATTGTGAATTGGCCCCACTGTAAAAGTGACTAGCTCAAGAGCAAACTTGTCTTTGGACCCATTTATGATTTTGCTGAGTTGAAGCGTGGAGAGGTAACAGCAACCCTTCACTCTATTATTTACAAACCAATTGTTGGTTTGTAAAAAAAAGAGTGAAGGGTTGCTGTTACCTTAGTTTGTTTGCCCCTGTCTGAAACTTTTGACTTTCACTTTTCCTGCCTTGCCTCCTCTGTGACCAAGGAAAGATCACCAGTGACTGGCTCCTAGGTAAGCAATACTGGGATTTCTAACCCCCATTCTCACTCCTCTACCTCTTATATCACCACCCTAACTTCCTCTAGATGACCCCAGAACCCACATCCATGACCCTTTCTCCCCAAGGTCCACACCCATATCTGTAAATCCTGCTCCGGCCCCCCAGAAACAGCTGACAGAGGCTACCCCAACAAATATGGCTAGTAATTCCCATTACTGTTAGTGATTTGTAACCTGTCATTAAAATCGTCCGTAGTACCTGAAGATTGGAGGGTGCCCAATGTAATACTAATTTTTAAAAAGGGTTCCAGGGGTGACCTGGGAAATTACAGACTGGTAAGTTTGACTTCATTGCTAGGCAAAATAATGGAATATAGAATAAAATTATGGAACACATAGAGGCATATTTTCAAAGCACTTTGGGAGGCTAAGTTCCATAGGTTTCTATGGAACTTTGGGAGGCTAAGTGCTTTGAAAATGAGCCTGATAGTCAAGACAAACATGGTTTAATGGGAAAGAATCATCATGAGTTCAGCCGAGGGAAGTCTTTGCTCATCAATTTGCTTCAATTCTTTGAAGGCATGTATCCACTTGTGATAAAAGTGAGCCAGTTGATCTGGAGGGGCATAATCGAACGCGAACGCCTATCTCCATGGGCGTCTATGTCCGAAAACGGGTACGTGAAGAGGCGGGACAGACCATATTTTCAAAAAAATGGACGTTTTTCAGGTGGACGTTTGGTTTTTTTTAGCGATAATGGAAACTAAAAACGCCCAGCTCAAAAACGTCCTAATCTGAGCCATTTGGTCATGGGAGGGGCCAGGATTCGTAGTACACTGGCCCCCCTGATATGCCAGGACACCAACTGGGCACCCTAGAGGTCAGTGCGGTGGACTTCAGAAAAAGCTCCCACATGCATAGATCCCTTACCACGGGTGCTGAGCACCCAACCCCCTCCCCCAAAACCCACTACCCACAAATGTACAACACTACCATAGCTCTTAGGGGTGAAGGGGGCACCTACATGTGGGCACAGTGGGTTTTGGAGACCTCGCATTTACCAGCACAAGTGTTACAGGTAGGGGGAGATGGGCCTGGGTCCACCTGGCTGAAGTGCACTGCGGTACCCACTAAAAGTGCTCCAGGGACCTGCATACACGCAGGCCTCTAGGACTTGTTGCTGCTGTATAACCTTGGCACACCAGTTGACACCTGAAGACTAATCTCTCCAAAAACGTCCTTTATTGGAATAAGCATGCTTACTCACAGTTAACTGCAGATCAGAGGTTGTGCCTCACTGGCAACGAGTCTCCCTGGTACTGAGATAAGCAGTAGATCCGAGCTGGCAGAATGCTGACCAATGCCCTTTTTCAGCCACATTCAAGGTAAGAACTAAGTTCTGTAACATGCAAAAATGGCCACTACCTCATGGACTACCGGAAACACAACAGGGCACACTCTGACCCAGTAAGCAGGGGGAAAAGCACCATGGGAGTAGAGCCTACCAACTACCAACATCGTGAGCATTTGCCACAAGCTAGTGGAATCACGGAGCCCAATACCCTACACCCACATAACAGAAAAGGTGTCACACTCACCCGAGAGCCACATCAGAGCCAGGGAAAGGCTGTCACAGGATAGAACACATACTGCTGTCATGGAGGTGAGTACGGCATTTCAGGCTGGCATACAGGCTGGAAAAAAGGTTTTTAAATTGGGTTTTTTTTGGTGGGAGGGGTTAGTGACCACTGGGGGAGTCCGGGGAGGTCATCCCCGATTCCCTCCGGTGGTCATCTGGGCAGTTGGGGCACTTTTTTGGGACTTCTTCGTGAAAAAAAGGTTCCAAAAAAGTGACCCAAATTTGCGCTAAAAACGCCTTTTTTTCCGATTATCAGCTAAAGACGCCCATCTCTCCTCGGCCGATAACCACGCCCCAGTTCCGCCTTCACTATGCCTCCGACATGCCCCTGTCAACTTTACCCATTTCTGCGACGGATTGCAGTTAGAAACGCCCAAAATCAGCTTTTGATTATACCGATTTGGGCGCCCACGGGAGAAAGACGCTCATCTCCCGATTTGGGTCGCAATATAGGCATTTTTCGATTATAAGCAGGATAGCGTATCTAGATTCTCAGAAATCTTTTGACAAAGTTCTTCATGAAAGACTCCTGAGAAAATTAAAAATTCTTGGGATAGGAGGCAATCTCCTTCTGTGGATTAGAAATTGGTTACTGGACAGAAGACAGAGGGTAGGGTTAAATAGTAATTTTTCTCAATGGAGGAGGATGAATAGTGGAGTGCCACAGAAAATCAGAATGACAAATGAGGTGATTAAATTTGCAGATGACACAAAACTATTCAAAGTTGTCAAAACACATGTGGATTATGAAAAATTACAGAAACACCTTAGTAAAATGGAAGGCTGGACATCCAAATGGCAGATGAAATTTAATGTGGATCAATGCAAAGTGGTGCACATTGGGAAGAATAATCTGATGCTAGGGTCTACCTTAGGTGTCAGCACTCAAGAAAAAGATCTAGGTGTCACTGTAAACAATATGCTGAAATCTGCCCATTGTTTTGCAGCGGCCAAAAAGCAAACAGGATGCTAAGAATTATTAGGAAAGGATGGTAAATAAGACCAAGAATATTATAATGCCTCTGTATCACTCCATGATGCAACTTCACTTTGAGTATTGCGTTCAATGCTGGTTGCCGTATCGCAAAAAAAATATATAGCAGAATTAGAAAGGTTAAAAAAAACAGCGATCTAAATGATAAAGGGGATGGAACTCCTCCCATATGAGGAAAGGCTAAAGAGGTTAGGGCTCTTCAGCTTGGAAAAGAGACAGCTGAGGGGAGATATGATTGAGGTCTATAAAATCCTGAGTGTTGTAGAATGCGTAAAAGTGAATTGATTATGCACTTTTTCAAAAAGTACAAACACCAGGGTACACTCAATTAAATTACATGGAAATACTTTTAAAACAAATAGAATAAAATAATTTTTTCACTCAAAGAATAGTTAAGCTCTGGAACTTGCTGCCAGAGGATATGGTAACAACAGTTAGTGTATCTGAGTTTAAAAAAGGTTTTATTTATTTTTACCCCACACTTTCCCACTCATGGCAGGCTCAGTGCAGCAATGGAGGGTTAAGTTACTTGCCCAGAGTCACAAGGAGCTGCCTGTGCCTGCAATGGGAATTGAACTCAGTTCCCCAGAACCAAAGTCTACCACCCTAACCTCTAGGCCACTCTTTCTGGAGGGAAAGGCCATACTCTGTTATTGAGATGGACATGGAGTAAGCCACTTCTTGCCTCTGGATTGGTAGTATGAAATGTTGCTATTAATTGGGTTTCTGCCAGATACTAGTGACCTGGATTGGCCACTGTTGGAAGCAGGATACTGGGCTAGGTGGACCACTGGTCTGACTCAGTATGTGAAAACAACAAACAAACAACATCCACCTTCATAATGATGCAGAATATAACAAGAGCTGCAAGAACACTCACACCACCACTGAGCGTACCTTTGGACAGCTGAAAAACAGATAAACAGATTTAGATGTCTTGACCATTCAGGTTGGGAGCTCCTCTACAGTCAAGAAAAGGTCACCAAGATATTAATGGCCTGCTACATTCTGCACAACTTTGCATTGCAATGAAGGCAGACCCTGCTAGAAGACACACAGCGGCAGCAGGCAGAACAAGTGGATGATGACCTCCTCCCCCACTACCCACAGAGCTTACCAGGGACCTCACCAGCTGGGGGTCTGTGCCAGACCAAGACTCACACAGACTAATTTCCTGTAAAGGTCAGTGCAGTATTTATTTGTGCTCACTATATTTTATTCTATCCCCCACTACCACCACCACCAACAAACTCCCCTCCCCACCCCTCCTTCTAGCATACACCCCACCCCTTCCCCCAGCATATACCAGCACCCCCACCTCTTCTCCCCAGTACACACACACCCGACACACCTCTAGAACACACACACACCCCCATCCCCAGGATAACTCCCCACTCTTATACGGTCTGTGCCAGAGCCAGTGGTGGGAGGCGGGACTGGAGGTTGGGAGGCAGGGATAGCGCTGGGCAGAATTATACGGTTTGTGCCCTGAAGAGCACAGGTACAAATCAAAGTAGGGTATACACAAAAGTAGCACACATGAGTTGTCTTGTTGGGCAGACTGGATGGACCATGCAGGTCTTTTTCTGCCATCATCTACTATGTTACTATGTTACTCTCTCTCCCCAGTACACACCACCACAGTATGGTATTTGCCTCACTTCTCTACCTCATCCACCCCTCCCCTTTCCCTTTCTATTCCCTCTCTCTAGCTCAAAGATTGTCAACCTTTTTCATTTTTTGGCAGATGTACAAGGTGCCAAAATTGTCAAGGCACACCACTGGAATCTAATTTATACCCACCCATTCCCGTTACGATCCATTCCATCCCCACAAGTAATCTCCTCCATCCCTACCTGTACCTGTAACCTTCAGAAGTAGTCATTTCATTTAATTATGCTACTGAAATACATTAGCTGGCAGAGACCTCTTTACAAAGTATGTATTTCTTCCCAATTAATTTTTTCTAAATTGATAAAGTGCTTTTGCTTATTTGTCCTCACTCTGCCTGCCTTATATCATTGAGGCAACTTATAGTTTCATCACCGTACACCACATCATACTAATATGAAATCTATAACAGGTTCTCCTAAAAACGTGTGTGTGTGTGTGTGTATATATATATATAGATAGATAGATAGATAGATAGATAGATAGATAGATAGATAGATAGATATAACCTTGGGGATATAATAGTAGGAATGAACTGAGCACATTATTTTCATAAAACGTTTTATACAAATTGTGTTTGCATATGTTTATTGATTTAATACTGAGGATTGAATTGTGGTCATTTGAAATTGACTCAGTAGTATCATAGAGTGTGTTCTTCCAGATTGAATTTATTTATAATGCTACTAAAAATCTTTATTGACTACTCCAGCACTTTCCAGACAATATAAAAGAGGCAAGAGGAATCCATAGTTAATACCATAGTCAATAGCAGTTTAAGAAATTTCGTTAATGTGTTATGCTTGTGCTACGATTTATAATTTAAGTTCCTTTAATTATGCACTATTCTGATTATTTATATGATTATTTCTATAAGCATTTTAAGAATTTTAACTGTGTATTACACTGTGTTTCAGTTTTACTCCCTGAAGTAGCCCAGAAATGGGCCAAACATGGCTATATCAATTTGTTTTAATAAAACAACTTTTAAGTTCTTGGTTTAGCCGTCCAGTTTCTTTTTCTGTTACTCTCCAGATAATGTCAGGACAGTCTGGGACAGAATCAGATCTTGTCCAGATACTGCTGATATTCAGATTTCCAACTTATCCAGATAGTTTTCCAGGTGCCAGTGCTGAGTCATGCATTTGGATGACAAGAATCCAAGGGAACAGTATAGTACAGGGAGTGAAGTATTTCTGTGTAAGAAAGAAGAGCGGGACTTGGGGATGATCATATCTGATGATCTTAAGGTGGCCAAACAGGTAGAAAAGATGACGGTCAAAGCCAGAAGGATGCTTGCGTGCATAGGGAGAGGAATGGCCAGTAGGAAAAAAAGAGGTGATAGTACCCTTGTATAATTCTCTGGTGAGGTCCCATTTAGAATACTGTGTGCAATTCTGGAGAATGCACCTACAGAAAGATATAAACAGGATGGAGTCAGTCCAGAGGGTGGCTACAAAATTGGTCAGTGGTCTCTGTCATAAATTGTATGGGGACAGAAGTTTGGACATCAATCTTTATACTTTGGAAGAAAGGTGGGTGAGAGAGGATATGATAGAGACATTTAAATTCCTCTATGGTATTAATGTACTGGAAGTAAGCCTTTTTCAAATGAAGGAAAACTCTGCAATGAGAGGCAAAGGATGAAGTTAAGAGGTTATAGGCTTAGGAGTAATCTAAGAAAATACCTTTTCAAAGAAAGGACGGTGGACACGCAGAATAGTCTCCCAGTGGTGGTGGTGGAGATAAGGATGGTGTCTGAATTTAAGAAAGCATGGGACAGGCATGTGAGATTTCTCAGGGAAAGAGTAGATAGTAGTTACTGAGGATGGGCAGACTGGATGGGCCATTTGGCCCTTATCTGCCATCATGTTTCTATGAATATTGACAGTACCTGGATAACTTCTGGCAGCCAACTTTTAACCTGGATATTCAGCACAAGGATGACAAAGAAAAGCTAGGTATAAATTTAAAGGCCAAAGTTCAGCAGTTTAAATCAACACTGACCATGGTGGGAGGGTGGGGTTCATGCCAGGTGCCTTTGGCCTAGATTGGCCGCTGCCATGGACAGCATGCTGGGCTCGATGGACCCTTGGTCTTTTCCCAGTGTGGCATTACTTATGTACAAAGAGGGGCATAATCGAAAGGGGTGCCCAAGTTTTCCTGAGGACGTCCTCGCAGGACATCCCGGCGAAGGGGCGGGGAAACCGTATTACCGAAACAAGATAGGCGTCCATCTTTTGTTTTGATAATATGGTCGGGGATGCCCAAATTGCAAAATTTAGGTCGACCTTAGAGATGGTTGTCCTTAGAGTTGGTCGTCACCGATTTTCGACGATAATGGAAACCGAGGATGCCCATCTCAGAAACGACCAAATCCAAGCCCTTTGGTCGTGGGAGGAGCCAGCACCATGCCATGCCAAGACACCAACCAGGCACCCTAGGGGGCACTGCAGTGGACTTCAGAAATTGCTCCCTGGTGCATAGCTCCCTTACCTTGTGTGCTGAGCCCCCACCCCCCAAAAACCTACTCCCTACAACTGTACACCACTACCATAGCCCTTATGGGTGAAGGGGAGCACCTAGATGTGGGTACAGTGGGTTTGTGGTGGGTTTTGAAGGGCTCACATTTATCACCACAAGTGTAACAGGTATGTGGGATGGGCATGGGTCCGCCTGCCTGAAGTGCACTGCACCCAATAAAACTACTCCAGGGACCTGCATACTGCTGCCATGAAGCTGGGTGTGATATTTGAGTCTGGCATACAGGCTGGAAAAAATATTTAAAACATTTTTTAGGGTGGGAGGGGGTTAGTGACCACTGGGGGAGAAAGGGGAGGTCATCCCCGATTCCCTCCAATGGTCATTTAGGGCACATTTTTGTGGCTTGGTCGTAAGAATAAAAGGACCAGGTAAAGTCATCCAAGTGTTCGTCAGGGACGCCCTTCTTTTTTCCATTATCAGTCAAGGACGCCCATTTGTAAGGCACGTCCCAGTCCCGCCTCTGACACGCCCCTGTGAATTTTGGTCATCCCTGTGATGGAAAGCAGTTGAGGATGCCCAAAATCGGCTTTCGATTATGCCAATTTGGGTGACCCTGTGAGAAGGAAGCCCATCTTGCGATTTGTGTCAAAAGATGGGCGCCCTTCTCTTTCGAAAATAAGCCTGAAAGTCACTTTAATGTATATTAACCTATGAATTAACACATTTAACACTGATTTTCAAGCATTAAAAAATTCTTACACATGTTAAATATTTTTATCTGCAGAAAGTTTGAAACAAACTGAGGAAATGTCTGAAAATTTGGACATTTCCTCTTTTGAACACTTCTGAAAAAGACTCAAACCATTTTTTTCTGTGTACATACCTATTAATGAACGAATAAATTTCCATTTGTAATGCATGTGCTCTCTTTGAAGCATACAAAATCAATGGCATGTACAGAAAACAAAAATGTTCTTTTTTATGATTGAGGAGCTAGGAGAATTGCATAGATAGAATACATTTTGCTTCTTAGAAAGTTAAGGGTCACATCTGCATCTATCACCATAAATGGCTTGCTAGAATCGCTTGAGTTCTGTGTTTAAGCCATAATATTTCATTCAACTGGCCATTCGTTAAACACACATCCTGAAAGCAAATAACTTTAATGTAAATAATTTGTGAAGCATTGTTCCATCTGTTGAAAATGTGCAGTAGTTGTTTCGACCCTTGTTTAAACCAGGCAGGCTACTTTCAGGCGAGCTTGAGAGGTAAATGAACTGTCTGGCTGCTTTTCTTGGCAGGGGCTTCTATTAGTGGGAGGTGGCAGTAAAGAGAGCATGAGGAAGACTGAAAGTGTTTACTTAAAACTTTAGCCAAATGGCTAGGGAGAGGTAAGATAAATCATAACCTGTCAATGATGACAACTTTAGACTGCTACTAGTTCACTCCTGTTTATGCACTTTTAAATATTACTCTTAACATTTTGAAGGAGTTATTGACTTTGCATTGATATGTGCTACCCACTGTTTAGATGTAAATGTTTTGGACTTGATTTTAACAGCAACGCAGATGATTTGCAGGAATAAAGCTGTAAAGCTTCACACAACACTTCAAAGATAATATTTTTTGTGTGCGACTCAAATGTATGAGTCAGGGAGTCATATTTCCCTGCAGACTAGAATCCATAGATCAATGTAGGCTTGCTACTTTCTCACAGAAAAACAACAAAATATCGCAGCAAATCACCATATGGGGATTGTAAAACCCAAACTGGGTCAGTTTACGTTTTCTTTCTTCACTTGGGAGCATCTTTATTTGATAGCAATTCAGTTGCTCAGCCTGAAAGTTGAGATGTGTTTAAGCTAATGAAAGGGCAAAAGTTCAGCCAGCAACTCTCGGACACATTTCTTCTCCATGGCTGAATCATAGTGACCAATGACTTCAAACATAGTAATAATACCTGTAAGACCCTTGACATTTTTATATTGTGAGTTATCAGTTCCTCAGAACAAAAATATAAATTAAAGCGAGTTATAGTTTTAGAACTAAAGCCAACAAAAAATGTATGAGGTGACCCCTTTTTATTGGACTAACTTTTGATAACATTTCTAGAGCATTTCTCATGAGTTAAAGTTCCCTACCGCAGGTCCATAAAGAATAAAAAGGTCAGAGAAAAAGACATTTCCAGAATTAAATTAATCAAGACATTTTCAGACAAATTAATCAAGTGCAGAAACATACAGGTATTAGGGCTTCAGTTCAGACAATGCATTGCCCATTTTCCCTAGCTGTTGATCCCATTCCAGTGAAAAGGGACCCTTCCTCTTTATATTGCCCTTCTTTTTACAATTCTTTCATTGCTGCTGCTGCTGCTGCTGCTGCTGCTGTTGCTGTTCTTCCTTCTCTTCCTTTGGAAAGTAGCGCAAATGTAGCTTTCCTCAAAGAATGTAAAAGGTTGAGTCTAACCGTGCTTGTATTATTGGACAATCAATCTCATTTTATCCTCATAAAATGTCTAAATACTTCCCCTCACCCTTCTTGATTCATATTGTACAACCTTCTAGGCAAGGAAATCCAAACCAAGAATACAGATCAGATATCAGCCTAAAATAGGTCATAATCAGCTGGTAACCTAGATTCAAAATGGATCAAGTACAATCTAATATAAAAACAAACCAACCATGGCTTACCATGTTCTACTAAGTAGCATTAATCAGATGGTGTATCTTCTGCATGCAGGAAATCTTTCAGTAGAAAGCATTATGGGCCAGATTCTATATATGGCGCCTGAAAATTCTGCGTGAAATAAATTTCTGCCTAAGTGTATTCTGTAAGCGGCGTCCATATTTAGGCACAGTATATAGAATATGCTTAGTTAATATCACAGTGCTTAAAACCATGTGCATCCATTTACACCAACGGAAATGTGGCGCAAATGCCGACACATAGATTTAGGTGCACAGGGGCATATTCTATAACTGTGCACGTAAATTTTGGAACACCAATAAAACGCCCACTTCCCCACCCATAACCATATCCCATTTGGCTACACGCATCAGAATTTAGGTGCAGTGTGTTACAGAATATGCGTAGCGAGTTGTGTGCGTAAATTCTAATTATTGCCAATTAGTTCTCATTATTGCTCATTAAGACCAGCTAGCAATGCTAATTAGCTTTTTAAGGCAATTAAGTTATGCACGTTGTTATAGATTACAGTTGGATTTTGGCATGGATCACTAGGCTTGATATCTAGAATCTGGGGGTATATTCTTTTTCATGTCTTCTCTATCTTTGAAAAAAAAAACATATAGACCTGTGCACTAAAGTTAAAGGTAAATATTAAACCCAGATTCTATTATAGGCTGCTCAAAGTTGGGCACCGGAATTTATGCACAGATCCAAGATCTGCAAGGAAATTAGGGGGTCATTCACAAAGGTGCGGTAATGTTTTTAGTGCATGCCGAATACTAGAAATGCTCATAGGAATATATTATTATTATTTGTTACATTTGTATCCCACATTTTCCCACATATTTGCAGGCTCAATGTGGCTTACATAATACCATGAAGGCATTCGCCAAATCCGGTACGGGATAGGTACAAAATATGGGTATCTCTAGCATTTAACGCATGCTTATTTTTAGCATGTACTAAAAACGCTAGTACACCTTTGTAAAAGGACCTCTTAATGCATTAAACGGCACCAACTGGTCACTTCATTGGTGCTTGATTACAGTTGTGTGCAGATCTCCCTTGCATTCTAAAAATTGGTGCCTAACTTTTCCCATGTGGAGGAGTAGCCTAGTGGTTAGTGCAGTGGACTTTGATCTGGGGAACTGAGTTCAATTCCCACTGCAGCTCCTTGTGACTCTGGGCAAGTCACTAAACCCTCCATTGCCCATGGTACAAAATAAGTGCCTAAATATATGTAAATCGCTTTGAATGTAGTTGCAAAAACCTCAGAAAGGTGGTATATCAAGTCCCATTTCCCTTCCCTTCCCATGCACAACCCAAAAGGGAATGTGCCCATGGGAGAGGCATAGGTAGGTCATTGGCATTCCCAAAAGTTAGGCACCAAGTTATAGAATAGTGCCAATTTTGCACTATCTTTGGGTGCCGGACTTACACCTGTTTTCAATCAGGTGTAAGTCCGGCACCCAAAGTTAGGTGTGACCTGTATGCTATGCTGGTATTCTATAAAGGTTGGATGCCCTTTATAGAATAGAGGCTCAGGACTGATTGTTTTGGTGCCTAACTTTCGGTGTTATGTATAGAAATTTCCCCTAAGGTCATTTATTATATATTTAGAGAAGACTGCTGTACACTATCCCCTTATTCTATAACTTGGCACCTACTATTAGCTCATACAAACTAGCACTGGGACTATACATTAAGCAATAATAGTTTATTATTTATTTTATTTATTTATTATCTCATTTGTACCCCCACATTTTCCCAACAGTGTCAGGCTCAATGTGGCTTACAGCGCACCGCAGAGGCAGATGCCAATGCAGCAAAATTAAGCTAATACAACAGAAAACATACACAAGTACTATTGGGGAGGATGGGGAAGAGACAGAAGGAGCAGGAAAACCAGGAAAGAGGAGGGAAGGGTGGGTGCGTCCAAGATTGTCACTAAGTTGATGAGGGAGATTTTCAATATGATGCCTAAATCCTATTTTGAACCTTTTATTGAAAACATCCAAAAATCAAGTGGCAAACATAGCCGTTTTCAAGAGTGTGTGTGCATTCAGATGCTAAAAACCTGAAACCTTTACAGTACCAATGTTGAGATAACAAGTTAAAGTGCATTATAAAGACCAGGCTTTCAATTGATATTTTAAAAGTTGCATTCTACATGAATATTATGTTTAAATAAATATAAATAAATATCTAAAACCAGCAACTGCTTCCAGATTGAAGTACTGCTGTGTGTTAAATGATTATATTGAAGTGCTTCAGATTTAAATTGCATAAAAGAATAGATAATGCGCTGACTAACAACAGTTTAACAGTGCTAACCAACTTTCTCTCTCAGGCCCTCATGATCAAAAGCAAACTCTGGCGCTAGAGGCTGTTAATGCCATACTAGCGCCGGAGTTTGCTGCCGACCCATGATCATAGCCCTCGAGCACGTGAAACAACGCACTCAAGGGCTCGTAGCGCAAGTAGCATGCAACTGCATGCTAAACAGGGCTGTTAGCGCAAGTAGCCTGCAAATGCATGCTAATCAGCGCTTAACGCATTCATCCCCAATGATCAGCATCCAGCACGCCAAAGATTGTGTCGCTGGCCGCGGCAAACTCAATGCCAGCTCCGAGCTGACGTTAGGGTTTGCCGATCATTGGGGAGGAATGGTGAGCCCTGTCCAGCATGCAGTTGCATGCTGTCAGGCCCCCGTTCCCCCCCAAAGCAAACGCGAACAGGAGGCTGGAGGTCCGGTGGACCTCTGGTCCCCCCGACGATCCCACCCCCCCCCCATGTTCTGGGAGGGCTGGAGATCCGGTCGGTCTCCAGCCCCCCAAACCCCAGAAAATGTCAAGTGGCCGCCGCAGGCCAAACCCTCTCCCACCCTCCCACCCAGCGACGGGGGGGGGGGACTGGACCTCCAGCCCACCCCAACTCCCTCCCCCCCCATCGTTGTCCTTCCAATCCCTGGTGGTCCGTGATGTGCTAGGCAGGGCTACAGACCATGTAAGGGAGCGATTCCCTTACATGGTCTGTAGCCCCGCCCAGCACATCCCAGGATGCAATGGGCAGGGCAGGGCTAGGCTCCGCCATTTTGCGGCAGCGTCGACTGGAAGAGAAGGGAGGCAGGCTGCGTCCCTCCTCCAACTAAAGGTAGGGTGGCCGGGAGGGGGGGTTGTCACTACTATTAGTACTACTTCTACTTATCCTCACGGACCACCAGGGATTGGAAGGACAACGCTGGGGGGGGGGGGAGTTGGGGAGGGCTGTAGGTCCACCGGCCCTCCAGCCCCCCCCTCCCCCCCCCCGTTGCTGGGTGAGAGGGTGGGAGAGGGTTTGGCTGGCGGCAGCCACTTGACATTTTCTGGGGGTTTGGGGGGGGCTGGAGACCCACCGGATCTCCAGCCCCCGTTGTTCGGGCCTCGGGGCAGGGTGTTTGACAGGTTTGGGCTTTTGACAGGTGTTTGGGCTTTTGGGGAGGATTGTGCTGAGCAAATGCTCGACACAATTCGCCTGCACTTTTACATGATAATCAAAATTGCGCTGCTTAAATTTGCATGCATTATCTTTGACCATCCGTGTGGTAAAGCCCCATGCTACTCCAGCGCTATTTTTAGATCATTGTTTGGAACAGCGCGGGGCTTTTGATCATGAGGGCCTCAATGGTTAACCAGGACTGTTTTCAGAAACTACCCTGAAACTTTCACTTTTGACAAGCTCTTCAATTAATGGAAATTGCAACGCAAGATGTTTATCAGATAAGTATTCCTTTTTGATTTAACCTTCAAGTCAACAACCTTTCTTCCACTATTTCAATTTTTCTTTTGGAATTAATTGTTTGTGTTGTTTTTTCTAGTTTTTAGGTGTCTCATTCACCCAACTGAATCACAGACTTTAATCTCATCAGGTAAGTACAAAACCACCACTCCTCCCCAGTACTTTGTGGAGTGGCAAACATTTATCTGCAGAACTCTCTTGGCCCAGGCTTTGGCCATGCTTGTGGAGGTGCCCTTGTTGCTCCAGCAATGTGTGATGTTCCTCCACCTCTGAGGCCTGGTTCCCTGGCTCTATAAACAACAAAAAGGGAATGAAAACTCTAGCTTCCTCTCTTTCCCTTTAAAGTCAGGTACACTATTTCGGGCACTGTGGGCTCTCTAACTAGTTTAAAGCACAAAAGATCATCATTTTCCCTGCAAGGGATTACTATTCTTAGACTGACCTCCCTATTCAACAGGAACATTGGCTGTAGTCTCATCCCACTCACTCAACCCAGCACTTTCCACAGCTTCCCTGTTCACTGCAATGAAATGCTTTCAATCTTTCTTTCAGTCAATCAGTCTTTCCAGCAAACTTTCTCAGGCAGAACTTGTTTTTTAAACAGGCTCACAGAAAATACTGAATGGCTCCACACTGATTAGATAACTCTCAGGCCAGTCACTGCAGACCTCTTTCTTAGCAGCATTACAAACACCAGTTAACTAAATCCATGGGCGTAGTTTGACTGTTTCATTTGGGGGGGGGGGGGGGGTATATTATATATATGCACATTAATATGCTAATATGGAGGAAGGAAGGAAGGAAGAGAGAAAGAGCTGGCTTTTTTGGGAACAACCATAATGAATATGTATGAGATATCTCATACATATACATTATGGTTATTCCCAAAAAAGCCAGCTCTTTCTCCCTCCCTCCCTCCCTCCCTCCCTTCCTTCTTTCCTCCTTACCCAGCACTCCCTCTTCCTCTCCAGTAGTATTTCCCCACCACCTTTCCCATGCCATGCCAGTGTAGACCTTAGAAATGCATAAGCTCTATATGTAGATCCTTCAAGAAATAGTGTGTCATGATTTAGGGTCTACCCACTTTCTGATGTTTTGGTGCCAACTCAGTAAGGCCAACACACAATCACTCTGCTGAAAAACACTATACACAAACTTGTGCAAAAATCCACTCATAACCTTACCAAACCTAACAGCACTAATTCCAAGGACAGGATGAGCTACAACTTTATGCATGGAAAGGCAGCACTGAAATTACACCGGGCTCTAAAACACCTGTACACTACCTAATGAAAAAACAAAACTAAACTAAAAGGGCTGCAAATACCACACACAAGCAGAATACTGCACCTTAATCACACATGGAAAAACGCATGATAACAGATATGACAGACGGAACTAGAAATAAAAAATATGAAGGCAAAATACTGAACTGGAAAGTTACCTCAAGAAGTTAGACTCGCATGCAGCAATACTAGAAAAATTGAAATTTACATGCAAAATATCACAGATCCAAATTTCCAAAAGCCGACACATTCCAATTAATACATTCTGAATAAAATACTTTTTTCTACCTTTGCTGTCTGAGCATTTAGTTTTTCTATTCACTTTGGTCCCAGTGTCTTCTGTTTTATGCAGTGTCTTCTTTCCATTTTTTTTCACTCACCTCCTGTGTCCTTATGCGTCCTGT
Source organism: Microcaecilia unicolor (assembly GCF_901765095.1). Taxonomy (NCBI): domain Eukaryota; kingdom Metazoa; phylum Chordata; class Amphibia; order Gymnophiona; family Siphonopidae; genus Microcaecilia; species Microcaecilia unicolor. The sequence goes on from NC_044033.1 coordinate 421,077,087, forward strand.
CTACCGCCTGTAGCCCTATCCCTATCCTTCCTCGAGTTTCAGTATCTGCGCTCAAAGTGTTCCAATCCAGCCCTTAAATTAATTAGTTTTCCCTCCATCCATATCCAGCATTTCTCCTCACTCCCCTCCCCTCCATCCATCCATGTGCATCTACTTCCTCTGTCTTCCCTCCCCTCCATCCATGTGCATCTCCTTCCTGACTTCCCTCCCCTCCATCCATCCATGTCCAGAAACTCTCCATTCGCCCCTGCCCTCTCCTCCATCTATCCATATCCAGCAAATTTCCTCTCCCCTGCCCCCTCCATTCATCCATCCATCCATCCATCCTTGTCCAGCACTTCTCCTATCTCCCCTGCCCTCTCCTCCATCCACCCACCCATATCCAGCAAAATTCCTCTCTCCCCTACCTCAATTCATCCTTCCATGTCCAGCAATTCTCTTCTCCCCTGCCCTCCCCTCCATCCATCCATGTCCAGCAACTCTCCATTCTTCCATGCCCTCTCCTCCATCCATCCATGTCCAGCAATTCTCCTCTCTCCCCTGCCCTCTCCTCCATCCATCCATGTCCAGCAAATTTCCTCTCTCCCTTGCCCCCTCCATCCATCCATGTCCAGCAATTCTCCTCTCTCCCTTGCCCTCCCCTTCATCCATCCATGTCCAGGAACTCTCCATTCTCCCCTGCCCTCCCCTCCTCTCCTATCCAGCGATCTCTTCTCTCCCCTGCCCTCCACTCCATGTCCAGTGCTCTCTTCTCTCCCCCCCCTGTCCTCCCCTCCTCTCCTCTTCATGCACAGTGATCTCTTCTCTCCCCCTTCCCTCCTCTCCTCTCCATGTCCAATGAGCTCTTCTCTCCCCCTGCCCTCCCCTCCTCTCCTATCCATGTGCAGTGATTTTCTCTGCCCTCCCTCAGCTGTCCAACAGCCCTCCTCTCTGTTCCTCCCCCCCCCCAGCACATTTAACCTTTTTATTTTCAGTAGCAGCGACGGCAGTGAAGAAGAAAGCACTGCGGGCTCATCTCCAGCTTCTCTCTTCCCTCACACAGTGTCCCGCCTTCTGCGATGATGCATTTCCTGTTTCCGCGAGGGTGGGACACTGTGTGAGGGAAAAGAGAAGCTGGAGGCGAGCTCGCAGTGCTTTCTTCTTCACTGCCGTCACTGCCACTGAAAATAAAAGGTTTAACGCGCCGGAGGGAGGGAGGGGGGAGGGAGGAACGGAGAGGAGGGCTGTCAGTCGGGGAGCTGAGGGCGGGACGAAGGGAGAGCTGCCTGCAGCATTGTGCCCCCTCACCCCCAAACTATGCCCATGACTAAATCTAATTTAAATAAACATGGGCTGTTTTATCTTTCTTAATTTCTGCTTTTCAAACCCAGTCTTATCCAGAGCACTTGCTTAGTCATATAGCCTTATTAAGCAGGGCCGGTCTTAGGCAGAGGCGACCGAGGCGGCCGCATAGGGCCCTGCACCTAAGGGGGCCCCGCGCGGCCCGCCTCAAGTCTGCCTCGCCTCTCCGACCACCGTCACTGCTCGCCTGCCCTCCATTGGCCGGCTTTCCTTCATGTCCCGCCCTTGCGGAAGTTACATCAGAGGGCGGGACATGAGGGAAAGCCGGCCAATGGACGAAGCAACTTTTCTTCTTTCACAGACGCGAGGAGGCACTGCCGCTTGTAGCTTTTTTAAAAATGCTGGGTCAGGTGAGGTGCCGGCGGGTCGGGTGGTAGACGAGGGTCGTTTGGCGGGTCGGGCAAGGGGGGGTTCAGATGGGGGAGGGGCTCAGACGGCTGGAGGGAGGGGAGCAGGGGAACGAGGAGAGTTGCATCGCTGGACATGGGTGGAGGGCAGGGGGCACAGGAGGGTCACTGGACATGGGTGGATGGCAGGGGAGGGGGACTTCTGGACATAGGTGGATGGCAGGGGAGGGCAGGGGGCACAGGATGGTCACTGGACATGGGTGGATGGCAGGGGAGGGGGTTTCTGGACATAGGTTGAGGGCAGGGGCACAGGAGGGTCGCTGGACATGGGTGGATGGCAGGGGAGGGGGGTTTCTGGACATAGGTGGAGGGCAGGGGAAGGGGGTTTCTGGACATGGGTGGATGGCAGGGGAGGGGGGCTTCTGCACATAGGTGGATGGCAGGGGAGGGCAGGGGGCACAGGAGGGTCACTGGACATGGGTGGATGGCAGGGGAGGGGGTTTCTGGACATAGGTTGAGGGCAGGGGGCACAGGAGGGTCGCTGGACATGGGTGGATGGCAGAGGAGGGGGATTCTGGACATAAGTGGATGGCAGGGGAGAGCAGGGGGCACAGGAGGGTCACTGGACATGGGTGGATGGCAGGGGAGGGGGGCTTCTGGACATAGGTGGATGGCAGGGGAGGGCAGGGGGCACAGGAGGATCACTGGACATGGGTGGATGGCAGGGGAGGGGGTTTCTAGACATAGGTTGAGGGCAGGGGCACAGGAGGGTCGCTGGACATGGGTAGATGGCAGGGGAGGGGGCTTCTGGACATAGGTGGATGGCAGAGGAGGGCAGGGGGCACAGGAGGGTCGCTAGACATGGGTGGATGGCAGGGGAGGGGGGCTTCTGGACATAGGTGGATGGCAGAGGAGGGCAGGGGGCACAGGAGGGTCACTAGACATGGGTGGATGGCAGGGGAGGGGGTTTCTGGACATAGGTGGAGGGCAGGGGGCACAGGAGGGTCGCTGGACATGGGTGGATGGCAGGGGAGGGGATTTCTGGACATAGGTGGAGGGCAGGGGGCACAGGAGGGTCGCTGGACATGGGTGGATGGCAGGGGAGGGGGGTTTCTGGACATAGGTGGAGGGCAGGGTAGGGGGGTTTCTGGACATGGGTGGATGGCAGGGGAGGGGGGTTTCTGGACATGGGTGGATGGCAGGGGAGGGGGGCTTCTGCACATAGGTGGATGGCAGGAGAGGGCAGGGGGCACAGGAGGGTCACTGGACATGGGTGGATGGCAGGGGAGGGGTTTCTGGACAGGTGGATGGCAGGGGAGGGCAGAGGGGACAGGGGGGTTGCTGGACATAGATGGATGGCAGGGGGGACAGGAGGGTCACTGGACATGGGTGGATAGAGGAGAGAGAAGAAATGCTGGACATGGATGGAGGCGAGGGAAGAGTGAGGAAGGAGATGAGGTGAGGGAAAAGGAAGAGAGGAGAAAAAGTGCACATGGATATAGAAAATAGGCAGAAGCTGGATCCACTGGACACTCAAGTCTGTGGAGGACCCAGCTTTTACTTACGGATGTAGGGCAAGAAATGAAGAAGAAAGGCGGAAAGTAAAGAAATAAATGGAAAGGAAGCCATGGAAACGGAGTTAAGAGGACAGATAGCAGCACTATCGGATACTGAGCCAGCATGATCAGAAAAACAAAGTCACCAGACAACAAAGGTAGAAAAAACTATTTTATTCAGGATTTATTAATTGGAATATGTCAGTTTTTGGAAATGTGCATCGTGATATTTTTCATGTACGTTTCAATTTTTGTAGTATTGCTGCATGCTGAGTCTGACTTCTTGAGGTAACTTTCCATTTCAGTATTTTGCCTTCATGTATTTTTCAGGTGTGATCAAGGAAGGTGCAATATTCTGCTAGCGTATAGTTTGAATCCCTTTTTGTTTGTTTTTTTTCACTAGGTTGTGCACTGGTGTTTTAGAGCCAGGTGTAATTACGGTTGCCTTTCCATGCCACGCATAAGGTTGTAGCTCGTTCTGGCCTTGGAATTAGTGCTGTTTATGGTTTGTTAAGGTTATGAGTGTGTTTTTGCACAAGTTTGTGTATAGTGTTTTGCAGTGGAGAGATTGTGTGTTGGCCTTACTAAGGTGGCACCGAACATCAGAAAGGGTGTAGAGCCTAAATCGTGACACACTACCTCTAAAAGGGTGTTTTGTGGCTCTGCATGAGAATTGTGGTATTATGATCCCTTGCTAGCTTCATATTGTTGACGGTCTGCATTTTCCGTATGGCTGGTATATTGGTGTATAAGGTATTAATTGTGACAATTTGTTTTTACTTATTTTTTTTCTGTGTGTTGTCAGACAGTTATGGATGACAGACAGAGTCAGAGTCTTCTTGAGTCAGAGAGCTGTGGTATATATTTTAAAACAATTTTAATACCTTGGTGGTCTATATGTTTTTGTATTGTACATTATATTTCACACATCACTTTATTTTATTGTATATCTTTTCATTTCATTTTTATTTTATTGCATATATGGGTTACAGAGTAATAGGGGAATTTGAAAGTACTGAATCTTTTCTTAATATTTTTCCTTTATTCTCCTTTGTTATGAGAATTGGAACTACTAATTGTAGTGGACTTGAACTGAATAATTTCTGGGGAGGGGAGGTTTCATGATAGCATTGTGCTTATTATTTCAATCAGTTTTTTTGTACAAGTTTAGCTTCATTTGTCTTTATTTGAAATTTCATAAATAAAAAATGTTCTAAAAATGGAATAATCTTATCAATGGGGCGGAGCTACAGTGGGGGCGGGACTACGGCGGGGCGGGGCTAGGATGGGGCCCCACCAAATTGGGCCCCGCACTTGCTAAGACCGGCCCTGTTATTAAGGACCACCTTAACTTTTCTTAACATTTTTTCAAACTTTTCCTTGCATACATTCTGCAGAGATGCACACAGGCATCCACTGGCAACCATCCCAACAGCCATTGTCCAGACAATAGGGACTTGGCTGGGGCCACCTGACCATCCTTAACCAATCAGTTATCAGCACACAGAATGATTGTTTTTTTTGTTTTTTTGTTTTTTCTCCTCATGGAACTTTCAGTAACTTTCCACTTTGAAAGCTATTTTTCCTATTAACTTTAATGGGAAAAATAGATTTTCTAATAAAATACAGTGAGAATTACCGTATTTTTCGGACTATAAGATGCACTTTTTCCCCCCAAATTTGGGAGGAAAATGGGGGGTGCATCTTATAGTCCGAAGGTAGAGATTTCCCTCCCTCCCTCCCTCCCTCCGAGTTCGGGATCGCCCGCACGCCCACCCTCCCTCCGAGTTCGGGATCGCCCCCCCCCCTGGTCCTGTCACCACTTCTCCCTACTCACAGGCTTGCGATCTTCCCTGGTGGTCTAGTGACGTCGGGCCAGGAAAGAGCCCCCTCTTTCCTGCCCAGCACGCTGCTCTCCGTCCTCTTGTATGCTGCCTGATGGTCTCGGCGAGATTCAAAATGGCCGCCGAGACTTCAATTCTCGGCGGCCATTTTGAATCTCGCAGAGACCGTCAGGCAGCATACAGGAGGACGGAGAGCAGTGCGCTGGGCAGGAAAGAGGGGGCTCTTTCCTGCCCCGACGTCACTAGACCACCAGGGAAGATCGCGTGACGTGAGTAGGGAGAAGTGGTGACAGGGCCGGGGGGAGGGCGATCCCGAACTCGGAGGGAGGGATTCGGACAGGACGCACCGGAGCACCTAGGTTTTAGAGGAGGGAAAAAGGAAAAATTTCCCTCCTCTAAAACCTAGGTGCGTCTTATGGTCCGGTGCGTCTTATAGTCCGAAAAATACGGTATACAGAATTTTGATGAAAATAACCCAGAAACCCATAACAGTTCAATATAATACAGATTATCTTTTCAAAATGTAAAAATCATTTATTTTTAAATTTACACATTTGTTTCCCAAAAATGACCTCAATACACTTCAAAGCCTCTCGGTTCTCAAGACAAATTTTAATACTTTTCCTCTTGCGGCCACAACCAACGGATTCCAAAAATTCACATTTGTAAAAGTTCCAGACCCTCTCCACCATAAACGGTGGAAAAAAACTGAAATATTTTTTAATGGATCTATAATAACAGAGCCTTATAATACCTTCAGATCCCCAACCACAGAAAAGATTAAAAAAAAAAAAACATCTCTCTGAAATCTGAGCCCAAAAAACCACCAAAATTACTCAATAAAAGTTAAATAAATAAAATGTAAGGTCTGACGACCTCTTACCTGGCTCTCCTGCCACTCCTCAAGCTGCCCCCACTGGTGAAATACCTCCGGGCTGACCCCACTCACTTCCAGCAGCTGTCCATGACCAGACATGGCAGCCTGCCATGCAACAGAAGAAATTGAGGCCCTGGTTTCATCAGAGGCCTACCGGAGCCCTGATGCATATAACTGTGCGTGTGGAGGAGCATTGGCAGGCCAAGCCTAAAGCCAGCCATTTTCATTCCAGCCCGCATCTCCCTGCTCGCTGCTGTGTTTTGCTCCTCTTTGACCCCAGAGTCATCAGGGTTCCAAAATGGGTCACGGCTGCTCCAGAGCCAGGCTGGACCAGTCCAAAAAGGTCCTGGACCCATCCAGGACTGCCCAGAAGCTTCCCTGTCTGGTTAAGTACTTTTAACCCTTTACAGTATCTACACTACAGGACTGTTGATAGACCAACTGCATCTACCTCCTGAGGTGCAGCAACACTGTTGGTAGTTGTGACAATTAATACATGGTAATGAATCACATACTAACACTATACTACCTTTTCCACTGAATAATACTGAAAATGATGCAAAAAAATCAGTGTTTTTACTAAATATGATTCAAATTTTATTAAGGAGGAAAAAAGAGCCTCACAGAGCTCCTAGACCATATGACTGTCTATCGGAGCTGAAACGAATATTTTTCTTATCCTCTGTTCATCATTGGCTCAAAAAAACCCTCCAAAATATCATGCTGCTCACTAATACATGTAAACAATTTGTAGAAATAACTGTAGTGACAATATTCTCTACTAACTCATTATTTTGCCAAATGTTTGTTTTACAGCTTAATTCAAAAAGAGCACTTATCTTTCATACCAGAGGACTTTAGAGTCAGTTCTTATAACGCTCCAAGCCTGACAAAACTCCAGACTGCACAAAACACTGCTGCAAGGCTAATACTAGGCAAATCATGCTTTGATCATGCTCATCCTCTTCGTTTTAACCTGCACTGGATCCCCATTGCAGACCGTATTACCTTCAAAATCTGCTCATTGACTCACAAGATACTATATGGGGAGGCCCCTGCCTACATGTCAGATTTGATAGATCTGCCTTCAAGAAATGCATCGGTGACTGCTCGATCCTACCTTAATCTACATTATCCAAGCTGCAGTGGCGTACCAAGGGGGGGCGGTCCGGGGGCGGTCAGCCCCGGGTGCACGCCGCTGGGGGGGTGCCGCGCACTTGTTGGCTGAGTTCGCTCGTTCCCTCCCTGCTGCTCCCTCTGCGTGGAACAGGTTACTTCATGTTCCGGGGCAGAGGGAGCAGCAGGGAACGAGTGGACTCGGAGCCAACAGGTGCATGGCACCCCCCAGCAGGTAAAAATGCACCCAGGGGGGGTCACGCTGCACCCGGGGGGGGGGGTGTAATTTCACCGGGGGGGGGGGGGGGCGCTGCACCCAGGGGAGGTGCATCAGCGATCCGCCCCAGGTGTCAGCCAGCCTAGGAACGCCACTGCCAAGCTGCAAGTCTGTAAAATATAAACTGCTCTTTTCATCTTCTTTCTCCTACGTCAGCCCAAAATCTTGGAACGCTCTACCTAGGCAACTAAAAGTGATTGACAACCACCGGCTATTCAAGAAATCCTTAAAAACATTTTTATTCAAGAAAGCTTAGCCCCCACCTTAATGCTAAGCCTTCACCTTCCTCATGTTGACTATACCCGTTTAGCCACTGACTACTTCCACCTAGTAAATATCCTTGTATTATCCTCTTGTTCTTTCTAGACCTTCTCACTTTTGTGTCACTACCCTCTATACATTGTAATCCTTTGTAATTTTGTAAGCCACATTGTGCTCGCTATAGTGGGAAAATGTGGGGTATAAATGTATCAAATAAATAAATAAATAAATAAATAAAATCTTCATAATACATTGCCACCTGCTGTTTTGTTTTATCATCATCTGGTGTCATGAGTTCTCAGTACTGGGTAAAAGTTTGAGGACTGTTCTAGGCAGCTAAACTATTGCAATATAATACTTGTATTTTGGCTTTTCTGAGATGTAATATTATGATGTCCCTTTAATATGAAAACATATTTCCATTTTTAATTTGGTGAAAGTACGTCTGAAATCCCACACATAATTTTATCCAGCATAAGGGCCAGAATTTTCAATCAGGGCAACCTACCCCATTAAACAGTTTACTTGGGTAAATTCCTTTGAAACTTTTTCTGTACAAGTACATTATGCTAAGAACTTTAAGAGGCAAGAAGTAGGAAAGGTAGGCCCTTGTAAAAACCGGAGGAGACGTCTATAAAGAAACAATTCTTTATTGCAATAAAGAATTGTTTCTTTATAGACGTCTCCTCCGGTTTTTAGAAGAGCCTACCTTTCCTACTTCTTGCTTCTACAACCTTTTATGTAGGAACCAGTGTACCTCCACCCCTTTTGGGATGGTTTTAGTGGCCTAGTGGTTAGGGTGGTGGACTTTGGTCCTGGGAAACTGTGGAACTGAGTTCAATTCCCACTTCAGGCACAGGCAGCTCCTTGTGACGCTGGGCAAGTCACTTAACCCTCCATTGCCTCATGTAAGCCGCATTGAGCCTGCCATGAGTGGGAAAGTGCGGGGTACAAAAATAAGAAAATAATAAATTTTCTTCGCAAGAACTTTTAGAGGCCAACTTTAAAGCTTCACTGGGGCTTATAATCCTGTAGGTACATTGTAGTTCATCTCATTTAAAGAATGGGGCTGATTTCTGCACTTGCTTTGAAGGGCACTTACCAAGAGTATGTCCATACCCATTCACTGACCCTTTTCCACTGCTGGTAGAAATACATAATTTTGGGGTAAATTTGTAAAAGCTTTTTTACTCATATATACCAGTCTAAAGGGCCCTGTTTAAAAAGTCACATTATAGGCGCGTTAACATCTTTAACACGTGTTAAACCATATACGTGCATTAACCGTGCACATGTCTACAATATTCCTATAGGTGCCTACACGGTTAGCGCACATGCTAATTGTAGGTGCGTTAAAAATGCTAACACACCTTAGTAGACAGGGCCCTAAGAGTCCTGTTTACAAATGTGCACTAGCGTTTTTAGTGCACGCTAAAAATTAGTGCATGCTAACCTTGTAGATGCCTATACTATTCCTATGGGCATCTACATGGTTAGCGCATTCTAAAACACTAGAACCTTTGTAAACAGGGCCCTAAAATTATAATAATTAAAGTTATTTCATTTAAGCAGAATGAGGAATAAAGCAATTTTACATAAAACATCAACAAATCTCATAACGTGCATAAAAATACCACCCACTGGATTATTCCGTTGTTTTTCTTCCTTGTATATGTTATATCCCACATTCTGTTAACATTAAGTTGAAAGTAATGCACAGTCGTTTAGATGTCAGTAGGCTAAGTTTACAAGAGAATTAAAAGACCTACTGTATACCAATAGAAAAATGTTGTTATATAAATCTTAGGGATGCTTATATTAAGAAAACTTCACAATCATAAATGTTACAAGGAAAGTATGTTTTAATAAAAAATTGAATATATAAAATATAACAAAGTCAGCATTTCAAAACAGGTTGTTTCGAAACACTTAAAAGATTTGCAAGATAGGAAGGGACATTTTCAGAGGTTTTTCCATGTATAAATGTTTGTACACCCACAAGAAAAGACCCTTGAAGATTCTCAACTCTCTTTTCCCATGTGAAAAAAAAATACTTGCATTGGTCACAAAGGCAGTAATGTCTTTAAGCAGATTTTCTATGTGTCTTGCTACTGTATATAATAATCCTCTGTGTTATCTCACACCTTTTTTTGAACTCCAACACTGTTTTTCTTCCTAGCACCTCCACTGCAAGGGCATTCCAAGTATCCACTATCCTTCCCATGAAGAAGTATTTTCCACAAACCGAAGAGATGTCACCACTTGATGCTATACCAGAGACAGATTCCCAAGTAGACACCTTGGTGTTAGAAGCAACTTTGTGTCCAGTTCAACAAATACCACCACAGCAACAAGGAACTTCCTTAATGGACAGCGTGTGACCAGAGCAATCATCTGCCAAACTAGTAGACATTACTCAGGGCTGAGGAGAGGTGCTCAGAGTGAGCCTCTTGGTGTTTGAGATCTCGCAGACCACACTTACCATCTAATACTGATGCATTATAATCTGGTGTACCTAATCTCTTTATCCCAATTATCTTGTTCTGTGCAGGATTCTTCTAGTACTTTTCTCTTAGGGACTTCACAAATTATGTTTGCCTCATTTAAAAGTCCTACAGTCACAACTATTCAACAAAATATAAAATCACTAAACACCACCACCCCTCACAATCCTGTCCCTTCACAGCCTACTGCAAAACTTGTAATTGTATCTTTTTACCATTTATTCATAGTATGTTTTCGACTTCCCTTGAACTAGGAGAAGTGCCAAAGCAATGGAAATGAGCTTATATTCACCTCAGAATGAACGACACTTCGAAAGACCCAGCTGACATTACAAACTATTGTCCAATAGCAAATCTAACATTTGTATCTAAAATCACTGAAAGTATTGCTGCCAATCAACTTATCAATTATTTAGAATGTACAAATGTTCTACACCCAAATCAAACCTGTTTTTGAGTCCCATATTCTACAGGAACCGCTATCTTGGGTACTAAAACTTTTATTCAAACCCATCTAGAGTCTGATAAAATGGTCATCCAAATCTCTGGATCTTGGTGGAGCCTTTAATTTTATGGATCATTCTCTCTTACTAGACAGAGTCCAATATATAGGAGTGCAAGGAACACCTCTGATATAGTTCCACTCTTATTTTTCTGATAGGACTAGTATCACACTCTGGAATAATAGCAGTTCTGTGGGGTTCTCATGGATCAATGACTTCTGTTTAACATGTGTATGGCTCCTTTAGTAACTTTAATACAGTCACTTGATGTCATCTCTTTTATGTACATGGATAACAGTTAGTTATCGGTTACCATGGAATCTATTTCTCCACAGAGCAACATAGTAGATGATGGCAGAAAAAGAGCTGCATGGTCCATCCATTCTGCCCAACAAGATAAACTCATATGTGCTACTTTTTGTGTATACCTTACCTTAATTTGTATCTGCCATTTTCAGAGCACAGATCGTAGAAGTCTGCCCAGCACTAGCCCCACCTCCCCCCACCAGCCCTGCCTCTTGGTTAAGCTTCTGAGGATCCATTCCTTCTGAATAGGATTCCTTTATGTTTATCCCACGCATGTTTGAATTCCGTTACCGTTTTCATCTCCACCACCTCTCGCGGGAGGGCATTCCAAGTATCCACCACTCTCTCCGTGAAAAAATACTTCCTGACATTTTTCTTGAGTCTGCCCCCCTTCAATCTCATTTCATGTCCTCTAGTTCTACCGCCTTCCCATCTACAGAAAAGGTTCATTTGCGGATTAATACCTTTCAAATATTTGAACATCTGTATTATATCACCCCTGCTTCTCCTTTCCTCCAGGGTATACATGTTCAGGTCAGCAAGTCTCTCTTCATACGTCTTGTAACGCAAATCCCAAACCATTCTTGTAGCTTGCCTTTGCACCGCTTCAATTCTTTTTACACCCTTAGCAAGATATGGCCTCCAAAACCGAACACAATACTCCAGGTGGGGCCTCACCAACGACTTATACAGGGGCATTAAAACCTCTTTTCTTCTGCTGGTCACACCTCTCTCTATACAGCCTAGCAATCCTAGTAAATGTAAAAATGTATTAACCCCCTGTTTACTAAGCAGTGCTAGCGGCTGCCGTGCACAAATGCAAACACAGCCTAATCAATTTGAATGGGCCATGTCGGCTTGGCTGCATGGCAGCCATTAGTGCAACTTAATAAACAGGGGGGGGGGGGGGTAAGTTAACTGAATGGTTACATCAATATAGGTCAGAACTTAACCCAGAAAAAAACTAGAGCCTTGTTAGTTGCTCCTTTAACTATATTAGGCTTTCGATTATACCGATTTGGCCAACTTTAGGAGATCGCCGGCCATCTCCCGATTTGTGTCGAAAAATGGCGGGCGATCTCCTTCGAAAATAAGCTGGACAGTGTATCAGAGAAATAATTGCCCTCGATAACCAGGTGATCTCCAGTCTGCATAACAAGTGTAGCACCTGGCTATAAGCCTGGTGCATTCTGGGATTCAATGAGTGGGGCCTGCCTGCCATATAAGTGGTGGAGGTGGTGGAAGTTGGCCTACATTTTTAACATGAAACAAACATTTTGTTCATTTTTCTTTTATGTTGTTATGAAAATTAATTGAGATAAAACAGGATTGTTTTTGGTACAGTTTACCACTTCATGTTTAATGAATGCAGATCTTTAACCTATTTAAATAGTTTTGGTTTATCTCTTTTACTTAAGGAAAAAGGAAACCCACATGAGAACTTGTTAGTGACTATGTTGAAGAATTTGTAAATGATAAGAGTATGGAAAATTAGAAACAAATGATCTGGATAATGATGAAAAATACATCCCTTAATGATGTTTTCTAGCCATTAACTGTGGTGCTTTTAATAAGGAAAAAATTAATTGGAATCATATTGAAGACAACGATTATAATAATAAATATATCATACAAACTTTAAAAAGATAATAAGATGATTTAGTAAGGGAAGATCTTGGCTAACTCAATGTTTTAGACCTTTTCAGGCAAAGTTGCTAACATGATATTTATTCACTTGGATCTTTAAAATGTTTTGGAACAGTACTACATTACAAGCCTCTACTTCAGCTAAGATTGTTGCCAGGATCCAGAATATAATCTATGAGACTGGATAAAGAATCTGTGGAAAGTAAAATTTTGGATATGTGTTTCCTGGAGACCTATTATGATTAGCATTTAAAATTGTACTGTTCGTTTTAACTCTAAACCACGTGGGAAAAGCAAAATCAACGAAAACAAGAAAACACCAGTATTAGGAGTCTTTTTACTAAGGTACATTAAATGCCATGCAGCTCATTACGGGCCCTCTTTACTAAGCGGCGGTAAGCGCAATGCGGGTTTATCGCTTGCTAAACAGGAAGTACCGCCGGGGTATCGCAGCAGCCCAGTGGTACTTCTCAACACTAGCACACTGTCATATTGGCTCTACAGAAATATATTTATTTTTGTAGTGCTGGAGTGTACCTGGCGGTAATCACTGCCCGGTTAGCATGGGAGCCCTTATCGCCACCTCAGTGGATGGCGGTAAGGGTTCCTCCCTAAAATGGCTACATAGTAAGTGCTTTACTTGCCACACAGCCATTTCCTGCAGGAAAGAGAGACTTCCCTTTTATCCACTGTGGTAAAAGGGGGCCTTGGCACATGTGAAAAACACACACTGATGCCTGTGCAGGCCCCCTTTTGCCACAGCTTGATAAAAGGGCCCTATATTCATATGGACTGCATAGCATTTATCACATGCTAATCATTAGAATGATACGGGCTCCTTTTACAAAGGTGCGCTAGTGATTTCCATGCAGCAAATGTAGATGGTTCAATATTCTCTGAGATATTGAAGCACTGAAAATGCATTTCTCGGCCATCTGGAGAACCCATCCATTTCCAGTGCTTCAATATCTCAGAGAATATTGAGCCATCTAGAGTAAGATAGATGATAGAACTGGTAGAGGATACTATAATTTGAAATGGTGTTTGTTTACATATTTATTTATTTATTCTTGTATCTCACTATTATCCAAAAGCAAGTTTCAGTTTAAACTGGCTTTCAATTTACAATTCTGGAAATTATATTGATGTATATGACATTACAATTTTCAATTAGACGGCATTACAGTTGGTGTTTTATAGTTACAAGGTGGCGTATGCCTTTGGTGTCACATCTGAATAGCCATAGAACTTCCTAAGAAGATAGGTCTTTAGATCTTTTCTGAAGTGGAGGTAGTTTGTGATGCTTCTTGTGATCTTGGGTATTGAGTTCCACCATACGGATCCCAGATAACTAAATCCAGCTGAATAGATGGTTGGATATCTTTACAATGTAGGATCTAGTCCTTAAAAAGCAATTAAACAAGGCTGTCACTGCTCCATTAATTCCTATATTGTTGAGTAGGGTCATTATTGTTGTGTGGTCGACTAGGTTGAATGTATTTGACATGTCAAATTGGAGTAATAGGATGTTCTGTCCTTGGCATATCAGCATTCTGAAATTTGTTATTAGGGTAATTATGACTGTCTCAGTGCTGTATGATGGTCTGAACCCTGAATGTGAATTATGAAGGAGTGAGAAGTGTGTTAAGTAGTCCATTAGTTGTGGTATTAGATCCTCCTTCATTTTGGTCAACAGTGTTATTGAGGCCACCAGTCTATAGTTTGTGAGTTTGTTGGTCTTTGTTGGTGGTGTTTTTAGGGATGGGGTGAGTATGATATTTCCCTTGTCAGGGGTGAATTGGCCTTTCAAAAGCATGTATTTTATGTGTTCAGTGAAGCACTCAGTGAACCATTCTGGTGGATTTTTCATCATGTAATTGGGGCAGTTGTCAAGTAGGCATTTTGCATAAGCGTATTTTGTCAGTAGTGCTTTAACTGAGCTGGCTGTAGGTGTCTTGAAGGAGGACCAGATTATGTCTGCCTTGAAATGATCACTATTGGTGTCACATTCATATAGGAAGTCCATGAGGATGTTTGTGATGTAGGGAGATTTTATCTTTTTTTGCTCAAAGTGTTGTGTAAGCTCGTCTGCGGTTGGCGGTGTTTTGTTTGATACTCGTAAGTTTGGGGTGTTTAGTAGACTGTGCATGAGTTTGTATAATTTTTTCTGTTATTCTGTTCTGGGTTCACGTATGAGCTATAATGTTTTCTGTTGCTTTCTTTATGCTGTGTTTATATATTCTTAGGGCTTTCCTTTATAGGTTTTTGCTCATTTCTGATTTGATTTTGGACCATTTTCTTTCTAGTTTTCTGCAAAGTTTTTTTTCATTTGGACATTAGACCACCTTCCTGGGGGATAATAGAAAAGTATGCAGCACAGTTTGCCAGTTAGTGTTGTATCTGTTATTTTGCATGCCAAAATTTCAATTGTTGGGGACATGTGTTTAGCAACAGGTTCCACTATGATGAGGGATTTGTTTATTGAGGCAATTCCACCTCCTCTCTTTTTGTTTCTGTTAATTTGTATTATTTTATATCCTGATGGGCATACATCATGCAATATTGGGTCATCTTTAAGGTGCAGCCACGTTTCTGTTATAAACAGCAGACCTAGATGTTCTGTTTCTATCCAATCTTTAATTATCACTGAATGGGAACTATGGGACCACTGGGATTGTGGCTCCAGTAACCTAGAAATCACTGGGGATAATATAAGAGTGGGAGACTCGCTCAGAAGAAGTTGTGTCCCAGTCAGTGGGAGGAGGGTGCTAGTGTTGAACACAAGCGGCAAGTGTGGGCAGACCTGAGCTGAGGATAGACCCTCTGAGTGGCCACAGGGTAGCCCCAGGTGGGTGGTTAGGTGTTTCATGACAGGCACTATATATAGAATCTAGCCCTTAGTGTGTTGTACTTACCATGTGCTAATTGGCTAACATGCATTTCAGGAGGGTTCACCTACAGCCTCCTAAATAGGAAGCACTAAGTACTCCTGCATTAAATAATTTGCACTTTAATGAAGGACCTGCACTTGAAATGTTGATTCCACCCCTTTTGTTGCTGTAAAGTCTCACATTAAACTGTAGAACTGCAAATTTTACTGCAGTTTAGTAAAAGGGTTTCTATGTGCCTTTATAAAGTCGGCTAAGAATATGTGATTGTTTGACTCTGACCTCTAGATAACCTGCTATTAAATTATATTCTACATTAACACACATTGCTGTGCCAGAAAAACTTTGCGATCATGACCCTTACAAAATTGTGAAGAATGAAGAAGGTGTCCTTTTCCAATAATAAAAAGCTTGAAAGAAGAAAATGGGATATTGACCTGGAGAAGAATGGCATTGGTATCTATTCACTACTATGGATGGAGAAAGAGAAGATACTTAAGAAACAACTAATGTAGAAACCAAAAATATGTTGTACATGGATACAGAAATTGCACAAATTATATTGGGCATTATCTACCTAACAAAATCAATTTCCAAACACATCTCGTTATGTTGTGGCATGCAGAAAGAGGTTCTCTGGCACAGTGCAAGCACTGAGATGAGTTTTAGCAGTAAATCTGACAGACAGATCATATCCTACCTACCCTATAACAGGAGCAAGGCTCATTTGTGTTACGGTATGCACAAAACTAACCTATTTGGAGTTATTATGCTGAAAGAAATGAAGGGAATGATAGCACAAAGGGAAAGGAGGACATTCGGGTCATAGGTCACATACATAAGAAGTGATTTACATGTCCCAGTTTGCTAGTCAATTCTCCCCCTTCCCTCAGTGCTAATGAGCTTCAAAAGGGGCAGTTAGTCCTTTGCTGTCTTCTGCTGTCACTTCTCCAACATATTAATTGGTTCAGTTTGCTAACATCAAACCTCTAATAGTAAAATGTACATAGCAATTATCTATCTTTAAGTTGCCTTATTGTTTAGTTATAATATTATAGAATGCTATAAGGAGGATTTCTTCCAGATGTTCAGGAAACAGAAAAGTTAACACAGATGACAGAAAGTGAGGGAACACCCTCTCTTTATGCAATTTTATGAGGGAGTCAAGGTTTCTGATCTCCTTTATTCTTCATTGTTTGATCTGAAAATGCATCCTAGTGCCTACTTGAAGCAAGGACTCTTGGGGAATTTGGGGATGAGGACAGAATGGAGCCCAGTTATAATCAGCCCTTAGTGGAAGTAGTTTCAATCTTCCAGTAGGCTCAAACTGAGGATATTATTTATTTATTTATTTATTTGTTACATTTGTATCCCGCATTTTCCCACCTATTTGTAGGCTCAATGTGGCTTACATAGTACCGGAGAGGCGTTTGCAGACTCTGGTGTAAACAAATACAAAGTGATGTTGTGGTAATATAAAGTTCATGTGGCACAGCCACATTTGGGAATCGTACAACCGAAGAGTTGTGTTATGTCCATTACATACTTTAGTTTTGTTGTGTTGCAGAGATCAGGCATTTATGTTGGATTGGTAGGGTATGCCTTTTTAAACAGGTTAGTTTTTTAGTTTTTTTCCGGACGTTTAGGTGGTCCTACGTAGTTTTCAAGCTTTTGGTAATGTGTTCCACAGTTGTGTGCTTACATAGGAGAAACTGGATGCGTAAGTTGATTTGTATTTGAGTCCTTTGCAGCTTGGGTAATGCAGATTTAGATACGTTCATGTTGATTCGGATGTGTCTCTAGTTGGTAGGTCGATCAAGTCTGTCATGTGTCCCGAGGCTTCACCATAGATAATTTTGTGAACCAGAGTGCAGATTTTGAAAGCAATGCGTTCTTTGATTGGGAGCCAGTGTAGTATTTTGGGGAGGGGTTTTGCGCTTTCAAATCGCGTTTTTCTGAAAATAAGCCTAGCTGCCGTGTTTTGAGCGGTCTGAAGTTTCTTTAATGTTTGTTCTTTGCATCCCACATAAATTCCATTGCAGTAGTCTACATGGCTTAGTACCATTGATTGTATCAGGCTGTGAAATATTTCCCTCAGGAAGAATTGTTTCACGCGTTAGAGTTTCCACATTGAGTGGAACATTTTCTTTGTTGTGGATGTCACTTGGCTCTCTAGTGTTAGGTTGCGTTCCAGTGTAACTCCAAGGATATATATGTACAGTATCATGTAAAAGTCTCCATACCCTTGTACATTCTGCTGTTTAAAAAAATACAATTCAGAAAGCATTAAGTAGGAGTTTGTTTCACTATTCTATACAAATTAATATGCACTTTGAGGACTATCCTGAGCCAGAATCACACTCTGTGCGACACGTCTCCTGCACTTTCAGTGTGAAGTAATCATTATAGAAAAACTTCAAAAGTAATTAAGAATAAGAAACCCAAAATCTTGATTGGATAATTCTTTATATCCAATAAGTATATATTAAGTATTTGATCCCTTGCTGATTTTGTAAGTTTGCCCACTGACAAAGACATGAGCAGCCCATAATTGAAGGGTAGGTTATTGGTAACAGTGAGAGATAGCACATCACAAATTAAATCCGGAAAATCACATTGTGGAAAGTATATGAATTTATTTGCATTCTGCAGAGGGAAATAAGTATTTGATCCCCCACCAACCAGTAAGAGATCTGGCCCCTACAGACCAGGTAGATGCTCCAAATCAACTCGTTACCTGCATGACAGACAGCTGTCGGCAATGGTCACCTGTATGAAAGACACCTGTCCACAGACTCAGTGAATCAGTCAGACTCTAACCTCTACAAAATGGCCAAGAGCAAGGAGCTGTCTAAGGATGTCAGGGACAAGATCATACACCTGCACAAGGCTGGAATGGGCTACAAAACCATCAGTAAGACGCTGGGCGAGAAGGAGACAACTGTTGGTGCCATAGTAAGAAAATGGAAGAAGTACAAAATGACTGTCAATCGACAAAGATCTGGGGCTCCACGCAAAATCTCACCTCGTGGGGTATCCTTGATCATGAGGAAGGTTAGAAATCAGCCTACAACTACAAGGGGGGAACTTGTCAATGATCTCAAGGCAGCTGGGACCACTGTCACCACGAAAACCATTGGTAACACATTACGACATAACGGATTGCAATCCTGCAGTGCCCGCAAGGTCCCCCTGCTCCGGAAGGCACATGTGACGGCCCGTCTGAAGTTTGCCAGTGAACACCTGGATGATGCCGAGAGTGATTGGGAGAAGGTGCTGTGGTCAGATGAGACAAAAATTGAGCTCTTTGGCATGAACTCAACTCGCCGTGTTTGGAGGAAGAGAAATGCTGCCTATGACCCAAAGAACACCGTCCCCACTGTCAAGCATGGAGGTGGAAATGTTATGTTTTGGGGGTGTTTCTCTGCTAAGGGCACAGGACTACTTCACCGCATCAATGGGAGAATGGATGGGGCCATGTACCGTACAATTCTGAGTGACAACCTCCTTCCCTCCGCCAGGGCCTTAAAAATGGGTCGTGGCTGGGTCTTCCAGCACGACAATGACCCAAAACATACAGCCAAGGCAACAAAGGAGTGGCTCAGGAAGAAGCACATTAGGGTCATGGAGTGGCCTAGCCAGTCACCAGACCTTAATCCCATTGAAAACTTATGGAGGGAGCTGAAGCTGCGAGTTGCCAAGCGACAGCCCAGAACTCTTAATGATTTAGAGATGATCTGCAAAGAGGAGTGGACCAAAATTCCTCCTGACATGTGTGCAAACCTCATCATCAACTACAGAAGACGTCTGACCGCTGTGCTTGCCAACAAGGGTTTTGCCACCAAGTATTAGGTCTTGTTTGCCAGAGGGATTAAATACTTATTTCCCTCTGCAGAATGCAAATAAATTCATATACTTTCCACAATGTGATTTTCCGGATTTAATTTGTGATGTGCTATCTCTCACTGTTACCAATAACCTACCCTTCAATTATGGGCTGCTCATGTCTTTGTCAGTGGGCAAACTTACAAAATCAGCAAGGGATCAAATACTTATTTCCCCCACTGTATATAATATATATAAAAAATGCACTTTGTAGACAATCAAATCAAGGAAAACAGTTTGATGTATTCACATTTGGTCACTTGAGCTGCTCAAGGAATAAAAAGATGAATATAAAGATATAAAAAGAAAGGAAGGGTTTTTTAAATGCATGACATTTTTTCATGGAGAGAGTGGTGGATGCTTGGAATGCCCTCCCACGGGAGGTGGTGGAGATGAAAACGGTAATGGAATTCAAACATGCGTGGGATAAACATAAAGGAATCCTGCTCAGAAGAAAGGGATCCCCAGAAGCTTAGCCGAGATTGGGAGGGGGCTGGTGGTTGGGAGGCGGGGCTAGTGCTGGGCAGACTTATACGGTCTGTGCCCTGACAATGGCAGATACAACTCAAGGTAAGGTATACACAAAAAGTAGCACACGTGAAATTATCTTGTTGGGCAGACTGGATGGACCGTGTAGGTCTTTTTCTTCTGTCATCTACTATGTTATGAGGAAGCTGCTCAGCCAATAGTCCAGCATAGTAGCAGAACGGAATACTGAACTTCTAAAGTCTTTTTTCCTCCAATCTAATATACTGTATTTTTGAGTCAATTGACTTAGTATTGTTTAATTTAACTTGCATTGTCTACATATTGAGTATGAATCAGTTAAATTAAATTCTATTTTAATGAAATTGTACTGTTTTGGGATCTTGACAAGTACTTGTAACCTAGATTGGTCACCGTTGGAAACAGGATGCTGGTCTTGATTGGCCTTTGGTCTGTCCCACTATGGCCATACTTATGTTTTTATGCATTTTGTACTTGCTAGCCAGAAGAATGGAAATAATGTACAAGGACATAAAAACATTTAGAAGACACTGTTCTAAGTGAATGACTAGATTAATGACCTAAGTACCCTTCTTGTCTAGAGTGACACCACATATGCATTGATATAGAAGGTGGAAGTATTAATGTATTAACACAGGACATGACAGCAGATAAAAACCAAAATGGCCAATCTTGGTTGTTCAGTAAGATGTTTTTAATTGCTTCCCATTTCAAGTTTCAATTTTTGAGCTTATTCCATATACTACTAATCAAATATTATGTTTATAGATCATCACCTACCTCCATGTCTTCAGTTTTTGGTTATAACTGCTTCATGTCTTCATTTAGGGTTGTGATTGAGTAACTCAATTATCCAAGTAGCATATTCATCTCAAGAATCACCACTGATGGTATTTTTGGGTGTTCAGTGAAGGCTAGTCAGTGTGAGTGACCACAACTTAGCAGTACCATAGGCCACACTGAAGATGTATTTGCACAACAGGCTGCAATTGGGAATTAAGTGGGTCAGTCAAAGAGCTTGACTGCTGTCACAGTCACTAAGCGGACTGTGAAAAGAAAATAGCTTTCAACAATGAGAATAAGAAGAGTGACTTTAATTATGCAGGATGTTTGGAATAAGGAAAGCCCAGTGCACATTCTCAGTTATATGGAAATAAAACAAATTTATTGGTTTTCAACTTTGACTTTGATTCTGTATATTTTACTACTACTACTATTTATAATTTCTATAGCGCTACTATACATACACAACGCTGTATAATTTACAATCATGTTCCAAGCCAATCAATTTAAATAGCTTAGCATTTGAGTTATAAAAAAGCAATTGGTCATTTCATACCTTTTTGTAGTTCAGCATGGTCCTAAAAAACTTAGTACAAAACCGAGGTCATTTCTCTCTTTAAAGTGACATTATAGTCCCACATCTTCAGCTATTTTGCCACATCCAGAACATGTAATATTCCTACATTAAATGTAATTTATAATCCATTACCCTTTACAAAGTGGCTGAACATGGGTGAGAAAGAAAAGGTTACAGGGTTTTCTGTGGTTGTCTAGCAGAGCATTTTTTAATGTCCATGGTAGATCAATATAGTAATGTCAAAAAAGAATAGGTGAAAGGAAAGCCACTAACCCCGGGATTCTGTATATTGTGCCTCAATTTCTGTGTGGAAATTGAAGCGTAATCCATAACAATGCACATATCTTAATTAGTTAACAAGCTAATCAAGGCTGATAATTTGATGTTACCAAGCAATTATCATCACTAATTGGTATTAATTAGAATGTATGTGCACTACTTGCTAATCGTATTCTGTAACATTGTGCATGTAAATTCTAAGTCTCATTGTTGAAAAGAGGACATGGTGTAAAGGGGGGGACTGCTTCCTCCTCTTGGGTGGAGCCAGCAAGCCTGCGGGGCTCCCAGGGTTCCAGGACAGAATGCTGCTGATACTGGGACTCAGGGCCAAAGTATTTTATTATCAAGGCAATTTCAAACCAAAAATCATAATATATTCTTCAAAACAAAAGGTACAGCCCTCTTAATATAGTCTTCAAAAGAAAAAGGTACAGTCCTCATAAGATAATCTTCAAAAGAAAAAAAGGTACAGTCCAGGTCCCAAAATCCCTCAGCAAACGTTCAGCTCCTCAAGACCTCAGGTCTTCTATTAGGGCATTAGCTTTCCCTTCCCCCTCCTTCAGAAGGGTTTTGTAAGAGTTCAGCACACTTCCAATATAGCCCATCAGTTCAGAATAAATCTTCATGGACAGTCTTTGCACATCAAACCAATACCACAAATCATCTGCCTTTTCACAGCACAGAGGGAACCCTGTAAGGAGCAGGATTGGCAGTTTCTCCCACCTCTCCGCACCACGCCGGGTGTGGCCTTCTCCACTGCCTTCTAGTGCTGGGCAGGGCAACCATTTAATTATCCCACTCCATGGTAGCTGGCTCCTCTTAGGCAGCTCTAATGGCAGGCTACTTCCTTCCTCCACATACTCCATGGAATCTCTCTCTCCATGCATCTCTCCTGGTGACTGAGAGCCTCCAGGAAATGTGCTCCACCCTTCTCACAGCTGGGGGGAATTATATACTGATGGCGAAGCCAGGGAAACTGAGCAGTAAGATTTCAAAATTTAATCGTGATTAATCACGAGATTAAAGTTATAGATGGGAGTGGAGGAGTAGCCTAGTGGTTAGTACAGTGGACTTTGATCCTGGGGAACTGAGTTCAATTCCCACTGCAGCTCCTTGTGACTCTGGGCAAGTCACTTAACCCTCCATTGCCCTGGTACAAAATAAGTACCTGAATATATGTAAACTGCTTTGAATGTAGTTGCAAAAACCTCAGAAAGGTGATATATCAAGTCCCATTTCCCTTCCCTTTCCCTTGTAAGGTTCTCATACACAGTTCATGTATCAGGAGATATGTTAAGATTCCACTGCACTTGGAGCCATTCCAGCTGAACTACAATTGCCGGGTTGGGGGCTTTTATCTACTGATTATAGATTACAGTTTCCTACCTGTCAATGAACCTGACAGTAATAGATAGAATGGCTCAGACTGCTGCATAAAAGACATTTTGCAATATTCCTAGGTCAGATAGTGTGACAGGACCACACAGTTTTATTCACATTCATTCATAGACAGTAAATTATTCCTAGGGGAATTCTGCACAAAAAAAAAATTAAAAATTCTGAGTAAAAATATTTTAAATTCTGAGCTTACTAATTTAAAATCCTGCAAAGTATATTTATAAAAATAATACAGTATAACTGCTGTCTGAATAGTAAAATTTTAAACTGTACAGTTCATACTTTATAGATGTAAAATGTTAAAGTTTTGGGGGCAGATTTCACCCAGGAGTGCAGGATCAGTGTTCATACTCCCTTTGCATTCACATTGTGTTGCCTCCCTCAGTTCTTCCCATAAACAGTTTCCCATGCTGTCTCCAGCTCTTCTCTTCCCAAACACAGGTTTATCTGCTATCCCTCATCTCCCCTTCCCTTTCACAATCCCTTTACTCTTCAGATGTCCCCAGATCTTCCCTCCTCCCCTCAATTTACACATATATCTCTTGTCTCCTCCAGGTTATCTCCTCCGTACAACCTCTATTTATCCAGTCCTCCCTCTACCATTTTTTCTTGGCCCCTTGCTCTCCAAGTACCTTCTTTCCTTATCTTCTTTCCCTGAGCTCCATCTCTTCTGGTGACGAAACCATTGTTGGATAGGGTATTCCTAGTTCAAATGCTGCTGCTGTCACAGATTTCTGCACAGTGCTTCTCTAACAGTGTGCGATCAATGTAACATAGTAACATAGTAGATGACGGCAGAAAAAGACCTGCATGGTCCATCCAGTCTGCCCAAGACAAACTCATATGTGTATACCTTACCTTGAATTTGTACCTGTCCTTTTCAGGGCACAGACCATATAAGTCTGCCCAGCAGTATTTCCCGCCTCCCAACCACCAGTCCCACCTTCCATCACTGGCTCTGGCACAGACCGTATAAGTCTGCCCTCCCCTATCCTCGCCTCCCAACCACCACCCCCTCTTCCCCCCAACTGCTCCGACACCCAATTTCAGCTAAGCTTCTGAGGATCCATTCCTTCTGCACAGGATTCCTCTATGCATATCCCACGCATGTTTGAACTCCGTTACCGTTTTCATCTCCACCACCTCCTGCGGGAGGGCATTCCAAGCGTCCACCACCCTCTTTGTGAAAAAATACTTCCTGATATCTTTCCTGAGTCTGCCCCCCTTCAATCTCATTTCATGTCCTCTCATTCTACCGCCTTCCCATCTCCGGAAAAGATTCGTTTGCGGATTAATACCTTTCAAATATTTGAACGTCTGTATCATATCACCCCTGTTCCTCCTTTCCTCCAGGGTGTACATGTGGTCTTTGAAATCCTGCACTGTTCTCAAGTCTCGCAAGAACAGCACAGGACTTCCATCACTAAGCTGGAAAAGCAAGGTGATGCAGAGAAGTAGTGGCAGTATCAGAGTCTGAAACAGGATTTCACCTTCCTTCCACACAGTGGGGTAGCCACAGGTGGGCCTGGGTGAGCCAGGGCCCACCCACATAGGGCTCAGGCCCAAGCAACAGCAGCACACATTTAGTGGTAGCTGGTGGGGATCCCAAGCTCCGCCAGCTGAAGACCTCCTCCTGATGATGCTGAAAACATTGCTCTCCACTTCAGAAGTCTGAGCTTCCTAAGCTGCCGATACTGGCAACTGCGCATGCTCAGTTTTCAGTGCATGCCTGCTGCAGGCTGTCAAGGTAGAGAGCAGTGTTTTCCTACCAGCTGAGATATTTTTTTAAGTTGGTGGGAGAGGGGGGAGAACACTTGTGCCCACCCACTTCTTGTCTAGGCCCACCCAAAATCTGCTGTCCGGCTACGCCCCTGCTTCCACAAGGGAAATTCTGCACCAAACAAGGGAAATTCTGAGCAGACACATGGCTCAGCACCACTCAGTCTCCAACCTCGCCCCCTCACCCACAGCTCTCTGCCTGGAAGGCGTTGAAGATGCTCCTTCCAGCTGGCGTAGGCTCCTTCCTTTTGCCACAGCCCACCCACCAGAAACAGGAAATTGTGTCAGAGGAGATGGACCGTGGCAGAAGGAAGGAGGTTTGCACCAGATGGAAGGTGCATCTTCAACACTGCCGAACAGACAAGCACAGTTCATGGTGCAGACGGGAGGTGGGGGGACAGAGAGTGAGAGGTGCTGGGCTGTGTGTCTGCCTTCTGCATCAATCACAATTAAAAATGTCAGTACGCATTTAGAGACCCTTTTGCTAAAGGGTTGCCACGCGGCAACCCAAAACTATTGCTGGTCCAACATGGCTGCCGGCAGTACTTCCACCTCCAGTGCGTACTATTTTCAGCTCTGATAGATTATTTTTTAAATATACTGCAGGGGGTTACCCGGCGGTAACTGGGCAGCGCTTACACTGGCCAGTTACTGCCAGGGTAGCGCGGGAGCCTTTACTGCCACCTCAGTGGGTGTCAGTAAGTGATCCCCCCACATAGCCATGTGGTAAGTGCAAGCTTACCGCAAGGTCATGTTTTTTTTAGGGCATTTTACCTGCTGTGGTGAAAAGGGCCCTGGCGCACGGCAAAAACAGCTGCTGCTGTAGCTACCTCAGGCCCCTTTTTACCACAGCTTGGTAAAAGAACCCCTTAATGCATTAATCATATTATTAACATATTTAGGGGTCATTTTACCAAGCTGTGGGAAAAAGGGCCCTGCGCTAGCAGCAGGGGCCATTTTTCCCACGCGCCAAGGCCCATTTTTAGCACAGTAGGTAAACAAGCCCCCAGACACATATGGCCATGCGGTTGCGATAAGGTCTCCCACACTAACCTGGTGGTAACCGGTCAGTGCGTGCCAATGCCCTATTACCGCCAGGTTATCACTGCGCAAGCCATTTCCAGGGTTTTTCTTTTTTTCCCCGGAAATGGCACGTGCTCGGGGCAGGACTGCCACCAGCAACCGCATTGGGCTGGCGGTAGTCCCGGAAGAGCGGTAAACCCGCATTTGGCTTACCACTGCTCTGTAAAAGGGCCCCTAAGAGCCCCTTTTACTAAGCTGCACTAGTGATTCTTAGTGTAGCAAATGCAACACAGCCCATTCACTTCACATGGGCTTCACCGCATTTGCTGCATGGGAATTGTCAGTGTGGTTTAGTAAAAGGGGCCCTAAATGTGTAGCCCTACTTAAATAACCAGTGAGCCATCTTGCAATTCTCCTATTCTTATCTGTATTGGTTTAAACACTTCAGCCATATTTGTCTCAGGTGAAAGTGCTTTAGCAATCAGCTATGAATTAATTTATCTCTTTCCTTATAGAAAATAAAATTAACACTCTTTTTTAGCATCATTGTTTTTTCAATAGTAGAATAAAAAATAATGAAATCCTACAATTAAGATCCAAATTAAATAATAACATGGTTAGCACACAGGCTGATTTTTCAATAATCCAACTCCTACTTTTAAACATTGTGTCAAAAATATTTGAAAATGCACGATTTGTGAGAATGCAAGCAGTTGCATGCAAGGAACAATAAACCCTCTGTGATCAAGGAAGGAAGTTCATGCATCACTGTTTTCTAAGACAAGTCCCCAAGATTCTGAAACAACTCAGATGGGAACTCTTTCAAGGATGAGAAGTGCTTCAGGGATCATTATGACATCGTGCTTACTTACAGAAGGAAGCTCTCTGTCTCTCAGCAATCTCAACTTTTGTTAGAAAGTTGTTTTTGGAAAATGTTCAAATATTTTATATATATATAGGTCTAGCTTTCTAACTCTCTTAACATGACTGTTGACTGACTACTCTCCCACACACCTGAGCTGTTTCTTCTTGGTATTCTTTGCTTGCCCCCGGCCTATATACAGTTTGGGAAATTTAATCCCTTGTCTGGATCTGGCTTCTGATAACCAAATCAGGGTCTTAATTTATATTCACTTTTTATTTTCCCATGAAACTTTTATTCTCCCAGCAAAGAAACTGGTTTGATCTTTCATGCAGTACCTAGAGATAACACTGCAAAATATGCACAGAATTAAATGTTCAATTTTATAACATATTTTCCATGCATAAAGCATATTTACAGACAGGAAATGGATTTTATGAAAATTGTATGGGGGTGTGCACATACAAAAAGTATGAGTACTACAAGACTGTGCACATTTGTACATGATCAAAATTGTGGCAGGGTCCCTGATACAGTCAAAAATGAGTACATCAATAAAAGCCAGAATACCCAAATCATCAAGTAAATCTGCATATGCAGATGTCAAATTTACTATGGGGGACCTTTTACTAAATATGAACTCATGTTATCTACTACAGGACCCATTTTATTCCTATGGGCACTACTGCAGCTAAATGTGCTAATCTTTAGTAAAAGACCCCCTGTATAAATAGAATGGGACTTCAAATACACTACATTCACAAATGCCAAGATCAAGGTATTTTGGTATCTTTTACTAAAGTACACTAGGGCTTTGTACTTACCATGCATGTACAGTAAAAATTAATAGAAGGTAAGTACAAAGCATGTGTGGTAAATGCAGGGGGTGTGACCTGTATCTGCCCCAACATGGCAGACAGTTACCCTAAGGCACCACATTATAAGTCTGAGCAGATGGTATGAACCCTCCACACTATAGGTCCAGGCATGTAACATGGTCAGGGCAATAGCTGTCAATATGACAGGTACCCACAGCAGTGCCACCCATTTTCCATCTCTCACGATCTGATCCCCCATCCTTCCAATTCTACCCACCTGTTCTGACCTCCTCCTTTACTTCAATCCCTCTGATCCTCAACTCACCACCCACTCCAGCCAACCTTTCATCAATCTCCCTAATCCCCCAGAACTGATATTTCAAACTACTCCATGCCAAACCCCTCCTACCTATCACCAACAGAACCCTCCCTCCACCCACCCCCTCGGACTTGTCTGGAAGTAAGCCCTATTTATTCAGTGGCAAAAAGTTGGAATGGTTCCCCCTCTGCTCATGCCCCTTCCAGCTCCAGGTTCAAAATGGCATTGCTGACCACTAGCAGTAGTTTTGTAGTACTACCCCTAGGGGTCAGCTATCCATATTAGGACAATTTGTGAAAGTGGGGGAAAATGGCACAAGGTACTTGTTTATATTTACATTTATGATATGTTCTGTTTGTTCTTTGGAGATGTGTAAAAGCAGGAGTATGGAATGAACCTTTGTAAAATTTGGATTTTAGATTGTGAGCTCTTTGAGCAGGGACTGTCTTTTCATGTATGGTGTACAGCGCTGCGTATGCCTTGTAGCACTATAGAAGTGATAAGTAGTAGTAGTAGTAGTTATTGCGGATGTTAATCCCCTGCCCAAATATATTTTTTAAAAAAAGTGATTTCAGAGGGGTCACGTGACGTTATGCGCAGGAGTGGTCGCTAGTAAGATTGCACCTGCCACCTCTCATCATTCCCCGCAATAAAAATCTATTTGGCTGCCTTCATTCCTACTCAAGGTGGTCAAAAGCTCAAGGAGAACCACTCGAAGAGCAGTGAGTGTGGTTGTGGGACAGGATGGCAGCGAAATCGCTGAGAAAAGTTAAAGAGAAAAATAAGCCGCATGAAGACAAGACGGCTGACCCAGCAAGCCCCTGGTGTTCTTTGGTCGGCTCATTGTGGGTGGCAGAGGTCACGGCTGAAGTGACTGGAGCGATGGAATCGATCATAGACAAAAGACTAAGCCCTATTGATTCTAAACTGGAACGTTTGCAAAGTAACATGGAACAATTGGGGCAAGATTTAGCGGGGTACCAGCAGAGGATGGGAGAGTTGGAGGACAGATTCATGAAGCTGGAAGAAGAGCAAGGCTGCATGCAGAAGTTAGTAGAGATGTATGCGGAGAAACTGGAAGACTTAGAGAACCGTTCCAGACGCTGCCTGAAAAAGTGGGAGACCGAGATATCCGAAGTTTTCTGGAAACATAGCTGGCTAAAGAATTGTTGCTTCCGGCATCGGTGAGCCCCTTGGAAATAGAGCGGGCACATAGGATTGGGCTTCCACACCTCAATTCTACACGTCCGAGAGTGGTAATTTGCAGGTTTCTTAATTTTTCTCAGAAAGCAGCGATCTTGCAGGCCTTACGGGAGGAGGGGGGCAAGGAACTACAATCTGAAAGGCACAGAGTCTTATGTTTTCAGGACTACTCAGCATCAGTGGTGGCGTCGAGAAGGAAGTTTTTGCCGGTTTGTTCTCAGCTGGTGGAACGAAAAATTAAATTTGCCCTTCTTTATCCTTCTAAGCAAAGGGTCAATTACCAAGCAACTACTAAATTTTACACCTCTGTCGAAGAGGCAAAGTGCTTTTTGAATCAGTTGAGCCCGGTAACCCCACAGAGGGAAAATTTGGACATATGACCAATTGGACTTTGTGAGAGATTTGGTTAAGGATGGAGTACCGTCGGCTTGGTATTTGATATGATGGACACTGGTAGTTGAGACAGATGCCTTGCTGGAACAGAAGAGAGGGGGAGAGAAATGAGTGGGTGGGGGAAGAGGGAGTGAGAAGAGAAAAGGAATGGAAAGAAGAAACCTCCTCTCCCCCCTCCCCCTTCCTTTTTCCCCTTTTTTTTTTAACAATGGTGTGAACGTGCTGACCTGAAGTCTCAGTCCCTATGGAGGTCGAATGACAATAGTTGTCAGATCTTGGTGTTCATACCTGGTGAATGAGAGCACGGAGTTCGGAGTTAAGCGACATATTCTGCAATTGGGTCATTGAGACTGTGGGGCTTGTGCTGTGCCCGTGATCAATGCAGATGGGGATTCTATGTGGCAATGTAGGAAGCGCTGACAACCGTGGTTGGCGCTATGGAGGGATCTTCTAGTAAGATGACGAGGTTGCAGGTGGATCTGGAGCGAGCTGTTGACTACTTTGTTGCATAGCTCCTAACTTGAGAAAGCTATAACTTGTCCTTGAAGGAGCAAACAAGAGGACAAGAGACTCACCTTTAATGTATGCGGGGGTGTGAGTATGAATGGGGGGGGGGGGGAGTGAATGAGGGTTTTTTTTTTCCTTTTCCTTTTCTGTTTGCATTGCGATCCGGTGGTCGCAATGGAAGATCTTTGTGTTGTGTCCTTAGACGGGTCCTCATTGGTTCTATGTATCACCACTTAATGGGTTAGCACACGAAGTGTGGAATGTAAAACAGAATATTTGTTAGTAAGAATATTTGGGAACATGATTGTGACAACTGTGGTAAACATATCTCTGCAATTAACAGGGATTTACCGATACCTGTCTCAAAATAGTCTATATCATGGAGATGGACTAAGTTGACTCTTTAAGACTATGCGATGAATAGAGGCTTAGGCTTCTTCTCGTTTGAATAATTAGATGAGTGTATGAGCAAAGGATGGGGTGAGAATGGGGACGTGTATTCTTTTTAGTAGGCTAATTCAGATACAATGTGTTAAGAAGTTATAATGGTTAGAGTGAATGGATGAGGAATCATCTTTGGGATTTGGGGGGTTATTGGATCGGTCTGTGGAGTAAGATGTGGGAGGTTTGGGTGGAATAATATAGTAGTCAAAGGTTAGGACAGGTCATTACAAAGGGGAAGATGGGGGGGAGGCATTGAGATATACCTGGTTCCAAGTTGGAACTAATTACAGGGGGGAGGGGAAGGGGAAGGAGTTATTGGGTATGAACAGGTGGGATATGGGGAGAAAAGCCGGGGTTTGGAGGGAGGATTCCTCTCTGGATGTTTGAATCTTGATGGACAAATTCTAAGACTTTCATTTGGACTTTCACTTGACCCACGGACACATATTATGGTGAAGGTGATTACTGCCGCAATAGAAAGCAGTGGAGGATGCCCAAAATCGACTTTCGATTATACCGATTTGTGTTGAAAGATGGGCGCCCTTCTCTTTCGAAAATAAGCCTGTAAGTCCTAATAATAGGTCCATATTTTGATGCTCATTTCTGTTTTGTGCTGTTATCATTTATGGGTAATATGCAAGTATTATACCCAAGAACATCACATTCATTATCTGTGTCACAGAGAAGTGGATAGGACAAATTGATTCTTATGAACATAAAAAGTAGATCCTTGTCATTACTGATTTTACTATACAACATATAAGATAATACAAGCAACTGCATGTATGGAACAATAAACCCTCTGTGATCAAGGAAGGACGTTCATGTAAACCACTTTGATTTAAGCAGTCTATAAATGTGTAAAATGAATAAATAAATAAATAATGAATAAAGAAAGAGTTTTTGATCAGAAGGACTACTACTACTTATCATTTCTATAGCGCTACTAGACGTACGCAGCACTGTACACTTGAACATGAAGAGACAGAAGGATAGAGCAAAATATTAAATAACTGGATGTGCTGTTTCCCAACTTCTAAAAGGATTTCCCAAAGATTGACAGAACTGATAAGATGATTAATAAAGAAGTCAGTAATTATGTTTGTATTATAGGTGATCTTGCTGTTCAAAATGAGCTGCTAGTAGAACATATATCAATTTTATTATTATGGAAATCATGAGCTACACTACTTTGCAAGATATAAATGACCTATGCCAGTTAGATTTCTCTAGTGTAGTGGTAGCCATATTTGTTTTATGTATAAAATGCCCCTGGTTCAGAACCAGGTACCAACAGTTCCCTTTGCCCCATGCTTGTGACCTGAATTGGCTAATGTTGGAAACAGGGTACTGGGCTAGATGGATCTTTGGTCTGGTCCAGTATGGCTATTCTTATGCATCTAACATAACATAACCGTTGCCATACTGGAACAGACTGAAGGTCTATCAAGCCCAGTATCCTGTTTCCAACAATGGCTAATCCAGATGACAAGTACCTAGCAAGATCTCAAAGCAGTAAAACAGATTTTATGCTGCTTATCCTAAAAATATGTAATAGATTTTGTCCAGCTTTGTAATGACTTATGGGCCTTTCTTTTAGGAAATTAGTTAAACCTTTTTTAAACCCTGCTAAGCTAATTGTTTTTACCACATTCTCTGGCAACAAATTCCAGAGTTTAATTACACATTGAGGGGTCCTTTTTACTAAGTCACGGTAAAAAGTGGCCTGTGGTAGTGTAGGCACGTGTTTTGGGCATACGCAGGGTCAGCTTTTACTGTGTCTGTAAAAAATGGCTTATTTAAGTGGGACAGGAAAAAGGCATGTGGTAAAACTGAAACCAGCCTAAAACCAGCTTGAACCCTTAACACCAGCCATTGATCTAGCGGTAAGGGCTCATGCGCTACATGCGGGATGACTGGTCAGCACGTGCCAAATGCTGATTACCACTGGAAACGTTGCGTGTGGGAGGAAATAAATAAATAAATAAGTCATTCAGGCATTATGGGCACATGGCAAATTTGAAATTACCACCAGGGGGTGAAGTAACCTGGTGGTAGTCTCATTTTGGCATGCGCTGCACTTGTGTAGAGCCTAATGCACCTTTGTAAAAGGTTCCCTGAATGTAGAAATATTTTCTATGATTTGATTTAAATTTACAACTTAGAAACAGAGAAAAATGTAGGCAGGTAAAGACTATCCAGCTTATTTTCAAAAGAGAAAGACGCCCATATTTCAACCCAAATCGGGAGATGGGCGTCTTTCTCCCGTGTGCGACCAAATCGGTATAATCGAAAGCCGATTTTGGTCGTCTTCAACTGCACTCCATCGCAGGGATGAAAAAAGTTGATAGGGGCATGTCGGCCGAGGAGAGATGGGCATCTTTAGCTGATAATCGAAACAAGAAATGCGTTTTGGACGAGAATTTGGTCCGCTTTATTTGGACCTTTTTTTTTCAGGTCCAAGTCCCAAAACAGTGCCCCAACTGACCACCGGAGGGAATCGGGGATCACCTCCCCTGACTCCCCCAGTGGTCACTAACCCCCTCCCACCAAAAAAAACACACTTTAAAAACTTTTTTTTTCCAGCCTCTATGCCAGCCTCAAATGCCGTACCCACCTCCATGACAGCAGAATGTGTTCTATCCTCTGACAGCCTTTCCCTGGTTCTGATATGGCTCTCGGGTGAGTGTGACACCTTTTCTGTTATGCGCACTGCAGAGTCACATCAGCAGTGCATTGTGGTGGGTGTAGGGTATTGGGCTCCGTGATTCCAGTAGCTTGTGTTACATGCTCACGATGTTGGTAGTTGGTAGGCTCTACTCCCATGGTGCTTTTCCCCCTGCTTACTGGGTCAGAGTGTGCCCTGTTTTGTTTCCGGTAGTTCATGAGGTAGTAGCCATTTTTGTAAGCCAATTTTAGATCCCTTTCACGTGTTAGCCATGTTACAGAACTTAGTTCTTACCTTGAATGTGGCTGAAAGAGGGCATTGTACACCATTCTGCCAGCTCTGACCTACTGCTCATTCAAATAAAGGACTTTTTCAAAGAGATTAGTCTTCAGGTGTCAACTGGTGTGCCAATGTTATACAGCAGCAACAAGTCCTAGAGGCCTGCGTGTATGCAGGTCCCTGGAGCACTTTTAGTGGGTACCGCAGTGCACTTCAGGCAGGCAGACCCAGGCCCATCCCCCCTACCTGTAACACTTGTGCTGGTAAATGGGAGGCCTCCAAAACCCACTGTGCCCACATGTAGGTGCCCCATTCACCCCTAAGAGCTATGGTAGTGTTGTACATTTGTGGGTAGTGGGTTTTGGGGGAGGGGGTTGGGGCTCAGCACCCGTGGTAAGGGAGCTATGCATGTGGGAGCGTTTTCTGAAGTCCACTGCACTGACCTCTAGGGTGTCCAGTTGGTGTCCTGGCATGTCAGGGGGGCGAGTGTACTACGAATCCTGGCACCTCCCACGACCAAATGACTTGGATTAGGACATTTCTGAGCTGGGAGTTTTTATCTTCCATTATCGCTATAAAAACAAACGCCCAGCTCACAAACGACTAAATCCATGGCATTTTGGTCCCTACAAACCGTATTTTCGAAACGAAAGATGGACGCCCATTTTTTTCAAAAATACGGTCTGTCCCACCCCTTCACGTGCCCGTTCTCGGACATAGACGCCCATGGAGATGGGCGTTCGCGTTCGATTATGCCCCTCTATATGACCTATCCAGTCTCCCATCCATGCCATCTATTCTTCTTATCACTCCCTTAGAGATCCTATGTACTTGTCCCAAGTTCTCCTGAATTCATATACTGTTTTTGTCTCCACCACTTCCAGTGGGAAACCATTCCATGAATTCACTACCCTCTCTGTGAAGAAATATTTCCTCAGGTTACTTCTGAGTCTATTCTTTTTCGCCTTCATCCTATAATTGAATCTAGCATGGTTGCTCAAAGACCCAATCCAGTCCAACAAGGCAAGATTAACACAGAAGTACAACATTTGTTCTGTTCCTTTAACTATCATTCTATCAGTATTGGGTCACATCAAAAAATATGATTGTAATATTAAAAAATAATCCATTCTCTGTAAGCATTTACCATGCTAACTTTTTCAATTGGCTAATTTGCCCTATGAATGAAACTAAACTGTCTACTTTAAAGCTAGTGAGCCCTTTTAAAGGGCAAGTTGGGGGGGGGGGCAAGGGGGTTACTGGTAGGAT
Organism: Microcaecilia unicolor; assembly: GCF_901765095.1. Lineage (NCBI taxonomy): Eukaryota > Metazoa > Chordata > Amphibia > Gymnophiona > Siphonopidae > Microcaecilia > Microcaecilia unicolor. The sequence goes on from NC_044033.1 coordinate 421,111,547, forward strand.
AACAGAGCAATTGGGGGATTGTAGGGGGTCAAGGTTAACTAGACTGTGACTGTCAGGGTTCTGAAAATCTTTCAACTTTACTGTGTAATAACAACTCAGCTCATTAACTTTTGCATGAACCTGAAATTCAAACCTAAATTCCCAGGAAAAGGTGTGAATGGTCAATGTCTTTTAATTGCTTTCCAGCTCTTGACATGTAAAGTAGCAGCAAAGAACTAGTTAAAAACAATATTTATTTGAAAGGCATTCCAATGTCTTTTACCAATGTGTGAAGAATGCAATTACAATTTAATTCATACCCAGCTGAATTCATTTTAAGTTTGATTGAAAACAAATGGCTTCCTAACTTCTTTGCTGATCTGAGTATAATTACAGTAGTTAACTTAGTTGGAACTATTAATTTTAAAAAAGTAAGGTCTGGGTTGTTGCAAAGTTAATACAGCTACAGATGCCCGTTGACATGACATTTTCATTAAAAATAACCAGCTGTACTCCGAGTATGCATGTAGTACAAAAGCATTGTTTTCTGTACGACTTCTAGGCTGTAAAAATGATTATCAAGTTTAAAAGAAATAGTACAATTTTTAAAGGTTTTCCCTGATTTATCCTCCTAGAAAGGTAGCTATCCAGATAAATCCTGCTGACTGGACCCATTCACAGATTTTCAGTGACCTTGGCACTATCTGAGCCTACCATCTATCTGAGGCTACCATCCATTACCTGGCTATGCAGCCCAGCCCACATGCATCCCCACTTCCACCCTAATTCTATATATGGTGCTGAAAATTGCGCACACAAATATGAGTGTGTACCCAATTTGCACATGCAATTTAATTGATCAACAAGCCAATTAACACTGATAACTGGGCACTCAATCAATTATTGGCACTAATTGTCATTCATTAAAATTTAGATGCACATCTTTAGGCACTGGGATCCACGTGTAAATTTACTTGCGGATCTGAAAAGGAGGCATGGTCATGGGAGGGGCATAGGTGGATCAGAGGTGTTCCTGGAATTTACATGCAGTTTTATAGAATATTGGAGATTTGTGCCTAATTTAGGCATGAGAATGTACACCAGGCTTTACTTGCCATAAATTCTCACACCCGAAACAGAATGAATCATGGCATCAAATGCTATTCTATAAATGGCGCCCAACTCTGAGGACAATTTATAGAATAGCGCTAATTTTTATTGATGCCCAAATTTGGGTGCCATTTAAAGAATTGAGTCCTATATCAACAACCTTCCTCTGACTCATCCAATTGCCACTGTCATGGCTGGACAGATTTAGAGGCTTCAATAACAATTTCGTAGTTGAAAAGCAAGGCTAGTACTGGCTAGACTTTTATGCTCTGCGCCTTGAAAATGGCAAGGACAAATCAAGATCCAGTATCTAGATGGACACACAGGTCTTTACCTGTCCTCATCTAATATGTTACTAGTTTACTATGAGCAATGCTAAGGAGGTCCAAAGGTAGAGATTGAGTGGAGCTGGTAGTTACCCGGTTAGGAGGAATATTCAGTTCACTAACCGGGTAACTGCTTAGTTAAAGTTAGAACAGGAAAAAAAATCTCCAAATTTTTTCCAGTGACTTATCTGGATACCAGTCTGAATATATTCTATACCCAGATAAGTTGCACTGGCCAAGTTATATCCAGATATTCAGTGCTAAGAACATAAGAATAGTGGGTCAGACTATTTAGACATCTAGCACAGTATCCGTCTTCCAATAGTGGCCAATCCAGGTCACAAGTACCTGGCAGAAAACAAATAGTAGCAATATTGCCTGAAAGAAGAATGCAGTGAATAGTGACACAAAAGAGAAATGGTAGAAAAGAAGGGGAGATTTATTTATTTTGTTTGTGACATTTATATCCCCACATTACCGCAAACAAGTTTGAGTTCAATGTGGCTTACAATAAACAGTATAGGAAGCAAAACAAAGAATAATGCATAAGAAAGTAATTTGTTGTAAGAATACAATTATGCAAAACAATATCATAAACATACTGGGATAACTATGGATATTTAACATTTAGAAAATCTATTGTGAATGAGAAATTGTACATGAAGCAAAGAGAAAGTTAATGGTAAATAGAGTAATAACCAATTCAGGTAAAAATTAGTTGTTTGAGATGTGGTTGTTCTTTGTGAGGGTTTGTTTGAATAGGAACGATTTGAGAATTTTACAGAATCTAGTATATTCCTGTATATTTCTTATTTTGGGTGGTAAGGATTTCCACCATTTGGTTCCAAGGTAAGTGAATTCTGCAGAGTGGAGATGCAAACACTGGGGGTAATGCTGAAAAAGGGGTGACATACAGAACACAGGATAGGGAGAAAAGGGGAGATGAGGACATGGGGGGTATGAATATCCAGGTATAAAAAAAAAATCCACTGTGGCTGTCATTTTTAAAAGTTGACTGTCACAGGCTGAATATCAGGAGGATATATTTTTCTAATAAAATCTTTCCTGGACGTGACTATTTTTAACTAATTTTTCATTTAGCTTGAAAGACTTCAGAACTTCAATGACCTGTGTCATATTTGTCCAATCCTGACACTTCAGGAGGTTTGCAATACTGAGCTCAGTATCCAATGACATCTGGTGGAGGGCAGCCTGTTTTTCCACTAATTTCTCCAGTATTGGAGAGGTGGAATTTCACTTGGTGTCAGCATCCTGAAAGACCTGGTGCACAGATGTCGCTGCTGCTTCCTGCATCTTACATAGCTCATGCCAACCGTTATCACTATAGTAGACTGCTATTTTTATTTCTGCTTAGTCATCAATAGCTTCAGGACAGGGCTACACTTCCTATTGTTCCCCCAGCCTATAGAGTCAAACACCATAAAAACCTGTTTCACTGCCTTAATCATGTTCTTCTTACCATCTTATTTCAAAATAGCAAGGAAACATGCTTGCCTCTCATTGGTCTAGCTGCCAGCATTTAACTATTGTCATATAGGATGAGATATGGCTACCATTCCTTACCTAGTTATGCAACCCAGCCCACATGTAGAATGCTGCTGGTTCATCCCCAGTATATCGACAACCTTCCTATACCTCATCCATTTGCCACCAGTATGCCGTAGGCATGTATAGCATTCTGACTGATTAGAGGTTGCTGGTGAAATGACAGATTCTGCCCTCTGCCTTGGCCACTGTGAGCTTTATAGAGTAGGGTCTGTCACTCTTAGCTGTGTCTTCAGTGCTGCTTATGCCTGGTAGCACTTTAGAAATGATAAGTAATAGTAGTTATAGTCTGCATATCTGCCCTAAGTGTCCCCTTTGTTCTCCTTTTCTCTCTGAATTGACTATTCATTCTCTCTGTCTCTGAAGCCATATTTGAGATATATTTTTTTTTTAAATGACCATTGATTGTTCAGCTCCTGCTGAGCAGCCAACATCGTCAACTATGGGATTTGGGAGAAAGGAGGCAGAGATAGGCTTGTATGGTTACACGTTAAAAAAGATTTAAAATGATTGGTGATGTCTCATCCTTCTCTCCCTCCATAAGCAGCTCTGCTCTGTTCCCTAGGTCTGCAATTCAGAATTGTGGTCATTTGGTTCATTTAAGAGTACACGAACCAAAAATGCTTCCAGTTGTTATATGTTACCATTAGTTCTTAAATGAATGTTCATTCCTAGTAGGTTGGTTCTTGCATTAGGATTTGATTGCTGAGGAATGTATCTCCTGCTGCTCTTGTATAACTCAAAAAATTCCCTTTTCAAGATGTTCCTGATGTATATATGTAAAATATTATAAATACAAAATTAAAGAAAGACCTCTGAAATACAAATTCAGGCAAATCCTGGAATTTTTAATGAACCTGAAATACATTTCAGTGTTTTTGAATAATTGTCCTAATGGCAAATACATGATTAGAATATGGTAAAACACATGCATAATTTAGAGAATTCTGCTGGTACACCAAGAGGGGCATAATCGAAAGGGGCGCCCAAGTTTTCCTGAGGACGTCCTCACAGGATGTCCCGGCGAAGGGGCGAGGAAACCCGTATTATCAAAGCAAGATGGGCGTCCATCTTTTGTTTCGATGATACGGTCCGGGACGCCCAAATCATGAAATTTAGGTCGACCTTAGAGATGGTCATCCTTAGAGATGGTCGTCCCCGATTTTCACTGATAATGGAAACCGAGGATACCCATCTCAGAAACGGCCAAATGCAAGCACTTTGGTCATGGGAGGAGCCAGCATTCGTACTGCACTGGTCCCCCTGACATGCCAAGACACAAACTGGGCACTCTAGGGGGCACTGCAGTGTACTTCAGTAATTGCTGCCAGGAACATAGCTCCCTTACCTTGTGTGCTGAGCCCCCCAAACCCCACCCAAAACCCACTACCCACAACTGTACACCACTACCATAGCCCTTATGGGTGAAGTGGTGCACCTATATGTGGGTACAGTGGGTTTCTGGTGGGTTTTGAAGGGCTCACATTTACCACCACAAGTGTAACAGGTAGGGAGGAATGGGCCTGGGTCCACCTGCCTGAAGTGCACTAAAACTGCTCCAGGAACCTGCATACTGCTGTCATAGAGCTGGGTATGATATTTGAGGCTGGAAAAAATATTTAAAAAAAAAAAAGGTGGGAGGGGGTTGGTGACTACTGGGGGAGTAAGGGGAGGTCATCCCCGATTCTCTCCGGTGGTCATCTGGTCATTTAGGGCACATTTTTGTGGCTTGGTCGTAAGAAAAAAAGGACCAGGTAAAGTCATCCAAGTGTTCGTCAGGGACGCCCTTTTTTCCATTATGGGTTGAGGACGCCCATGTGTTTGGCATGCCCCAGTCCCACCTTCGCTACGCCTCCAACATGCCCCTGTGAACTTTGGTCGTCCCCATTACGGAAAGCAGTTGAGGACACCCAAAATCGGCTTTCGATTATGCTGATTTGGGCGACCCTGTGAGAAGGACTCCCACCTTGCGATTTGTGTCGAAAGATGGGCACCCTTCTCTTTCGAAAATAAGCCTGCAAGGGTTCCTTTTTCAAAGCCACAGTAGAGATTTCTGGCGCAGCAAATGTGACAAAGCCCATTAAGTTCCTATAGGCTTCATCTCATTTGCCGCATAGGAATCACTACCGCAGCTTAGTAACAGGAGCCCCAAGTCTGCAACAATAACCCTATGGCCTTTTGTAACCACTATGTTCAATACCAGCCCCCAATTTGCATATTTGGCCTATCTATGTACTATTACTATGGAAATTCTTTATCCATAAAAAAGTTATTGCACAACTGATTGATGCAAAACTTTTTCCTGAGTAATGCATATTCATTTTAATTGCAAAAACTGACCAGTGGGGATATTATCTCAATGAAACTTTGGTAGAAAACTTTTATAATCAAGTCAATCAGTAATTTTTCTAAATATAGTAGTTTGAAATTCACCTTCCATTTTTTTTAAAGGATCACTAAATTAAAAAAGAGAATAGCTTCTTTAGAAAACTGTGTAGTAAACTGTAAATTTATATCTTGTATATTAACCTGATGGAAAAAATGTTTAGAGAATATATCAACTGGACCAATCAACAAAAAAACGATATCATCAATAGAACATACCCACAATTTTGTACAATATCAATAATCAGATGTATAAACAAACTGTTTGCTGTTACCCAAATTTGTCGGAAAATTTTTGAAAAGAATGAAAAATAGCTACATGTTAACATCAGAATTAACAAAGGGGCCTGTTACTAATCTTTGTGAGGTGCTAATGCACATTTAGGGGTCCTTTTACTAAGCTGTGTTACAAAGTGGCCAGCACTGGTATCAGTATATGACTTTCCATTTGCTGCAGCCACTTTTAGTGTGGCAGTAAAATGGCCGCTGTGCCATATTTTTTTGTAATGGCCATGTGCTAATTTGCCCATTGGCATGTGGCAATTACCATGGGATCCCTTACTGACACCTATACAGGAGGTAGTAAAGGCTGCTGTGCTACTTTCATGATAACCGGGTAGAGTGTAGTAATGTGCCTGCGCTACCCGATTAGTGCAGGCATGCCTACTCTCTGCCCATGGGCACACCTCCTGTGCTGAAAAATAAAATGATTGATATAAGTATAGAGCTGGGCTGGGTGGCTGGCTGGCTGGCTTCACATCAGGCTCTGCAACATTGATTAAATAATACACTTTCTGATTATTTACAACCCAAACTTGTAATGACTTCTGCTCAGTCTGTGTTGAGGCACCAGTCCTCAATTTTACTTTGAACTTCTTTAATTTATTTTTGCTGGAGAAAGGAAATTTTATCTTCCCTTCACATTACAAATAACTCTCTTCATGCCCTGTGATTGGAGCTGGCTCTATATTTACATTTAACCCTCCTCCTGGACAACAAAGAAAAAGCCTACAGCAACCTGCATCAATTGGACCATCTAAGGATATCAGAACCGGAAACTATATCACGGTCAGACCATTTTCTAACTAAATTTTCCTTAAGTGACCACCTGAAACAAATGGCACCTCCAGAAGTTTGGAAGGAGATCAGAGATTAAAAAAAAAAAAAAAAAAGCTGACCACTGAGAATTTCCTAGAGGCCTTGGACTATCCACATGTGGATGAAAAGACATCTAAAGTATCAGAACAGGTTGACATTTGCAATATACACTTAGCCAAGACCTTAGAGAAAACAGCACCACTAAAAAAGGTCTTATGCCTCACTCACAAACGCTCACTTTGGTTTTCTCCAGAACTTCGGATCCTTAAACACGAAGGACGGAAACTGGAAAGGAGATGGCGTAAATCTCACCTGCATGAAGACAGGCAAAACTGTAGGAAGCACACAACAAAGTATTGCCAAGCCTTAACAACAAACAAAAAACAATCTTTCTCTCAATGCATTGCATAGGCTGCTAATTCAACCAAGCAGTTGTTCAGTATAATAAACAGCCTACTGCAACCCCCACAACAGAACCAGCCTGCCCAGTCTAAACTGAACTGCAATGATTTTGCTGCATACTTTGCCAACAAAATTAAATGTTTCCACCAGGATTTACAGGCAATCCTTCCCAGTCCCCAACCAGTTAACCAGGGGTGCACAAACTCGCCCCCTCCTGACAGAGACAGATGGTACACTTTTAACCCAATGACAAAACCTTTTAACCCTTGACAAAATCCTAAGAGACTTTTGACAAACTACCTGCTCCCTTGACCCCTGAACATAAAAGATAGTGCAGCAGGCAAGTTTGGGCCTCATAGAAGGCGCCACAAAAATTATGAACACCTCTCTTTGTAATGGGCAACTACCAACAGCATTAAAAAGGGCAGTGGTTCACCCTTTGCTAAAGAAAAACAACCTGTGTTCAACTTAATGATTGGCTAGAAGAGAGAAATTGGCTAGATTCATGTCAATCTGGATTCAGATCTAGTTATGGAACAGAAACGGTCCCTACTAGATGATCTTCACAGAAACCGAGACAGAGCATTTGCCTCAGTGTTAGTACTGCTAGATTTCTCAGCAGCTTTTGACGATGTGGATCATGATATCATGCTAGCATGACTGACAGAAACAGGTATCAATGGAACAGTATTTGCCTGGTTCAGATCCTATCTATCAGACAGGCCCCTAAGTCTCCTGATAAGAATGGGGCCTTTTTAGATACATAGGCTGTTAATCATAACAAATGTCCCCCAGATTTAATAGTTCTAATAGTGGAAACTATTCAGGGAACAACCACTTCTGCATGCAGACGTTTGTATTGGATGCGCCCAGGTCCATTTTTCAGTGTACCTGCAAAAAAGGCCTTTTTTGGCCAAAAATGGGCGTGTGTCAAAATGAAAATTGGTGCCTGTCCATTTTGGGCCTGAGACCTTACCGCCACCCATTGATTTAGCAGTATGGTCTCATTCATTAACCGGGTGATAATCGTCAGCGCAAGTACAATGCTGATTACCATCTGGTTAGCTTTTCTGGTGCGTGCAGTGGGTGCGCGTAAAAAATGAAATTATTGCCCGGGCCTGTGGTAGCCAGGCGTTAGTTCAAAATTGACACATGTAGGATGCATGTACGCACCTATACAGCTTAGTAAAAGGGCACCTAAGTAAGAAAATAAGATTTTCACTCAATTGTTTTACTGTTTTAGGATCTTGCCAGATACTTGTGACCTGGATTGGCTACTGTTGAATACAGAATACTGGGCTTGATAGACCTTCGGTCTGCCCCAGTATGGCAACGCTTATGTTCTTATACAAGCTAATACAGATTCTTTATCATTTCAGGCAAGTATAGAAATGTTTCAATAATCGTATTAAAATGTATCATATTTATGTTATAAAGTTTCACTATCATGCAGACGATTATTCTAAAGGGCAAGTATACCCTTGGAAAAACAGATATAAAATTGTTAAAAAAAAAGTAATGTTTTAAAAATGGCATTTTTACAATTTCCATCAAAATATCAAGCAGTGACTTGAATCAGAAAGCTTCATCTTGCATCAGTAATCCAAAACAGAAAAAGAAAAAAGTGCTAGTCAAAAGAAAACAGTCATAATAAGATATTAATCATAACATACAAATAATGAAGAGAGCCCAGAAATTCTGATAGTTCAAGAGGATTACCTATAAGAGAATAAGAAAACATCAAAAATTTGGTAAGAACAATACTGGAGACATTTGATATATATCACAGTTTAGTTACTCAATCTCTAACAGAAGGAGTTCATATTGACAAAGGAGAGGGAGGTAACCTTACTTTTAGAAAATTCTTCCAATGTTCTGGGTCTACTTTGGATTTTCCAGAAAATGTAACAAAACATTTACCTGAAAACTGACAGAAAAATGACTCTCCCAAGAGCAAAAGCTGATAAGACTAGCCCAAAAAGACCTAGGGGTCGTTTTACAAAGGCATGCTGAAAAATGGCCTGTGGTAGTGTAGATGTGTGTTTTGGGCACGAGCAGAATAATTTTTCAGCGCACCTGTAAAAAATGTCTTTTTAATAATGTTTGCCAAAAATGGGCGTGCGGCAAAATGAAAATTGCCATGCATCCATTTTGAGTCTGAGACCTTACTGCCAGCCATTGAACTAGTGGTAATGTCTCACATGGTAACTGGGTGGTAATGGTCTACGCACCAGAAGATAAAAAACATTTTTCAGCATGCCTAGCAGCCGCATGTCAAACATAAAATTACTGCAAGGGCCACACGGTAGCCAGGTGGTAACTCAAAATTGACAGGCGTTGGGCACTCGTAAGCACCTACGCAGCTTAGTAAAAGGGCCCCCTTATGATTTAGCTGAGAAGCCCTTCAGAGGTCAGGAAATATCTGTATTATTTTACCCAGAAAACTGAAATCTGTATGGTGAAAATACAAAAGAGAAATCCAGTTCTGATTGGGTTCATATGCAGAAGAGTCTACCAAAGTGGTTTTGATAACAACAGGGCAGGTGCTCTCTAAAAACTCAGTAAGGTCAAAATTGGGAAATGAAGGATCCAAGATGGCGCCATGACGATTTACCGCACCAGCAGCTCCCAGACCTTATCATGACTCACTCGTTGAAGCGGCTCCTTGTGCCTCAGCTATGGGGAAGAGGAGAGGGAAGGTGCGGGAATTTCACTTGATTCCCACTGTGACCCAGGCTCCAACACAGAAGACTCTTGAAAGATTTGGAATCTCTGCCAGACCCATACAGGCGTTTTCTCCCTCTGTCGGAACTGGTGTCAGTAAGCAGTGTAGACAAGGCTTCTTTAAGCCCTGTTTTGCAAGCGGCACCACCACAGTCAGGAAGTAATGCAGCTATGGTTGATTCTGATCCCAGCTGTGAAGAACTGGGTGAACAGGGAGGGCACACTTCCATACTAGCGGAGAACTTGATTTTTGGTCAGGAGATAATACAGAATGCAGCACAATCTTTACCTCAACAGTGAGTACTCTTTACCAGATATCTAGTTTGGTTACTCCTGAAGTACCTATCTGGGTTTTTGTGAATCCTACCGTTGTGACATTGGAGTCACTTTCCACCTTATAACTGAAAGAGAAAAACGCCTAGATTTTGACCCAAATCGGGAGATAGACGTTTATCTCACAAAAACGAATAAATCGGTATAATGGAAAGCCGATTTTGGACGTTTTCAACTGCACTCCATCGCGGAAGCGTACAAAGTTGACGGGGGCGTGTCGGAGGCGTAGCGAAGGTGGAACTGGGGCGTGGTTATCGGCCGAGGAGAGATGGGCGCCTTTCGCCGATAATGGAAAAAAAGTAAGCGTTTGTAGCTAGAATTTAGGGCACTATTCCTGGACCCTGTTTTTTCACGAATAAGCCCCAAAAAGTGCCCTAAATGACCAGATTACCCCAGAGGGAATCAGGGATGACCTCCCCTGACTCCCTCAGTGGTCACTAACCCCCTCCCACCACAAAAAAATTATGTTTCACAACTTTTTATTTTCACCCTCAAATGTCATACCCACCTCCCTGGCAGCAGTATGCAGGTCCCTGGAGCAATTGTTAGGGGGTGCAGTGGACTTCAGGCAGGTGGACCCAGGCCCATCCCCCCCTACCTGTTACAATTGTGCTGCTTAATGCTTAGTCGTCCAACCCCCCCCCAAACCCACTGTACCCACATGTAGGTGCCCCCCTTCACCCCTTAGGGCTATAGTAATGGTGTAGACTTGTGGGCAGTGGGTTTTGAGAGGGATTTGGGGGGCTCAACACACAAGGGAAAGGTGCTATGCACCTGGGAGCTCTTTTACCTTTTTTTTTTATTTTGTAAAAGTGCCCCCTAGGGTGGCCGGTTGGTGTCCTGGCATGTGAGGGGGACCAGTGCACTACGAATCCTGGCCCCTCCCACGAACAAATGCCTTGGATTTATTCGTTTTTGAGCTGGGCGCTTTCATTTTCCATTATTGCTGAAAAACAAAAACGCCCAGCTCACAAATTGTCGAATAAAACATGGACGTCTATTTTTTTCGAAAATACGGTTCGGTCCGCCCCTTCACGGACCCGTTCTCGGAGATAAACGCCCATGGAGATAGACGTTTTCGTTCAATTATGCCCCTCCACGGGACCTTACATCTGATACATTCTTCTCAAAAAACTTTTTGATTTGAAAAATACTAACAGGCTTATTTTCGAAAGACAAGGGCACCCATCTTTTGACACAAATCGGGAGATGGACGTCCTTCTTCCAGGGTCGCACAAATTGGCATATTCGAAAGCCGATTTTGGGTGTCCTCAACTGCTTTTCGTCGCAGGGACAACCAAAGTTCACAGGGGCATGTCAAAAGCGTAGCGAAGGCGTGACTGGGGCGTGCCTAACACATGAGCGTCCTCAACCGATAATGGAAAAAAGAAGGGCGTCCCTGACGAGCACTTGGTCGACATTACTTGGTCCTTTTTTGGTTACAACCAAGCCTCAAAAATGTGCCCGAACTGACCAGATGACCACCGGAGGGAATCAGGGATGACCTCCCCTTACTCCCCCAATGGTCACCAACCCCCTCCCACCCTAAAAAAAACTTTTAAAATATTTTTTGCCAGCCTCAAATGTCATACCCAGCTCCATGACAGCGGTATGCAGATCCCTGGAGCAGTTTTAGTGGGTACACTGTACTTCAGACAGGCGGACCCAGGCCCATCCCCTCCTACCTGGTACACTTGTGGTGGTAAATGTGAGCCCTTCAAACCCACCAGAAACCCACTGTACCCACATGTAGGTGCCCCCCTTCAGCTCTTTGGGCTATGGTAGTGGTGTACAGTTGTGGGGAGTGGGGAGTGGGTTTTTTTTTGGGGGGGGGGGTTGGGGGGCTCAGCACACAGGGTAAAGAACTATGCACCTGGGAGCAATTTGTGAAGTCCACTGCAGTGCCCCCTAGGGTGCCCAGTTGGTGTCCTGGCATGTGAGGGGGACCAGTGCACTATGAATGCTGGCTCCTTCCATGACCAAAGGGCTTTGATTTGGTCGTTTCTGAGATGGGCGTCCTCGGTTTCCATTATCGCCGAAATTTCATGATTTGGGAGTCCCCGACCGTATTATCGAAATGAAAGATGGACGCCCATCTTGTTTTGATAATACAGGTTTCCCCGCCCCTTCGCCGGGACGTCCTGCGAGGACTTCCTCAGGAAAACTTGGGCACCCCTTTTGATTATGCCCCTCCACATGTAATTGTATTGTATTAATTTTCAATTTCAGCTTTATCTCATTCTTTTTGGGATATATTGATTAAAAATTAATAAAATAAACAATTGGTTCCAGATTGCACCTTCTCTACCTCTTGCTTTCCTTTCTCACCCCAATTTACATAATAAGTACATATAATAGGTGATAAACAATCTCTTGGAATCTGCAAGGTTTCTGTCAAATATTTATTTAATATTTCAACTGGTGACAGCATTGGAGATCTAAGAAAGTTAATAAATCTCAACTTAAGACAGTGATCATTATTTTCTAGTAGCTCTGATTTTTGATGAGTCACCAAATCATCTTTAATTAAAGTCACTTGTCCAGTTTTCATAAAATATATAAGTAAAATTATCTATCTTTGACTGGCAGTATTACGCAGTGTCATCATAATGTGTATCTCACTGAATATCTTTTTAAATATATCAAATTTCTGGAATCTGTACTGAATATCTATCCCAATATAGGATAACATATAGCTTCATGTTAAGAGGCACAATTCAGTGAAACAGAATTCCATAGTCATGCATGTGAAAGGGTTAATCTAGAACTATGTTTACCTGTCCTCTTTAACATGAAGGTATATGGTCATCTTAATTATAGATCATTTCAAGGATAAATAATATAAATTAAGGGGTCTTTTACTAAGCCATAGTAGAGTTTTTAATCGTGGTAGAAATCAGTTGGTGGTAAATGATGAGTTGCCCATTATATTCCTATGGGCATCTTGGTGTTTACCATCAGCTGATTTCTACCATGATCTAAAAATGCTACCGTGGTTTAGTAAAAGACCCTCTAAATCAACCTAGCATCTAGCTACTCATCAGGAGTAGTGGAGTCTGTTGCTCCAAACTTATAAATTTGAAATGTATTTGGCTAAAAAACAGCCACGTTTTGTCAAGTTTAAGGAAAAATGGTCTGTGTTAGCGTCCTATCTCTTGACAGTGAGCTGAGCGTAGTTGTACATTCCTAGGTCTTCTCTGCATGAACAATCCTGTCTGTGAATATATCCTCAGCTACTATGTGTCACCTTTCTTCCTTTTTTTGTTTAAACAAAACTCCTCTCTCTCTTTTTTTTATTTCTTCCATGCCCTCTTGCACTTGTACCTGATTGCTGTATTTTGCTGTACTGTGTATTTGTGCAGTTGTGTTCCTTGTTGTTGCTTTCTCTTGTATAACAAAATCAATATAGTATTTACACCTAAATCAACCTTTCTAAAATTAAAATTTATCTTTTTTTCACTAATAGTTGAATTGTATGTACAATATTAGAATACTAAAAAAGATAATACTTTCAGCTGATAGTAACAATACAATCCTCAACCCCACACCCTAGAACTTAGTCATTCATCTGGTAATGGCTCCTGGTGTTATATGTAAGGTTTATTGTATTCTCATATTTACTCAATGTTAGCCAATATATGCATTTGCTCAGATACAGGTGTCTGACTGTTTGAATTGGGATTGGTTTCACATAGTTCAAAAATGAGCTTCAGCTTTTAAGTTACTGTCTATTCCTTTATAATAATAAACCCTACCATTTTACAAGCTCTATATTATTTTTAGGTAAGAAAACATTGTAAGGTTCATGTTTTATTGTTCCATGCAGTTATATAAATTGCATTTGGCCAAAATAAATGTAATTCCTACTGTGTGAACTGGGAACCCAGAATGTTGATTTTCCTCAAGCTATAAACAATGTGAAGACATACTATACTAGGTCATAATTTTCCACTGTGGAGTAAAATATATAACTCACTTTTAATAACAAAAATGAATATATCATTAAAGTTTCTTTCTCTGTATCGTTGATATCATGTTACTCCACACAGCAAGGGATATCCTCTATGTACACCACAATCTCTAAAATCCCATTTGATTGAATGTGAAATATTACAGGCATTATTTATTGAAAATGTTGCTATGAAAAATACCAAAAATAGATGATGGTGGCTATCATGATTATTATTGAGAATGTTTTACAGAACTTGCTTGTTTTACTTTGATAATTTGAACAGAGATCAAGGGGTAATTTTATAAAGACCTTTTCTGTGCATATATGCTATAATCAAGGCATTCACTGGACCCCATCTCACCCCTTTTTCCCAAAACTCCCAGAAAATAACAGACATAACAAATTTCATGTGACAGAAACCAGCTGCAGCTTTATTGATCCAGTTGAACGCTACCTTCCAGCAACTTTGAATTTAACAATATCATCTCCAATTTTCCTGAACATCAGAATAATAGTGTTAACCTTAATCTTTATCATTCAATAGGTGGTTCCTGGTTAGTTTGTAAAAAACTAATCAAGGCCACTCCAACAAGCATTTTGTTATATAATTACCTCATGGCATGATCTCGGGTCAATCCTGTTTTTTCCTTGAAGGCACCGGGACAAAGTTCAAGATATACCAGAATAATTCCATTATTTCTTGTAAACCACTGGAAGTATTCTCAATACAATCATCGCATGGAGTATACAGGATGCACTTAACAAAACATCCCAACGCAGGCTGTATTCTGGCACATATGTCTTCATCATGGGACCTGTTAAAGTGGCACAAGTACTAGCATGCAATGTGCTAATCTGAAACATACAAGTCAATGGGTATACCGATATCAAAGCCAATGGCATCTTCTGAAAAAGGCATTCCATGGAGTGTAGTTCTGGTGCTTGTGCCACTTTGACAGGTCCCCTAATGAAGGCATATGTGCTGAAACACGGCCTGTGTTGGGATTTTTTGTCAAGTGCATCCTGTATACTGCATGAAAAGATTGTATTGTGAATATTTCCACTGGTTTCAAAAGAAATAAAATGATTATTCTGGTTTATCTTGGACTTTGTCCTGGTGCCTTCCACTCCTCCTGTTTGAACTGATGATTGCTTGTAGAGTTTTTTTTCCCTTCATTTTGTTTCTCTTTTCCTTGAAGGTCCCACTTCCCTCCCCCTTACTTCGACTCTCAGATGAATTCTTTACTCTAAAGCCTCCATAAATCCGTCTTAGAGGGGATGGAAACTCACAAAATTCCACTGTGACATCATATTTTTTTACCATCCCCCATTTTCATCAATAAACACCACCCTCCACCTAAACAGTCATGGTGGGCAGGGATGTTGAATATCTTCAACAGCCCAGGCTCCCCTCAAATTTCTAGCCTACCAAAATCCTGCTCTCTAATCTACTCACCAAGCATCAACCAAATCTCCCATAGCCTACTAATAAGACTCTAGCTCCTTGCAACTTCTCTCAGCCCTTTCATTGATGTATAAAGGTATGTGAGTGTGTGTGTGTGTGTGTGTGTATGTATGGGGGGGGGGGAGGGTCAGATCAGCCCCTAATCACTCATGAGGGATATTATTTATAAAATTACTGCAAAGTACAACTATGTGTGCTCACAAGATCTCACATACTGGTATTCAAATTGGACATAGGCATGTTCGAGGACAAATTCCTGGAGGAAAAGTTCATAGTCTGCTATTGAGGCAGACATGGGAAGCAACTGCTTGCCCTGGAATTTGTAGCGTGGAGTGTTGCCATGATTTGGGTTTCTGCCAGATACTTGTGACCTGGCTTGGCCACTGTTTGGAAAACAGGATACTGGGCTAGATGGACCACTGGTCTTACCTAGCATGGCTATTCTTATGGTTGGATGAGATGACATCATCTCAACCATTTTGCCCTGACAGGTTCCCTTCCATTAGTACAGTCCCCAATTTGATGCCTAACTCCCAGCTCAGCAAAATAAGATGCAGGCAGTTCAATAGCAACTGCTATACCTGGAACCCATGCCAGTTTCGGCACATATGCTACCATTGTGGAATCTCCCACCCAGCTACTCAACACAGGTCCACCAGGGACAGACAAACACAGCCACAGCACACTCACCATATATATTCCATCAGCAGGATTGACATAGCACCGTTCCCAATTGACTTACCCTGACTCCTTTCACTTGCTGGGCTTCTGTCTAGGGGACCCTTTTTACTATTACAAATGTCTACCAATGAGGTGCTTCATATCTTGCAAATATTTTGGGCAATTTAGCACCTTTATCCACTGGGTTTCCCATGCATTATTCATTAACTAGGTGACTTCCTATTTATAGGCAAAGGAGTTAGACAGTGAAACGCATCCTTGGGTACATTCCAGAAACTTGTCCAATGCTTTGGTATATCATTAGCCACCAAAAAAAAAATATGTTGGTCCAGTGTTTGCTTTTCTAGGCATTGAGCTTGATGTTGCAGAACAGGTCTTCAGGCTTCCGCAGAACAAGTCTTTAGGCTTCTGCAGAACAAGTTATTTATTGGTATTTATATCCCACATTATCCAAAAAAAGATCATCAGTTCAATGTGGCTAACATACAATTAAAGTATTACAATGAAAAGAATATTAATGAACATGTGGATTACAAGAGTAATTAGGCATGACAGGCAAACAAAAAAATTGAGGTTGGATCTCTGGGTCTGGGGTATCATCCTGGGTTCCTTCAACTGACAAGACTTTCTGGCAGAGCACCCTTGTGGGCAACTTGAATTACAATTGTTCATGCATGCCTCTGGTGGCATTGTTTTGGCATCCATTTCAGGGATCCTGCTGTTCCGAATGTTGGCCCACGAGTTGGCATGACACAGGTGTGACACGTGACATTACATTTTTGGAGCTTTTCTCTATTTTGGTGGCACTCAGCCTGTGGGCATAGGACCTGTCCAACCAACACATTGTTTTCAAAACTGATAACATGGCAGTAATTGAAGTAATTAACAAGCTATCCACCGGGACAGGGGCGTAGCCAGATACCCAATTTTGGGTGGGCCTGAGTCCAAGATGGGTGGGCAGAAGAACTTCGCCTTGTCCTACAAGTGACTTGGTCTCTCCCTCTGTCGCCTGCATACCATATGGTCTCTCAAACATCCCCCCCCCCCCCCGAATACCTATTAAATAGATTTTCACTGGCAGTGAGCAGCAACTAATACACACTGCTCATGTTGGCCCTACAGCATGTATCAGTTGCTACTTGCTGCAGGTGAAGATCTATTTACAAGGTATGCAGGAGGGACAGTTGCTGGGAGTTTTCGGCTGGTGGGGCTTGGGAAGAATGCCTGCCAGCCACATCATAGGTGTGCTGCTACTGGATGGGCCTGAGCCCAAAGTGGGTGGGCCTGGGCCCACCCTTGGCTACGCCACTGCACCAGGACCACAGGTGTTATTGCTTTACTCATGGAGATTCTCTTTACTTGTATGCGCTTTAACATAACCTATAAAGTTGTTCATGTCCCAGGGGAATGCAGTACATCGCTGATGCTCTCTGTCATTTCAAGATCACAGAATTCTGGCACCTCGCTCCAACAGACAACATGGTAGGAAAAGCAATCCCTAAGGCTGTTTGGCAATTTGGTCCCCCAAAGTTTGGTAGCTAATCCTGGCATCCCTATCACCAAAGAGAAGTACCTGGAATCCTTCTAGAAGTTTTTGGAATTCTGCGAGGAAGGACAATTAAGCAGAGAGTGTGGCTGCATATGAACACCCTTGTTCAATTTGTACTTCAAGCCAAAGCCTGGCTTCTGTCCGCTCACATCTGGGAGGTGTCAGTTTTTGCCTAAAGGTTTTAGGAGTACAGAACCCCATGATTCACTTTGCCATCAAACAACTCCTCAGGGGTTAGGCTGCTCAGCCTCCCAAGAACCAAGACAGTAGGCACCCTTTCACGCATGACACACTTGCCACTCTGCTGGCCTCTCTCGAGGCAGTCTGAATGGATCAATTCAAAACTAGGCTGTTTCAGGTACATCTTCGCACTGGCATTTTTTGATACATTTGGGCTCATTTTCGAAAGAGGACGCCCATCTTTCGACATAAATTGGAAGATGGGCGTCCTTCTCACAGGGTCATCCAAATTGGTATAATCGAAAACTGATTTTGGACTTCCTCAACTGCTTTCCATCACAGGGATGGCCAAAGTTCAAGGGGGCGTATCGGAAGCATAGCGAAGGCGGGACTTGGGCATGCCTAAAACTAGGACATCCTCGACCCATAATCAAAAGAAACAAGGACGTCCTTGACGAACACTTGGATGACTTTACCTGGTCGTGTTTTTCTTACGACCAAGGCAAAAAAAGGTGGCCAAAATGACCAGATGACCACCAGAGAGAATCGGGGATGACCTCCCCTTACTCCGCCAGTGGTCACTAAGCCCCTCCCACAGTCAAAAAACATCTTTAAAAATATGTCGTGCCAGCCTCATATGTCATACTCAGGTCCATCACAGCAGTATGCAGGTCCCTGGAGCAGTTTTAGTGGGTGCAGTGCACTTCAGGCAGGCGGACTCAGCCCCATCCCCCCCACCTGTTACGTTTGTGGAGGAAACAGCAAGCCCTCCAAAACCCACCAGAAGTACCTAGGAGCAATTTATGAAGTCCACTGCAGTGCCCCCTAGGGTGCCCAGTTGGTCTCCTGGCATGTCAAGGGGACCAGTGCACTAGAAATACTGGATCTTCCCACGACTAAATAGCTTGCATTTGGTCGTTTCTGAGATGGACGTCCTTGGTTTTGATTATCACTGAAAATCAGAAACAACCAAGTCTAGGGACGACCCTGGATAGGGACGTTTTGCAAGGACGTCCTCATCAAAACTTGGACATCTCTTTTGAAAATGCCCCTCATTGTGAATAGACCAACTGGTCTCTCCCAATGTCACACAGATGGAGCTCACTAGGCTCTGGTCAGTGATGTGAGTTTACATATAGCACGCTAGAATTCACAGGTCCAAAATTGATCAGTTAGCTAGGGGTCCGATAACTACTTTGGATAGGCTGAGAAGAAGCATCATGTGCTTCATGCATAACCTCGCCACATATATGACCATATGCCTGAGCAATGCCCCCTGGCTGCTGGCCCATGAAAACAATCATCTTTTAACCCACTTCCGGTTTGCAAGGGTCCTGAGGCTAGGACTTGCAACCATTAGTTTAGGGATTGAGCACTTCAACACCCATTCATTTAGGATAGCTGTGGTGATGACCGCAAATCAGATAGGCCTCCCAAGGGATCAGATCATGGCCATAGGGAGTTCTGACAAGTACAAGACCTACCACAGGCTGCATTTGTGCATTGATCAGCACACTTAATTTCTTGTTCCACTGAAAGAGGCTGTGATTCATTTGTTGATCACTTGTTATGTTCTGTCTACTACACAGGTCCTCAAATTATGTGGATTTCTGGCCACTCTTTTATGCGCAGACAGGCTTGGTCTGTCAGCTACATGTGTTACACAAGTGTGGTGGGACAGTGGAATATGTGGTGGGACTAGCTGTTACCAACAATGCTAGCTTGGCTGAATACACATGAGCCACCATGGGCTTTGCTTATCCACCTAGGTGGTAATGACCTTACTTTCATGCATAGCATGGAGTTAGTGGGACATTCTGGATCTATGGAGGTTGTGCCCGGCAACACACATAATCTGGTCCTACATCATACCTTGTCATGTATGGAAAGGAGAAAGGTCCTATTCATGATAGAGTGCACCAGACAAAAGATTAGCAAGTAGATGCATACGTTTCTTCATGCTCTCAGGGGTCAAACAATACACTCAAACTGCTAGTTGAAGCTTGCACAGGCCTTAACCATCCAGATGGCATATCTTTCAGGTATAGGGCTTGACATTTTCATCAGTGATATGCAGGATGCAATTGACAGACTTCTACTCAGGGAGGGCCATAGTGGAGAATTTTAGATTTTGGGTGGAGGCTTTCAGCAAGTGAGGAATCACTGTCGCAATCTATGGGATGGGTGGGGGTGGGGGTGGGGGGGGTAGCCCACGGAGACCATGGTGATACAGAGCCATTCAGAGTTATGCCTTATAAGAATAGGTACCCTCTTGAGTGAGGGACACCTGCTTCATTGTGCAAATAGTGACCATCCATCTTACATGGAGGGATGTACCCAAACTACAAGGTTGACAAAACTGCCAACCAGCCACAGATTCTCTCCCCCCCCCCCAGCTTGGATGGCTGGGGGTGGGAAAGACAAGCAGCAGAATTTGGGGAAGCATGGCATGGCTAATTGGAATAGCAAGTGGAACCTGCAGGCAGCCAGCATGTATGGTGGCACAGATCTGTCTTGACATTCAGATAAGAGAGGTTGCTTTGAGCTGAAAATTTGCAGAGTATGTTTAGGCTGACATTATCTAGTTTAATATATGGTTAAACTCATGTTGTATTTATTGAACTTGGTTAATATATTATGTTGTATTTATTAAATCAAGTTAATGCTATGTAATATGCTGTTACCATTATAATAAATTCTTTTTTTTTCATAAAAAGCTGGTTGATGGGGGTCATTTGATCACTGGCAGGGTTCAAACCCAAAACAGACAAGGAACAAGGAGGGGGCTGGGGGAGAGAGAAGACAGAATGGTAGGGCAATGGTGAGGATTGGGGGGGGGGGGGCTGTGAATGGTCACCAGCTGCCCCATTTGAGGAGAAATGAACCCCCTCCACACCCCCACCACACATGGATGCCTGAGTGCTTTAGTAAGCCCTTTTAAGCTGCGACAAGTATGCGCTAGTGCTTACCGCAGCTTAGTAAAAGGACTCCTTAGCTTGTTGTGTCTGTATCTAATAATGTCCAGTGTTGCCTATTGACAGTCCCCCAAATTCTATATATGGGCCTTAAGTTTTGTGCACTAATTTGGACGCGTGGCCAAATTGCATGCGCAACTTAATTGATTAACAAGCCAACTGATGCCGATAAATGGTACATAACAACCAATTAGCGGCATTAATTCGGTTTAATTAGAATTTGTGCGTACAACTTTCTAGGCATATTCTATAACATGGTACACATAAATTCTAATGTGCACAGTCAAAAAAATAGGTGTGGTCATTGGCATGGAATGGGCGAGCTGTGGGTATTTCAAAAAACTATGCGCTTTATTATAGAATACATCCAATCTGCACCTAACAGGTGCAGGTATTCAGACCTGGTTTTAGGTGGCCTAAATGGGTGCACCTAAATTTTAGACGCAATAATGGCACAGGAGCATATTCTATAAACTACACCTAACTTTAGGCATGGTTTTAGAATCACGCTATGCGCATGGTTTTACGGCATGGATTTTTAAATGCGCCATATATAGAATTTTCCCCACTGTCATTAACACTTTGAATCAAAGCATGCTAACACTAATTATCACTACTGGATAATTGTTTATTACTTGTTCATTGTATTGTCTTCCAAATAAATATGTTATTTTGTGCATTAGAAGACAGATTTCCTCTTTCTTTTCCAAAAGTATATTTCACAAAATAATGAGATACTGTTATTCAGTTTTAGCTATTTATTTCAGTCCACATCCAAGGAATGAGAGGGGAAATATATAGATCAACTATATGCCAAGCAGGATTTACTACCATATGATCATCATTATAGAAAAGGTCATATTCAAAACATATGTTAATTTTTCCCCAGAAGAGCTGGAAGCAAAACTTAGACATTTGTATTACAACATCTCTCGGAATCAGAGTATAGCAAACAGAGGCTTAGTACTCTGTATAAGTTAGCCACATATGTAACTTTCCAAGACTGTCTTCTTGTTTTCCTGCTTTTAGACAGAATCTTTGACAAATGGTTTTCACTACATGTTTGTAAACAGTCACAAGCTTTTTATCTGAACCACTTCTTGAAATCAATTCAATATTTTTCTAATAACAAACTGTTTATAATTGAAAGTGCATTTTTGTATCATGTTTTTATTTAGGCTAACAGAAATCAAACTGCCCTCATTTCAGATTTATCCTGCATGAGGATTGTTCACTGTCTATGAACAGCAGTCCGTTTTCTTTCTTGAATTTTTGTCTCCAAGAATACGGTCACAACTACACCTCGAATTTAGAGATAGAGAACCGACCTGTTACAAGAGACCTTGCTAAGTGTCAAGTGACTTTGAAAGCAGTTTGAAGTTAGTTATAATGCTAAATGTACCATTAAATAATCAGGAACAGTAATTTATTTTTACTGTGTTTGTAAAGTGGCTTTCACCCAGCTAATCCCACTGCAAGGAACAAACACTGTCACAGCCAAAAAGTACAAGATGTGCAACAATAATCCTTAAGACAACATGTCGAAGTTTGCTTTCTTGTGTTTAATGCCATGTCAAACAGAAGGCTTTGTACATATTTCAGATGGTGATTGCTCTCTTGCCTTAGTTTGGGCAATGTTTGATTTACTTAAGATAGTAGTGAGATAAAGATTATGACAAGTACTGAGCATGCCTAGATCCAAGATGATGCCAAATGTTTCCCACAAGGATAAGTCCAGTTTCCTGTTTTATTTCATGGGATATATGATTTAAACAAACCATGCTCTGTGGCTTGGATACGTTTCATAGCAGCTTTCCCTCCTAGTGTGCAGATGATACCACATGGATTTGTAAATCAAAGTGTTTCTCTGGTGTCAAAAACCATCAGTTCTTGACTACATTTTAACTGCTACATAAAATGACATTTCCCTGGGGTGCAAGGTAGAAAAATCAGATTGTAAGCATCATGTTTTTGTTCCTGTACACATATTTATTTTTAAAAAACTTTAAGTATTTCTGAGTACTTTTTCTTACAGAAGTTATTTTTAATTAAGGGTTCCTTTTACCAAACAGTTGTAAAAGGTGGCCTGTGGTGCATCAGCGTGTGGGATCACCGTGTGCTGAGACCACCTTTTACTGCTGCAGGTAAAAGGGTTTTTTTTTAAGGGGCAGTAAATGACTATGTGGTAATCAAAAAATTGCCACATACAGGCTTATTTTCAAAAGGGATCGCCGGCGATCTCTCAATCCCGGCCAAATCGGTTTTATCGAAAGCCGATTTTGGCTAGGCACAATTGCTTTTTCGTTGCGGCGCCAGCCAACCTTCAAGGGGGCGTGTTGGGAGGGTAGCGAAGGCAGGAAGGGGGCGGGGTGGGGTTACGAGATGGCCAGCTTCACCTTACTATGAAAAAAACGCCAGCTCGAATGAGTATTTCACCAGGCGGACTTTGTCCATGTATTTTTAGGACCAAGTCCCAAAAAAGAGCCCCAACTGTCCAGATGACCACCAGAGGGAAGCGGGGGATCACCTCCCCTTACTCCTCAAGTGGTCACCAACCCCCTCCCACACACACAAAAAAAATTTAAAACATTTTTTGCCAGCCTGTATGCCAGCCTCAAATGTCATACCCAGCTCCTTGACAGCAGTATGTAGGTCCCTGGAGCAGTTTTTAGTGGGTGCACTGCACTTCAGGCAGGTGGACCCAGGCCCACCCCCCACCTGTTACACTTGTGGTAGTTAATGTTGATCCCTCCAAAAACCCCAAAACTCACTGTACCCACATGTAGGTGCCCCCCTTCACCCCTTAAGGCTATGGTAATGGTGTAGACTTGTGGGCAGTGGGTTTTGGGGGGGGATTTGGGGGGCTCAGCACACAAGGGAAGGGTGCTATGCACCTGGAAGCTAATTTTGTTTTTTTTTTAAGATATTTTAAGTGCCCCCTAGGGTGCCCGGTTGGTGTCCTGGCATGTCAGGGGGGCCAATGCACTACAAATGCTGTCTCCTCCCACAGCCAAAGGGCTTGCATTTCACCGGGTTTGAGATGGCCAGGTCCGGTTTCTATTATGGCTGAAAATCAGAGCTGGCCATCTCATCTAAACCCGGCGATCTGCCGGCGATCCTATTCTAAACCTGGTGAGCAATTTGGCTGGCGCCAAGCATATTTCAAAAATATGGTTGGCTCTGCCTGCTTAGGGCGCCGGGCCCGAAGTTGGCCGGCCATCAATTTCGCTGGCGCCGTTCGATTATTCCCCTCATAATCATTTACTGCTGAAGTGGCAACCTGGCAGTAACCTGGCAGTAATCGGGCAGCATGCGGCACTGCCCAATTACCGCTGGGCATGCTCACTCCCCACCCACTGGCGCTAATAAATGGAAAATATTTTCTAGCACCAGAAATGCTACACAGCAGGCCCAGAACTACTGCAGGGATCCTGGGCGAGCCTGGTGGTAGGGCTGATTTGCCGTGCACAAACCCAGTGGTAACCCAGTGATAAAAGGGCCCCTAAATACATGCTTTTGACATAATACATACTTACATATAGAATTTTAATTCTGTTGCCAGTCTTCCTACAGTTATGGTTTTTCCATAAATATCTTCTGTAACCATGGGGTTTATAACAACAAAAATAAATTGTTGAGATTGTAGACATCTTACTTGTATATCAGTTAAAAGAGGGGGTCTGAAAGAAAGAGTCGGTCATGGAGAAAACTGTTAAATTTATTCATTCTAGAGCAAGAAAGAAGTGATCATAGAAGTGAAAATGCAATGATGGAAGGCAATGGGTTTTATTACCAGAGATTAACATTTTAATAGTTCTTTTCAGATATATAATAAAAATAGAAAAAATATCATTTTGTATGACATCTAACCAGGACGTAGCCAGCCCTCACGGCTGGAGGGGTCAGAGCCTGAGGTGGGGGGGGGGCACATTTTGGTCTGCTGCCCCCCCTCCACCGCCGCTGCCCATCACCTCACCACTACAATTTAATACCATGGCTGGCGAGGGTCCCTAACCTCTGCCAGCTGAAGCCTTCATCCAGCGCTGGTCTCGGCGCTGCCATGTTGCCTGCCCTGCTCACTCCTCCCCTCATGTCTGGCCATCCGGCATGCTTCTTTTAGTGAAACTGGCTCAGGACGTGAGGGGAAGTGCGAACTGGGCAGACAATGCGGCGGCATTGAGACTGGCGCTGGATAAAGGCTTCAGCTGGTGGGGTTTGAGGACCCCCGCCAGCAAAACCAGAGGCCCAGAAGAAATTTTTTTGGGGGGAGCCCAGACCTCCGTCGCCCTACATAGCTACGCCAATCCATATAACTAGAATACAACTTTAGTCATTAATTACTAGATTTTACAAAATAGGTAAATATATTCTGGCTGATATTCAACCTGCGGGAGGCAGGCCAGCTACATGCTGTGATTGACACTGAGCCCGTATATTCAATGCTGGGCCATTTCCAGTGACCGGTATTGAATATCCTTTTTTTGGGGGTGGGGGCGGCTTAAACTTAACCGGCCAAGTTAGCATTCATCACTGACCAGTTAAGTTTATAGTGTCCAAAGATAGGATTGCTATGTATGTGGTCCAATTTGGTGGCTAAACCTAGCCAGTGAAGCTCTGAATGTTCTATCCCATGATATAGCCGGTTAGTCACTATATGCTAAGTGCTAGTATTCAGCGGAGATAAACAGCTATCGCATGCTGAATATTAGTGCTTAGTCAGCTAAGTTCTATTTAACCACCAGGAGCCGTTCCAGGCTGGTTAAATAGCACTTAATACGGGGGGATTCTCTTTACCTGTACATTTAAAGATAAAGGAATATCTCATGCCCTAGTGGATAATAAAAATATTATCCACTGAGTGTTTGGATGGAAATTTATTATACTTGTTTCATGACACATGTTCACAGAAGTGGCTTAGTTTAGGATTTTAGTATACCATATTTTGTTTGTTAAAAAATATTTTGACGGTCATTTTACAAGTGCTATTCACACTTTAGATGTCCCATTCTTAGCACAAATATGTTTTGGCAGCCAAAACATATAAACTGGTATTTTACAAAGGGCAGGCCAAAACATTTAAGCTGCAAAAATGTCTGGGGCTGTCGGAGACGTGTCGGAGGCAGTAAGGGTGATTGTCATGGGTGGTGCAGTGTCATGGACATGTATCCCTGATTCTGGATAGCATGCCAATGTATATCCAAAGCCAGATGAACATCGGAACTTAGACCACCTTTAAAAGGCGAATCAGTGCTGTGGCACGTCCCTGTGACTACTAGCATTGCTACTCACAGTGAGAGAGATGAAAGAGAGTCTGTGAACCTGATTGCTATTTCTGTTCATCCAGGTCTGTCGTCTGCTACCCCTCTGTACCCCCACCTGTTACCTGCCTACCCCTTCCTGCCAGCTAACAGTCCACTGCTTACCCTGCTTCCTTAGACCCCCACCCTTCCATCACTATCAGTGATCCCCCTCCATATACTCCCAGACCATGCCTCATCTGAGACCCTCTGTGTCAGCATCTACCCAGCCTCTTCTCATTCCCCAGCCCTACATTCAGTCTGTGTCTATGCCTGTGTGTATGTGCAAGTAAGGTTCTGCATGAGAGGTTTGTGCTTTGTTTGTCAGTGGCTGTGCTGTTTCATATTGTCACATTGTTGCTTGTGGTAGTGAGGAGCACTCTGAATGTTGGTGGTAGGCACTGGTGGTGGAGAGCACTCTGGGTGTAGGAGCTAGGCAGTGGTGGTGGGGAGTACTCTGGGTGTTGGGGGTGGGCAGTTGTGGTGGGGACCAGTTTGAGTGTCAGTGGTGAAATATTGAAACCATGAGCTGGCTGAATATCTGGGCTGTTGAAGTCATTCTTCATCAGGAGCATTGTGAGCAGAAGCAGGCCAAAGAGCCTCACCGCAATCACCGGATATATAGGCCCAGGACACAGTGTCTGGACCTCACTGATGACCAGTGCATAGAGTGTTTCTGCTTCAACAAGGAAGCAATTCACCATCTCTGTATCCACATGACCACTGCCATGTTGCTCCACAGCTTTTGTGCCCATATGTTCAGTGCTTCCTATCACCTTCCACTCTGACAGGTTCCTGTATGCCATCCTCTGCTCCTGACGGCTCCTCTCCTGACCCAGCAGTCGCACTACTTGGTCCTCCCTCTACCTATGTTTCCTTGGTATCAGCTGAAGGTAAGAGCAAGGAATGGAAAATAAGCTACATGAAGGGAGGATAATCAGCTCAAAAACTCCTGTCCTCCCACCGCTCCGTAGACATATGTGCACCTTGTGAATGAGATATTACAGACAGGATAGTATTAAGGTCATCACCAGCCCTGCATGTCCTCACAACAGATGCCTGTGCACAACACATCTCAGTACAGCTCTGAGCAGAGCACAACAGGGTATGGCTATTGCAACACTGTCAACCTGGCCTGTATCTAGCCATGTACCCTTGCACTCAACTGATAGCTGGTGGCTATTTGGTGTAGCTGTAACCCTGGCTACCCCTGGAAGCTTGTACAGCAAAGTGGTCCAAGTACTCAAAGTAATAGTTCATTACTGTGCTATGTGCTGCTGCTTCTCATTGTTTTATTGTGATAGCCACTCTATTCCAGACCCTCAACCCACTCCCAAATAATTTGAGGAATAGGTAAACAAATTCCTATGTGTGGCTTAACACCCTCCCCCTGCCCCCCCCCCAACACTGGAGCAAGTCAATGTATGCACTTACCACCAGCATCTGGCTCTGTACAGCGCTGCGTAACCCTAGTAGCGCTCTAGAAATGTTAAGTAGTAGTAGTAGTAGTCTTGAGGTGTCCAGGCTTTAAATAGCCTCCTCAACAAGCATTTGGAGGACCTGCTCTTCTAAGGGCATGAGCGCTGAAGTGTCAGGTTGGGATCTACCAGTAGCCTTTTCCTTGACATTTCTGCTCAGCTTGTGTCACTTGCACTTGAGATTTTCTGTGTCACAGTCATTGTGAATGCAGCAAGAAAAAGATCTGGGTGTCATTGTAGATAATATGCTGAAATCTTCTGCTCAGTGTGCAGCGGCAACCAAAAAAGCAAATAGGATGCTAGAAATTATTAGGAAAGGGATGGTGAATAAGACCGAAAACACTATAATGCCTTTGTATCGCTCCATGGTGGTTCCGTACCTTGAGTATTGCGTTCAGTTCTGGTCACCATATCTCAAAAAAGATATAGCAGAATTAGAAAAGGTTCAAAGAAGAGTGACCAGAATGATAAAGGGGATGGAACTCCTCTCATATGTGGAAAGGCTAAAGAGATTAGGGCTCTTCAGCTTGGAAAAGAGACAGATGAAGGGAGATATGATTGAGGTCTACAAAATCCTGAGTGGTGTAGAACGAGTAGAAGTAAATCGATTTTTTACTCATTCCAAAAGTACAAAGACTAGGGAACACTCGAGGAAGTTACATGGAAAGTAAATATTTTTTCACTCAATGAATAGTTAAGCTCTGGAACTCTTTGCCAGAGGATGTGGTAACAGCAGTTAGCATATATGGGTTTAAAAAAGGTTGGACAGATTCCTGGAGGAAAAGTCCATAGTCTGCAATTGAGGCAGACATGGGAAGCAATTGCTTGTCCTGGGATTTGTAGTATGGAGTGTTGCCACGATTTGGGTTTCTGCCAGGTACTTGTGACCTGGCTTGGACACTGTTTGGAAAACAGAATACTGGGCTAAATGGACCATTGGTCTGACCCAGTATAGCTACTCTTATGTTCTTATGTAAGGCACTGGAAGATCCCAACTGACGCCTTCTGTTTGGTGTAGGTGCTAAGCCTCTGCCCTCTTACACCAAACAGTTGCTTCCTCTGTCCCATTACCTTCCACATTAGCATGTCTATCTTATTGTCACACTTCAGTGTTAGTGAGCTCTTGGACCTCAGTTGGATTTGCACTGCCTACCTGCCCAAAGGACAGGCAGGCCTCAACCAGCAGCAAGCGAGTCCCTGACCCAGGTTGATAGAATCAAGAGCTAGATCCAATAAGGTGTGCTGAAGCAGGTTGATGGAGGCAGAAAGCAACTGAAGACTAGGAGCAGGAACCAGAGCTGGAAGCTGGAACCAAGGTGGTAAACTGAAGCAGAAGCTGCAGGCTGGAACCAATATTGGAAATTGGAGTGAAGGATGGAAGCTGGAACCAAAGCTGGAAGCTGGAGTGGTAACTGGAAGCTGGAACCAAAGGTGGAGTGCAGGCTGGAAGTTGGAACCAAGGCTAGAAGCTGGAGTGGAGGCTGGAAGCTGTAACCAAGGCTGGAAGGTGTTGTGGAGGCTAGAAGCTTGAAGCAAGGCTGAAAGCTGAAAACCGAGGCTAGAAGCTGGAGGGGAGGCTGGAAACTTGAACCAAGGCTGAGAGGAAGTTTCATGTGCTCCATGCTTAACCTCATCACTTATATGGCCATACACCTCAGCAATGCCCCCTGGCTTCTAGTCCATGAAAACAATCATCTTTTAATCCACTACCGGTTTGCTAGGGTCCTGAGGCTAGGTCTTGCAGGGAGTGAGCACTTCAACATCCATTCACTTAGGATAGGGGTGACAATGACCACAAAAGGGATCAGATCATTTCCATAGGGAGGTGGAGTTGGAACCAGCTGGAGCAGATGCTGGAAGCTTTAAGAAAGACTGGAAGATGCAGTGGAGGCTGGAAGCTGGAGTGGAGGCTGGAAGCTTGAACCATGGCTAGGAGAACTAAACAGCACAAACAGAATGCAGGATGTCCTGTTGCAAGGTGAAGAGGAAGTGTACAGCAGCAGCAGCAGCAGCAGCAGCAGCAGCAGATAAGGGTCACAAATACTGACATCATTGAAGGGTGCTCCCAAACTGCGCCACTCCAGCAACATAAATCTAGCCCCTCTGCACATGCATGTATATGTCTAGAACTTCTGATGGCGGCCAGGAAGAGGGAGGGGCGACCAAGCCATGGTAGGCCCTGAAACATCAGAGGAGGCAACGCAGGTGCCACCCCATGCTGGGGGAACAGCAGAGAGAGAATTATCCCAGCCCTGATGCAAACGTGAACCAGGACTCAAGGGGGCATGGTGGCGACTGTGACAGTACCCCCTCCCACAAGAAACCCCCTACTCCTTTCTGGATTGGGTCTATTGGGAAAGAGATAATGATATATTCTAAATAGAAATGGAGCACGGGTACAGGATACTGGTTCCCAATAATTGTCTTCAGGCTCATAACCTTTCCAAGCACAGAGAGTATTGAAGTCTGCCATGAACTCTCCTAGAGTCCAAAGTGTACTTCATACTCTTCATCTGAATCTGCAGAGACCGCAGAAAGAGCTGGCGACTTCCTCCTTCTCTGATTCAATATAACAGGTTTAAGAAGAGATACATGAAAGATGTTATGTACCTGTAAAGTAGACGACAACCTCACTTGATAAGAGACTAGTCCCACCCGACAAACTATTGGATATGGTCCGATAAACCTAGGTGCAAACTTAGAAGAAGGGACCTTCAGTCGTAAATTCTAGGTGGAAAGCCAGACCAGATCTCCAGCTGGAATTAGGGAGTAGTGTTCGACATTTGGGTTCTTCTTCCACTGCTCATTGAAAGATATGGTTGCGGCTTTATTTTTGTTACATTTGTACCCCGTGCTTTCCCACTCATGGCAGGCTCAATGCGGCTTACATATTGTATAAAGGTACTTATTTGTACCTGGGGCAATGGAGGGTTAAGTGACTTGCCCAGAGTCACAAGGAGCTGCCTGTGTCTGAAGTGGGAATCAAACTCAGTTCCTCAGTTCCCCAGGACCAAAGTCCACCACCCTAACCACTAATGGCTAGCTTAAGATATAAAACCAAAGATAACCACCCAAAAGGGTGGAGGTGCGCTAGTTTCCTATGTCAAAGAATGCAGAAGCAAAGAGTAGGAAGAGTAGGCTCTTCTCATAAACCGGAGGAGATGTAATGAAGTAAATCAAATCTTTATTGCAAGAAAACCAGAAACGACTCAACACAGCAGCCGTGTTTCGGCGCCCACACGCCTTCATCAGGAGTCTACAAAATATATAGGATGTTTCTGTGGTAGATAACATCATGACGTTAGAAGTTCTCTTATACACATATATATTTTTAAAGAGTTTTTTAAGCATGATTTTTTTAAAATCACAATTACAGTAGTAATGTATCTCATAATCTCATTTATAGAGGATCACTCATTTTTAGTCTTATTGGGGTGCACTATAAATAATTTCTAAGCTTATTTTTGCAATTTTTTATGTGCGATTATATATTTTTTCTCATTCTTATCTCATTCATTTTTAGAGGATCACCTATTTCTAGTCTCATGGGAATGCAGACTACATATAAACAATCTCTAAGTCTCTGGAGAAGCCATGGGTTCTGACCCTGACACCCCTAAAAACCCGGAAGTGAGTCTAAGCACTGGGCACAGCTACAGCCATGATATTAGGGGCATAATTAGTAAACTGGGCTACCATTAAGACATGCTATTGTACTGTTAACCCCATTTGTTAGTAACTAGGTGTCATTGCATCAAAAGGGACCTGTAGTAAAATATCAAGAGTTAGTGGTAAAATAACATGTGTTAAAAGTAGCAGAGGTTAGTACCTACCCGCCTAGAACACTTGCAAAAGCCCATCCAGATTTTAGGTTCTTTTTCATCCAATCTTCAATAAATAAATGAACAAAATAATAAAATCAAGCCTTAGTTTACTATGTTGAAGAGAAGAGTGTCTAAAAAAAAGTAGTTATTGATTTGAGAATTGTCATTCATGCTAAACTTTAGAGACACCCAAAGGAATGCATCGGCGTCTCTAACGTGATATTGGTAACCCACAAAGAGAAGACTTTGGATGAGCTCTATATTTTATTTTTCGCATAATAAATAATAGACTGTATATCCTTCACTTGTGTGTGCAAGCAGGTCTGATCTTACAAGGGCATGTCAAAAGCCATAAAGTTGGGACCATGGTTGTATAACTATCTCATCTATGTTCCTTTTAAAGAAAAGAAATGCAAAACTGTGACAGGATCATTTGAGCTTTCAAAGCTCAGTTCTGGCTTCATAATATATATGTTTTTATATTATGGTTTCTTCACCTTTGTTTGATTTTTATTTTAGGAAAGTTCCAGTCCACCCAAAAAAAAAAAAGGAGTTGTGCTGCCCTGTTGGCAGAACTGTTGGTTTTCCTATTCATGAGATAATGATTAGCTAAGGAGTAATGTGTATGAATAAGTTGAACTTCTTGCCTTTACAAAAAGTAAAACTGCTTACCTATAACAGATGTTGCCTAAATCCAACAGTTTACCTTTCACATAGCTCATCACTCCTCCACTTTTGGAGCTGACCTCATGAACTTAATTACAAAACTAAGTTATTTTCTTTGGTCGCAGAAGATCAAGTCTTACAATGAATACCCCAAGAATTTTCCAAGAATTTCTTTGGAAGTTCTGGCAAATGGTTCCTTGTCAACACGATCAAATGATGCCACATAAACAGGTAAGCAACTATGCTGTTCCAAACCTTTGGAGAAACAAATAGGCACCAGCTTATTTACTCAACAAGTGGCATGAAGAAGGAAAAAGCTACACAATTAGGAATCACATGATTTAAAACCTTTCTGACATTCATAGATACACACAAATCAAGACCATGTGTTACAATAGCATCCATTCTCTGGAAGCATCTTTCTCTAGAAAAGTTTGGCATTTCTTTAAAGAATAATGAGACAGCTTGAAGGGAATAACTCCAAAATATTCCCTGGTATCAATGCACTGTTTGCTGATTTTAAATTGAGCATCATGTTGGGGAAAAAATATAGCATTGCTATGTAACACCCAGATGCCAGGGACTGTCATTCTACGTTAGCATTTTAGTCTTTTTTTACCTCACACAGACCACTTTACATAAACTGTAGTTAAAACTGTAACATAGAATAGAGTACAAATCCATTGTAAGCACAGTGTGTTTATATCTATTTCAATTCTGGATAAGAAATAAAACCCAGTACTGACAAACTGCTATTACTATGTTAACATTTTCTGTTTCTGAAGTAAGCTAAACATTTGGGCAAATTGCACTGCAACACATACAGTGTTTGTTGCTTTTAGTGCTAATACATTATGGGATCTTTATCTGTCTAAAATCTATTACATCCCAAACATCTGTTGTTGCTAATAGCAATGTTTCTGGTCATTTCATAAACTTTTTGGTTCACACTTTCGGGATTTCACTTATTTTTTTACATAGATTCCAGCTCTGTGGGTGCTTGAGCATCCCCAATATTGGGCAAATACCTTGACTGTATCCAAGGAGGCATAATTTCTGCTAGGTTTATCACCCCCAATCATTTCAAGAAGTTAGCTGCTGTGCACATATGTGTAATAAATAAGTGAAATTTTAAAAGGGAGAACCAAAAGGTTTTTCAAATGGCCAGAAACATTGTTATTAGCAACAACAGATGTTTGGGATGTAATAGATTTTAGACAGATAAAAATTCAATAATGTATTGGTACTAAAAGCAACAAACACTGTAGCCACATACACACTTAAATTACCTTTCATAAAATACTGACTGGTATAAAAGGCTGAAAGAATGGATAGGCATTGTTCACAGCAAAAATAATAATTATGACCAAGATATTTGATGTAAACTGAGTGTTTACTAGATTCACAGTCCTTGACTGGCTTTGAATGGAGCCACTGTAATGGCAAGCTAGTGGAAGGTAATTTTATAACAAGGCACCCTGGGTAGATACCTACAGGTGCTACTTTATAAAGAAAAATAGTGCCTAATTATCATAATTACCAGTATGTGTCTGAGAATGCACCTTAAATGTAGGTACAAGCACTCATTTCAACTGAAGGGCTGGTGTAAATGAAGGTGCATACTTTATGCATTCCGACTGGGAAAGGCTGCTTTCCTTTGAAAGGAGGCAGAACTATAGGTCCCATAAGACCTTGCAACCAGCCATGGATACAATGAGCCAGGATGGGGGCAGAGACTACTGTAAACCTCCAAAAATTGTACCTTGTCAGTAAGATGCTACAGGGGGAGGGAGCTCTGACTTCCTGATTACTGAGGTAGGTTGGAAGTCCAGCTCAAAAAATTTGTGAAGTCACCCTGATAGTACAGGGAACTGGCAAAGAAGGCTACTGTAGTTAACACAGAAGGTAGAAGTTAACACTCTCTGAGCTTTTTCTTAGAGGCAAAGTCCCTCACTTTTGTTCTGCAGGACTGCTGGCTAGGGTTCTTGTTACAATTTTGTGACAATGGTCACTATTGGCTAAAACACCTCATCACAGTAAATTGAGGTATTTATAATCTACTTGCATGTATACTATTTCTGCTCCTACTCTATAAAAACTCTACTTCTGTGCATGCCCATCAGCACAACACACACTATCATGCCATGGTGCGTGCTTTTTCAACCAGTCAGTATTTTATAAAAAGTCATGTATGTACATATGTGGCTACATATGACTTTGTAAAATTAACTCCATTCTGTGGAGCCTGTGAGCCTAATCAGGGTAACAAATTATTGCTGCTAGAGATGAATGAAACCTTCTGGTGCTAGAGCTTCTGACCTCACACTGTCATAAATATAACAGGACATAGTGTTGGAACAGTTTGTGCCAGGGAAATCTGGTGTTGAACTTACACTGTATAGCCTTCCAAGCTGAGACTTTGCATGGTGGTTCTTTCCAGTATGTTTACTTCTTATCTTTCAAGATTTATTAAATCTTTCCAACTATCAGACTATGGGTTAGAAGAAACCAGTCAGCATTTCCTAACATGTGTTTCTGAGCTACTGGCATTTTCTGATAGAATGCACTATAGGAGATATAAATGTAAGCCCGAGAAGTTAATTAATTTTTTTTTACCTGGGAGGGGTCAGTTTCCGGGCTGTTCCTGGCCCTCTGTGTGGTCCTGGGAGTCTCCAGAGGGAGGTCATGGGAAACGTGACCACATGCGATGCTATCTGGGAGCACTTAAGAAAATGGCAGGTTTTGACCTAGGCGGGTCCTTGGAGCATGCACAATTTCCTGCACGTGCAATAGCACTCCAGAAATGCAACTAGGCCTGTAATGAGACCAGGACCTAGATTTTGAGGCGGCCCAACTGGAATTCTGTGAGTTTCGTAGTTTTTCATCTCTGTCGCCCGGATCATCTGGGGTTCTTTGGGACCTGAATGAAGGGTGGTTGACAGGCGAAGTGACCCTGTGAAACAAGGTAAGGGGTCTGTTGACCTGAGAAAACGTGGCCATGGGACGTGAAAGGTTACTTTTATTCACATTTGTTTTGTAATTATGGGTTCTTGCGAACCTCTTGAGGTGTGTTAGGGGGTTAAATTTGGGTAAAAATTCATTTTAATGGGGAAATTCCAGCGTGGTCTGGACAAGGCTTATAGTGGGTTCTGGTGAAAAATCCTCGACGGAGGGGGTATATGAGATGTTGACTGAATTGTTCTGAGGAACATCAAGCAGTTTTGGGACATTTTAAATGGTTTAATTTGAGAAAAAGATGGAATGATCTCTTAAAATATTCATTTTTGAAATGTAAGAATACTGAAGTGTTGGTATAATAGTGCTATAACAAGATGGTGATTTGGGTGAGATTTTATGTTTATTTTCTCTAGGGCTTTTTTTGGGGGGGTACTTGGGGGCCGGGGCGTATCTGGAATCCGGCGGTAGGGGGGGCCAGAGCCAGAGAGGGGGGGCACATTTTTGCCTCCCCCCCCCCCCCCCCCCCCCCGCCGCCGCCGTCTCTCTCCACCCCCTCTCTCCACCCCCTCCCCGCCGTCAACCCTCCCCCGTTGCTTACTTTTGCTGGCGGGGGGCCCCAACCCCCGCCAGCTGAGGTCCGACCCGCAATCTCCATATTTCGTCTTCCTCCGTGGCCATGTGCTTCAAGGAAGTAACGCTGCAGTGCTGATTTGTTGAATCCAGTTCGGCGTCTGACGTCGCTGCGACGTCAGACGCCGAACTGGATTCAACGAATCAGCACTGCAGCATTACTTCCTTGAAGCACATGGCCACGGAGGAAGACGAAATATGGAGATTGCGGGTTGGGGCCCCCCGCCAGCAAAAGTAAGCAGCGGGGGAGGGTTGACGGCGGGGAGGGGGGCCAGGGCGAAATCTGCGGGGGCCCAGGCCCCTGTGGCCCCACGCAGATACGCCCCTGCTTGGGGGTACTGAGTACCGGCACCTTTTCCAGTGTCTGCTAAAATTGACCCATGGACCAAAAGTTTTAATGAAAGAGCTCAAGCTCAACACACCAATTCTGCCTTGTCATAGATTCTGTGACTGGTTGCAGGGGGCCTGGCTATTGTGGGGTGAGTCCTTCAGTGATCATCCCACCCCTAGAGGGTGGCCTGGCATTTGAGTACCGGCACCTTTTTTGCTAGAAATATTGCACTGATTTTCACACAAAATAGTGTAAAGTGAAAATTTTCCATTATTTCCTAAGGGAAAACTTAAAACCAACATGGAGATTTGGTCAGTTCAAAAGGGTTCCATGTGAAGCTGGAAGAAAACCAGACAAAAACCAAACAAAAAAAACTAAAGGTTTTATGCAGGTGACTTGTTTGGCTGGAGGAAGTCAGGTATCCAAGTCAAGTCACTGTTTCCTTGGAAACAGCTCTACTGGCTGTTGCAGAGAAAAGCAGAGACAGCCTAAGTAGTCAAATATGCTGGGCTGGGCTGATTGCACAAGTGTGAAAGAAACCCTAAATTGTTTGGTTGAGGGTGAAAGAAATTATCTTAGTTTCGTAAAAGAGAAGTTAGAGTGGCCTGAGTGTGGGTTCTGTAAACTTAGGGGACTATTACATTTCATTTATGGTGAGTGACTTTAAATGAAAGCAAAGGTAGGATGTGTGTGAAGGTGAAGGGGACAAATTGTTTCATTACAGAACTGAGTGAATGAATTTTGAATGCACCAAACAATAGTGGAAGCATGAAAAGGCCTAGGGGTCTTTTCGCTAAGGTGCAGCAAAAAGTGGTCTGCGCTGGTGTAGACGCGTGTATTGGATGCAAGCAGGTTCATTTTTCAGCGCACATGCAAAAAAGGCCTTTTTAATTTTTTGGCCAAAAGTGCAGCAAAATGAAAATGGCACGCGTCCATTTTGGGCCTGAAATCTTACCACCACCCAATGGCTTAGCGGTAAGGTCTCATGCATTAACTGTGCAGGAATCGTCAGCGTGTATACAATGTTGATTAAGCGCCGCTCTCCGGAAAGTTTCTGGCACGCATAGTGGGCGCACGTAAAAAATGAAATTCCTGCCCGGGCCATGTGGTAGCCGGGCAGTAGTTCTGAATTGGCGTGCATTGGGCACGCGTAGACGCCTACGTGGCTTAGTAAAAGGGCCCCTTAGGGTTTAAAGTGACCGCATGGGAGTAGATGTTTGAGTGAATATACTCTTGTTATAACAGGGTAACAGTAAAAAGAAAAGGGCCTGGAAGGTAGGGCATACAATTATTTGTTTCATTTGCTCTAGAAAGTGTGGCCACAGCATTTGGTAAATAACCCCAGATTACAAACCTGCTGGGTTGGTTAGGGAGAAAGAGTTTTGTTTCCTGTTATTTTGGGTTAAGCTAGGTTTAGGTGACAGAGGAAGAACAATGGAGATCATCCCTGAGATGTTCTCTCCACTATATGTTCACTCCAGTGTGTCACAGAACTTGTATAAAAATACTGCAAAACAAGTTTAAAAAAAAGTTAGCTGTAATTTCACATTTGAAAAAGATTTTACATGATTAATGTAATGTAGTTTGACCTTGAAAGTAAACTGTTTCAACACCAACAAATTACACAAAGCAATAAAAATTAATTTACAACTTATTGGTTCTGGGCCTGCTTAACTGGAGAAAATCCTAAAGTTAACTTCTTTTCTTCTTCCAAGCTTTGAGTTTGGAAGACATGGCTAGTGTTGTCCTCAGATTCAGCTCAAGGTATTTTGGTAGAGCTGAACACACTCTGAAACAGAGTGGGGTTACAAATACACCTTCCTGTTTACTAAGCCGTGCTAGTGGCTGCTGTGCGCTAATGCCAACACAGCCCATTCACTTTGAATGGGCTATGTCGGCATTGCCGTGCAGCTCAGTAAATGGGGGAGGGGGGGTGGTAAAGTTGTATATTGTATATCACAGTTTCCCATCATAGAAAAATCATTAGCATCTATAATTCAAGAAAACCCAGTGCCTTTTTTTAAACAGAGGGTAGGGTTAAATGGTCATTACTCTCAATGGAGCAGGGTGAATAGTGGAGTGCCATAGGGATCTGTACTGGGACCAGTGCTATTTAACATATTTATAAATTATCTGGAAATTGGAATGACAAGTAAGGTGATTAAATTTGCAGATGCCACAAAACTATTCATGATTGTTAACACACATGCAGACTGAAAAATTGCAGGAAGACCTCAAGAAATTTGAAGACTGGACATTCAAATGGCAGATGAAATCAAATGTGGACAAATGCTAAATGATGCACATTGGGAAAAAAATCCAAATCATAGCTACCTAAAGCTAGGGTCCACCTTGGGGGTCAGTACCCATGAAAAAGAACTAGGTGTCGTTGTAGACAATACACTGAAATCTTCTGTCCAGTGTGCGGTGGCAGCCAATAAAGCAAACAGGATGCTAGGAATTATTAGGAAAGGGGTGGAAAATAAGACCAAGAATACTATAATGCCTCTGTGTCACTACATGGTGCAACCTCAGCTTGAGTATTGTGTTCAGTTCTGGTCGTCGTATCTCAAAAAGGATATAGCAGAATTAGGAAAGGTTCAAAGAAGAGCGACCAAAACGATAAAAGGATGTAACTCCTCTCATATGAGGAAAGGCTAAATAGGCTAGGGATCTTCAGCTTTTGGAAAAGAGATGGCTGAGGGGAGATATGATTCAAGTCTACAAAATCTTGAATAGTGTAGAATGAGTAGAAGTGAGTTTACTTTTTATTCTTTCAAAAAGTACAAGGACTAGGGGACACTCAATGAAATTACATGGAAATATTTTTTTTTAAAAATAGGAGAAAATATTTTTTTCACTCAACGAATAGTTAAGCTCTGGAACTCGTTGTCAGAGGATATAGTAACAGCAGTTAACGTATCTGGGTTTAAAAAGGGTTTGGATAAGAACCTGGAGAAAAAGCCCATAGTCTGCTATTGAGGTAGACATGGGAAAGTATTTGGATTTCAGCCAGGTACTTGTTACCAGGATTGGCCACTGTTAGAAATGAGATACTGGGCTAGATAGACCATTGGTCTGACCCAGTATGGCTATTCTTATGTTCTGCATGCAGAGGACATTTATTTATTTATTTATTGCATTTAATATACCATCTCTTTGAGCAAGCCAACCGAAACAGTTTAGAATGATAAGGTTTAGAAGATAACTAAGAAAATCTAAAACACATAAAAATTAAAATCAAATATGCTACAAATAAAATATATTGGGGCCAATATTCAGACCACAGAATTTAGCCGGGGTGCCTCCCGCATTTGGTGTTGAGTCCGGATATTCAATGCTGGGCCTTTTCCGGTGACCAGCATTGAATATCTGGTTTATTTTGACTGGTTTAAACTTATTTGACCAAGTCAATATTCAGCATTGTCCAGTCAAGTTTAAACCAGCCAAAGAAAGGCCTCCTATTTCAGTGGCCCAATTACTTACTTACTTATTATATGAGCACAGTAATCCCTGCTATATATTTGTTGTAATTTTTATCATGTCACGTTTTGATAAATTTTACATTTTAATTTTCTCATTTATGTTTTATAATATTATATGTTCACACAGGTTTTTATATGTTTTATGGACTCCTGAGGCAGGTGCTTTGGTGCAGAAACACGACAGTTGTATCAAGTCAGTTGGTGCTTTCCAATAAAGAACTTATTTGTACATACATCTCCTTTGTAGGAGTAGCCTAGTGATTAGTGCAGTGGACTTTGATCCTGGGGAACTGAGTTAGATTCCCACTGCAGCTCCTTGTGACTCTGGGCAAGTCACTTAAATCTCCATTGCCCCTGGTACAAAATAAGTACCTGAATATATGTAAACCGCTTTGAATGTAGTTGCAAAAACCTCAGAAAGGCGGTATATCAAGTCCCATTTCCCTTTTCCTTCCCTTTGTGGTTTGGAAAGAGCCAGCCTACTCTACTCCTTTTGTCGTTGGGTTAATATGTTTACCTGGGGTCTGGGGGGTCTCTGGGCTTACTGAGAGTAATTGTTGGCCAGCTGAGAGACCAAACATGGGTCTGACGATGTTTGGAGCTTTGTAGACAGTCTGGGGTCTCCTGGGAGGGAGCCGCGCTGTTTGCAACCTCCCTCAACACTGCTTGGCTAAGAAGTGATGCTGCATGTCCAGGCGCAAGGTGGAGAATGGCCAGATTCATCCTGAGCAGGGGAGACTCCAAGCTTGCGTGCCTTTTTGTTCATGCATGGTAGCACTCCTGGGTCGGCACTAGGCTCAAATTGAAGCCAGGGCCTAGATTTTTGAGGCACACTTGTGCTTTACCGCTGCCACAGAAGGATGTCCTGAACCAAGATTGGAAATGAAGGTTGAATGAAGACTATTCTGGGGACCAGGTAAGGGGTCTGTTGGCCTGGAAAAATGGGATTTTTATTGTGTTTTTTGTGTCGGGTGTGCTAGCATATAAGAGGTTAACATTTTTGAGTTTTATTTGTAGTTATGGGTTCCTGAGAACCTCTTTAGGTGAATTAGTGGGGTGGTTTGTAAAAAAAATATTTGTGAAGATAACCTGAGGTTGGAGTTTTGAATGAATTTAAGGTCTAGGATGGGTGTTTTGGAAAAATCCTCAACAGAGGACATGTAGCGGAATCATTATTAATTTTCTTGAGTGGTTTCAGTGGAATTTGTGAAATGTAAATTAACTTTATTAAGAAAACTTGGGAGACATCCTTAAATAAAAGGTCCTTCTAAAAACTAAAAGCATAGGTCGGCGAGTAAAGATGTGCTTGGGTGGCACAGTAAATTTGAACTTGTTTGACTTTGATTTACCTATAAAATTTTGTAAAAATGTCATTTTCTCATTATGTCCTATGGAAAGTTTTAAAACCAAAATGAAGATTGGAATATTTAAGTAGGGTTCCATGAGGAACAGGAGAAATAAAATGTTTAGCTCTATAAGCTGACTGGTTAATGTTGGTCAGGTGGTGCAGCTAAGCCAGGGTTTCCATAGCAATGTTATCTGTGAGTGACTCAGAAGAGCCCTGTAAGTTAAATGAAGCAGACATGCTGAAGGATGTCTGATTCTGCAGTGTGTAAGGCCTTGAATTGGTGACTGTGGGGAAAGAAATTGGTCTTAAATAGTATGATATGACATGATATTAATGACGGAAGAGTGCTTTTGCATGGTTCTGTGTGGGAAAACTGAGATACAGGCTATATAAGAGTAATTGTGTTTTTTTTTTTTAATAGTGTGTATGTAATTATATGCTGAGAGACGTGATTAGTACAGGGTGTCTGGAGCCCAAGTATAAGTATGCCACTAATGTTGGTTTGGTGAAAGTGACTGGAATTTGAAGTTTGTGTGGGTTCCAGAGGAAGCTAGGAAAAGAACACAAATGGCTCCACTAAAGATAGAGAAAAGTGTCAACAAAATAGGTCCTGGAAGTTTAGGGCTATAAAAATTATTATTTTGTTTGCCTATAGCTAGACAGGCCACAGTTATTTTAATGGTAAGTCCCTATGAGGTATCCTGCTTAAACAGGTGAGACAGGGTTTTGTTCATTTTGAGTTAAGTCAGGTGAGCTCTGCAGCCTGGCTGGACAAAGGAATTATTGATGCTGTGCAAAGATCTTCACTGCTGATTCTTTGTTCCAATGTACAAGAAAGACCAAAGTGCTCCAGCCAAGAAAGATTACAGCTAAGTGGATCACAAACCAACACAAGCACTAGGAAAAAGTTAAAAACAAGAGATAGACAATAGAGTGTTATACACTGTTACAGAGTGGAAAGTACAGGAACCCAAAAGAACATACATTTACACAAAGAATCAGCTTTTATGATCAAGGGAAGTTTTGAATTCTAGTACAAATTTGGTTAAAATTGAAAGTTATAAAGGACAATTTAGCAATATTTTATCTGATATTCTGCTGAGTTGAAAGGTTCAAAGGGTGAACATTTCTTTAAAAAAAACACATTTGTAAAGTTCAGCTGAACTGGCACCACATTTTTACTTTTGTCAAAATTTTGGGTGTTTAAATTTAGAGAAAAAATTGTCATGTTCAAAAGAAATTGTTACATTCCAGCTACATCTACGAATTAAAAATATTATTTATTGACAACTTACCTTTTTTATAGATAACTTTCTAACCTAAAGGCAAATCCTAAACTTTAGTTGTTGTTGTTTTCCCTTCTTGCAGCTTTGAGCTGTGAGGACATGGTTAATTTATATTACTTACCGTTTTTCTGAAACTCAGCTTGAGGTATCCACCATGACTACTAACATCAGGACAGTAGAGCTGAGATCTCTCAGGAATGGGGTCACCGCAATATTACCTTTACTGAATATTAGCCAGAATGAGTTTTTGTCTGGCATAGACCCCCCCCCCCCCCCCCCCAAGCTGGTATATTCTCAGATCAGCTCTGTGTGCAGGGGGGATGGGAGCTCCTCATCTGCTGTGTCTGGCAGCTGCTTCTGTGGTTCCTGTCCCTCATCTAGCAGGACCTATCTACTTTGGAGAGCCAAATTATGCAGCAGGCCATGAACATTTTGGCAACATTTTCAGGGCTGTAGAGGAGCTCCACTCTGGAATAGTCCACACATCTGAAGCATTTTGTTGAACTCCTCCTCTGCCTCATTTTGGGGGTGAACTATGAGAGTCATGTGCCAGGTTCATTGGGGTAGCCTCTGTCACCTGTGGGGGGGAAGCAAAATCACAAATCTGTGTGTGTGTTTGCTGGCATGGTACTCTTTTTGTGGTGGGGAAATGGTTGTGGGTTCTGGGGCATCTAGAGGGAAGGAGTGTATTGAAGGTTAGGGAGGGGAGGGATATGGGTTTTGGTAATCCCTGTACTGCTTACCTAGGAGCCAGACACTGGTGATCTCCCCTCAGTCAAATCTGTGGTAGATTCCTGAATGCTGGAGGATGTAGGCATCACAAGTGAAGACTGGATAACGGACACACACATCCACAATCTCCCTTGGGCATCACACACGACCTGCATGTTCATTGAGTGATATGATTTTCTATTCCAGTAGGTGTCCTCATGTGCTCGGGGGGGGGGGGGGGGGTGTCGGGGTTGAATGCTATTACTGATGCCCATGACCAAGGGGAATTGGTCTATGGTATAGAACTGAGCTATGTTGTTCTAGAGTACCTGGACAGTAGTGGGGTATAGTCTGAAGTGTGGGTGTGGAAGGCATTGAGGAACTGGGCAAGGCAGTTAGAGATGGTGGGCTGGGTGAAGCCTGTATTGACTGCTAGCACTGACTGGAAAGTGATGGTGGCCAGAAAGGTGAGGGAGGCAGTGACCTTCAGGTGGACTGGCACAGGCTTATTTCTGTATGCCCTGGGCAGAAGGAGGGGTTATAGCTGATCACAGAGGTACTGTATGCCAGCCCTACCAAAGAAGAACCTAGTAAGGCATTCCTGATCAGTTAGATCCAGGAAGTGGGTGTAAGGCCTGAAGTTTCTCTGTTAGAGATATCTCCTCCGGGGCCTCCCCTCTAAACTCTCAACCACCTCCAGCAATGCATGAGCCACCAAAGCCTTCAGCACATACATGATTGACAAACAAGTGTCCCACTACCACCACAGGTGCAACCCACTGACCCCAGAAACACCACTGTGCACATCTCCACCTACTGCACCTTGCAAGACCCAGCACCAGCACCTGCACCAGCACACAGTCATGAAACATACACCAGCTGCCCAAAACACTCAGAGGCTTATGTTAAAAATGATTTAAGTGGGCAGAAGCCTCTCCTGACCTTTTTTAAATAGTTTCCCACCATCTAACTGTGCATATTCAGCGGCACTTAATCTGGCAGTGCTGCTGAATATCCACTGAGACCACCCAAACAAAAAGTGGGCAGGTCAGGAGCAGCACTGGGAATGGTACTAGGGAGAAGCCCCAGGTTATGTGGATGCTGTTAATATTCACTGCCTGCATCCGCATAGCTAAGCTGCTTCATTTAAGACAGCTCAAGACCTGTGTTAGGCGGTGAGAGTCTGATAGGTACGGACGGGGAGAGGGATCTTGGGGTGATAGTATCTGAGGACCTGAAGGTGACGAAACAGTGTGACAAGGCGGTGGCCGTAGCTAGAAGATTGCTAGGCTGTATAGAGAGAGGTGTGACCAGCAGAAGAAAAGAGGTTTTAATACCCCTGTATAAGATGTTGGTGAGGCCCCACCTGGAGTATTGTGTTCAGTTTTGGAGGCCATATCTTGTGAAGGATGTTAAAAAAATGGAAGCGGTGCAAAGAAAAGCTACGAGAATGGTATGGGATTTGCGTTACAAGACGTATG
The DNA here is from genome assembly GCF_901765095.1 of Microcaecilia unicolor. Lineage (NCBI taxonomy): Eukaryota > Metazoa > Chordata > Amphibia > Gymnophiona > Siphonopidae > Microcaecilia > Microcaecilia unicolor. Next base: position 421,155,767 of record NC_044033.1, read on the forward strand.
AGGAGAGACTTGTTGACCTGAACATGTATACCCTGGAGGAAAGGAGAAACAGGGGTGATATGATACAGACGTTCAAATATTTGAAAGGTATTAAACTGTAAACGAACCTTTTCTGGAGAGGGGAAGGCGGTAGAACGAGAGGACATGAAATGAGATTGAAGGGGGGCAGACTCAAGAAAAAAAATCAGGAAGCATTTTTTCACGGAGAGAGTGGTGGATGCTTGGAAAATTCGTTTATTAATGGAAACGGAAAACAAAATACATAAAAGCTAAAAGGTACATAAATACCCCTCAATCCTCTATTTACAAAGACAGACCAAACCCCCTACCCCCCCAACATAGTCAAATAAATTCAAACAAATTCAAGGTGGATGCTTGGAATGCCCTCCCGCGGGAGGTGGTGGAGAGGAAAACGGTAACGGAATTCAAATATGTGTGGGATAAACATAAAGGAATCCTCCTGAGAAGGAAGGGATCCCCAAAAGCTTAGCCGGTGGTTGGGAGGTGGGGATAGTGCTGGGCAGACTTATACGGTCTGTGCCAGAGCCGGTGGTAGGAGGCGGGGCTGGTGGTTGGGAGGCGGGGATAGTGCTGGGCAGACTTATATGGTCTGTGCCCTGAAAAAGACAGGTATAAATCAAGGTAAGGTATACACAAAAAATGGCACATGTGAGTTTATCTTGTTGGGCAGACTGGGTGGACCATGCAGGTCTTTTTCTGCTGTCATCTACTATGTTACTTTCCAGCTCATAATCGAAAGTGATCGCCGGCCATTTCCCGACACAAAGCGGGAGATGGCCGGCGAAATCGGTATAATCGAAAGCTGCTTTTTTGACAGCATCACCGCTTTCCCGTCGCCTCGCCGGCGAAAGTTCAAAGGGGCGTGTCGGCGGCGAAGTGAAGGCGGGACATGGGCGGGTATGGGCGTGGCTACCAGATAGCTGGCTTTCGCCGATAATGGAAAAAAAAACGGCGTTAAGCAGTATTTCTCCGGGTTTACTTGGTCCTTTTATTTTCACGACCAAGCGTCAAAAAGGTGCCCCAACTCACCAGATGACCACTGGAGGGAATGGGGAATGACCTCCCCATACTCCCCCTGTGGTCAACAACCACCTCCCATACTAAAAAAATAAAAATAAAAACCTTTTTTGCCAGCCTGTATGCCAGCCTCAAATGCCGTACCCACCTCCATGACAGCAGAATGTGTTCTATCCTCTGACAGCCTTTCCGTGGTTGCGATGTGGCTCTCGGGTGAGTGTGACACCTTTTCTGTTAGGTGCCCTGCAGAGTCACATCAGCAATGCATTGTGGTGGGTGTAGGGTATTGGGCTGTACTCCCATGGTACTTTTCCCCCCTGCTAACTGGGTCAGAGTGTGCCCTGTTTTGTTTCCGGTAGTCCATGAGGTAGTGGCCATTTTTGTAAGCCAGTTTTAGATCCCTTTCATGTGTTACCCACGTTAGAGAACGTTATTATTTATTTTATTTATTGCATTTGTATCCCACATTCCCCCACCTATTTGCAGGCTCAATGTGGCTTACATAGATTTGATAACATTGTCATTTCTGGATATCAGATCGGTTACAGTTAGTAATGTGTAGCGATTGGGAAATGAAAAGGAAGAAGGAAGAGAGTGATTAGGGTAGTTATAGAAGGTAAGCGATCATAATTGGGTGGGTTGGTGGGGTGAATGTGGCTGAAAGAGGGCATTGTACACCATTCTGCCAGCTCTGACCTACTGCTAATCTCAGTACCAGGGAGACTATTTGCCAGTGGGGCACAACCTCTGATCTGCAGTTAACTGTGAGTAGGGTTACCATATGTCTCCAGAAAAAGGAGAACGGATTGAGCCAGCCGGGTTTTACTTCCATTGCTTTCAAAGCAATGGAAGTAAAACCCAGCTGGCTCAATTACTTCCATTGAAAGCTCAATCCGTCCTCCTTTTTCTGGAGCCATATGGTAACCCTAACTGTGAGTAAACGTGTTTATTCAAATAAAGGACTTTTTCAAATAGATTAGTCTTCAGGTGTGAACTGGTGTGCCAAGGTTATACAGCAGCAACAAGTCCTAGAGGCCTGCGTGTATGCAGGTCCCTGGAGCACTTTTAGTGGGTACCGCAGTGCACTTAAGGCAGGCGGACCCAGGCCCACCCCCACCCCCCTACCTGTAATAGTTGTGCTGGTAACAGAAGCCCTCCAAAACCCACTGTACCCACATGCAGTTGCCCCCTTCACTCCTAAGAGCTACGGTAGTGTTGTACATTTGTGGGTAGTGGGGGGGGGGGGTTGGGGGGCTCAGTACCCAAAGTAAGGGAGCTACGCATGTGGGAGGTTTTTCTGAAGTCCACTGCATTAACCCCTAGGGTGCCCAGTTGGTGTCCTGGCATGTGAGGGGGACCAGTGCACTACAAATGCTGGCTCCTCCCACGACCAAATGCCTTGGATGTCGCCAGGTTGGAAATGGCCGGCATTTTTTTTCCATTATCGCTGAAAAACAAAACCGGCCATCTCCAACCCGACGACATCCAAGGCATTTAGCCAGGCTAAACTGTATTATCGAACAAAAAGATGGCCGGCCAATTTTTTCGATAATACGGTTCCGGCCAGTTGTAGCGCCGCCGCCAACATAGATCGCCGGCGATCTATTTGGCCGGCGACGTTCGATTATGCCTCTCTATGTTACCTGTCCTAAATAAGGCTGCTTAGCTACGTGGGTGCCGACTCTTAATATCAGGCCGGCACCTGCATAACTTTTTGTTGTCTTCAAAAAAAAAAATCAGCCCCCCGAATCCCATCTCGCCCCCCCATACCAATATCCCCTTTTTCCCTCCTTCCCTCCACCCCAGCCCACATCAAGATGACTCCCTACCCAACCCTCCAACCATGAACTGGTAGCCCAGCAGGGTCAAAGGGGGCAGGGGCACAGCACCCTCGCTCCTGCTCCTTGCAGCGCCTCTGTAAAACGGCTGCCATGACCTCTTGCGGCAGCTTGTGGTAAGCCGTGAGAGGTCGTGTCAGCCATTTTACAGAGGTGCCACAACGGGCAGGAGTGAGGGAACTGTGCTCCTGCCCCCAACAACCCTGCTGTACCACCGGGAATTTATGTAATCCCTTCATGGTTGAGGGGTGGGGGATCTTGCAGGGGGGGGTCTTCTTGATGTAGGCTGGGGGAGGGAAAAAGGGTAATTTGGTGTAAGGGGGTGATTTGGGGTTTGGGAGCTATGGTTTAAAAAAAAAGTTATGCAGACCATAGCCCAATATTCAGCTACAGTTGCACAACTCTTATGTGGCCTCAGCTGAATATTGGTCAGACCCGCATAAGCTCTAGGTGACCAGCCAGCTTATTTTCGAAGGAGATCACCGGCCATCTTCCGACACAAATCGGGAGATGGCCGGCGATCTCCTGAACCCGGCCAAATCGGTATAATCAAAAGCCGATTTTGGCCGGCGCCAACTGCTTTCCGTCGCGGAGTCGGCCAAACTTCAAGGGGGCATGTCAGTAGGGTAGCGAAGGCGGGACGAGGGTGGGATGGGGGCATGCTCACGAGATGGCCGGCTTCGCCTGATAATGGAAAAAAGAAAGCCGGCCCTGACGAGCATTTCGCCGGCTTCACTTGGTCCCTTTTTTTCAGGACCAAGCTTCAAAAAGGTGCCCCAACTGACCAAATGACCACTGGAGGGAATTGGGGATCACCTCCCCTTACTCCCTCAGTGGTCACTAACCCCCTCCCACCCCAATTGTTTTTTTTTTTTTTTTGCCAGCCTCTATGCCAGCCTCAAATGTCATACCAGCTTCCTGACAGCAGTATGCAGGTCCCTGGAGCAGTATTTAGTGGGTGCAGTGCACTTCAGGCAGATGGACCCAGGCCCATCCCCCCTACCTGTTACACTTGTGGTGGTAAATGTTAAGCCTTCCAAACCCCCCCAAAACCCACTGTACCCTCATATAGGTGCCCCCCTTCATCCCTAAGGGCTATGGTAGTGGTGTACAGTTGTGGGGAGTGGGTTTTGGGGGGAGATTTGGGGGTTCAGCACCCAAAGAAAGGGAGCTATGCGCCTGGAAGCTATTTTTGAAGTCCACTGCAGTGCCCCCTAGGGTGCCCGGTTGGTGTCCTGGCATGTGAGAGGGGACCAGTGCACTACAAATGCTGGCTCCTCCCACAACCAAATGCCTTGGATTTGGTCCGGTTTGAGATCGCCAGCATTAGTTTCCATTATCGGTGAAAACCGATGCCGGCCATCTGAAACCCTGCCATTTGGCCGGCCCCAACCGTATTATTGAAATGAAATATGGCCGGCCATCTTTTTCGCTAATACGGTTCGGGACTGCTGTTTGGCCAGCGCCATTTGATTATGCCCCTCCAGGCCACCCAAAATTATCCCCGATATTCGGGGCCGGTGCATGGACATAGCCTGGCACTGAATATTGGGGAATAATTTAGCCAGGGACGATCGGCATTTAAAAATATGCTGACCACTTCCAACTGAAAATCGGAGGGTCACTGTTCCACCACCAGCAAACAGTCCTGACACACATAACTGCAGCACTAAGCAATCACTCTTCCATCACCAGCACACAGTCATCACACAGCTGCAACACAGAGCACAGTGACAAATTGGAAATGGACAAGCTGAGGAACAATGAGAGACAAAGGACAAGCAGGTAAGGAGGTATAATGGGAAATGTGATAGTTTGGGAACAGTGAGGGTTTGGTGAGGTAAGGAGGTGAGATACAGAGGAAGGGATGGGCGTGCCTGAGAGGCTATCAGTGTAGGCAAGGAGTTAAGGAGGTTAGACATAGAGAAGGCAAGGCAGGAGATGTGAAGGTCAAAAGGATAAGACTGGGGCAAACATACAAAGGTAGTAAAGCACTCAGCAACTCTCCACTATTTCTCACAAATGACCACTTCCACTTCTCTGCTCGCCAACTCAGCAAAATCACAAATGGGTCTAAATACAGGTTTAGCCTTAACCTAGATGCTTTTAAAGCAGGTCTAATTCCGAGCGTTTTTCTTTCCACATACAGGAGGTAATTTTGCTCTCTGTTATTGGCAATAAGTGTTCACTATGTAACACCGCCTATGTCATGTCCTTGAAACACCTCCTCTGGGAACATCTTTTTTTCAGTGGCTAGCCGACTTGGGCATTTTTTTTGTTTCTTTCTTTCTTTGTTTCATTATATGCTTTAGACGTGTTTCTGTGAGAAATTACATATATCTAACTGTTATGCCATTTTAAATGTTTTTCTGTTTTGAAAATGAACCCCTAAATCTATTCAAAATTGTGGGAGGGGTGGGGGGCGGTTGTCAGTTGTGAAATCTCCCCCCCAAGGTAAAATGTAAACCTGCATTTGTATATATATATGCTTCTCCATCATCAGTTTCTATGGAAATTATGAATACCGCAGCTCTTCTCCTTTCAGGATATTTTTCTATTTGGTTGTATATATATCCATGTAAAATGATTTGTGCATCATTAATTTATATTTTCCTTCCTGCATTTTGGACATTTTGCAATTTATACATCACCATATGTTACTTTTTCTTGATTTTCTTTTCTCACATAGCTTAGGATTATCTTTTCTTCGAAAATGGCGTCTACTGATCTTGGTCTTTTATCTTGCTCCATGAAGAATATATGTGCATGAGTTATTTCAGCTGTCTGGCAAAATGTGTACCATTTCCTCTAGCATTCCATTTCTCTTAGGAGGTAGTCTTGAATTTTTTTTCTCTGATAAAAATCACCATTCTGTCACTTGGTAAAGAATTAGTGAGCTTTCCATAGTCCTATGACTAAATTTTGAAGTTTATGAAGCATAGTCCTGACTCACTGCCAGGAGTTGTGTTGATTCTATTGAGCCACTGGTAATGAAACTAAAACTGTTTAAAGCTGTGCAGATTTTCAGAAGTTCTATGTTCAGCAGCTGAATGACTTTTATCCTGTCTTCAAACCATAATCCCTTTTAAAAAGTATAACCTTGGCCGTTAATTAAAATGGACAAATATATGCATATATCTAGCCCAGATTTCAAGAAACAAAAAAGTATTTATGTGGTTAGAACAGTCACTGTCACATAAGTGCTTTAGAATATCAACCAGTATTTTAATCATATCAATTGTTTAAACAAAATAAAACCTTCATATTTGTTATCGAGGCTCACAGGCTTCACACAATTAAACCTGTGTGGTATAGTATGTTCAAAGCAATATTAAAGTGGCTGAAATGCAGGGGGCCTGGGGAAAGGAGAAAGCAATATGGATTAACTTGGATAGTGAAGATGAACCTCTATCCAAAGGGATATTGTCTACATATCCCCAACACAAATGGAGAACCTGGACAAAGATTGTTGGGAATGAAAGCTGCTATTCCTGGGAATGAAAGGTACTGTTGCTGGGAGATTTCAACCTGCCAGATACGGACTGGAATGTCCTCGCTGCAAAATCAGAAAGAAACAAAGAGACAGTGGATGCCTTTCAAGGTGCTCTTCACAGGCAAATGGTGATGAAACCCACAAGGAAATCAATGAAGCTGGATTACAAATGGAGAAAATGTGTCTAATATATAGGTGGATATCCACCTAGGCAGCAGTGGTTGAGCCAGATGGCTAATTTTAGGTGGGCCTGAGACCAAAGTGGATAGACATGAAGATTTATATTCACCCCTTCCCTCGCTGTCCTCACTCTCCATCCTGCCCCTGCCCCCTCTCCCAGTTCTCTGTCCCACCCCCATTCCCCCAAGCCCAAAATACAAATATCTGAGCTGGTAGGAATACCCAAACCCTGCCAGCTGGGGACCTTCTCCCAGACAGAACTCTTCCAAGCTCAGTTTTCACACTCTGGGACACTGCTGTCTTAAGTTAATCAAGTAGCCATCTGGATATTGTTGCTGAATACAGGCAGTGCCCAGAAACTCCCAACTCTGTCTCAATATCACTCTTGAACTGCTACACCAATCAGAACATATATTCAATAGCGTTTTATGGTTAAGCAAAATAAAGACCTGCTCCTGGCTCAAGACTTTCCTGCTCATTTAAACCATGCTGAATATTGACCACTTTGTTAGAAGGTTCTTAAATCTTAATTTCTGTATTATGTATAGTGCTAGAGAATCTTAAAGATTCAGAATGTTCTCGAAAATGTAAAAACATCGGCTGCAAGTCAAATATTCCAGTATTCTTCATAGGGAAGTACTGTCTTGAATAGAATAATGACAAGTTGTTTTGGTCTGTTCTTGCACTGTCATAGTGATTGTAATTAAAAGGCTTTCTGTGCACAAAGCTAACCTGTAATTGCTATGACTATCTTTGCATATCTTTCTGTCATTACCTTTCTATATAATGGACCTTGACCTGAAGATAATATTGTTCGCTACCAAACCATGGATAGTTCCTAGAGTTTCTTACATTAATTTATCTAATTGGAACCAATTTATCTAGGCTTCATCCATGTGCTGTATTCCAAGCGCTGAAAAATCACATAAGGGCTCATGGGCTAAAGAAGCCAATTATAATATATTTATTTTTATTTATTTATTTGTTGCATTTGTATCCCACATTTTCCCACCTCCTTGCAGGCTCAATGTGGCTTACAATACATTATGAGTAACAGAAGTACATGAAAAAGTATACATTTAGTGATAACTGAAGGATTTTGGGTAGCATGATAATGATAAAACATGATAGTGTATTAACAAGCAAACATATTAAGAAATATTTAAGAAATATATAAACGTTATATAAGAAAATATACATTTAGTAGTAACTAAAGGATCATGATAGTGAGAAAACATGGTAGTGTTTTGGCAGGTAGACATAGTAGAGGCAGTTTTGGATGTGCGTATAGGGGTTTATATTTGTTGGTCATTGTTGTATGCCTTATTAAAGAGATGGGTCTTCAGTAGAACTCGGAAGTTAGCTAATTCATAGGTCGTTTTTAATTTGTGCGGCAGCGCATTCCAGAATTGTGTGCTCAAGTAGGAAAAGGTTGATGCGTGTGTTCGTTTGTATTTGAGACCTTTACAATTTGGGAAATGAAGATTGAGTAATGTGCGGGATGATTTTTTAGCATTCCTGGGTGGTAGGTCTATCAGGTCTGACATGTAGGCTGATGCATCTCCATGAATAATTTTATGAACTTGGGTGCATATTTTGAACGTAACACGTTCTTTAAGTGGAAGTCAGTGCATCTTTTTTTTTGTAGGGGTTTAGCGCTTTCGTATTTTGTTTTACCGAATATGAGTCTAGCTGCAGTGTTCTGAGCTGTCTGAAGTTTCTTGATTATTTGCTCTTTGCAACCAGCGTAGAGTGCATTGCAATAATCTAGGTGGCTGAGTACCATTGATTGTACCAGGTTGCGGAAGACGGTTCTTGGAAAGAAAGGTCTTACTCTTTTTAATTTCCACATTGAGTGGAACATCTTCTTGGTTGTGTTTTCATGTGACTCTCAAGTGTTAGGTGTCGATCAATGGTGACTCCAAGAATTTTTAGGGTGTCCGAGATTGGTAGATTCAGTTTTGGTGTGTCAGTGGTGGTGAATTTGTTCGTGTTGTGTTGTGAGGTAAGTATTAAGCATTGGATTTTTTCTGCATTGAGTTTCAGCTTGAATGCATCCGCCCATGTGTGCATGATATGTAGGCTTTGGTTGATGTCATTGGAAATTTCCTTTAGATCATGTTTAAATGGAATGTAGATCGTTACGTCATCTGCGTATATGTATGGGTTAAGGTTCTGGTTTGATAGTAGTTTCGCCAAGGATATCATCATTAAGTTGAATAGAGTTGGTGATAGGAGGGATCCCTGTGGAACTCCGCATTCTGGTGTCCATGTAGATGATGTAGTCAAATTAGATGTCACTTGATATGATCATGTGGTTAAGAACCCCTTGAACCAGTTGAGAACATTTCCTCCAATTCCGAAATACTCGAGGATATGTAGTAGTATCCCATGATCAACCATATCGAAGGCGCTAGACATATCAAATTGTAGCAGTAGTATATTCTTGCCAGTTGCAATCATTTGTTTAAATTTATTCATGAGAGTAACTAGTACTGTTTCCGTGCTGTGGTTGGACTGAAATCCTGACTGGGAATTGTGTAGTATTGAGAATTTGTTTAAATAGTTTGTGAGTTGTTTGGTTACCATCCCTTCCGTCAGTTTGGTTATTAGGGGTATGGATGCTACTGGCCTGTAGTTAGTTAGTTCACTGGCGCTCTTCTTTGCGTCTTTGGGTATAGGAGTAAGTAGAATGTTTCCTTTTTCCTTCGGGAAGAGTCCGATTTGTAGCATATAGTTTACGTGATTCATGAGGTCTATTATAAATTGATGAGGGGCAGATGTCATGAGGTTATTTGGGCATATATCTAATTTGCAGTGAGATTTGGCAAATCTTTTGAGCATTTGGGAGATAAGATCCTCCGATAGTATCTCGAAATTGGTCCAGGTTCTGTCTGCTGGGTATACACCTGGATCTGGATCTAGACAGTCAAGGAGTTTGGTGTAATCGGTGGTGCTGACTGATATTTTAAGTCGTAGTTGAACGATTTTCTCATTGAAGTATTTCACGAGATTGTCTGCTCCTGGTGTTTCTTTGTTGTTGGTTGTGATTGGTGTGGTATCTAGTAGTTTATTCACGAGTTGGAAGAGTTTGTGGGTGTCTTTGTAATTCGGTCCGATTTCTTTTTTCTAAATAATCTTTTAGTTTGTCTTATGATATACTTATATTTTCTTTGAAGTTGTTTCCATGCGTTAAGTGTTAGGTCGTCTTTCTTTTTTTTCCACGCACGTTCTAACCTTCTAACTTGTGTTTTGAGTTTTTTCAGTTCTTCGGCGAACCATGGTGTTGATTTCTTCCTGTGTGATGTTCTGGTTTGAATTGGGGCAATGTTGTCTAGTATTGTTCTACATCTATTGTCCCATTCTTGGAGGAATTGGATTGTGTCTGATCTTGTTGTCCATCTGTTTTGGTAGATCTGTTGCCAGAATATTACCGGGTCTATTTTTCCTCTCGTGGTGTAGGTTTTTCGCTCTTGTTTGTTAGTTGTGTCTTTTGTTCACCATTGGAGGGAGATGTATGCTTTATAGTGGTCTGACCACGGTGCAGGTGTCTATCTTGTGTCTGTTAGTAGAAGATTTGAGTCTGGATCGAATTTGTGTGTGATATTGTCTACTGTGTGTCCTTTTATGTGTGTTGGTTGTGTATTTGGTGCTTGAAGATCCCATAGTTGTAGGAACTCTTTGCATTCTTGTGTGCTTGTCAAGGTAAGATCTTCAAGGTGCAAGTTGATGTCTCCTATTATGATAAGGTTTGCAGTAGAAACACAAGTGTTCGAGATGAAGTCCATAAGGTGTGTTTGGGAGTCTTGCCATTTGCCTGGTGGTCTGTAGAGTAAGATTGCGTTGAGGTGATCCTGCAAATTTGTGTAGCTGATTGACCTTCAATGTTTAATTTTTTCTAACTCATAGTATTTGAAATATGACATCTCTCTATATAAAAGGCAACCCCAACTTTCTATGAAGCCTCCACGGAAGTTGAGGCGCCCGAGATATCCGGTGTGCCCTGGAGTGTCTGCACCACCCTCTCGTCAAAACGTCATGACGTCGAGGGCGGAGCTATGACACTCGAGGGCTGAAACGGAAACGCCACAGGCATGGCCACGGAGGCACAGCAAAAAAAAAAAAAAACCTCCCCACACACAGCGAGGCGAACCCCGAACAAGGCAAGTAGCTCGGAGGGACGGAGGGAGGGGGCCCCTTGCTAGCGCCCGTTTCATTGCGCTCATAAATGGGCATTTTTTCCTAGTTGTTCCATATAACAAAAAAGATACTAATAATCAGTCCAAGACGCTGCCATGGTTTATAAATTGCCTAACCAAGATGAAGAGTGACCCAAATAAAGACCAAATCTAAGATGTGGTCTAAAGTATGAGAAGGTGAATTAATAACCTGAGAAAAGCATAGCTCACAGAAAAAAATCTGGTCTCATTTACACTAATTTTACTAATTACACAGTCTATAAAATTCAAATACTCCACTGTTCACAAAATTACACTTCTTCTGAATTACTGAAACCTTGCTAAGACCATATGAGTTTTCAGATATTCAACAACAATATTCCCAAAATTATATTAATGTTTCAAATTGTTGGAAACATGACTTGGGTAGGAGAGTAGCAATTAATAGTATATATATTTGCAGATTGAATGTCTCTATTCTAATGTGCCATGAGGTTCTCTTCATCCAGATTATGACTACACCAAGATTAAGTATTCCTTTATTTTATTTTCTACAGAGCCTAGACCTACCTTTTTTCAGTAAATGTATTCAGCAATATCTGAAATAGTTACAGCTTATTTTAAATTACTAAGGAGGTCTTTTATTAAAAGTGATGTGGAGGGGCATTTTCATATGATGTCTATATCCGACTTTGGATGTTTTGCAGAAAATGTCCAAAATTCCAGTAGTGAACTTAGCCATTTTCAAAGCTGAAAAAAATCAGTTTTTTTTTTCTAAAATGGCTAGTGCACTGAAAAAAAGATCCAATTGAAAAATGCAGAAAATCAAGTAATTGAGATGCAGGAGGAGCCAGCATTCTTAGTAGACTGGCCACAAAAACATCAGAGCGGAGCAGTGCGGCACCCTAGGGGGTACTGCAGTAGACTTCACATAAAAGGTCCCAGGTACACATCTCACTGTTACCCATTATATTTTAACGTGAGCCCTCCAAACCCATCAGAAACCTATTGCACCCAACTGTACACCACTACAATAGCCCTTAGGCCTGCCAGTATCACCTACATGTAGTGCAGTAGGTTTTTAGTGGGTTTTGGAGAGCTTACACTTTCCACCACAAGTGTAACAGTTAGAATGAGTTATGGGCTCGGGCCCCCTTCTCTACAGTGCACTACACCAATCTCTAGGCTACTCCAGTGACCTGCTTGCTTGCTCTAATAGGATTTGCCATAACATCTGAAGCTTTCATAGATCCTGATATGTACATAAGTTTTATTTCTTTTACATTCTTTGAGGGTGGGGTGGTCATTAACCACTGGGAGAGTAAGGGAAGTCATGCCTTAGTTCTTCCAGTGGTCATTTGGGGCACTTTTTTGTGACTTTAGTCATTATTAAAACAGGTGTAGCCCACAACATCTAGGATTTAGCCTTGAACATGATTGTTATGTTTTATTATGGCAGAAAAACATCCAAGTGCTAGGAATGCCCAGATCCCACCTCCAAGATGCCCTCAACATGGCCCCTCATGATTTGGACTCACTGCAGACAAATTGCATACAAATCATATTTTTAAAAAAGTGTTTCGAAAATAATGATTTGGACGTTTTTGTTAGAAAAAAAGCCTATCTGCCACTTTGTGCCATTTTAGATATTTTTCTGTTTAAAAAATGAGCCCCCTAAGCACTTAACCCATGATTAATGTCTAGAAACAGGATACCATGTGACCGCGTAAATAGGTTTTGTGGTAGTTTGCTTGTTACCATGTGTTAAACTGTGCATCACTGAATTTTTCAGGATTTTTCTGTCAGGGGGTGTGGCAGGGGCAGAAAGTCAACATGCAAGTGTTAACTAGCTAGGACATTACAATTACCACATGCTAACTGGCTAATGCAGAGTTAACATGGGAGCTCTTAGCACCTCCTAAATAGGAGGCAGTGAGTACTCCCACCTTAACTCTCAGCAGATACAGTGTAATAATAGGAACATTAATGCAAGACCTGCAATTTTTAAAAAATGCTGGGAACATTCTTTCTTGATGCAGCATTAGTTTTGGGGTTATGTGCATTAAAGTCTTCTATTAAAATGCATAAAGCCCAAAACGTAGCACACTTTAGTAAATGACCCCTTAATTTTGGGTAATTTTAATATTGATGATGATAACCCTAGAAGAAGGTCCTTTTACCACACCTTAGTTCACTGTGAAAGTCACTAACTTATGGTATCTCATGTATATATTGGCTTATCCCCTGGATTCTAAATAGGGCATTCAAAATTGAGCGTGCAAATTTGAGCATACATCCATTTTGCATGCACAATTTAATTGAGTAGCAAGCCAATTATCACCAATAATTGGGTACTAACAATCAATTATTGACATTAATTGGTAATTTGAATTTGCATGTGCATCTTATTAAGCGCTGTTCTATAAAAATGTGCAGGCAAATCTTTTAGCATGCAACTGAAAAGGGGCATGGCTGTGGGCAGGTCAGGGGTATTCATTAAGAATCCACTAAGGCAGTGGTTTCCAATCTTGGTCCTGGAGGCAACCCAGCCATTCAGGTTTTCAAGATACCCACAATGAATATTCATGGCAGAGATTTGCATACAGTGTCTCCTTTGCATGCAAATCTATCTCAGTTTCCAGTTGGGGGCATGGTTCTTTAAATGGTGCTCAACTCAAAGCACCATTTTATAGAATAGCCCTCAGCGTGCATTTTATGGCACCAAACCTGGGCACCATTTACTGAATCTAATCCTATATGTCTACGAATGACTTTATAAAATTATCCTCTTTGTGTATTTTTTCATTGCAAAGCCTACTTTTGAGGAGTGACTTTACCCTTTGTATATCAGCCTCTAATGGAGGATAAACCGTGCTAAACTATTACTGCATAAGCCTGAGACAAAAGAGCCTGCACTAGGCTGGTATGATATGATTTTCTTAGTAAGAGTTACAATTATTGGTCCATAGAAACCCTGAAGTCCAAGATACCCCTCCACTGTATGTGTAATGAACCACAGCTGCTGTGATTATGTGATTAATGCCTGTAAATTTCAGCTGCAGCCTCTATACCACATTCTTTCCTCCTCCACTGCTGGGAAGTGTTTGTATGACTTCATGTTGAACTATACAGAAGGCTTTGAAGCTACATTGCTATTCACATGTCATCTTATAAGGAAAACACATGCATTGAAACTTACATACACAGATGGGAATACAGCTTTGAATAATATAAGTATTCTTTGGATGCATTGCTGATACAGTTGTAATTCTGTAAAGAGTGCCTAAAATTAGGCGCCAATAGCACACACAAATCTATGGAATAATAACACTTGAGCATGTGATTGGCACTAATATATGGCAATTATATACATAAATGTTAGGTGCTATTCTATAACAGTTCACCTAAATCACAAAGGGGGGAAATTCTATAAATGGTGCTAAGTGTTAGCTGAATCAAACTAAGCACAAACAAAAGGAGACGAGCCACCCTACATGAAGAATAGCAAAACAAGCAAACAGAGTAGAGATGGACCATTGTTTTCTAACCGAGAAGTGGTGTGGTAGTCGTATTGGTCCACTTTTAAAGGTAATAAATAGAAATAAATCAAATCATAGAAAAGAAAAGAAAAGAAAATAAGTTGATACCTTTTTTATTGGGCCAACTCAATACATTTTTTGATTAGCCTTCGAAGGCAACCCAATCGGAAGAGGAAGGTTTGCCTTCGAAGGCTAATCAAAAAATGTATTGAGTTGGTCCAGTAAAAAGACCTTGTAATCTAAGTATGACACCAATAAAAATGTTGAAACATAAAAGGTATCATCTTATTTTCTTTTCTATGATTTGATTTATTTCTATTGGTTACCTAACAGAGAAGAAACGAGGAACTAGAGGTATACTGTCAATTATACTGCACTTGAATCCTCAATAAATGCAGTAGTCAGAAGAATATTTCCCTCATTGCCATATCAAATCCATCAAAGAGGGATACAACAAAACTCCAGGTACCAAAATCTGGGTGCTAAGCAGAGTTGCATGTCAAATCTGTTATCAAATACTAGCATGTCAGCAGTTACACGTCAAACTTTAAGTGCAACCACTTACAACATGTCTAAGGCTGATATAAATCCTGGCACCTAAAAGCAGCAGTTAGGCATGGAAATACAACTATTCTATAAAACAGGAATAGACAGAATTACTTTTTTATTGATAAAAGTTTCTCGGTTTAAAGACATCATTAGTCTATATATGAGGCTGTTTGGCACTTGCACACATAACTGACTTATGCTGCTATTCTGTATATTGAGGCCCAATATTCAGCCAGTGGTGGACAGCTCGTTTGCTGTCCGCTGCAGGCGTTAAACCCAGCCATATCTGACAACTGGCATTGTATATCTGGGTTTATTTTGGCTGCTAAAAAGTTAACTAGCTATGCTGATATTCAACGCTAACCAGTTAACTTTTTAGTGGTCAAAAATAGGCCTGCTATTTAAGTGGCCTATTCTGACCGCTCAACATAGCTGATTTGGTGCTGAATATTTGTGTCTAACTGGCTATGTTGCGCAATGGATAGCCAGTTAGTGGCTAGCCGCTAACTGGGATATTCAGTGGGAGAAAACTGGTTTTCTCCCACTGAATATCCCAGTTAGCAGCTAGCCACTAACTAGCCTGCTGAATATCTAGGTGCTTAACCCCTATTTAACTGGCCAGGAGCAGTTCCTGACCGGTTAAATAGTTTTGAATATCGGGGGGGGGGGGGAGCCTAAGTTCTATAGTACACAATTGTAAAGGGGGCGTTAAAATGGGAGAACAAAATAAACCCAGATATACAATGCCAGTTGTCAGATATGGCTGGGTTTAATGCCTGCAGCGGACAGCAAACGAGCTGTCCACCACTGGCTGAATATCGGGCCTCAATATACAGAATAGCAGCATAAGTCAGTTATGTGTGCAAGTGCCAAACAGCCTCATGTATAGACTAATGATGTCTTTAAACCGAGAAACGTTTATCAATAAAAAAGTAATTAGCCTCAGAAATCATGTACCCCACTTTAGGAACCTGCAGTTTTTAGGCTGTAGAACATGAGAAACATCAAAGTTGTGAAAACAATTGCATATTCCTATTCTACTATCCTTATAGGGCAGAAAACTTTAAAAAATGAAGATGCCTCCCTAAACTTTTATAGCCTTTATCTCTGTTATTTGTAATCCCACTTTTGGTACCTTTTTGCTCAATAGGTCACACACAAACAGAGATGTTTCCTAACAAAACAAAAAACCTACATAAGTAATAAAGTTAATCTCTATGCAGCAATTCCAAATTAAAGGACTTACATTTCTATGTAAATACTAGTTTTACAGGAGAAACAAGTGGAAGAGCTTTGCCAGGCGTAAAAGGTCCCATGATAGACTTCTGTTTTATGTCCATAACTGTTTCATATATCCAATACTAATTTCTGGCTCTGAGACACTGATTATAATCATCAGTTTTGTTGAGACATTTTTACTCTCTAGACTAGGCACAGATCTCCATCACTTAGACATGATCTCTGGACCAGCTTTTTGCCATTGTAAAAGACATCCACAATGAAAACAGATCTACCTTTTTATTCTCTTTTGAAGTGTTGAATAATCTGTCACCACCACAAAATAGTTTGTACATGCTAAGCTGAACATATTAGGGCCTCTGATCCTCAGGGCTCAGTCTTCTTGCCTCAGACCTTATGTACATTATCTGGGCACGTGGGTCTGGTTGTCAGTGTAGAGGGAAGAAGAGAAAGTGAAAACATACCCCAAGAGGGGTATAGGACAGCAGACAGCTCCAGGAGAGAAAAAACAGATGTCTGCCTGTCTTATGTCTTGTACTCCTTTCGTGAAAGGCCTTTCCTTTGCCCATTGTTGCATGTCAGGGGTGAGCGATTGTGTGAACTTTTCTGTCCTGTAGCCATCTTTATCAGTAAATGCATAGATATGAATTTCTTCTTGCAAAAATTAAAACAAACAAATTAAAAAAAAAATAAACATGGTGTGAAATGCTTTCAAGGGGTGCTTTCTTGTTTCTTATGCCATTATGACAACCATTTGAGAGTGCTTTTCTGCAAGGAAGCCATGTAAATGAGGAGGTTCTCTAAGAAGGAGATTGTAACAGGGTTCTGTTGGACCGGTTGGCATCTCTTGTAAAGGAAGTCTGGGAAGAGGCTTCAAGATAAGTGCACCCTAATTTATTACGCATCTGCACCCATTACTAATGAACTGTGAATCGGAGGGGTGCTTGCACTTTGTAGGAGGACTGAGTTATTTTTATTGCTTGTAGTAATTGTGTATTGAGTGTGTTTGAAAAAATGATAATTTTTCACATTCAAGCATCCTTTTACCAAGCTGCAGTAAAAAGGGCCCTGCATCAGCGTCGGAGGCCCTTTTTGACATATACTACGGCCCTTTTTACTGCAACTGGTAAGAAGGCCACAAAATGGCATGGCCATATGGTAAGATTTCACTTACCATGTGGCCATGTGAGGGGAACCTTTAATGCCACCCATTGAGATGGCATTAAGGGCTCTTGCACTAACCCGGCAGTAACCATGTAGCACACAGCGCTGCCTGATTACCACCGGGTTAACATCATGCTGAAGAATATCTAGCTAATTTCTGTAGCATGGCAAATGGTGCGTGCTAGGGTTGGAACAACCACGGCACCCAAGTTCAGCCAGCGGTAGTTCCAGATTAGCGTGTGGTAAGCCCGCGTTGGGCTTACCGCCACTCTATAAAAGGGTCCCTCAGGGATTTAAGTTACATTGGCTTGTAACACTTGAGCACATGAGGAACCCTATGATGGTGCAGTTGTGAGTGAACATGAGACAGGGTAGTTCTCTTTACTGAGTAAAGAGCATTGTGGCTCAGAAATTGGCTTGCAGTATGGCTCATAAATCACACTGAGATCTTATCTTCATATTATATGTAATTCATTTAAGAGTTTTTGTATTATTTAACACACTCATATACCATTACTGACTTCTTTGTCTTTGGGAATTTTTTCCTGACTTGTTGTTTGACTAGCTCCCTGTTGAGAGGTTTTTTTCTATTTTTGAATTTTTAGTATTTAGGCTTAAACATTTACACCAACCATAGATCTGGTGTAAATGCTGAAACCTAAACCATAAATAGAAACGTTTAAAAGACAATTTTATAAAAGGTGCCTAAGTGTAAGAATGTGCCCAAAACTTTCAGTGCTGAAATGTATTCATGAATTCTGCAATGTGCACTGTTGGGGTGCACTTTTCAGAATAAGCACGTGCATGGGCCTAAGGGGGTCTTGTACTAAGCCATGGTAATTTTTTTTTTAGCTCACAGTAGAAATCAGCTGGTGGTAAATGCCGAGATGCCTGGGGTTTCTCGGCATTTACTATCAGTTGATTTCTACCATGAGCTAAACACGCTACCACAACTTAGTAAAAGATCCCCTAAATGAACATACATACATTTTTATTGTATTGCCCATATAGGGATTATTTTTTGAGAAAGAGTTTATATATTAATATTGTACACTACAAAACCCAGGTTTCGGGGAGAACAAAAATGTTTTCCCCATTGTGGCTTTTTTGTTGCTTATTTTTTATCTGGGTGATTGTAGGAAACCCATAATAGTAGGGAGTGGCAACTTTATGGGCCTCCCTTGGCAGTTGAGATTTCATGTGATTAAAATGTGATTATATAAATTATTCTGAATCCTCTCTCATCAACAATTCAAGCAAAAAGATTTTGAATTACAGATCAAGATATTTGATATTTTTGTTTTCCAAAAACTCAGTCAACCTAAATGCACGAGCCCATATTCAATGGTTCATCCAGTGATCTGTGTGTCACTGCACGAATGTGTGCACATTCGTGTCATATATACTGACATCATCGGCACAAGGACAATCAAAAAATGGCTGCCACTAAAAGGCAACCCAATTTGGGGACTGCTGACACTCCCCTCCTGGTCAGGATGTTTCTGGGTTGAGAATATCTCTGCTCCTAATACCTGGCCAGAAGAGGGACCATCTGAAGAGGTCCTAGGCAAGGTTGGGGAGGTGTGTCAACAGGAATGCAGCATACTCCAGAGAAGTGTGTGCCATCAGGGAGGCACAGGTGAACCAGATGAAATGTGCTTGGAGACATTTATATCTGAAACTGTCTCCATGCAATCAAATGGTCCACATGCAAGTAATAGGCAGATTGTCCAGAAATAAATCATCAACACATGATGGGACGACTTCCCTATGAAGAAAGACTAAGGAGGCTAGGGCTATACAGCTTGGAGAAGAGACGGCTGAGGGGAGACATGATAGAGGTATATAAAATAATGAGTGGAGTGGAACAGGTGGATGTGAAGCGTCTGTTCACGCTTTCCAAAAATACTAGGACTAGGGGGCATGCGATGAAACTACAGTGTAGTAAATTTAAAACAAATCGGAGAAAAATTTTCTTCACCCAACGTGTAATTAAACTCTGGAATTCGTTGCCGGAGAAAGTGGTGAAGGCGGTTAGCTTAGCAGAGTTTAAAAAGGGGTTGGACGGTTTCCTAAAGGACAAGTCCATAAACCGCTACTAAACGGACTTGGAAAACTCCAAAATTCCAGGAATAACATGTATAGAATGTTTGTACGTTTGGGAAGCTTGCCAGGTGCCCTTGGCATGGATTGGCCGCTGTCGTGGACAGGATGCTGGGCTCGATGGACCCTTGGTCTTTTCCCAGTATGGCATTACTTATGTACTTATGTACATACTTGGAGCAGGACTGTATTGGGGCTGGGAAAGGGATGAAAAAAGGAAGCGATATGTGTACAAGTAAAATATGAACCAGCCACTCCTAAAGGAACATCCCAATTCGTCTGCCAAAACATAATTCCCCATATTCACTGACAGCATACATGTGCCTGGGTTTAATAGCACATATAGCCTTTCATAAAAGATGTAACCAAGAACCCTAGAAGCAGTGATCTAATGTGTGGTTAAGGAGTTGGGAGTTCCGCCAGCAATAGATACGTTGGAAGGGCCGAGTACAGTGTTGACATTTTTGGATATTGAATTAAATTCGGTTAGGATGGTTGATGCAAGACAACATTTCTAGGTTGGTAGGGGCCATTAAAATGGCATGTGCAGCTAAGAAGTTGACTTTGAGATAAGTGCAGTCTTTGATTGGACATTTCAATTTTGCATGTCGGGTCATACCTCTGGGTAGAGTTCTTGGCTGGCACATTTAACAAAGAATGTTCATAGGAAGCATCATTTTATTAGGATTCCAGCTTCATGAAGGAAGATCTAAAAATTGGGGGTTCTTTCCTTAAACATTTTAATGGGGTGCAAGTTTATCCATTATTGGCAGTATGAGCCTGGGATTTGGAGCTGTTTTCTGATCTGTCTGGGGGCAAAGGTTTTGGTCTATATTTTCAGGGAGCCTGCTGTGTGTAGGTGTGGTCTGCTAGTTGGGTAAAGAAGGGATGGTACAGGAATATTGCTTTTTTTAGAACTCTTCCCAGTTTTGGTGGTATTTGTAATCTTGGGAGAGAAGCTAGTTAATCATGGGGTGATCTGGAGGTCTGATAATATAGCAGTGGTGGAGGCTTTGAACAGAGTCTACTGGTTGTCAATTGATGGCGGAACTTATGCAAGTCTTAGTGTTGCGCTGTTTAAGGTTAAATGTAACTTTACATGCTAAGCATATTCCTGGCACTTGTGGAGGAGCATAATCGAAAGGGGCACCCAAGTTTTTCTGAGGACGTACTCGCAGGACGTCTCGGCAAAGGGGTTGGGAAACCCGTATTATTGAAACAAGATGGGCGTCCATCTTTCATTTCAATAATGTGGTTGGGGATGCCCAAATCGTGAAATTTAGGTCCACCTTAGAGATGGTCATTCTTAGAGATGGTCGTCCCCGATTTTCGCCGATAATGGAAACCGAGGACGCCCATCTCAGACACAACCAAATGCAAGCCCTTTGGTCGTGGGAGGAGCCAGCATTCGTAGTGCACTGGTCCCCCTGACATGCCAAGACACCAACCGGGCACCCTAGGGGGCACTGCAGTGGACTTCAGAAAAAGCTCCCAGCTACATAGCTCCCTTACCTTGTGTGCACTGAGCCCCCCAAAACTCACTACCCACCACTGCCATAGCCCTTACAGGTGAAGGGGGGCACCTAGATGTGGGTACAGTGGGTTTTGAAGGGCTCACATTTACCACCACAAGTGTAACAGGTAGGGGGGGATGGGCCTGGGTCTGCCTGCCTGAAGTGCACTGCACCCACTAAAACTTCTCCAGGGACCTGCATACTTCTGCCATGGAGCTGGGTATGATATTTGAGGCTGGCATAGAGTCTGTCAAAAAATATTTAAAAAAATTTTTTGAGGGTGGGAGGGGGTTAGTGACCACTGGGGGAGTAAGGGGAGGTTATCCCCAATTCCCTCCGGTGGTCATCTGATCAGTTCGGGCACCTTTTCGTGGCTTGGTCATAAGAAAAAAAGGACCAAGTAAAGTTGTCCAAGTGCTCGTCAGGGACGCCCTTTTTTTCCAATTATGGGTCGAGGACGCCCATGTGTTAGGCATGCCCAAGACCCGCCTTCGCTACACTTCCAACATTCCCCCTGGAACTTTGGTCATCCCCGTGACGGAAAGCAGTTGGGGACACCCAAAATTGGCTTTCAATTATGCCGATTTCGGTGACCCTGGGAGAAGGACGCCCATCTCTCGATTTGTGTCGAAAGATGGGTGTCCTTCTCTTTCGAAAATAAGCCTGATAGTGAAATAGCCAGTGCTATTTTGCGTTTTCAGTGGTCATGCTTTTGAGTCTTGGCACCCGGTGCAAAGAGCCTACAATAATGCCACCAGGACTCTGGGATGTCATCCAGCTGCATTAAGACTAATTGGTGACTAATTCCTGGAAGGTTTATGAGCAGGGATGGAGGCATTTTCTAAAATTTTTAACTGCAATCGGTGTTTTATGGAACAGATCTTTTTTGGAAGAGTTTATTGGATTCTCCCTTTCTAAGCATTGGTCAGCACATATGGTTACTGCAGCTTTAACTAGTATATGTTTTTTGTGCAAATTAAGTGCTTGAATTGATTTGACTTCTTCCTTTTTAGTGAAGAAGTTGTTGAAGGGTTACCTATTTATTGGGAAATTGCGTAGTCCTCCTCAGGTGTTTTTGCTGCTGTTTCTTACTCAACTGGAAATTTTGATTGATACCTTGACAGCAATTTTGTTTCTTGCAATATGAGGTTTTACTTTATCATGCTGCTTATTCCATGGTATTCTTTGGTGCTTTTTGCATTAAGTGAACTGGTGCCTCCAAATAGAAGGGCCATGGGTAGTACTGGATTATTAAGTTCTTTCATCTTCTCAGGTGTATCTGCATTTGTGGCGGTCTAAGACTGATCAGTTTGGGAAGGGTGCCTGGATTATTTTTTGTAAGGTATGTGACTTTGGTACTTGCCCTTGGCAGTGTGCTTAGAATTTTGGGATGGTAAGACCTAAGGCTTCCTTATTCTAACTCACCCATTAAGACTCAACCCCTTTAACAAGATTCCAATTTGCAGCAGTATTTCAACAATGCCTACAGATAATGGAGTTTAATCCTTTGCACTATGGAACCCATTTATTTAGAATTGGGGCTGCTAGTACTGCTGTGGCTGAGGGTGCTCTTGTGTCTCTCATAAAAGAGGTGGGGTGATGGCACTCAGATAGATTCAAAAGGCATGTGAGGATTTGAAGCATGTTACTGTTGTAGTGCTAATGGTTTATTTTGTCAGCTTCAATTTCAGGAGGTTTACTTCCAGAAATCGTGGTTTGGCTCTGTGGACATTCAATCATATTCTGGGTGCAGAAGAGGGCACAGCAATCCTCTTGGGGTCCTCATCTTCAACTGGTTTATTTAGGAGTGATGATTTGTTGGTTGGGACTGTGCGGCATGCTGTGGGAGCAACTATTACTATCTTTGTTGCAAGCTTGTCTTTTTTCTACACCAGCTTATATACTCATTCATTTGGGTGGGAATAATCTTTGTTATACTAAAGGTGTGGAGTTGATTAGACTTATGAAGAGGGCCCTTTTGGTTGTACACTGCTATTTCCCATTTGCTCAACTTATTAGGTCACATATTATTCCCAGAAGAGTTTGGAAGACTACAAAATGTGATAAGGCTATTGAAAAATTATGCAAGCGGTTGAATGCAGACGTATCCCATTTTGTGGGCAAATTAGGGGGTATGGTTTTAATCCATGATTTACTGACAACAGATTCTCCAAGTTTATTCTAGGATGATGGTATACATCTATCTGAAATTGGATTAGTAATGTTTTTGTCATCTATTCAAGACATACTTGAGGCTTGTGTGGCACATTCTAGGCCTGCAGTTGGTGGGGGAGCAGTGATTAGCTAGGCAGCTACTGCTTTTGGCAGTGAATTTTGGCCTTTTCATATGGAATGGTATCTTCTGGAGGAAATTTGATGAGTATGGGGAAGTTGGGGTGATTGGGGATAAAGTACTGGGGGTTATTTGTGGTGCTGCCATGGACCCATAGATCAAGACAGGGTTTTGTATCACCGCAAACCCTGCACAGTTTTTCCAGTTCTGAAGTATTTTGATAAGTTCAGTTAGTTCATTACTGTCTAACTGGTAAAAGGTTTAACTGTTAAATGGTTTACTGTATAATGCTACTAGCTGTCCCCGCTGGCATTGCTCAGCGATAGGTTAGTAATTTGTAATTGAGAAAAAAAACAAGGTTTATTTGTGTGTAATAACACTGTATAAGCATGCTGAGGGGTGAGTGTGTGTGGAGAAGTGTTACTCTGAGGTGTGTGAGAATGGGTGAGTGTCAGTGGGGTATGGTGCTGAGGGGTGAATGTGAGTGGGGTGTGTGCTATTCTGGGGTGTGTGATTGGGGTTGTTTTGCTGAGGGGTTTGTGAGAATGGGTGTGAGTGGAGTGTTTTGCTGAGTGCTATATTAGAATGGATGAGTGTGAGTGGGTATAGAAACATAGAAACATGATGGCAGATAAAGGCCATATGACCCATCCAGTCTGCCCATCCTCTATAACCCCTAATTCTTTCTGTTCCTAAGCGATCCCACATGCTTACCCCATGCCTTTTTAAATTCTGGAACAGTCCTCGACTCCACCACCTCCACCGGGAGGCCATTCCATGCCTCCACCACCCTTTCTGTGAAATAATACTTCCTTAGGTTACTCCTATGCCTATTCCCTCTTAACTTTGTCATATGCCCCTTCATTCCAGAGCTCTCCTTCATTTGAAAAAGGCTCTCTTCCTGTACATAAATGCCCTTGAGATATTTAAACGTTTCTATCATGTCTCCTCTGTTCCAGCGTATGCATGTTGAGGTTCATAATCCTGTCCCTATAATTTTTGCATTCAAGACTGCTTACTAATTTCTTAGCCATCCTCTGGACCGACTCCATCCTGTTTATATATTTCCGTAGGTGCGGTCTCCAGAACTGCAAGCAATACTCTACTACTACTACTTATCATTTCTAAAGCGCTACTAGAGGTACGCAACGCTGTACACTTGAACATGAAGAGACAGTCCCTGCTCGACAGAGCTTACAATCATCCCCAAGTCTCTCTCTTCCTTTGTACACTTCACCCCCTATACTTTACCCTTCCTTCGAATTTTTGCGACCCAAGTGCATGACCCTGCATTTTTTGTGATTAAACCTTAGTTGCCAATTATCGGTCCATTCCTTCAGCTTCGCTAGGTCCTTCCTCATGTCACTCACACCCTCCAGGGTGTCCACCCTGTTGCAGAGTTTAGTATCATCCGCAAAGAGACAAACCTTACCAGACAGCCTTTCCACAATATCACTTACGAAGACGTTAAAAAGAGCCGGCCCTAGGACCGATCCCTGTGGTACTCCACTGACGACATCCTTTTCTTCAGAGCAAGCTCAATTTACCACTACCCTCTGTCTCCTACCATTCAACCAATTTTTAATCCAATCAGTTACTCTAGGTCCCATACCAAGGGCACTCAATTTATTTATCAGTCGCCTGTGCGGAACCGTGTCAAAGGCTTTGCTGAAATCCAAGTATACCACATCAAGCGCCCCTCCCACATCCTACTACTACTACTATTTAGCATTCTATAGCGCTACAAGGCGTACGCAGCGCTGCACAAACATAGAAGAAAGACAATCCCTGCTCAAAGAGCTTACAATCTAATAGACAAAAAATAAAGTAAGCAAATCAAATCAATTAATGTGTACAGGAAGGAGGAGAGGAGGGTAGGTGGAGGTGAGTGGTTACAAGTGGTTACAAGTCAAAAGCAATGTTAAAGAGGTGGGCTTTCAGTCTAGATTTAAAGGTGGCTAAGGATGGGGCAAGACGTAGGGGCTCAGGAAGTTTATTCTAGGTGTAGGGTGCAGCGAGACAGAAGGCGCGAAGTCTGGAGTTGGCAGTAGTGGAGAAGGGAACAGATAAGAAGGATTTATCCATGGAGCGGAGTGCACGGGAAGGGGTGTAGGGAAGGACGAGTGTGAAGAGATACTGGGAGCAGCAGAGTGAGTACATTTATAGGTTAGTAGAAGAAGCTTGAACAGGATGCAAAAACGGATAGGAGCCAGTGAAGCAACTTGAGGAGAGGGGTAGTATGAGAAAAGCGACCCTGGCGGAAGACGAGACGGGCAGCAGAGTTTTGAACCGATTGGAGAGGGGAGAGGTGACTAAGTGGGAGGCCAGCAAGAAGCAGATTGCAGTAGTCTAAACGAGAGGTGACAAGGGTGTGGATGAGGGTTTTGGTAGAGTGCTCGGAAAGAAAGGGGCGGATTTTACGGATGTTGCAAAGAAAGAAACGACCGGTCTTGGCGATCTGCTGGATATGAGCAGAGAAGGAGAGAGAAGAGTCAAAGATGACCGCAAGGTTTCGAGCTGAGGAGACAGGGAGAATGAGAGAGCCATCAACAGAAATAGAAAAGGGGGAGTAGGGAGGTGGGTTTGGGGGGAAAAATGAGAAGCTCGGTTTTGGTCATGTTTAATTTCAGGTGGCGTTGAGACATCCAGACAGCAATGTCAGACAAGCACGCTGAAACTTTGGTTTGAATGCAAGGTGAGATGTCATTCAACTGTTTGGTCACCCAGTCGAGGAAGACAGTCAGATTCATCTGACACGACCTGCCACTAGTGAAGCTATGCTGCCTCGGGTCCCGCATTCCATATAGTTCAAGAAATCTCACAATCCTCTTCTTTAGAAGCGTTTCCATTAGCTTACTCACCACCAAGGTCAGACTGACAGGTCTGTAATTCCCAACCTCCTCCTTATTTCCACTTTTGTGCAAAGGAATCACATCCGCCCTTCTCCAGTCCACCGGGACCACTCCAGTTTCTAAGGAAGCATTGAAGAGGTCTGTCAGCGGAGCCGACAGAACTTCTCTGAGTTCCTTAAGCACCCTCAGGTGTATCCCATCAGGCCCCATCACTCTGTCTACTTTTAGTTTGGCAAGCTCCTCACGAACACAGTCCTCCGTAAATGGGTCTTGGTCTACCATACATCCATCCCCCTTTAGCCTTTGTGTCAGAATTACTGAGTGTGACTGGGGTGTTTTGCTGAGGGGTGTGTGAGAAAGGATGACAGTGGCACTGTTTAATACTCCCTTAAATCTGAAAATGTGGAGACTGGAGCCCTACCTAGCACTAACTTTTCTTTTCTGATCAATTTAGGTGGATTTTCTTAATCATTTGTTTCAATCTAGAAAGTGCCTGCTGTTTGGTTTTCATCATTTTCCTATCAAAGCACAGCCTTCTTTTCAAGAGCATATTGAAATTCAGTTTCCCACCCTTTTCAATGAGCGCTCTCCTGGTGGGGTAGTGAATTCATGCACAGACAGACGCTTCCTAGCCTGACCCCAATACTTTCTCTCTATCCTGTTCCCAGCAGTTTCTGAACCCCTCTTGTATTGAAGCACACACACACACATCCCAGCCTGACCCCAATACTTTCTCCCTACCCTGTTCCCACAAGTCTCTGAACCTCCCTTGTACTGAAATTGTTAGGGAAGAGGGTATATTAGAGAATGAGAGAGGGACAACTGCACAGCTGCTGTCTGTGTTTCTCCCCACCAGTCTGTGAGCCCTGTTCCAAGCAGTTTGTTGCTTAGCAACAGCAAGAAAGAACTTTCCGACCTGCAGCCTATTCATTTAATGGATGGGGATATTGCTCCCCTTCCCCTCAGTGCCCCTGTGAAATGAATCGCTTCAAACTACACGATAACCTCGGAAACGGCAAGTAGTCTACATGCCAGGTTTAGTGTTCATAGCTCTTCAGGGGCTGGAGGAGTTCTGACACGGACAAACAAACAAACACACGCATCTGATTTTTATATATATATAAAATATTTTGGAAATTTGAAATTAGACCTTGGATTTGGCTTTGGGGTATTTTAGGGTAAAAAAATACTCATGTTATTAATGGGAATATAGTAAAGTTGTTGCCTGAATTTTGCCACAAGCCTTTCTTGTTGAGTGTCAGTTTTAGGTTATATGTTAACTGAAAGACAGGAGTGAGCACAAATGCCAATGTTATGCGGTTATGGTCTTGTGTAGTAGTTTATATAGTAAACAGAATGCTATGAATAAATGTTTTTGTTACAAAAGTTTAGCAGGAATTTGTCTATAAATTTGGGACGAAAAGCACCTTAGGAATTAGACTCTCTGTGGAGATATGACATCAGCTGTCACTCCAACTGTGGTGCAAAGTCAGCCATTGCAAAAACACTGTGGCTTTTAGTTTCAGTTTTCATTAGCTGAGGCCTATGTGTGAGGAGACTGTTTTGCTTGGAGGTAAGTATGAGTTTCCATTATTTAAATTTATATGTATTCTGGCTTGGATACTATTTAGGTGATTTTAAAGAATTTCCAGACTATGTTGGGTATGATGAAGATGCGTCATTTTAATGAAACTTGTGGCATACAGAAGCTAGGTTCTATGAGAAAGGCACATGCAGTGAATGTTTTCAAGCATAAGTACTAGTCAGCTTATAGTTTTAGGAGGGAAATGATATTACAGTGAAATGAAGTTTATCTATTAGAAAATAATTTGAGAAATGTATTGTTCTTGATTGTAATTTTTCAGAATATATAGTCCTTGCATTCAGTAAATATCATTGGGCTCTTTTATTCTGGATTGTGCATCAGGCTAGTATAATGTCCACAGTATAGAACAGCTTATGGACTCCTTTACCCTATTTTAGTAAGAATGTATATTATAATTGTCCTTAATCAGTTTTATAACTAAATAGAAAATGGGAAACAGCTCAATGCGTTTAGACCGCACCTTCAAAAAGATATAAACAGGATGCGTCAGTTCAGAGGGCAGCTGCTAAAATGGTCAGTAGTTTTCATCATAAAGCATATGGAGCAGTGGCATAGCTAGGTGGGGCCACAGGGGCCTGGGGCCCCCAAATTTGCTCTGGGCCCCTGGTTGGAAGACTTCATCCAGTGCTGGTTTTTGGCAGCGCTCTTCCCCTCACATCGGGCATGCTGTGTTCCTGATATGAGGGGAAGAGAAAGCAGGGCAGGCAATGCGGTGGCGCCAGAGACCTATACTGGACAGTCTTCAGCTAGCGGGGGTTGGGAACCCTGCCAGCCTAGGTATTTGTGGTGGCGGTGCTTCCGCTGGAGGGGGTTGGGATCCCCTTCCAGCCAAGATGTTTACAGCAGTGGCGGGGGGGGGGGGGGCTGCGGCGGCAGAGTGGCGACCAACATGTGCCTCCCCCACCTTGGGCTGTGGCCCCCTCCCACCTCGAGGTCTGGCTATGCCCCTGATATGGAGATAGACGTAAAGATCTCATGCTGTAGCCATACCGTCCTCCTCACTCCTTATGGTCACCTCTACTAATCATTCCCTCCCCCGCAACTAATTACAAGAAGGGCAAGTGTGAAAAAAACACACACCTCCTGGCCCTTACACCCTTCCCTCTCTTCCCACCAAACCAAACACTTAGCTGACCAAAAAAACACACTCTTCTCCTTACAGCACTCACCACTCTCCTCATACTATCCCAATCACCGATTCCTCTTACTAGCCCACTCGTAACCCTCAGCTCCACTTAAAAACCCCTTCCTTCCATTCCACTACCCCAGTACTGATAACAAATCTCATGGCTCAATCAGTGCAGGTCAGTCATGTTATAATGCCCAAAGGTTTAAACTTCAGGCATATTTTATGGATGTGTATATCCTGGGTTTCTAAAATTGGGATTTAGATGTGTATTCAATATACACATCTAAATGCCAGTTTCTGCATTTCCAAAATGCAAACAGGGTTTCTAAAGTGCAAGCATATGTGCTGATTCCTACTGGAGCAGGAACAGTGGGAAGTGGATCTGGCGCTCCGGGGATAAAAGGAGGACACTGCGAGTTCTCAATTAAACAAAATTTATTGAAGACTCGACAGAGCACTATGTTTTCTATCAATAAATTTTGTTTAATTGAGAACTTGGTGTGCTCATTTTATCCCTCTGTTCCTTTTACTAAGGTGCATAGGTGCCTATACGCATCCAACATGTGTCAGTTTGTAACTACTGCCCAGCTACCATGTGCCCTGGGCAGTAATTCCATTTTTTATGCGTGTCCAATATGCGCATCCACAAATATTTATTTTCTACCGGATGGCGATAACCGGGCGGTAACTGGCAGTGTACGTGCACTGATGATTACCATACAATTAATGCGTGAGACATTACCGCTAAGTTAGTGGGTGGCGGTAAGGTCTGAGGCCCACAATGGATGTGCACCAATTTTTATTTTGCCGCATGTCCGTTTTCGTCCAAAAAAAGAGACCTTTATTGCAGGTGCGCTGAAAATGGACCTGCACGCATCCAATACATGCACCTACAACAGTGCAGGCCATTTTTCAGCCCATCTTAGTAAAAAGACCCCTGAGGTAGTCTTTTTCTGATTCTTACTGGCACATATATGCTCATATTTACACATGCCTCAAAGCAGATGCAAATGTGTATACCTAATTGCTGTCCTATTTATTACGGTGTTCCTCTCTGATGGTATCTTCTTATATAATTTTAATTGTTAAACTGCTTAGGACAACTTCGTTGTTTTAGCGGTATATCAAGTTTTTAATAAACTGTAAACTGTATGAAAAATGAAATGCACCATCAAGAACAGGGGTGGGCAACTACAGTCCTCAAGGGCCTAAAGCCAGTCGGGTTTTCAAGATTTCCACAATGAATATGCATGAGATCTATTTGCATACAATGGAAACAGTACATATAAATCAGTCTCTTACATATTCATTGTGGAAGTGTAACCCTATGGGTTAAATTTTAAAAGATTACCTGGCTCCTTCTAGATCTGGTGTAGAGGCAGTGAGCAGTGCAGTGAAGCTGAGTAGTCTGTGTGCATGCGCTGAGTGTTCCACATGCTGATGGAACTCTCAGGTGAGTGACAAACAGCTCAGGCTGGCAGTTGGGAGGGAGCTGTTTGGTGAAATCATGTTACTAGGAAAAGACTGGAAGAAAGTTGATGCTGGAGATCATCACCTGAAAGAAAAGGCACCCACCGTTCAAGAGAGCCAGAGAGAAAACAAAGAGAACAGCTAAGTGACTGAAACTATTAAAAAAGTGCACATAAGAGAAAATTGTAAAGGAAACCTGAACAATAAGTGAGAGATAACTCAAAGAAAAAAAAGAGTAGGGGAAAACGTACATGTTGAGATCCTTGAAGGTCTCCGGAAATTTGAAAGACAGGAGAAAAGAAACTTTAAAGAATCTAGTATTTTGTAAAATTGAATGTGCTTAAATAAGTTATGTAACTAATATTTATACTCATCTGAAAATGCTCTCAAAGTTTCTAGAAACTAAACTGATTTGTGTTGCAAACCTGTAATTGAAATATATGTTAAATTTGCAAGTTGGTAAAATTTCATTAACATTTAAATATAATCCAACTAATAAAAAAATATTTTCTTTATATTGTTAAACTCCCTGGTTGGTGTTGAGTCATTTGGGGAAACACTGTGACATATTTGGTACCATCATTGTAATACCTTGCTCTGCCACCAGGGGGTATACAGAAATCTTGAAAAGCCAACTAGACTATGGCCCTCCAGGACCATGGATGCCCAACCCTGGTCTAGAAGCTAAAATTGTAGTGCTTCTATAGATGTATTAGAAAAGAGCACCATGGAACATGCCCTGTTCCTTTCCTTACATATGCTAGCATTCATCAGGGAGTTTGATAGCTTCTGGAGTCCAAAAGGGAATATTAACTGGGAACAATTTCATTTGGCATGCCTGTAACTGATCGGTAAACTAAGTGCTGAAAAAAAAATGAAACACTAAACATTACACATTTTTAAAAAATGTTTTTCAAGTGAATGTCAAGTGAAAAACTGATTTTGGAATCATTTAAAACAGAAGTGAAAAGAAAAAAGAAGAGATTAAACTGGTTGCTATCTTTGCTAAGATGGAGTGCAACTGGAAACAGCATGCAACCAAAGGTCGGGGTCAAGAGTAATAGAATCCTGGCAGCATGCTCTGGTTTATCTTCCTCATGATGAACCTCTGCCAAACAACATACACGATGCAGTGCAGCAGGGAAAAGTGTCTGATGCATCTCCAGAGTATTTATGAGGGCTTCTGTTTTGAAGATAGTTTCTTAGGTAACAGAATAAAAACATGTTGGGAGTACATCTCATTCACCAGAGGTTTCAACTCCCTTGCTGATTTAAAAACCACAACAACTTCAAGGCGCATGTACATCTATTTCCATTTGAGTAGCCATTTTCTCAGATCATTTGTTAATATACCTCTTTGGATAGCCTTGATGAGAAAGTAATTTATAAAATTAAAATCATCTCAATTAAAATGTCTAAGAACATGGGCGGGGGGGGGGGGGGCAGGAGGAGACAAGGGAAGAACATGAGGAAATGAAGGCAAATGCATCCTCAATGTTTGTGCAGGCAACTTCTGAGCAGGAGTGAAGCCTGAAATAGATAGCACTGAAAAGTAATAAGAGCTGTACCACTGGTCTGGTTGTACATTTCCATGATTTTTCAAATACAGCAGGGCCAATCTGAATATGTTTCAGCCACTGTCAAATAAATGAATGTTTGCACTGCATGGTGTCACTCCTCTAGCTATAAACTCTAATGCCAGATGACTATTTCATTATTTTAGAAACAAAATATATATGTGGTTAAGTTTAAAAAAAAGATTTTAGAAAAAAAAAGCAGAAAAGTTGAAAAGTGCAGACCTATAGTGCAACAGGATGGTATATTTACTCTTGCTTTATTTGTACACTCATATCTGTCTATCTATCTGTGCGACTTAGTGAGAAGCAGTTAAAGGGCAGGGATTATGTGGCTAGGTGAGAACTATATGGAACATAATGTTATGGGTGATATCATGAATGCTTATGACTATCCTGAGTGTGCACATGTGTATCTGTTCTGGATGTCTGTTTTAGGAGGGATGCATGTTTTAGGGGTATAAGAGGTTGGAGTTGGGGGTATGTGTGGGGTACTGCAGGTATGATCTGAGGATTTGAAGCATGTGAGATGTATGTATGTGTACACATATGAACATGTGGGCACATCTATGCAGTAGGGTGTGGGGGTTTGGCAAGAAATGGGGATATGTTTGTATGAATGTGTCACTTGGAATATAAGCTTTGTGTCCCTCTTCCCTTAGAACATAAGAGTAGCCATAGTGGGTCAGACCAATGGTCCATCTAGCCCAGTGTCCTGTTTTTCAAACAGTGGCCAAGTCAGGTCACAAGTACCTGGCAGAAACCCAAATAGCTTCAGTCACTTTCAGCGCTGCGCTAGTGCAATATTAAATTGCTCATCAGTTAAGTACAAGGGCTGCTGTCTTTGCTAGTTGTTTTATTTTTATCGTTCAACTTAGTGCAAATAAAAAATAAAATTTTTATATCCACAAAAAGACCACCACAGCTCAAGAGGCAGATGATTATTCTATATTCAGTGCTGCAGATCTGAAATAGCCGGTTTACTTGGTTTATGATGCCTCAACGCTGAATCCACTTTGTGAATGTGTAAATTTGATACATTTTATATAATATGTTCTTTCTACCATTGATACTCATTTAAAACACTTCCCTTACCCTTTTTTTGCAATTAAAAACTTTTTTGGGGGAGTGTTTGATTTTTCCATTTTTTTTGGTAGATACCCAAACAGTAGCAACATTCCATGCTACCAATCCCAGGGCAAGCACTAGCTTCCCCCAAGCCAATCTCAATAACAGACTATGGACTATTCTTTCAGGAACTTAACCAAACAGTTTGTAAACTTAGATATGCTAACTGCTGTTACCATATTCCCTGGCAATGAATTCCAGAGCTTAACTATTCTTTGAGTGAAAAAATATTTCCTGCTATTTGTTGTAAAAGTATTTCCATTTAATTTCATTGAGTGTCCCCTAGTCTTTGTACTTTTGGAACGAGTAAAAAATCAATTTACTTCTACTCATTCTACACCACTCAGGATTTTGTAGACCTCTCATCTGTCTCTTTTCCAAGCTGAAGAGTCTTAACCTCTTTAGTCTTTCCTCATATAAGAGGAGTTCCATCCCCTTTATCATTTTAGTCGCTGTTCTTGGAACCTTTTCTAATTCCGCTATATCTTTTTTGAGATACAGCGACCAGAGCGCAATACTCAAGGTGGATGCACCATGGAGCGATACAAAGGCATTATAGTATTTTTGGTCTTATTCATCATCCCTTTCCTAATAATCCCTAGCACCCTGTTTGCTTTTTTGGCCGTCACCGCACACTGAGCAGAAGATTTCAGCATATTATCTACAACTGCACCTAGATCTTTTTCTTAAATGCTGACCCCCAGGTAACTATGATTCGCATATTTTTTCTAATGTGCATCACCTTGCATTTGTCCCCATTAAATTTCATCTGCCATTTGGCTGTCCACTCTTCCAATTTCCTAAGGTCTTCCTGAAATATTTCATCTGGTATC
The DNA here is from genome assembly GCF_901765095.1 of Microcaecilia unicolor. Taxonomy (NCBI): domain Eukaryota; kingdom Metazoa; phylum Chordata; class Amphibia; order Gymnophiona; family Siphonopidae; genus Microcaecilia; species Microcaecilia unicolor. The sequence goes on from NC_044033.1 coordinate 421,189,487, forward strand.
ATCTGCAAATTTAATCACCTCACTCTTCATTCTGATTTCATATCATTTATAAATATGATAAATAGCACCAGTCCTAGCACAGATCCCTTCCTCCCACCTAACTTTAACCACATCCATAATTCGCCATCTCAAGTCAGATATAGAATGATTAGCACTCCTCTAGTGATTGACCAAAGTAGTTATCTCAGAATTGGTGTGTCAGGCTTCTCCCCCGAGAGCACTGGGTTCGTGAGCCCATGGGCCACTACCGTGGAGCGGCAGTGGCAGGCAAGATCACCTCCAAGGTAGAGATGAGACAAAACTGGACCGGAACCCCGGACTGGAGTTCTACACTGGAATACTCAGAACTGGAACGCACCGGACGGGTGCGCACTGGAGTGGGGCCCGCTGGACTGGACACCCTGGACCTAGGCTTCACCTACACTTGACTGCCTTCCCCCTCGGGTTGAGCCCTCAGGTTCTGGCAGCCGGTAGGACTTACAGGAACCGCAGGAATGAAGGTCCAGGAGTTCCCCCTGGCCCCTAGGCGATGGCAAGGCAGACAGGCAGGGAATGTCCGGGTTCTGGCAATAGGTAGGTTCAAAGCAATGGTCACAGAAGGGCTGGAAACCCACAGAGCAAGAACACAGAAGGGCAGGGAACCTACAGAGCAAAACACAGAAGGGCTGGAAACCCACAAAGCGCTAAACACAGAAGGGCTGAAAACCCACAGAAGGGTAGGAGACCCACAGAGCAAATAACACAGAAGAGTAGGAAGCCCACAGAACAATAAACACAGAAGGGCTGAAAACCCACAGAGCAAATAAACACAGAAGGGCTGGAAACCCACAAGCGATAAACACAGAAGGGCTGAAAACCCACAGCGCAATAAACACAGAAGGGCTGAAAACCCACAGCGCAATAAACACAGAAGGGCTGGAAACCCACAAAGCGATAAACACAGAAGGGCAGAAAACCCACAGCGCAATAAATACAGAAGGGCTGGAAACCCACAAAGCGATAAACACAGAAGGGCAGAAAACCCACAGCGCAATAAATACAGAAGGGCTGGAAACCCACAAAGCGATAACCACAGAAGGGCTGAACACCCACAGCGCAATAAACACAGAAGGGCAGGGAACCTACAGAGCAATAAACACAGAAGGGCTGGGAACCCACAGAGCAAAAGACAAGGAAAGCAAACGGTGCTAACAGCACACTAACCTCGGGACCTAAAGCACTGCGGAGGGAATGGCAATGCAAAGGCCAGGACTGTAGTCTTCAGGTGACTAATAAAGCCCATCAAGACCAGAGCCACAGCTGCAGCAATCACCTTGCAACCAAACAGAGGCTTGACACACAAAGCAGTCATTCCATATGAAGGAACAGCGGGAGCCATCTTGGAAACTGGCAAGGAGGAAGAGGCGGCAGCCATCTTGGAAGAGGCATAGCCCACACAGGTGAGGTTCAGTAGGGCAATCAGCACACAGAGCCAGAGAGAAACTAAGACAGAGACAGACACAGAGACAAGCAGAAGCCAGCACAGCCACTGACTCCCAGAAACAGGGTAAGTATGAGGGTGGTCACGGCCACAAACGTGACATGGTGTTCACTCAAGACTTATGCTCATTGAGTCTTAATTTGACAGATCATGATGTATGTCCAATATATAAGAGATTGCAAGGACATTGGATTAGATAAACAACATACATAGTATTTATTACAAGACATTTCAAATCAAGTAAAATATCTCTGAACAATGTTTAAATTTCAATTTACACAGTTTAGGTGCCCCAAGAACAGACTGTGGGAGCCTGTTCTACAATGGCATCTGGATGCCCAGGTTCTGTTATAGAATACCAGTGTAACCCAGTATCATGTGCCTAACATTTAAGCACCAGCAGTTATGGCAGTCATACATCTGGTATAACTACCAGCACCTAAATGCAGCAGGGACGCATGCAACTAACAGTATTTTGTAAGTTGCCCAAGTAACTGGGAGACTCGCCTATGATCTGCCTTTGCTCTGTCCATCTGTATGTCCTTCTGCATTTATACACTATCAGAGAAATTCTTTATATGGCTCCCAAAGTGTGCACTGAAATTTGGGCACATGCCCAAGTTGTGTTCACAACTTAATTGATCAACACGCCCTTGACTAGCAATAAGTGAGTGCTAACAATTCAATTAATGGGCAGGAACTGGAATATACATGTATAACTGAATACACGCTATTCTATAAGGCTTATATGTCTAACTCTCATAGCACATATCTGAAAAGGGGTTGTGGCAAGGGGCATGTTACAGACATTCCAAAATGTTGCAGTGGAATTATAGAATTTGGCCTAACTTGGGCGTCGACATTTACACCTGGTTTCAGCAGCTATAAGTCCAGTGCTTGACAGGAACGGGATCCGCACCTAAGCAAAATTCTATAGAAGGTGTGCACGCTTTACAAAATAGGGTTTAGTGCCAAATTTTTTCAAAGCCCAAGCTTCTGCGCCATTTATAGTATTTCCCCCAATATAAGTTAGTTTTGCTGTTACAGAATAGTGCTTAGGTGCGCTTCTGGCACTTTCCCAGATAAATGTACACTTATGTGTATAGGCACTACTACTCCATAGATTTAGGCGTTCAAGGGGCGTGTAAATACAGGTGCCTAGATCATTGAATTGCCCTTTAAATGTCTTACCTGGACATGTAAAAAAAGAAAATATTTCTGCTGTATGGAGCTAAGAGAGACTTTGAAAAGAAGCTTTCTGTGCATGCAAAACTGCTTCTAAACATTTTTTCAAGTATATTTGAACTAATAAGTATGTGAGGGAGAACGTTTTACCTCTGGACAACCACAGATCAAGGAGGACAAGTTAATAGCAGAAAAGCTAAATTAACTTTTTGCCTTCACCTTTATTAAGGAGGATGTTAGTGTTATATCTATGCTGAAATCCTTCTTTGATGGTAATGAAATGGAACAACTAAATCCATTGCTGTAAATCTTGATATGTAATAGATCACACTGACCGACTAAAGAGTAACAGTTCATCAGGAATGATTAGTATTTACCTAGAGTTCTGAAAGAGCTCAAATATGAAATTTCTAATGTGTTACTTGTAATCTGCAAACCATCATTTAAACTAGCCATGGTATCTGAGGACTGTGTGGTGGCCAACATGATGTCAATTTTTTAAAAAGAGTTTCAGAGTGATCTCAGAAACTCTAGACCGATGAGCATTGTTCTCTCTAAGCTAAGTAGGAGTCCTCTACCTATAGTCTTGCCAGTAGGAGGTGCTGTTTTAATATCATAGTTTCAATAGTGAAGGACAAGCAAACTCTGTAGAACTCCATGGAACCTGCTTGTCTCTAGTAAAGCACAATATTGAAGCCCCTCCCCCTTGCAGTAGTGCAGTTGGAGGACTCCCACTCAGTTTAGAGGGAACAGTGCTGCTGTGCCTGATAACAATGCCAAGCAAAAAAGCAGAAGCTATCCTGAAAAAACAAAATTACTGAGCATATGAAGAAGCATGATTTAGAGTGAATGAGTTAACATAAATGTAGCAATGGTAACTCGTATTAGGCCAATTGGCAATTTATTACTTGACTCTTCCATTTCCTCTGTGGAGACTCTCAGTATGGTTTACAATTTATGTCAGACTGCTATAAAACATCCAGCAATAGTATTCTTTTTTTCCATCGGATATGCCCCATTACAAAAGGTAGCCTCACCTCATGGTTAATGTTCTTCTTTTCTTTTGGATTCCTTAAAGGAAATCCTTCCATTCTAGATAGGATCTCAGTTAGTTTCACCTGTGCACGCTCATGGCTATTACGTCTTTTCCCTGTTGTTAATTTCTCTTTCCAGGCTGTCTTCAGGCCAGAGCTTGCCCTGCTAGTACTACTACTACTACTACGTATCATTTCTATAGCGCTGCTAGACGTACGCAGCACTGTACACTTGAACATGAAGAGACAGTCCCTGCTCAACAGAGCTTACAATATTTATTTATTATTATTTTATTACATTTGTACCCCGCGCTTTCCCACACATAGCAGGTTCAATGCAGCTTACATAGTAAGTAGAGTTACAAAGTCTAGTAAGGAGAATATTACAAACTGTAGTAAACATAGTAATAGTAAGGTTTTAAGAATATGGATGCCTTACTTACCACATTTGTTGAGACAAAAAAGAGCTCACAAAAAAGAATGGTTGTTACCTTAGGGCCCTGTTTACTAAGGTGTGTTAGAGGCACGTTAGCATTTTTAACGTGTGTTAGCCATTAACGCACATTAACCGTGTAGGCACCCATAATATCCCATGAGTGCCTACATGGTTAACGTGTGTTAATGTTATGCACATGCTAAAAATGCTAGCACGCCTTAGTAAACATACCCCTTAGCTAAAGAAATATTTAATCATAGCAAATGTGTAAATTGCTTTTAGTTAATGAACATACATCAAACAGTGACTGATTTACAGTACAGTGGAAGACAATAATCTACTTTTCAAAATATTCCAGATTGGAATTTGACCGAGTCTGAGCCCAAGCATACTTATCAGAAGAGTGGATATCCCTCAACAACTTTGGCTGGCTTCTGAGAAACGTGTGAAAGTCTTTGTATGACATATGCTTAAAGTTGTACTGCATGAACAAAATTCCATTGACAGATTCAACCATCATGGAAACAGAGAGGTGATCTGCAATGCCTTTCTCTCTCTTTAGAGCCCCAGTGTATCCACACTGACTAATAGGCCAGATAATTTTTTTTCATTATGTGGGTAGGTGTGTCCTGGAAGATATATGTGAAAAAATCCAAAAGAATGATATGTCCTCTTAAAAGAGGACATGTGGAGGGGCATAATCAAACAGGGACGACCATCTCTAAGGGTGCCCATCTCTGAGGACATCCCCGTGAATGGGCGGGGCATCTCATATTATCGAAACAAGATTGGCACCTTTTCGAGGCTTGGTCGTGAAAAAAAAAGGGACCAAGTAAAGTCGACCAAATGCTTGTCAGGGCTTGGGCTCGCCCTGCTTCAAGGCCAATCACCAAATTCTTTATCCTTTTCTTTCATTTTCACTTAGAGTGTCTTCTTCAGCTGACTAATTCCCATTCTCTTCTATCCCTACAACCTTTCTAGAAAGATATTGAACTCCTCTGATACATCCCACCTTTGAAATGTGAGAAGCACAACTGAGAAAGGCACTGCTTCCCCCACCCCAAGCCTCAAAGAAAGGCCTCACTGTCCTTTATTACAAGTTCAATAGTCATAAACACACTCTGTAAGTCACTTTGAGCCTGCAAATAGGTGGGATACAAATGCAATAAATACATAAATAAATAATATCAAGACATATGGCTCAATTTCTGAAATTAACTACATTCAATGGTCTAAGTCATCTATCTTACTAGGGATTTTTTTATGTCGACAACTACATTTATAAGTAAAAACATAAGAATAGCCATACTGGGTCTGAACAATGGTCAATCTAACCCAGTATCCTGTTTCCAACAGTGGCCAATCCAGGTCACAAGTATCTGGAAGCAGTGGCGTACCAAGGGGGGGGGGGGGCGGTGGGGGCGGTCCACCCCGGGTGCACACCGCTGGGGGGTGCCGCGGCGCACGCCTGCTGCGAGAGTTCGCTAACTTCTCTCGTTCGCAGCAGCTCCCTCTGCCCCGGAACAGGTTACTTCCTGTTCCAGGGCAGAGGGAGCTGCAGCGAACAAGCAAAGTTAGTAAACTCGCAGCAGGCGCGGCCTGCGGCACCCCCCCCCCCCCAGCGGCATGCACCCAGGGGGGGCTCTTTTGCGGGGGGGGGGTCCGCGCTGCATGGGGGGGTGCTGCACCCGGGGGGCGGGGTGCCGCCCCAGGTGTCCGCCCCTCTAGGAACGTCACTGTCTGGAAGAAACCCAAACAGTAGCAACATTGCATGTTACAAATCCTAGGGCAAGCAGTGGCTTCCCCATGTCAGTCTCGACAGCAGACTATGGACTTTTTCTCCAGGAACTTGTCCAAACCTTTTTAAAACCCAAATACATTAACTGCGGTTACCACATCCTCTGGCAATGAGTTCCAGGGATTAACTATTAACTGAGTGAAAAGATTATTTCCTACTATTTGTTTTAAAGGTATTTCCATGTAACTTCATTGACTGTCCCCTTGCCTTTGCACTTATTGAAAGAGTAAAAAATTGATTAGTGTTAGCCATTCTTCACCACTCAGGATTTTGTAAACCTCAATCCCACCTGGTTATATCATATCTCCCCTCAGCCAAGCTGCAGAACCCTAACCTCTTTAGCTTTTCCTCATATGAGAGGAATTCCATCCCCTTTATCATTTTGTTCGTTCTTCTTTGAACTTTTTCTAATTCTGCTACATTTTTTTTCAGATATGCCACACACTGTGCAGAAGATTCAGCATATTGTCTACATTGACACCTAGATCTTTTTCTTGGGTACTGACTCCTAAGTGAATTCTAGCATCAGGTAACTATGATTTGGATTATTCTTCCCAATGTGCATCACTTTGCATTTGTCCACATTAAATTTCATCTGCCATTTGCATGCTCAGTGTTCCAGTTTTCTAAGGTCATCCTGCAATTTTTCATAGTCCGCATGTTTTTTTAACAACTTAATAGTTGTTTAAAAAACTTAATAGTTTTGTGTCATCTGCAAATTTAATCACCTCACTTGTCATTCCGATTTCCAGATCATTTATAAATATGTTTAAATTGCACCAGTCCCAGTATAGATCCCTGTTGCACTCTACTATTTATCTTCCTCCATTGAGAGATGTGGAGGGGCATAATTGAACGTCGCCGGCCAAATAGATCGCCGGCGATCTATGTTGGTGGTGGCACTACAGCTGGCCGGAACCGTATTATCAAAAAAGATGGCTGGCCATCTTTTTTTTCGATAATATGGTTTAGCCCGGCCAAATGCCTTGGAGTTCACCAGGTTTGAGATGGCCGGGTTTGTTTTTCAGTGATAATGGGAAAAAATGCCGGCCATCTCCAACCCGGTGAAATCCAAGGCATTTGGTCATGGAAGGAGCCAGCATTTGTAGCGCACTGGTCCCCCTGACATGCCAGGACACCAGCTGGGCACCCTAGGGGTCAGTGTGGTGGACTTCAGAAAAACCTCCCACATGCATAGCTCCCTTTCTTTGGGTGCTGAGCCCCCCAAACCCCACTACCCACAAATGTACAACACTACCAAAGCTCTTAGGGGTGAAGGGGGCAACTACATGTGGGTACAGCGGGTTTTGAAGGGCTTCCATTACCAGCACAAGTGTTACAGGTAGGGGGGATGGGCCTGGGTCCGCCTGCCTTAAGTGCACTGTGGTACCCACTAAACGTGCTCTAGGGACCTGCATACACGCAGGCCTCTAGGACTTGTTGCTGCTGTATAAACTTGGCACGCCAGCTGACACCTGAAGACTAATCTCTTTGAAAAAGTCCTTTTTTGAATAAGCACGTTTACTCACAGTTAACTGCAGATCAGAGGTTGTGCCCCACTAGCAAAGAGTCTCCCTGGTACTGAGATTAGCAGTAGGTCAGAGCTGGCAGAATGGTGTACAATGCCCTCTTTCAGCCACATTCAAGGTAATAACGTTCTCTAACGTGGATAACACATCTCTTCCAAAAGGCCTACAAGGAAAATACATAGCCTACAAACTACGTCAACAAATCACACAATTACTACAGCTCACCTCTAACCTCTAACTTACCTAACACTTCCCGTCTATCCTCCCCTACCCAATCTTTAAACAGCAAGAATTGTACTTGTCATCATGAAACGACTATGCTTATTTTCTCTTACCAACATTCAAACTATAAGAAATGTACCTGTTAACACAAAATGATTATGTCATAACCACACTCTGTAAGCCACTTTGAGCCTACAAATAGGTGGAAAAGGTGGGATACAAATGCAATAAATAAATAAATAAATGAAAGGGATCTAAAACTGGCTTACAAAAATGGCCACTACCTCATGGACTACCGGAAACAAATCAGGGCACACTCTGACCCAGTTAGCAGGGGGGGAAAGCACCATGGGAGTAGAGCCCAGTACCCTACACCCAACACAATGCATTGCTAATGTGACTCTGCAGGGCACCTAACAGAAAAGATGTCACACTCACCCGAGAGCCACATCGGAACCAGGGAAATGCTGTCAGAGGATACAACACATTCTGCTGTCATGGAGGTGGGTACGGCATTTGAGGTTGGCATACAGGCTGGCAAAAAAGGTTTTTAGTTTTATTTTTTTAGTATGGGAGGGGGTTGATGACCACTGGGGGAGTATGGGGAGGTCATCCCCCATTCCCTCCAGTGGTCATCTGGTGAGTTGGGGCACCTTTTGAGGCTTGGTAGTGAAAATAAAAGGACCAAGTAAACCCGGTGATATACTGCTTATCGCCGGGTTTTTTTCCATTATCGCCGATAGCCGGCCATCTGGTAGCCACACCCATGCCCGCCCATGTCCCGCCTTTGCTTCGCCACCGACACGCTCCTTTGAACTTTGACTGGCAATGCGACGGGAAAGCGGCGATGTTGCCAAAAAAGCGGCTTTTGATTATTCCGATTTGGCCGCTTTTCCGAGATCGCCGGCCATCTCCCGATTTATGTTGGAAAATGGCCGGCAATCACTTTCGAAATGAGCTGGATGGCCATTTAACCCTACCCTCTGTTATCTGTCCAATAACAAATTCCTAATCCACAACATAACATTGCCCCCATCTCATTACTCTACTTTTCTCAGGTATCTCTTATGAGATACTTTGCCAAAGGCTTTCTGAAAATCTAGATACACTACATCAACTGGCTCACATTTTTCAACATGTTTATTCACGACTTCAAAGAAATCAAGCAAATTGTTGAAACTAGACTTCCCTTGGCTGAATCCATGCTGACTCTGTCCCATTAAACCATGTTTGTCTATATGTTCTGTAATTTTATTCTTTATACTAGTTTCCACTATTTTTCTCAGCACAGTGAGCATTCATATCCAGTATTGTGTGGTATTGCGTTATTAATAGCACAATACTGCAATTACTTTTTGAGGGTAATCAAATACTCCCTGAACTACTTATTAACTATAGTAATGATGTTGCTATAGTTAATTGCATTTCGATTGGTAAGGGTAAAGGAAAAGAGGTTTACTTTTTACATTACTGGCATCTTTTCATCTGCTGTACCTTCCCCCTCCCCGGTCTGGCCATCACAGCCATCAGCCACTCAAAGAAAAGAGCAAAAAGGCAGAAGCCACTCCTCCTCACTGCACATGAAGCTTTGGAAAGGATCTGCAGTCAGGGATTTGGGATCTAGGGTGGCGCTGCCTTTTAAGCTGTGCAACAGCCATCCAGGGCTGCATGGGATAATATCGAAGCTGACGAGTCAGAGAAACTGAATGAAATCTTTATAAACCTAGAGGATGTAATGGGGCAATTTGACAAATTAAAGAGTAGCAAATCTCCTGGACCAGATGGTATTCATCCCAGGGTACTGATAGAATTGAAAAATGAAGTGGCGGAACTATTGTTAGTAACATGTAAATTATCTTTAAAACCAAGCATGGTACCGGAAGATTGGAAGGTAGCCCATGTAACGCCGATATTTAAAAAGCGTTCCAGAGGGGATCCGGGAAATTATAGACTGGTGAGCCTGATGTCGGTGCTGGGCAAAATGGTAGAGACTATGATAAAGAACAAAATTACACAGCATATTCAAAATCATGAATTAATGAGACAAAGCCAATATGGATTTAGTGAAGTGAAAACTTGCCTCACCTATCTATTACATTTATTTGAAGGGGTGAATATACAAGTGGATATAGGCGAGCCAGTTGACATTGTGTATCTGGATTTTCAAAAGACATTTGACAAAGTACCTCATGAAAGAGTCCAGAGAAAATTAGAGTCATAGAATAGGAGGTAGTGTCCTATTTTAGATTAAAAACTGGGTAAAGGATAGAAAACAGAAAGTAGGGTTAAATGGTCAGTATTCTCAATGGAGAAGGGTAGATAGTGGGGTTCCTCAGGGGTCTCTGCTGGGACCCCTTCTTTTTACATATTTATAAATGACTTAGAGATGGGAGTAACTAAATAAGTAATTAAATTTGCTGATGAAAGAAAGTTATTCAAAGGTGTTAAATCGCAAGAGGTTTGTGAAAAACTACAAGAGGACCTCACGAGACTGGGAGACTGGCGAGCTCATTTTTGATAGAAAAGGACGCCCATCATTCGACATAAATCGGAAGATGGACGTCCTTCTCACAGGGTCATCCAAATCGATATAATCAAAACCCAATTTTGGATGTTCCCAACTGCTTTCCGTCACAGGGTCAGCCAAAGTTCAAGGGGGCATATTAGAAGCGTAGCGAAGGTGGGACATCGGCGTACCTAACACATGGACGTCCTCGACCCATAATCAAAAGAAACAAGGACTTTACCTAGTCATATTTTCCTTATGACCAAGGCACAAAAAGGTGCCCAAAATGACCAGATGACCACCAGAGAGAACTGGGGATGACCTCCCCTTACTCCCCCAGTGGTCACTAACCCCCTCCCACCCTCAATAAACATCTGTAAAAATATTTTGTGACAGCCTCTATGCCAGCCTCAGACGTCATGCTCAGGTCCATGACAGCAGTATGCAGGTCCCTGGAGCAGTTTTAGTGGGTGAAGTGCACTTCAGACAGGCAGACCCAGGCCCATTTCCCTACCTGTTATGTTTGTGGAGGAAACAGCGAGCCCTCCAAAACCAACCACAAACCCACTGTACCCACATCTAGATGACCCCCTTCACCCATAAGGGCTATGGTAGTGGTGTACAGTTGTGGGTAGTGGGTTTTCAGGGGCGGGGTGTTGGGGGGCTTAGCACACAAGGTAAGGGAGCTATGTACCTGGGAGCAATTATGAAGTTCACTGCATTGTCCCCTAGGGTGCCCAGTTGTTGTCCTGGCATGTCAGGGGGACCAGTGCACTAGAAATGCTGGCTCCTGCAATGACCAAGTGGCTTGCATTTGGTCGTTTCTGAGATGGACGTACTTGGTTTTGATTATCGCCGAAAATCAGAAACAACCAAGTCTAGGGACAACCAAATATAAGGATTTGGACATCCCTGACAGTATTTTTGAAACGAAAGATGGATGTCCATCTTGTTTGGAAAATACGGGTTTCCCCGCCCCTAAATCTGGAATTTTTGCGAGGACGTCCATATCAAAATATGGACGTCCCTTTCTAAAATGCTCCTCTGGCCCTCTAAATGGCAGATGAAGTTTAATGTGAGCAAGTGCAAAGTGATGCATGCGGGAAAGAGGAAGCCGAACTATAGCTATGTAATGCAAGGTTCCATGTTAGGAGTCACCGTACAAGAAAGGGATTTCGGCGTTGTTGTTGATGACACATTGAAATGTTCTGCTCAGTGTGCTGCGGTGGCTAAGAAAGCAAATAGATTGTTAGGTATTATTAGGAAACGAATGGTAAACAAAAGTGAGGACGTTATAATTCCTTTGTATCAGTCTATGGTGCAAGTGCACCTTGAATATTGTGTTCAATTCTGGTCACTTTATCTCAAAAAACATATAGTGGAATTAGAAAAGATACAGAGAAGGACTACGAAAATGATAAAGGGGATGGAATGACTTGCCTATGAGGAAAGCCTGAGGCATCTAGGGCTCTTCAGCTTGGAGAAGAGACGGCTGAGGGGAGATATGATAGAGGTCTACAAAATAATGAGTGGCGTGGAATGGGTAGATGTGAATTGTTTGTTTACTCTTTCCAAAAATACTAGGTCTAGGGGGCATGCAATGAAGCTACAAAGTAGTAAATTTAATAAGAATTGGAGAAAAGTTTTCTTTACTAAACATGTAATTAAACTCTGGAATTAGTTTCCTGAGAATGTGGTAAAGGCGGTTAGCTTAGCGGGGTTTAAAAAGGGTATGGACGCTTCCTAAAGGAAAAGTCCATAGACCATTATTAAATTGACATGGGAAAATCCACTGCTTATTTGTGGGATAAGCATCATAAAATGTATTGAGCTTTTCTGGAATCTTGCCAGATATTTGTGACCTGGATTAGCAGCCACTGTTGGAAACAGGATTCTGGGCTTGATGGACCTTTGGTCTGTCCCAGTGTGGCAGTACTTACGTACTTATGTAATCATATTTACTTTTATGAAGCACCAACATTATCAACAAGTAAAGAACTGTAAAGCAACAATAGCATACATTTATAAATGTGTCTTTTTAACTAAAAGAGAATGGATACTGTTAAAATATTTAAAAGAAAACTTTAGAATATAAGTTTATTCACTTTAGGAATCATTTTCAAAAGAGAAACATGTTTAAAAAGTGGCATAAATCTGCATTTAAACATTTTTCTCACAAAAACATCCAAATTGATATTTTTGAAACCAATTTTTAGATGTTTTCTATGAAGTCCATCAGAAGTGCGTTCTAATCACAAGGAGATTTGTCAGGTGTGTATTAAGTTCGGGATCTGGGACATTTTTTTGCTATAATGTAACAAAACAAAAAAACATCCAGGGCTATAATTTATTTTATTAACAAATAAATTTAAAGAAGTGCCCTAAATGATCATATGACCACTGGAGGGAATCAGGGATGACCTCCCCTTACTCCCCCAGTGGTCACTAACCCCCTCCCACCTCCTAAAAATGTGATTAAAAACACTACTTACCAGCCTGTATGTCAGCCTTAGATGTTATACTCAGATCCATTAGAGCATTATTCAGGTCCCTGGAATAGTCTAGTTGTAGGTGCAGTGCACTGCAGACAGGTGGACCTAGGCCCATACCTCCTCCTACCTGTTACACTTGTGGTGGTAACTGTGAGCCCTCCAAAATTCACAAGAAACCCACTTTACTCACATATAGGTGCCCCCTTCATGCATAAGGACTATTGTAGTTGTGCACAGTTGAGGGTAGTGGGTTTTGGGGGGCTCAGTAGACAAGATAAGGGAGCAATGGTGAGATGTGTACCTGGGAGCATTTATTTGAAGTCCACTGTGGTGCCCAAGGGTTTATTTATTTATTGCATTTGTATCCCACATTTTCCCACCTATTTACAGGTTCAATGTGGTTATCAAAGACCTGTTATGGCATCACCATATCAGGGTACAAAAGATACAGTTGATGTTCCCCATTCCTATCCTGGGATGTCTGTGAGGCTAATCTACTAAGAATGCTGGCCCCTCCTACATCCCAATGACTTGATTTTGTGTGTTTTTCACTTGGATGTTTGTTTGTTTTGTTTGTTCTTTTTTTGAAAATGGACCAAAAAGATAAACACAGAGAGCACAAAAACATCTAGCAAATTGCCATTTTTTGAAAAAAAAAGAAAAGAAAAGAAAGAAAGATAGATGTTTTTTTATATGGTTACATTCCCATGTTGAATTTTGAACGTTTTTAGCAAAACGTCCAAAGTTGGACTTAGACGTCATATCAAAAATGCCCCTCCATATTTTTTAAATTACTGACAAATTATCTTTTTTATAAAATGCATCTATCAGTTTTGTCGGACTACTACAAAAAACAGGGATAGAACTGGTATAACTTCGAATAAAAGGCAGGGACAATTCCAGTGGAGTATATGAATTCTCAGAGTAAAAAGTAATGCTAACAAATGAAACTGCATCAAGTAGCGATAACATTTTTGGTTCGATGCATTGATTACTTATTTTATAATTAAGGATATGCAGTCAATCCACCCAATATTCAAAACCATTTAACCAGCCAGAAATGACACCTGGCCATTTAAATGGTACATAGCTGGCTATCCGGTGATATTCAGCGGGAGATAAGTACATAAGTGTTGCCATACTGGGACAGACCGAAGGTCCATCAAACTCAACATCCTGTTTCCAAAGTGGCCTATCCAGGTCACAAGCACCTGGCAAGATCCCAAAACAGTACAATACATCCTATGCTGCCTATCCTAGAAGCAAGCAGCGGATCTTTCCCAAGTCCGTTTTAATAATGGCCTATGGACTTTTCCTTTAGGAAGCTATCCAAACCCTTTTTATACCCCGCTAAGCTAACTGCTTTTATCACATTCTCTGGCAATGATTTCCAGAGTTTAATTATATGCTGAGTGAACAAATATTTTCTCCAGTTTGTTTTAAATTTACTAATTTGTAGCTTCATTGCATGCCCCCTTGTCCTAGTATTTTTGGAAAGAGCAAGCAAGAGATTCACATTTACCCATTCCAATCCATTCATTATTTTATAGACCTCTATCATATCTCCCCTCAATCAGCTGTCTTCCACTGAATATTGCTGGTTTGTACTTAGCAGATAGCTGGTTATATCATGCAATATAACTGACTATCTGACAATTTTCAGTGCATCACCAACTAAGGGCCTAGTTTACTAAGCCGCGCTATTGACACGCTAACGTTTTTAGTGCATGCTAATGCTAGAGACACCCATAGGAATATATGTGTGTCTCTAGTGTTAGCATGTGCTAAAAACGCTAGCACACCTTAGTAAACAGAGCCCTAAGTCTGGTGGCTAAATATGGCTGCATTAATAGCTGGAATATCGTTGGCCAATTCAAACTTAACTAGCCATTGCTGAATATCAGCTTGGCTGGTTAAATTCAAACCAGCCAAAAATAAATCAGGTATTCAATGTGGGTTACTGGAAATGGCCCAGCATCAAATACACTGCCTCAGCGCTGACTGCGGGAGGAAACCCGACTACCCCCCACGGTCTGAATATCGGCCTCATTGAATTTAGTGAAGCAGCCTGCATTTATAAGACTAAGGCAGGGTTTACAACCAAACAAAGCTTTGTTAAGCAGAAAATCATTGGTTTCTGTCATTGAAAAGGTTCAAAGAAGAGTGACCAAAATTATAAAGGGGATGGAACTCCCATATGAGGAAAGGCTAAAGAGGTTAGGGTTCCTCAGCTTAGAAAAGAAAAGGCTCGGAGGGGATATGATTGAGGTCTATAAAATCCTGAGTACTATAGAACAGGTAGAAGTGAATCAATTTTTCACTCTTTCAGAAAGTTCACAGACCAGGGGACACTCAATGAAATTACATGGAAATACATTAAAAACAAATAGGAAGCATTGTTTTTTTTTTCACTCAAAGAATATTTAAGCTCTGGAACTCACTGCAGGAGAAGGCTGTAAGTCTGCTAAAGAATGAAATGATGCAGCTACATAAGAACAAAGAGGAAAAGACAACTCCAGCGCCAGCCAAGGGAGAAGAGAAAGATTACTTTTTTTTCTATTTTGAGAACAATGTACAGCCATCAGCCTCTAATGTCATTCAAAAAGTTTGCCAGGAACCGGATTTATATCTTTATGACAGTGACAAGTCAATAGAATGTCTAAACAAATATCCTTTGGTGAAGGAAGTTTTTTAACTTCCTTCTAGTGCACCTGCTGAGAGACTATTTAGTGCTGGAGGACAAATTCTTACACTTCGATGAAATTGGTTGGGTGCTGACTATTTTGAAATGTTATTGTTTCTGCATGCTAATAACAATTTTAACCAATTGTTAGGATAAATTTAGGGAGGGGGGGAAGTAACAGAGAAGGAGAGATGTTGTAAGGAGGAAGGAAAGGAAGGAAGACAGAAACATGTTGGACCCAAAAGTGTTAGGGAAGAAAATAAAGAAATGCTGGACATGTGGGGTGGGGGTGGGGGTGGGAAGGAAGAAAGTTAGATGGACCTGAGAGTAGTGGAGAGGGAGGGAGGGAACAGAAATGAAGAAATGTTTTTCACAGAAAGGGAGGGAAGGAAGAGATATATAGAGATGTTGGATGTCCTCCGAGTCTGTCAACAAGGCTGTCTCCGCTTACAATGCCACTCTCTCCTCTGCTCTGGACACTCTCGCACCATCCACCTCCCATCCCACAAAGCATGCTAATCCCCAGCCCTGGCTGACCCCTTGCATCCACTACCTTCGCTCCTGCGCACGATCTGCTGAACGCCTCTGGAGGAAATCTCGCACCCATTCAGACTTCCTTCACTCAAATTCATGTTATCCTCCTTCCACTCCTCCCTATTCCTTGTCAAACAGGACTATTACACCCAATTGACCAACTCTCTCAGCTCCAACCCCCGTCGTCTCTTCGCCACCCTTAACTCCCTCCTCAAAGTGCCCTCCGCTCCCACCCACCCCCCCTCGCTCTCTCCTCAATCACTGGCTGATTACTTCCGCGACAAGGTGCAAAAGATAAACCTTGAGTTCACTACCAAGTCATCTCCTCTTCACCCTTCAACCCTCGCCCTCAACCAACCAACCCAGGCCTCTTTCTCCTCCTTTCCTGTCATCACCGAGGAGGAAACCGCTCGCCTTCTTTCCTCCTCGAAATGCACCACCTGCTCTTCTGATCCCATCCCCACCAACTTACTTAACATCATCTCTCATACTGTCACCCCCTCCATCTGTCATATCCTCAACCTCTCTCTCTCTACCGCAACTGTCCCTGACACCTTCAAGCATGCCGTAGTCACACCTCTCCTCAAAAAACCATCACTTGACCCTACCTGTCCCTCCAACTACCACCCCATCTCCCTCCTACCCTTCCTCTCCAAAATACTTGAGCGTGCCGTTCACAGCCACTGCCTTGATTTTCTCTCCTCTCATGCCATCCTCGACCCACTTCAATCCGGTTTTCACCCTCTACACTCGACAGAAACAGCACTCTCTAAAGTCTGTAATGACCTGTTCCTTGCCAAATCCAGAGGCCACTACTCCATCCTCATCCTCCTCGATCTATCCGCCGCTTTTGACACTATCAATCATGACTTACTTCTTGCCACACTGTCCTCATTTGGGTTCCAGGGCTCTGTCCTCTCCTGGTTCTCCTCCTATCTCTCCCACCGCACCTTCAGAGTTCAGTCTCATGGATCTTCCTCCACCCCCATCCCCCTATCTGTTGGTGTTCCCCAGGGATCTGTCCTTGGACCCCTTCTCTTTTCAATCTACACCTCCTCCCTGGGCTCCCTGATCTTATCTCATGGTTTTCAGTATCATCTCTATGCTGAATACACCCAGCTGTATCTCTCCACACCAGACATCACCGCGGAGACCCAGGCAAAGGTATCAGCCTGCTTATCTGACATTGCTGCCTCGATGTCCAACCGCCACTTGAAACTGAACATGGCCAAAACAGAGCTCATCGTCTTTCCACCAAAACCCACTTCTCCTCTTCCTCCACTTTCTATCTCAGTTGATAACACCCTCATCCTTCCCGTCTCATCTGCCCGCAACCTCGGAGCCATCTTTGACTCCTCCCTCTCCTTCTTTGCTCATATCCAGCAGATAGCCAAGACCTGTCGCTTCTTCCTCTTTAACATCAGCAAAATTCACCCTTTCCTCTCTGAACACACCACCCGAACTCTCGTCCATGCTCTCATTACCTCTCGCCTTGACTACTGCAACTTACTCCTCACCGGCCTCCCACTTAGTCATCTATCCCCCTTTCAATCTGTTCAGAACTCTGCCGCACGTCTTATATTCCGCCAGAACCGATATACTCATATCACCCCTCTCCTCAGGTCACTTCAGTGGCTTCCAATCAGATACCGCATTCAATTCAAGCTTCTCCTTCTTACCTACAAATGCACTCAGTCTGCTGCCCCTCACTACCTTTCTACCCTCATTTCCCCTTACGTTCCCGCCCTAAACCTCCATTCACAGGACAAATCCCTCCTCTCTGTACCCTTCTCCACCACCGCCAACTGCAGGCTCCGCTAATTCTGCCTCGCCTCACCCTATGCTTGGAACAACCTTCCTGAGCCCATACGCCAAGGCCCCTCCCTACCCATCTTCAAGTCTCTGCTTAAAACCCACCTCTTCATTGGTGCGTTCGGCACCTAACTCTTACCGTTCAGTAAATCCAGACTGCCCCAATTTGACCATTCACTTGTCTACTAGATTGTAAGCTCTTTGAGCAGGGACTGTCCCTTTATGTAAATTGTACTGCGCTGCGTAACCCTAGTAGCGCTTTAGAAATGTTAAGTAGTAGTAGTAGTAAGAGAGAGAGACTCCATTCCTTTTATGATGCTGCACTGTATTTCTGGAATAGACTTTCTGAATCAGTATGTCAAGCTCCATCTCTGTCTGTCTTTAAATGTAGGCTAAAAGCCCATCTTTTTCATGTTGCTTTTAACTCCTACCTCCTATTAACTTGTTCAGTACCCATGTCTGTTTTATCATTCCCACCATAAGTAATTCCCAATCCATTATTTGTTCTGTTTGTCTAGATTGTAAGCTTGTCAAGCAGGGACTGGCTCATACATGTTCAGTGTACAATGCTGTATAAATCTAGTAGCACTATAGAAATGATAAGTAGTAGTAGTAGTAGTAGTAGTAGTAGTAGTAGTAGTAATAGTAGTATGTTGGCCCCAAGGTGGAGGGAGAGAGATGTTGGACCCAGGGGTGGAGGGAGAGACAAAAACAAAAAAAGAGAGGAAAGAGCTAAAAGAGAAATATCAATGCATTAATTTATTAACAGGAATATTTAAGCTTTTCAAAATGTGCTTTACAAATGGCTTTGTATTATGTTCAATATAGAGGAAAATACATTTCTGTTTTTATTTCTTCACTGTTGCAATATATGCCAAAAATACTAGGACTAGAGGGCATGAGTTGAAGCTACAGTGTGGTAAATTTAAAACGAATCGGAGAAAAGTTTTCTTCACCCAACGTATAATTAGACTCTGGAATTCGTTGCCGGAGAATGTGGTACGGGCGGTTAGCTTGACGGAGTTTAAAAAGGGGTTAGATAGATTCCTAAAGGACAAGTCCATAGACCGCTATTAAATGGACTTGGAAAAATTCCGCATTTTTAGGTATAACTTGTCTGGAATGTTTTTACGTTTGGGGAGCGTGCCAGGTGCCCTTGACCTGGATTGGCCACTGTCGGTGACAGGATGCTGGGCTAGATGGACCTTTGGTCTTTCCCAGTATGGCACTACTTATGTACTTATGTACTTATGTTTGACTTCTTGGGCTTCCAGTTCAATTTTTGTCTTCATAGTTCTATTTGCATCCATGTCATGTTCAAAAGTAAAGTAAAAGTAATTAGTTACTCTAATCCAGTAACTGTACCCAGTTGCCTAGATGGGTAATTTAATTACTATAACTAAAAGTAGGTGTAATTAATTACTTTTCATGAGTAATCATCACAACACTGTTCATCTTTTGTCATTCATTTATTGGCTTTCTGAAACATCAATTTCTAGGTGATTTATAGCAGATAACACTGGGCAGCTTTAGGCCCAACTGAATCCATATTTTAGCTTTTGGCAGCACCTTTTGACTATACCTACAATATGAGATACACACTTGAGTAAACCTCAGACATCGATGTTTAGTGTAGTATGGCCTACATTGTGGATTGCCCTTCCTACATCCTTACAGAGGACACTCTAGGTTTAAAGTTATGTTGAAGACGTATTTATTTTGCTCAGCTTTTAGTACATGATTTAGGCCTACCTAGGGAACAGGGCCGCTTCAGTTGCTAGAGTCTATTAAAATACAACAGTTTATTATATTGTTTTTATTTTTTTCTGCTACATTTATGGATTGTAACTTTCTTTTTCTTATATGTTACGATTATGTATAATCCACTTTGATGGTCTGACCCTAAGCAGACAATCAAATAAATGTAACCTTGAACTTTTCAGTGAATGGTTGTTTTTCAGTATTATAACCTCTGTATCATTCTGTATGAGCATTTGAAAAAGAGCTATGTAGCTTGTAACCTTCTTCCTATTTTTTGTACCTGTATTAAACCTAACCCAGGTTCAAAAATGATATAGCAGAATTGGAAAGGATACAGAGATTTTTTTTAAAAAAGGATTGAACAGCTCCCCAATGAGGAAAGGCTAGAGAGGTTAGAGCTCTTCAGCTTGGAGAAGACATGGCCAAGGGGAGATGTAATAGAAGTCAATAAAATCCAGAGCAGAGTGGAACAGTACAAACACTAAGGGACACACCATGAAGGGCTTCTATTACAGAGCCTCGCTGCGATTCCTGTGCAGCAAATGAGAGGAAGTCCATTAAGTTCCTATGGGTTTCCTCTCATTTGCCACATGGGAATTGCTAGTACGACTTTGTAAAAGAAGCCCAAAGGGCGTAGCTAATTTTCAATAAATAGGAGAAAACATATTTTCATTTCTAGAAGATGTGGTAACATAGTTGTACTTAAAAAAAGATTTGGACAGGTTCTTGGAGAAAAAGTCTATAAACTGCTTATTCCTTGGATACGTAGCATGGAATCTTGCTACTTCTGGAAATTCTGTCAGGTATTTTTGACCTGGACTGGCCACTGTTTGAAACAAGATACTGAGCTTGCTGGACCTTAGACCTAATCCTGCATTGCAAAACTTTATGAATTTACCTATTCCACAATATCTTTTAGACTGGCTTTTTATCCACAAGATTGTTTCTTGGTGATTAACTGTACCACTCACTCCCATTGTATTTTAGACCATAGCAATGATCCCCCTTATCTTACTCTTACAAATTCTTTTGAATCTTTTCCCACCCTAGGGATCTCATGAATTTTAAATATTTAAAATATAACTCTGCACTTACTTCTACCAGAAAGGATGTACAGGAAAGTTTTTTCTTTGTTTGTTTCATTTTCAAAAACAAATTGGCATTTGCCCTGATTTTGGTTGATTTTGTTGTTGTTGCTTTCATTTCAATTAGCTTGCATTGCAACTTTTCAGTTCAGGAGCATTGACTGTATGCACATTAATTCATAAGTCAACGTACTTTTATAAGTATATTTTGTAAGTCAAGTGCTTTTATAAACACTTTTTAAAGGCACCTTAAAGAACCAAAAGTGCACTAATGAATGCACATCTCTGTCTTCCAGAGATCCAGGAATAGCTTTGGTAGCTGCAAATCCTTATCTCATGCCCTAACGCACTACCAGATCCTTCTTATGAGGAAACAGAGAAGAGGGAAGACAATCTTTCAAGGCAAAGCTTTAATCCCTTCAGAATCTTGGCAGGCAAACCAAATAGCAACAACAGGTTGGAGTTGTTCCAAAAATTAAAGTTTACCGAATCACTGCAGAAAACTAAAGCATGTGACAGTCTGCATGGGTATGCAATAATATTTATGCAGAGCAAGAACATCCAACACAGTACAAAATATATTCAGAATCAATTGACAGCAATATTCCAAGGTTTCTTTTCTCCTACATCCGTAGGGGACTCACTGGGACTCTTCTTTGTAACGAGGGAGGTTTTGTGTTTATCATGATAGGAATAAGCCTCACTTCCAAGCCAGGGTGTGTTGTAGATGATCTCAATCTCTCAAATTTACTGCAAGTGCTTATCTTAATATATGTGTTGTGTCAAGGAGAGTCTCTGTCTGGAGTTCATAGGGTTTAATATGTATAGGCAACATAGCCACATGCTTTTAGAGTTCTTTTAATTCAAGCCAGTGGCCTCCAAAATATAGCTGGAACAATTTCTGCATTCTTCTGCTACATTTTCTTTGTGCATTTTTAGTACAAATTATCTTTTTTGTTCTTACAGAATAGTAATGTTATTCTTGTGTGTGTGTGTGTTTCTTTACCATAATGGTTTCTTGTATTAAATATTTTGTAGATTTGAATGAAAATGTTCCATGTGCTTACAATTTCTTTTTTGGCACACCTGGAAGTTATGCGGATACCTGACAATATTCAGTGCAGGTGCCCATATACGAAACCAGACAAAGTTAGGACCCCTGAATATCACTGGTGCCTATATAAGTTCCAGGTCCACCCTGACTCTGTTTCTGGATTGCCCCAGCACTTCCTGGATTGCATCAGGGTTGTCAAAGCCAATAATTCAGCAGCACTGCCTGGTTAAGAGCTATTTAATATCAGAGGCCAGCCAGCTGAAAACCATGCAGTATATTGACCCCATAGTTTTCTGGAATGGAACAAATGTATGTCTAATTGTTAACACCTGTACGTGGTAGTTGCAAAATCACCAGGTCTATGTCACTGCTGGCACATAAATGTGGAAGCTGATAACTGATGCTACTAGTTTTTTTTGTTGTTGTTTTTTTCTATGTATTTGCTAGTGTTCTTATCCATATTTTACAAAAAGCTCCAGGTTCAGCATGGGAATCATGGACATTGTAGCCTGGACATCCTAATTCCTACCAATGTCCTATGCAAAATGGGCTTTTAATGACTAGATCACACCCATAATTGTTTCAACATATATTGCACAATTCTAGTGTTGAAAAAGAGTTGTGTTCTGGAATATTGAATGCTGAACTGAAAATGAATTTTATTATATAATGTTTGTAAACTATTTGTAATCACTAGAAAGATCTCTTCTCTATTTTGTGTAGTCTGCTGTATGCTAAAGGGCTCATCTTACTAGAAATAAGCTTTTAACTTTCTGAAATAGTTTCATTCCAGATGAGTTTGAATAAAATTCCTTTGGAAACACATATTTTGTAGTACTTAACTGGACAGTGCTGCTGAATATCAGCACTAGCTGCCCCTGCACTGTCTGGTTATTGCTGGGGTGGTCTGTAGGCAGAGCCAGAATGGAGCTGGTATGTAATCATTTAGCAGTAATGTTCATACCACAACTAGTCAAGGGGTCCTTTTACTAAGCCATATAGGTGCTTACATGCATCCAATGTGCATCAATTTTGAACTACCGCCCAACTACCGTGTGGCCTGGGCGGTAATTTTATTTTGTGCGCACATCCACTACATGCGTTGGAAAATAGTTTTTATTTTCTGGCCCACGGCACTAACTGGGTGTTAATTGGCATTGTACGCGCGATGACCATTACTGCCCGGTTAGCGTGTGAGACCTTCGGGCTTATTTTCGAAAGTGATCACCGGCCATCTTCCAACATAAATCGGGAGATGGCCGGCGAGCTCTCAAAAGCGGCGAAATTGGTATAATCGAAAGCTGCTTTTTTGACACCATCGCCGCTTTCCTGTCGCCGAGCCGGCGAAAGTTCAAGGGGGCGTGTCAGCGGTGTATCGAAGGCGGTACACGGGCAGGAATGGGTGTGGCTACCAGATGGCCGACTTCAGCGCATAATGGAAAAAAAGTGGCGTTAATCAGTATTTCACCGGGTTTACTTGGTCCTTTTATTTTCACGACCAAGCCTCAAAAAGGTGCCCCAACTCACCAGATGACCACCAGAGGGAATGGGGGATGACCTCCCCATACTCCCCCAGTGGTCACCAACCCCCTCCCACACTAAAAAAATAAAAATAAAAACCTTTTTTTGCCAGCCTGTATGCCAGCCTCAAATGTCATACCCAGCTCCCTGCTAGCAGTATGCAGGTCCCTGGAACAGTTTTTGTTGGTTGCAGTGGACTTCAGGCAGGCGGACCCAGGCCCATCCCCCCCTACCAGTTACACTTGTGGTGGTAAGTGTTGAGCACTCCAACCCCCCCCCCCCAAACCCACTCTACCCACATGTAGTTGCCCCCCTTCACCCATAAGGGCTATGGTAGTGGTGTAGAGTTGTGGGGAGTGGGTTTTGGGGGGCTCAGCACCCAAGGTAAGGGAGCTATGCACCTGGGAGGTATTTGTATATATATTTTTTTATTTTTAGAAGTGCCCCCTAGGGTGCCCAGTTGGTGTCCTGGCTTGTCAGGGGGACCAGTGCACTACAAATGCTGGCTCCTCCCATGACCAAATGCCTTGGATTTTGCCGGGTTTGAGATGGCCAGCATTTTTTTCCATTATCGCTGAAAAACAAAAGCGGCCGTCTCAAACCCAGCGAACTCTGGCATTTGGCCGGGCCAAACCGTATTATCGTTTGCCGCCAAAATAGATCACTGGCAATCTATTACGCTGGAACCATTCGATTATTCCCCTCTTTACCACTAAGTGAATGGGCAGCGGTAATCTCTCAGACCCAAAATCGACACCTGCCAATGTCAATATTGCCGCACATCCATTTTCAGCAAAAAAAGTCCTTTTTTACAGATGCGTTGAAAAATAGATCTGTGTGTGTCCAAAACATGTGCTTACACTAGTGAAAGGACCCCTAAGAAAGTGGCTAAAGTTAGGACAGCAAAAAGGCTATCCTAACTTTAGCTGATGAACTAATTGGTCACTGGTCTAAATATTGTCTGGTGCCCAGTTAACTTCTGGGTAGCAGCATCAGGGACTTCTGGTGCTCATCCTAATCTCAAAGACACTACTGAGACTGCTGCTAAAGATTGTCTTGGTCATATTGAGACCTGAGTCATATCAGTGGGCATTGTTCTGCTCATAGGACTCTCTAGACCACCGAGGATATCCAAGGTTTGAGGGCTCTTTGGGGGCTTCCTGTCTTCAGGGGTGGGGAGAGGGGGATCCAGAGGTAGTGAGAGCATCTGTTTTCTTATGCAGGTCTCAGACGATTCAGCTGAGGCCTGAATAAGTGTCTTATGCAGGTTTCAGCTAAATACTGGTCAGACCTGTATAGTCCCAGCAGTCAGCACATTCCCACATGGCTCTGGATATTCAATGCTGGTGTCTGTATGTGGCCTGGCATAAAATATCTGGGCATAATTCTGTTTGCAGTGGTCAGCATTTTTTTAAACACTGACAGCTACCATCTGAATATTGACTGGTCAGTAATTTCTCCACTAATGAAAAGAAACACTATATCCCAGTGCTCTTTATGATCAACGGACACATGAGGAACAACAGAGAAGGCTAGCTTCAGATTCTACTTTAACATATTAGCATTGTAACAACATAAAAAAAGAAGTAGACCATCTAGTCTGCTATTTTTTTCTGTTATGGTTCTTTCCGAGCAGCTGGCTGTGTCATCGGAGGGGAAAGGAAAAATTCCTGGGTGCCACTTAGTCCCGGGACAATTCTGATTCCTGTCCGTACTGCCAAACATACATCCCAAATGCCAATCATAGTGTCACCACTTGCAGGAAATCACTCCACATCCTGGCCAATTTTTGTTGTCTTCCTCTTCTATTCATCTTCCTTTTGGATAGATTAGCATACAAAATTCCTATGTAGTCCAAACTCTAGATCCCCTCATTTCCCTTATCGAAACTCAGGGCTTTGTGAAAACATTATGCCTGGATTATATAAAGAAGCCAAAACAAAGATGCACATGCTGCATCTCAAAACAGAAGACAATAAACAAAGACTCATGCTGCAGACATTGCAAGCACAGATCCTCAGCTATCATCAGTCAATTCAAGCAGCAGCGCCAGCATCACTTAGGAATGTAGTGCTGTATTGCTTCTTTAAATACTCACACCAGCAACATCTCAATAACTATTCCAGGCAACTCTGAACGCAGGCAGGCTCTACTGAATGTTGTGCTTGATGCATGAAATGACAACCTTCTGCTGACGGTCTTGTAAAAAGAAGCCCTTCCTTTTCTTTACTACAACATCAAAAATTTAAAAAAAGTTTGTAGCAGGAAAATAGAGTTCAGTAAAGCTCTGTTATTTTAACACAATGCATTCTTCACATCGGTTTGCCTAGCTAGCTTTGCAGAAGTTGCTACATATATTTCAGCAAGAACTACTTCTAATCCCTGAGCTGCGATGAACTGAGATCTTGGCCTTTTACTTTTTTCCAGTGCTCTTGCCTACTAGGTGAAGGAAAAAAATCTTCAGGGGCCTTTTTACTAAGCTGCATAGTTACCTACGCGTGTGTAGCGCGCATCATTTTGAACTACCCGCCCGGCTATCGCGTGGCCAGGGCGGTAATTTTCATTTTTTATGCGCATTCACTACGCACACCGGAAAACATATTTTATTTTCCGGTGCATGGGCGGTAGTGGATATTATACACACGTTGACAATTACCGCCTGGTTAATGCGTGAAACCTTACTGCTAAGTGAATGGGTGGCGGTAAGGTCTCAGACCCAAAATAGATGCGCGACAATTTTCATTTTGCCGCACATCCATCCCCTTCCGCAAAAGGCATTTTTTACAGGTGCACTGAAAAATGGATCTGCGTGCATCCAAAACACGCACCTACACTAGCACAGGCCATTTTTCCAGCGCACCTTAGTAAAAGGACCCCTCAATTTTTAAGCTCCAGGACTATGTACTTCATAGTTTTTCTTCTCTTAACACTATTCTTAGGAATGGAGTATTTTTGGGTTGTTTTTGTGAGGAAGAGGGTGTGCGGAGGTTCAGCCATAGATTGCTGACACGTATCTTGAAAATAAATATTTCCCTTGAACCCAGAGCTACAGAACAGAGGGCAATCTGCTAGAAATAATTTGAGCTAGTAAGAAAAAAGTGCAGTGTTCTTTAAGAGGGTATTGGTTAAATTGATATTTAACGTTTTCTAAATCTCAAGAGAGAAGTAATAATGTGTTCATGTTTCTACTAGTCTTTTTCCTGCAGGCATTATATTGTCCAGAAGTGCTGTTTAAAGTTTTAATGGCTCCTAGATCTTGCTGCCATATCACCTCGCAGTTGCCCCCAAATTGTTTCACAGTCACGTTTCCCCTGGCAAGGAGTGGTAACCCCTCATTTCCTATTACTATTTACAATGTACAGTGCTCATAGCCCACCATATAACAACTCTAATGTCAAAATGAAAAATGATAAAGTAAAAATTAAATAGCAACCATATGTTTTCTGCAATATACCTCTGGGTGTAAGTGCATGTGTGTTGTTTTGTTTTTACTTAAAAGACAAACAGTGTTCAAAGCTCCAGTTGAAATCTGCACCTCTTCTAACTGAGCTAAAAGTACAAGCTGGATTATTGCAATATTTTTTGCATCAATCATCAGATGATACTCACAAAAAGATTTGCACTGTAGTGACACCAACACTGAACTAAGAATGAGAAGTTCTAGGATGTAGTTTTAATCTGCTGGTGTGCTCTGCAACTCTGAGAAGCTACTTGATGGTGAACATGTACCGGTGCCTTGTATCGGTCCACGGTGCTACCGCATCTCGAATATTGTTTTCAGTTCTGGTCACTGCATCTGAAAAAATATATAGAGGAAATAGAAAAGGTACAGAGAAGGGCAATTAAAATGATAAAGGGGATGGGATGACTTTCCTGTGAGGAAAGACTGACGTGGCTAGGGCTCTTCAGCTTGGAGAAAAGACAGCTGAGGGGAGATATGATAGAGGTCTATAAATAGTGAGTGGAGTGGAAACGGGTAGACGTGAATCATTTGTTTACTCTTTCCAAAAATACTAGGACTAGGGGCAATGCGATGAAGCTACAAAGTAGTAAATTTAATACGAATCGGAGAAAATGTTTCTTCACTCAACATGTAATTAAACTCTGGAATTTGTTGCCAGAGAATGTGGTAAAGGTGGTTATCTTAACAGGATTTAAAAAAGGTCTGGACAACTTTCTAAAGGAAAAGTCCATAGACCATTATTAAATTGACTTGTGGAAAATCCACTGCTTATTTCTAGGATACGCAGCATAAAATGTATTGATTTTTTTCAGGATTTTTCCAGGTATTTGTGACCTGGATTAGCCACTGTTGGAAACAGGATGCTGGGCTTGATGGACCTTTGGTCTGTCCCAATGTGGCAATACTTATGTACTTAACTGCTTTACTGACTTCCAGTGCCCTGCAAGGCAAAAGATACATTTTTATTCTGGTCTTCAAGGACTGAAGAGGAAACAATTGAAAAAAGTTCTGAATACTTAAGAGATGTTGTTTATGTAATCTTCATCTATTATCATGATCACGATGATGATAATAATAATAATATATCACAATGGTGTATAACATGAACAGAGATTTGTCTGGTATCATTGGCGAATTTGAGCTTCATTCAGAAGCCTAGGAATTATCCAGGTAGCTTCATAGAATGTAGCTTGAAGGCAGCAAAGTTTTATTTTACTTCTTGTTAGTGTGCTTTTGTCAAATCTGAAACTTTCAAGGTATTGTAGAAATTTGTCCAGCCTTGGTGTAATGCTGCTGTGAGGCACCTACAAAATAAATAACCCGACATGGCTTGTTTCAGAGACTTGCCATTTCTATTGTCGGATTTTGATAAGTTGTTTTTTTCTAAGATGCTAAATAACAATATGCACATGTAAGTGGGAGTTATCAGCTGGACTACTGTTAAGATATGTTATTTCCTGTTAACCCCCCAGTTATTAGCAACTAGGTCTCACAGCATAAAATGGGATCTGTGCTAAAATAGCATGTTAGTGATAAAATAACTATTTATTTATTTGTTACATTTGTATCCATTTTCCCACCTATTTGCAGGCTCAATGTGGCTTACATAGTACCGTAAAGGAGTTCGCCAAGTCCGGTAGAGAAACAAATACATGGTGATGTGGTCGATTAAGGTTCAGGCACATTGAGCTTTGGTTTTGCTATGTTGCAGAGTGTAGGCATTTATGTTGGGTCGGTAGGATATGCCTTTTTGAACAGGTTGGTTTCCTGAAGTTTAGATGATCGTAGGTTGTTTTCACAGCTTTTGGCAGTAAGTTCCATAGTTTTGTGCTGCGCTTCCCCCCTCCAAACAAAAATAAAGGAAACCCCAAAATGGTCAGCCAAGCAAAATCACAAATCATTATGCAAACATGCTGCTCAGCAATGAGTGTGGTCTGCCTGTGTAGTCTGAGTCAGACCAGCATCCAGGGTTCCCTGTCATCTCATCTCATGCATCTCACACTCCATCCCCTGCCTCAGGCCAGCCAGCTCCTCAGGCCAGCTACATAAGCTATGCTGGATGTGCTGATCTCAAACACAATCCTGTTACATACACAGGACGGCAGCAGAGAGGGCCAGGAGCAGGTGGAGGGCCAGGAGACGGAGGAGGAGGCCCAGGAGGAGGGCCAGGAGAAGGAAAGGAGGAGGCCCAGGAGGAGGCCCTGGAGCAGGAGGAGGGCCAGGAGGAGAGGGCCAGGAGGAGGACGCCTGGGCAGACATGCCTCCCCTTGAGGGGATGATGAGGGGCCCACCCCCCTGCAGTCTCCCCCCCCCCCCAGCCCCACCCCATTCCTACCCCCACCTACCCCATCCCTAGCCCCACCCCCATCCCTACCCCCATCCCCAGCCCCATCCCTTGCCCCAGTACTGCACCTCCTGCAGCAACTGGTTGATGGCCAAACCCAGTTGCTGCAGGAGGTGTCAGCAATGAGGCAGGAGATGGGGGCAATGCAGCAGGCTAATGAGCAGCACCTTAGCGCAGTGAGAGTGCTCCTGTGCTGCTCATTAGCCTGCTGTGCATGGCCATTGCGGGTGGACGACGTGGGCACCATTGAGGGACATTTGGGGGGAGGGAGGGGGGAATATTGTACAGTTTGATTGCATTGTTACATTTGATACACATTTGATACTTTTGATATAACAGGGTGTGTCTCTCTTTGTGCACTACATATTTTCAAATGCTGGGGTTGATGTGAGAGGAGGCAGCAATATGAATTGCATGACAGGTGACCTGTGACAGATAAACGTTGGTACATAGGTGTGCTGTGTGGCCATACAGAAGGCCACCTGTTCCAACCAAACTGCATGGCTGTATGGTAAGGGGGGAGGCTGGGTGGGCGTTTCTGTTGAGGAACACAAATGCCCATCCAACTCTCCCCCCCCCCCCTTACCATACAGCCCCACAGCACAGAGTTGGGTAAATAATAGGTATGTTGTCTAGCACTAGTGATCTGCCAAGTAGAAACTAGCAGATACCCATAGGTAGCACATAGACGATGTTTGCTCTGTGATCGCCAGACACCCTTACCCACAACCAATCCTCATTGGTGAGGGCAAGGAAGGAGCTACAAACAGCTGGGTCATCTTTTCACATTGAGCAATGGTATATAGTGCTGAGGAGAAAAGGGAAAACAATGGTAAAGCATTAGATGGATGTTTACTTCATCACAATAGATACAACAGGTACAGAAGGCCACATAAATATGCATTTTTTATTTTGATGACAGCTTTTTCAGTAGTAGCTCACAGTGAGTTATATTCAGGTTCTGCATGTTTCTCAGTGCCAGGAAGGCTTTGAGTTTGCATCTGAGATAATGGTGGGTTAAGTGACTTGTCTAAGGTCACTAGGAACAGATGGGATTTGAACCCACAACCTCTGATTACAAGACCAGTGCCTAACCACTAGGCCACTCCAGCCACCAGGCTGTAGCCACCTGCAGGTAATTTGGAGTAGGAACTGTAACAAAACCCTTTCTCTCACTATGACTTAAGGGCTCAGTAGGCACTACCTGTGGCCACCTTGAAAATAGTTTGCAGGCTAGAATGTAGAAATGTTGTTGTTCCATACTTATGAGGATTGTAGGACTGTGTTGAATAATGTGGAAAAGACATTCAGGGCATATGTATTGCTGAGAAGTGGCCTAGTGGCTAGGGTGCTGGACTTTGGTCCTGGGGATCTACATTCAATTCCCACTGCAGGCATAGGGCAAGTCACTTAATCCTCCATTGTCGCAGGTACAAATAAGTACCTGTATATAATATGTAAGCTGCATCAAACCTGCCATGAGTGGGAAAGGCAGAGGTACAAATGTACCAAACATAATGTATTTATTTGTAGCATTTATATCCACGTTTTCCCACTGGATGCAGGTTCAATGTGGCTTACATGCCTCCCCTTGAGGGGGATGATGAGGGGCCCACCCCCCTGCAGTCTCCACCCTCCCCACCCCCATCCCCAGCCCCATGGTTTACATGAGGTAAACCAAGAATACTGTATACTGACATAATAAAACAATGCAAGCAGTGGAATAAGAAAGAACATCTACTGATTTGTTATATATTGAAATGGATTGGCGGCCATCTATTTTAGGCGCAGCACTAAAGCTGGCCGGAACTGTATCGATGGCCGGCCATCGTTTTTGATAATACTGTTTTAACCGGCCAAATGCATTGGATTTGGCCGGGGTTTGAGATGGCCGGTTTCTTTTTTTAGCGATAATGGAAAGTTATGTCGGCCATCTCAAAGCCGGCCAAATTCAAGGCATTTGGCCGTGGGAGGCTAGTATTTTCAGTGCAATGGCCCCCCTGACATGCCAGGACAGCAACCGGACACCCTAGGGGTCACTGTGGTGGCCTTCAGAAAGCTCCCACGTGCATAGCTCCTTTCTTTGGGAGCTGCCCCCCCCCCCCCCAAACCCCCACCAAAAGCCCATACAACACATTCTGCTCTCATGGAGGTGGGTATGACATTTGAGGCTGGCAAAAAAGGTTTATGTTTTATATTTTTAGTATGGGAGGGTTGGTGACCACAGGGGAGTATGCAGGTGATCCCCGATTTCTCCGGTGGTCATCTGGTCATTTAGGGCACTTTTTTGGGACTTGGTCGTGAAAAAAAAAGGTCCAAAGAAAGTGACCTAAATGTTCGCTAAACACGGCTAATTTTTTTCGATTATCGACGAAAGCCGGCCATTTCTGTCCAGCCCATAACCACGCCCCAGTCCCGCCTTCACCACGCCTCCGACACGGCCTCCTCAATTTTGGCCGGCTCCGCGACGGAGTTCAGTTAAATGCGGCCAAAAATCGACTTTCGATTATACCAATTTGCCCGCTTTTAGAAGATGGCCGGCCATTTCCCGATTGGTGTCGGAAGATGGCCGGCTATCACTTTCGAAAATAAGCAGGATAGCGGACATATGTCAAAAATGAAATTACTGCTAGGGCCTCACAGTAGCTGGGTGGTAAGTCCAAATTCACACGTGTTGGGCATGTTTGTAAAAGGGCCCTTGGATGATTTGTCATCCATTATAGACAAAGACTGGGGGCCATTTTACTAAGCTGCGTAGGCACCTACATGTGCCCAACGTGCATCAATTTGGAGTTACCGCCCCGCTACCAAAATGGCCCTTGCGGTAATTTCATTTTTGATGTGTGTCCGCTATGCGGACCAGAAAAAATTTTTATTTTCTCGGCACATGGCAGAAACTGAGCGGTAATCATCATTCTACTTGCGTAGATGATTACCACATGGTTAACACATGAGACCTTACCGCTAAGTCAATAGCTGGCAGTAAGGTCTTAGACCCAAAATGGATGCATACCAATTTTTATTTTGCCACACATCCATTTTCAGCAAAATTTTTAAAAGGCCTTTTTTACAGGTGTGCTGAAAAATGGATCTGCGTGCTCCCTAACATGCGCCTACACTAGCGCCCATTTTTCAGCACACTTTAGTAAAAGGGCCCCTGGTTCTTTAACATTCATTTTACCAAGGCTTGATTTAATACCACTGGAACCTCTTCCATTGAATAGAGATCATAATGCTAAACTATTCTCCATCAAAAGCTGGGCATGGATCTACCATACTGTTTCCTTTTACAAATGTTTAGTAGCTGTCAGATCTAATCATCCTGAGACATTTAGAATATATTAATCCCATATTACCTTCCTCCAACTCTTCGCCACCATCCTGTAAACACTTATCTCATAGCATCCAAATTCATTTTTTCTTCATTCCTGTTTAATCTCTGTAACCTTTTTTTCAAAAGAATAAGTGCAAAACATCAACTATGGGTTGATCACTTGTGTTCTCTTTTTTAACCTCTCTGTTTTCTCTTAACTCTCTACAACAAGAAAAAAGTTCCCCAGAATAGTCACTTGCTGATACAATCCAGTTTATAAGATACATATATTTTTAAAGTAAGAAACCAATGTCCTATACTTACTTCCAACTACTCTCTATTTGTCAGTTGATTTACACCATCATGGTTCTAGGTGGCACAGTACCAATTTATTTTTTGTTTACGTTAATCTCACTTGAAAAGACATCTGCTAAAGATTTTTCCCATTAAACTTCCTAAATGGTGCCAGGCCATCAATTGCTTTTTATTTTTAGTTCAATCTTTTTATTAAGATTTTCAAAATAGAGCATACAGCAAATAATACAATACAACATAACAGTGAATGAACTGCAAAAGCAGAAATAGGCAAAACCACAATTGGTTTCCATATAAAAGGCAAGCATGGTGAAATATACAGCTTTGAAACTTATGACAAAACATTGCACCTTTCATAGAGCCACTCATTAAAGAATTTTTCCCTCGTTGAGCTAGTTTCATCGATTACCATATCTGCTTTGTATGCATTATGTGAATTAATTTATCAGCAGCTATCATATCAATAGCATAATTGAACAGTATTCCACTATAAAATTATTCCCCACAGTTGTTCCAGTTGCTTAAAATTTGTTTCAGCACCTGTGATATCAAAATATCAAAATATTCTCTGCGGTGAAATAGGCTGCAGATCCTTTAATGAGGATCTGAAAATGACAAATGACAACGTAGGTATTTCTGGTAAGGGTAAGATTTTCCAAAATTGAGCCCAGCTTGCTTCCCCAAAAGTATAAATAGGGCATTCAAATATCGTATGAGCCATAGTGCCAATGAAGTTTCCACAATGGCAGCTTTGTGGTGAGACCAGGCTAGCACAAAAAACTTGCAAAGTGTCCAAATTGTCCTAATATCCTGAAAAAAAAAACAGTAATTGCATTATGATAATGTTGGTCTCCAAAAATGTTCCCAATTAACCTGAGTAGACTCAAGTTGAACATTTTCCTTCCACTTAAGATTTATGAACCCCAAACGGGTTGTTGAAAAGGCTGATCTCTTAAGTTCTTTCAACAAAGAGATGCCATATAAACAATGCACTAGTACCTGAAAGTTCCTAAATACCAGGTCCCCATTGAATGATTGGTAGAATAGGAGGATTGTAAATAATACCATAATTGTATACATTGAAAAAAATGACTGGTAGATAAACTATGCTGGACCTCCATACATCAAAATCAACAAAACTTGTCAGACACATCAAATACAAAATTGCCCAAAGCCCTTACTCTATCCAGTGTCCAGCAGATTGATTGATTTTTTAAAGGGGTTTCTCCAAAGTGTAGCATGACAACTCTTTAACTAGGGGACAGTTTGCAATCTAGCAATGAAACAAAGTAGTTTACAAGTATTATGTAACATATAGTGGTGCTGGTATTGTTTCAGCTGTTGCATCCCCCAGAAAAGTCATAAAGGAAATGGGTGTACTTCTGTCTATTCTAAAAGAAACCATTCAGCAAGGCGGATTGTTCAAGGCCACTGTTTATACACTTCAGACCATACGTGGTATAAATAGAAATTATGGAAGTTACTGCTACCCTTCTCCTGAGATGCCTTCAGTTTCTGTTTAGAGATTTTAGATCATTTGCCCACAGAAACTAAGGGCCTTGTTTATCAAGCCATGC
The DNA here is from genome assembly GCF_901765095.1 of Microcaecilia unicolor. Lineage (NCBI taxonomy): Eukaryota > Metazoa > Chordata > Amphibia > Gymnophiona > Siphonopidae > Microcaecilia > Microcaecilia unicolor. The sequence goes on from NC_044033.1 coordinate 421,223,631, forward strand.
TAGTGGTTCCCACATGTCAATGCCAACAAAGCCCATTCAAAGTGAATAGGCTTTGTCGGCATAACTGCACCGAGGACCACTAGTGTGGTTTTAGAAAAGCCCTTTAATTAGCAAAGGCATGCATTTTTATAAGAAAGCTTCCAGTGGTAGGAATGGGGATATACTCAAAATATAAGTGATTTGACGGCCATAATTATTTTAATTGACTCCTGCTGTCCCTACCAGGAAAGTCATTTTGATGACCATCCAAAATTGTATAGATCAAGATGGCCTCAACTTTAGACATTACATTGGTTTTAATATCTTAGCTATTTAGATAACTCAACAAAAAAATCTTTAATGACATGAGCAGCCCATTTAACATCATAATGAGTGACGTCAGATTGGTGACAGTAATCATTCATAGGTAATAATTCTGACTTACTCCGGCAGATCTAATACCCAGAAAAGCCAGAGAATCATGAAACCAGTCTGTTCAAAGCCCCCATATTTCTCTGGATTTTACTAGAGTAGTATCACAAGTAATTTGTTCCCAACGGTAAACCCAACTATTTCTTTATGCTGTCAAATAGCTATCAAGAAGGGTATAATAGCCAAATTGAATAGCAGTAGAGACAAGGGACAACCTTGCCTAGTCCCCCTCTGTAATGTAAAAGGTTTAGAAAGCATATCATTCAGTGGCGTAGCCAGACTTGACATTTTGGGTGGGCCCAGGGCTAATATGGGTGGGCACTGTGTATATAGGTATGTAGTGTTTCTTGAGATACTACAAAATAATGCCTTAGAATGCACTTGATGATGAATTTCTAAGTAATCTGCCCAACAGCTGCCCTGCATCAATATAAACCATATACATTCTTAATGGAAAAATAATATTTTTAAATATAGCTACATTAAATCTACTATAATGGCAAACATCTCAATGCACATGACAGGATTCTGCAATATAATTACAGCAATGAATATATACTTCAAACTTTGCAAATTTTAACACCAATTCCAATAACAATACCTTTACAAAGGCAGCAGTGAATATACACAACAGCACTACGCATCCCATTGGACAAGTCAGACTCATAAATCCCCACACAAACCACATGCCAGCATATTCAGTCAAATGCAGAACACAGACCAACCCTCATCAATTACAGAATAAAGGACCAAAAATTAGAAATTGTCCTGTAACCTGACATCAGCCCTTTCCTACCTCCCCCCCATCCATCCCTATAGCCCATCATCAGCTTTTCCCTTCCCTACCCCCCCAACCATCCTTGTAGCCCAGCATCAGCTTTTCTTTTCCCTACCCCCCCCCCCACCATCCCCGTAGTCTGCCATGAGCCCTTCCTTTCCTTCCCAACACCCCCATCCATCCTCATAGCCCAGTATCAGCCCTTGGAATAAACTTCCTGAGCCCTTACGCCAAGCCCCCTCCCTACCCATCTTCAAATCCTTGCTCAAAGCCCACCTCTTCAATGTTGCTTTCAGCACCTAACCTTTATACCTTTCAGGAAATCTAGACTGCCCCTATTTAACTGACTGTACATTTGTCCTTTAGATTGTAAGCTCCTTTGAGCAGGGACTGTCCTTCTATGTTAAATTGTACGGCGCTGCGTAACCCTAGTAGCGCCTTAGAAATGTCAGGTAGTAGTAGTAGTAGTAGTATCAGCCCTTCGCTTCTCCACCATCCATCCCATAGCTAGGCATCAGCCCTACCCCACCCTTCCTTGTAGCCTAGCGTCAGCCCTGTCCTGCCCCCACCCATCCCCCAATGGTCTGGCATCTCCTCTCCCTGTCCCCCCACCCGTAAGGACACCAGCATTAAATATGACCTTTTTGTTTGTTTGTTTGTTTTAATGATCTGGGCACTGCAGACCCACCTCCACCCCCACCTTAAATTGAAAACTTTTTTTTATTATTATTTTAACCTTTGTACTGCAGAAATCATTCCTACCCAAAAACCCACCAAGGCACCATGACAAATTAGTACAACCTTTTTTAAATTTTAACCTGGGTATAATAACATTTATTGGTGGATTTCTGGGTGGAGGTCGTCTCTTCACTGCTTAGGGAAAAAAAGTATATTGAATAATTAAATATACCTTTTTTTGCCCTAGGCAGTGAAAGAGTCCACCCCCACCCAGATGCCCACCTGCACCACCATCCAGCATTACACTGACTTCACTACAAGTTAAAAAAAAATGTTAAACCTCTTTTTTTTTTACCTGTGCAGCTGGGCTTCAGTGGTGGCAGGTGGTGCAGAGAGGTGAGCACTCACTGTGCTGTGTGCTCCACTCCATGTCGTGTGGGGCCGCAGGGGAGTGCTGACTAGGCTGGGGGGGGGGAGGCTGCACTGCAGGGCACAAAATGCAACAGCGACATTGACGGCAGCCGGCACAGGACATTCAGCTCAACTGCGGTGCTGTGATGCGGGGGGAAGGGAAGAAAAAGCAAAGCGCCACAGAACCAGGCAGAGAGCGACGGGGAGCGAGCAAGGCACGGAACAATGGAGTGGTGGCGCCGACGTGCAGCTGCAGTGCAAGTGCGCAACCGCTACAATGATGACCTGCCTACAACTTCCGGATCAGGACTCGGGTGGAGGAGGACCGGAGAGCTGCCGGCTGTCTGAGTGGGCCTGAGCCGACATTGGGTGGGCCTGGGTCTATCCAGGCCCACCCATAGCTATGCCCCTCATTGATCAAAATGTGTGGGGTTGGGTATTTATATGTGGATACCAAACTGAAAAAAATTTCACCACAGTTGAACCAGTGCAAGACTATGAAAAGATATGGCTATTCTACATGATTGAACGCGTTTTCTGTATCAATAGATAATGCCAGAACAGAATGTTTTGATATTGGACAAGGATCAATAAATTGTAGAACAGTCTGGCATTGATCAATTACTTTTGTAAAGGTTTAATTTCATGTGTTAATCAACTTATCCAGCCCCAGAGAAAGATCCCAGCTAAGTGGAATAGATATATCCAATGGAAATTATCAGTACCAACATGTTCTCATCTAAAAAACCATTACTTCATTTTCTTCCTATAAATAAAAATCTCTTTCCACTAAATCAGGTAAGTGTATGATCTGTCCAGATTAATTGAGTACAATCCCTTAATTCTATTTTAAACTTCCGTTTTACTTGAGGCATGTCTAGTCAGACAAATCTGATTATTTTCTTTGACTGAGTTACCAGAGAGTTGGAATGAGGGAAAGCATTAGTTGTGATGTACTTAGATTTCAGTAAAGCCGTTGACATGGTTCCGCATAGGCAACTTGTAAATACACTAAGTGCCCTTGGTATGAGCCATAAAGCTACTGGATTAGGAACTGGTTGAGTTGAAGGCAACAGAGGGAGTGGTAAAAGGAGCTCATTCAGAGGAATAGGTGTATTTTTGGTATGTCACATGGTTCGGTTCTTTGGCCAGTTCTTTTTAACCTTTTTTTTTTAAGTTTTTTTATAACCATTTAAAGTTTTACAAGTGAAAAAGCAACTTGCCGGAAATACAGAGAAAGTAATATAGAAATTATTTCAGTCAGGTAATTCTATTCTCTTCCTTAGACCACTAAATAGGGAGAGTGAAGCAAGACAAGGAGATCAATTAAACAGTAAACAGAAAAAAAAGTGGTATTAACCTGATTATTCCCAGATATTACTCATCTAATTCATTATTCCACATTGATCATCTGGTTGGCTTCTTCAAGGCCAATACGGTGTTTAGTCAAATCATTTAATTGAAAACATACTTACTGTCCAATATTAGTTAGAAATAATACATCTGATTAAATTCTTTCTCTTTTAAAAACCAAAAGTTATTTAACAATACATATACTTAAGTCTCTAATTCAAATCCCACTGATTAAAGTAATCCCAGTTTTCACAGGCTTCACTCCTTTTAAAGTAATAATTGAGGAAATATTTCTGAGGAAAACTTTAGGAGTCATACCCGAAACTCTGGGAAAAACAATAATCTCGATATTAATCATCTATAATATTCATTTTATTATTCAAAGTTTTTGGTCTATTATCATTTTCAAAATCATAACCACTACTTGCTCGTGTAGAATCATTTGTTATATCAATTTTTCACTCTCAAAGGGTTCAGTTAAATTGTCCATGTAACTCTCTAATAAAATTATATCTGAAACAAAATTATTTACTGCCACCGTTAGGTCCCGAAGCGCCTTCCAGATGGTATTCAATGTAACCACGGGAGCCAAAAACTCCAAGTTGATTTCTCTTAGGTGTTTAGGAGTGGTTCCACCGATTCGGGTTTTGCTGTAAACATCCTCCTTTCAGCATATGCCTCTAACTCACTCATCCCCTCCTTTGGACATGGTGGTTGAATAATTCAGGAGCGATAGAGTTGTTTTTTTCCAGGTCCAAGAGCTTTGATACTCCTTCGCTGGCGCTAATCAAAGACTTGCCAACCCTTTCATCTATGGGCAGTTCGTCGCGCAGCAGTCCCACACTTGCTGCTCAGGGGACAAAACGCTGGCCATTGGCGGCTGACCGCCGTTGTCCCCTTCCTCTCAGTTTAAGGTAACTATAATTGCAGAGAGGAAATTCACGTAAATAATACGAAACTTCAGAGGGCAGCTGGGCCGTTGGGCATACAAACTTCAGGTCGCCATCTTACCACTCTCCCTTTTTAACCTTTTTTTTAACCATATTGCTGAAGGACTTTCTGCTAAGGTTGACCTCTTTACAATTTCACATTTACTCTCAAGTTGTGCGGTGAGCTCAATATTGTATGACATATGGAGGAATACATTTATAGACAACTTTGAAAGTCAGCAGATGTTCTGAATATTTCTGTATAAGCCTCCCTGTCATTGGTGTGACCTGACGCAGGTGCGGTAGCACCGAAACATGGCCTTGTCAGGTCTCCCTTCAATCAAATTTGATCATTAAAAGGTTTTCAATATAAGTATTGGTGTCCCTTTTGTTTTTAAAGGCCCTTTGTGCTGTTTTTTTTTTTTTTTTTTTGCTGACACCTGATTGTAGCCAATCATTCTTGAATTTACATTCTTTGTGGCTAGAAAAGAGCACATTGATAGTCCAAAAGGTTGGTATTAAATGTTTAAAAGGTTCAAAGAAGATTGATCAAAACGATAAAGGGAATGCCTGAGTGGTGCAGAACAGGTAAAAGTGAATCATTTTTCACATCTTTCGAAACCTATGGAACTTAGCCTCCCAAAGTGCTTTGAAATATGCCTCTCAATGAAATTGCAAGGATAAAACAAATAGGAGGAAATATTGTTTTCACTCAAAGAATAGTTAAGCTCTGAAATTCGCTGCCAGAGGATGTGGTAGCAGCAGTTAGTATATCTAGGTTTAAGAAAGGTTTGGGCAAGTTCCAGGTCTGTTATTGAGATAGACATGGGGGAAGCCACTGCTTGCCCTGGGATCGGTAGAATGGAATGTTGCTACTAACTGGTTTCTGCAATGTGCTAGTGACCTGGATTGGCCACTGTTAGAAGCAAGATACTAGTCTAGATGGACTATTGGACTGACCCTGTATGGCTATTCTTATGTTCTATACTGAAATTCTGAGAATCAATAGGAATGGAAATTATTCACCAATGCTAGATTATACATGGATGCTGTGGTATTCTTTTTGTACTGATAAAAGTATGAAAGATTTGGGAGTTTTGATTTCACCTAGTATATATCACATTTATTGTTGATTTAATCTAAATTGAGAATGAATGTAACTGTTTGGGCAGACTGATAGACCATTAGGTCTTTATTCTGCCATCACTACTATGGGGCCCTTTTACTAAGCTGTGTAAGTGCTTACGCGCACCCGTGTGCCCAAATGGAGTTACCGCCCAAACTACCACATGCTGTTGCGTTAATATCATTTTGCCATGCGTCTGATACACACGTCTAAAAAAATATTTTTTATTTTCGGGCTGCGCATAATGGACGCATGCCAGTGGCATTTGACATGCATAGGTTATTACTGCTAGGTCAATAGTTGGCAGTAAGGTCTCGGTCCCAAATGGATGCATGGGAATTTGCCGTACATTCATTTTGGCAAAAAAAAGGCCTTTTTTACAGGCCACTGAAAATGGATCAGCACGTGCCCAAAACCCGAGCCTACACTACCACAAGCCATTTTTCAGCGCGCCTTTGAAAATGGACCCCTATGTTACTAATGTTACTGTGAGTACTGTAATGTCTTTAAACTCCACTGGCTTCCAGTCCTTTCAAAAGTGAAATATAAGTTAAATATAAGATCCTATTAATGCACTGAAAAAAGGAGTGTCCTAAATATATAAACATTTTATTGAAAAGGTATGTATCAAGTCAAAGCATTAGGATCAGATCAAGCCTTTCTGTTGAATGTTCCCACTTTAAAGGAAGTGAATGGGGAGACTTTTACATCTAAGATGCTCTCTACATGGGCTCTATGTGGTGGAGAATAATATTTAAGAATCTATTTTAAATGTGGTTTTCCACTACTTTTAGTATTCTGCTAGTGGAATTATGCGATGATGATTAACTGTTATTGATGGTGGATTGTTTTGTATTATCTTATTGATTGTTTATCTTTTTCTGTTCTTAAAAAGATTTTATTATTTTTATTCTTATTTTATGAATGTGTTTTATGTAAACCCTTTTAATAAATATTTGTGTTGAATAGCAGCATATACATTTTTAAATAATAATATTAGTAATAAATTACTTGCCTAATTCATTCTAATCAACGTGGAGGGGCATAATCAAAAGGGACGCCCAAGTTTTTTAGAGGACGTCCTCGCAAAACATCCCAATGGAGGGGCGGGGAAACCCGCATTACCAAACAAGATGGACGTCCATCTTTCATTTCGATAATACAGTCGGGGACGCCCAAATCTTGAAATTTTGGTCGTCCTTAGAGATGCTCATCCCTAGACTTGGTCGTTTCTGATTTTCATCTATAATCAAAACCAAGGACACCCATCTCAGAAATGACCAAATGCAAGCCCTTTGGTCATGGGAGGAGCCAGCATTTCTAGTGCACTGGTTCCCCTGACATGCCAGGACACCAACCAGGCACCCTAAGGGGCACTGCAGTGAACTTCATAAAATGCTCCCAGGAACATAGCTTCCTTATGTTGTCTGCTGAGCCCTTCAACCCCCCCTAAAACCCACTACCCACAACTGTACACCACTACCATAGCCCTTACGGGTGAAGGGGGGCACCTAGATGTGGGTACAGTGGATTTCTGGTGGGTTTTGGAGGGCTCCCTATATCCTCCACAAATGTAACAGATAGGGAGAGGGATGGGTCTGGGTCTGCCTGCCTGAAGTGCACTGCACCAACTAAAGCTGATCCAGGGAACTGCATACTGCTATGATGGACCTAAGTATGACATCTGAGGCTGGCAAAAAGTATTTTGAAAGATCGTTTTTGAGTGTGGGAGGGGGTTAGTGACCACTGGGGGAGTAAGGGGTCATTACGGGTCGAAGACGTCCATGTGTTAGGCATGCTCAAGTCCCGCCTTCGCTACGGCTCTGATATGCCCCCTTGAACTTTGATTATCCCTGCGACAGAAAGCAGTTGGGGATGTCCAAAATCGGCTTTCGATTATACCGTTTTGGATGACCCTGTGAGAAGGACGCCCATCTTCCGATTTGTGTCGAAAGATGGGTGTCCTTCTCTTTCGAAAATGAGCCTGAAAGTCTCCCAATCCACTCCAACTGGATAAGATAACATATAAACTCAATTCAGACCAAAAAAGAAATGTATCCCTTCTTCCATTCTTGATTGATGATAACAAACAGTTAATACCCCTCAAATATAAATGCAAAAAGTAATACAAATCAATAGCTAGAATAGGTGGATTGGCCTAAAAAGCTAAGTATTAAGACAATAAGTTTAATGACAATTAATGAAAACGAAAAAAAGTTTTGAAAAATATAATCACATAATAGGATCAATGAGGATTACGACACTACCTCCAAAACATGCTTGGCTCATTCTAGCCATTATAGAGGTAGCTGTGCGTATCTGATGATCCAATTAAAGGGTATTGCTGAACTAGACTATTGAATATGATATTACTAAGGTGAATTTGAAGATGAGTACTATGAGATAATCAGTTATATGTGAGCATTTGCACTAGCCTTTGGTAGGTAAAAATGCTTATACTCAAAGGGGCTCTTTTACAAAGGTGTGGTAGGTTCTACGCGCAAGTAACATGCACCAAAATGAGACTACCGCCAGGCTAGCATGCACCCCTGGTGGTAATTTCAGATTTGGTGTGCGCCCATAATGCCTGGACAAATTATTTTTGTATTTCCTACCACATGCGACGTTTCCAGCATTAATCGGCAGTTGGCGCATCCCAACCGGTCACCTTGCCTATAGCATGTGAGCACTTAGCACTAGATTAATGGGTTGCATTAAGGGCTCAGGCCGTAAATAGGCACACGCTGGTTTCAGTTTTACCACAGGTCCTTTTCCTGGTTCATTGAAAAAAAAACCTTTTTCCCAGATGCGTTAAAAACTTGCCTAGCATGTGCCCAAAAGATGTGCTCATACTACTGCAGGCCACTTTTTACCGTGGCTTAGTAAAAAGACCCCAAAGTTAGGTATGAAATGTGTGATAACTGATAAGCTAATATTCTGTAAATGTCTTTCCATGTAAAGCATTCTTTACAGAATACTAGCTTAGCATGGATCACCCCAGTGCGTAATTTCGAGTGCCATTTATTGAAATTCATAAATGTGTGCATATCAATTTTGAGGTACAAATTAATAGCCATAATAGTCCAGAAAAAGGAGCAATTAAAGAAAGGCTGGCACTCAAACAAGCCCTAATGACTAAAGATGGGAAAAATAAGAGGGCCTCCCTAAAGAAAATAAATTGGTGCAAAAGCTGATAGGAAGTTAATGGAATTCAAAAAGGCCCTTATACTAATGTGTGGTACATTTTTTCATTGACTGAACTTTAACAGAAAATAAGTACAAAGGCTGTGCTACAACTGTTGGGGCGTTGCATGTCCCACACCAAAAAAAACCTTTACCACAACATTAGAACTGTTCACAATTTACACATGTACACTTACCACTTCTTCAAGAAGAGGTGATGTGCACCAGTGCTAACTGCATAAATGACAGCACATAAAAAGCAATGTGCATCAACTGTAGTGTGCAGTTTGTTCCTATTCTCCTCCCATAACCTGTCCAGTTCCTGCTCCTAACACAATATGCATTTAATGTACCAATTAGTGCCCTCTGTCATGCCACCATAGTAACAGTTACAACTCCAAAATGGCTGCTGTGATCCCACACAGCAACCTCATGGTAATACTGGCCATGTCCTGAGTAGGCAGGTCAGGGATGGTAGAGGGAATGGAGCTGGGGAGGAGCCAGGAGATATATAGGTGCTGGTAATATTCAGTGCTGGCACCCACATAACTAACCACAGTCCTAAAATGCAGACTTAAATTTGCTTGGTTAGTTATGTGGGTACCAGCACTGAATATTGACCTTCACTGGCATAACTCCTGTACTGGCTGGCATACGATTCAATGCGCTCCCCTCCCTCCCAGGGGTGTAGCCACGGGTGGGCCTGGGTGGGCCCAGGCCCACCCATTTCCACCCAAGGCCCACCCAAAAATAATGGATCACAACTGCAACCGCGATCACAACCGCAGCTTCACGTGAGTCTTCTTTTCTCTCCCTCACCCCCACCGCAAAGCATCTGGGCACCGACCGGCAGCGTTTCAGACCCACTCCGGAGCCTTCCCTCTGTGGCCTGCTGCTGAGATGAATCTCTTTCCCCTCCCTCACTCCTGCCGTAAGCATCCGATTTAAATTAAGGGCGGGGCCAGCAGTGATTCGCTGAGTACTCTGGAGCCTTCCCTCTGCCACGATCTGCCCTCTCGGAAACAGGAAGTTGCGCTGAAGAGAGCTGATCGTGGCGGAGGGAAGGCTCTGGAGCAGGTCTCTTCATCTGTGATCAGCGAAGCGATAATGAGGGAGGAAAACGGAGTGAGTGGCTGTACCTGTAGGGTGGGAGAGGGACAGGCTGGGAGACAGTGGCTTCACCTGCGTGGGGGTGGGAGGTGGGGGGGGTCTTGAGGCCATAGGGAATGGATTGGAGAGAGGTTCTGGACCTTCAAAAGGGGGGGGGGTTGGCTGGAGAAAAGGGAGAGAGATTCTGGACCTGCAAAAGGGGGGAGATGGCTGGCTGGAGGGAAGGGAGAGAGGTTTGGGACCTGCAAGTGGGGGCTGGCTGGCTAGACGGAAGGGAGACAAGTTTGGGACCTACAAGGGAGAGGTTGCTGCTTGGAGGGAAAGGAGAGAGTTTTGGATCTGCAAAGGGGGGTGGTGGCTAGCTGGAAGGAAGGGTAAAAGGCAAGGGAGAGAGATGCTGGACCTGAAAGAGGGGGAGGAAGATGGAGGGAAGGATGAGAGGTACTGGACCTGCAAGGGAGAGAGGCTGGGGGCTGGAGGAAAGGAAGAGAGTTGTTAGACCTGCAAGGGGGCAGGCTGGAAGGAAGGGAGAGAGATGCTGGACCTGTGGGGAGGGGGGGCTAGAGGCTGGAGGGAAGGCTTGCAGGGGAGGCTTGAGGGAAGGGAGAGAGGTGCTGTACCAGGAGGAGAGATTAGAGGGAAGGGAGAGAGATGGCGGATCAAGGGGATGAAGGAAGAGGGAGACAAATTGTTTAACCCACAGTGGAAGAAAGAGCCAAAAGCTGGAAGAGAGAAGCAGAGTAGCTGGATAGGTGGGATCGGAGAGCAGAGAGAGACACATTGGTGTGAGTGAGGAAGAAAGGGGAGATACAGAAACAGACATGAGATGCTGTATTGAAATGACATATGAACCCAGAGGGGTAATGCCTGACAGAGAGGGGTGAATGTGAGAATAGAGAGGCTATGCTGGACACTTGGAGGGAAGGGTATGTGGTCAGAGGGGAGAGATACCTTAGATATATGGGGACAATAGGAACTCAAAGGGAGATACTGGGCATGTGAGGGCATAGGGACACAAGTGGTGATTGGGCCCCCTTTTTGGACACAGGGGTGGGGATAGAAGGGTGGTGATGGATGCAGGAATTTGAACTAGTGGGAGATACTGGACAAGGAACTATAGGGACCACAGAGGATGGGAGTATGGATGGTGGACATGGAGAGAGAAGAATTGGCAAATAGACAGGAGACCCTGGTAAGTGGCATTAAGACAGAAGAAAGCAGAAACCAGAGACTAGAACCAAGCTGATTTGAAAAATAAAATAACCAGGACATCAAAAGGTAGAGAAAAAAATCAGTTTTTTTCAATTTTGTGATTAAAATATGTCACATTTGGAATGTACATCTTGCCAGAGCTGGTGTTAGACATGGCTGGAGCCCAGGCCATAAATTTGGGAGGGAACACCCAAAGCCCATTCACCAGACTGCACTGCCTTTAGCTTCCATCATGCTTGTGGCTCTCTCTGGCCAGGCCGCCAGGGGACCAAGAGCAATTGCTCTAGTTGCACTCCAACCCATCCCTGGCACGTACTATGTTATATTTTGCACAGGAGGAAATGCATTTCTTTTTGTATCTCTGGTATTGTATTACATGCAAGGTTTGGCTTTTGGGGGTTTTGGTTATATTTATGTTTATACATTTTAGTCAATTATTCTATATTGGCATTTTTATTCCGTGTGTGTGATCGAGGTATTCTGTTAGCATGAATTTTCTATGTAGCCTTCTGTAGTAAGTTTGGTTTGTTTAGTTTCCCAATAGATGTATTGATATTTTACGGCCCCACTGTAATATGTAGGGCAATGCCTTTTTCATAGATAGGATCCTTCTTTGGAAGTTAGTGCTGGCATTGTAGATTTGCATTAGGTTATGAGTGACATTTTGTTTTAAAGACTGTTTATTTACTATATGGCGGCTGTTGAGATTACGGTGAGTTTTATGGGGGAAATGTCCTATACTCTGCTCTGTACCCATTGGGGGAGGGACAGGGGGTTTCTGTGGATGCAGAATTTATTTGCCTTTAATACTAGACATATACTTTCTGGGATCATTTCTATAGCGTGTAACTGGAAAGATATGTTGAAAAGTGTTTGGTCTTGCTATACAGGCTAAGTATGTGTGTTAGGGACCCGAGGCTCAATGGAGGCGGAAGAGTGCAATCTCTTGTACTTCCCCCTGAAGCCTGAACTGCTACCTTATTGAAGTTATTGGGAGTGGGGTAGAGCTGGAGCATGGGGTGGGGTATCAGGTGGCAAGTTTTTTCAATTTCAAAAAAGTTGGCAAACCCTGGTGCCACCCATCTGACTTGTTGGCCCACCCAAAAATTGCTTTCTGGCTACGCCACTGCTCCCTCCCCTGGCAAGGTCCCATCCCCATCCTAAAAAAACAACTCCTCTTCCACCCCCAAACAAGGTAACCACCCCTACTCCTACCCCCAGTCAGAATAGCCCTCACCCACACCTACCTGAAAGCCATGGTGGTTTAGCGGGGGCAATGGAGTAGGATTAACTCCACTTGCTACAGGCCCTAGTGGCTCAGTACTAAAAATAATCACCATTAACTGAACATTTTGTGGAATAGCTATGGAAAGGATTTCCAACATCAATATAAACAAACAAAACAAAATTGATACAGGATATCCTTATAATAAGGTGAGGTAGCATAAAATGATGTTATTAATGTAAAGCCTAGTGGAATGGTTGCTATATACCAGAGACAAAATTGGCCCCAAATCCAAACCATTACATACATGAAACAGATAGGCCATTTTATTCTGTCAAAAGCTTTCTCTTTGGCAAGGGACATGGAAAAAGTTGTAACTTCCATAGCGTATATATATTGTATCATATTGGAAACAGAGCCTGGTCTTATGAAATGAATTATGTTGAGCCATGAAACCCATTTGATCAGGATGTATTAAGCCTCCCATGACCATTATTATCTGCCTGGCTATAATTTTTACACAAATCTAGCAGTTCACATTTAAAAGTGAGATCAGACTTTAATGAGCTATGTCCAGGGGGTCCTTACCTGGTTTAGGCAAGGCCTTAGCATACCTCACATGCAATTTCAATACTTGGAGCACCAAGCAGTGGGAGAAAGCCTTATAAAATGTAGTTATACACCCATCCATTCTGGGTTTCTTCTTCTCATGATGATGGTGATGATTAATAGATGAAAATGTTTTGTACCTCTTCCTCAGTTGTTGGGATATATAATGATTTTCTGGCTTCTTTCAGAAGGAATGGACCCTTTAAGATCTCAAGAACTCCCTACATTTGTCTTCAGCCCCTGGATCTCAGGTTATAGACTGCTGAATAAAATTTATGGAATCGGTGTACTGTCTCCTCATGTTGAACTAGAGTCTGTTTATCTTGGGAATTGATCATAAGTATAAGTTCCCTATTTCTCCTGCTCTTTAGGAAAGATGCCAACACTTTCAGAGCCTCTATGGCCTTACTGTTAATATAACCTTGAGCTGTTGTCACTGCATGGTTGTTCCTGAAAGGCTGTGCAGCAATGTTTTTCCACTGCCATTTTTAACTCTCACAGATTTGATAAATTGCCTTGCATCACAGTTTTAATTTCCACAATCTCGGATATGATTGGATCAAAGAGCTATTAGAAATCTTCTTCCATTGCCTTTTTGATTGGAGTTGGAGGGTCTAACTTCAGCCCTATCCCATCACCTATCAGTGCAAACTCCATTCCAGTTTTATGTTGCTGGCTATCAATTCAAACCAGGTTCCATGCTTGTAATATGGATAGATGCATTATTCTAGGGAAAGTGAAATAAATATGGTAATGTGGTGGGAGGCTCAGCTTAGCCTGTCATCTTGTGCAGGATCAAGCTCAACCACCATTTTAATTGATTTAATAATATTTTTATGTATCTCTTCTTTTGTCCACATTCCTTTCCTCAACAGATTATAGCCTAGTATGGTCATATTCCACTCATAACACTCATTAAACCATGTCTTTGCAATTGAAAGAATATTCAGATCGTCCTCCTCCAAGACAGCTTGCAGAACATGAATTTTATTGCTTGGCCATAAGCATTTGTGCTCATAGCCTTCCAGATCTTTTATATTGGCTTGTTTGTGATGTGTTAGTCTTATACCTGCTCCTCTCATCTACCCTGTTATTCAAGACTAGACTAGAGAGCTTCTCAGTTTTATGTAGAAAAATCCTTTTCATTGGTCTAAAATGTCAATATTAAGTAATTAAATACAGCCCCACCAAAGACATGCAGACAGTTAACTGAGAAAAGGAACACACTACTTATTAAGAAAAGATTTTTTTTTAATTCAGAATTTCAAATATTTACTATTCCCAAAAGAAATCAATAAATAAAAGATCAATTAGCGGGAACAGAATTTAGATAATCCAATCACAATTCTGTACAAATACCAGATTACATTCCTGCAGACTTATTCTCCACATTTTTCTTTATTAATCAGTAATCTTTCAAGTTGGTTTGGATTAAAGTATATATATTGAGCATGAAAAATGTAATAGGAAAAAAACCTCCAATCACTATGTGGAGGAGTGGCCTAGTGGTTAGGGTGGTGGACTTTGGTCCTGAGGAACTGAGTTCAATTCCCACTTCAGGCACAGGCAGCTCATTGTGACTCTGGGCAAGTCACTTAACCCTCCATTGCCCCAGGTACAAATAAGTACCTGTATACAACATGTAAGCTGCATTGAGCCTGCTATGAGTGGGAAAGCACAGGGTACAAATGTAACAAAAAAAAAAAAAAAAAAACTCTTATCTATTAATTTGAGGAATTCCTTCTGACAGAGTTGAGCAGCTCATACCACATTAGAAACTATCCAAATGGGTTGGCCACAAAACTGAGTGGGCCCAATATTCAAAAGATTTATGTTCCTAGACATACAATGGTCTATGTGTGTGTACATAAGTATTGCCATACTGGGAAAGACCAAAGGTCCATCAAGCCCAGCCCAGCATCCTGTTTCCAACAGTGGCCAATCCAGATCACAGATACTTGGCAGGATCCCCAAAAAGTACAAAACATTTTATACTGCTTATCCCAGAAATAGTGGATTTTCCCCAAGTCCATTTAATAACGGTCTAAGGACTTTTCCTTTAGAAAGCCGTCCAAACCTTTTTAAACTCTGCTAAGCTAACTGCCTTTACCACATTCTCTGGCAACAAATTCCAGAGTTTAATTACATGAGCGAAGAAAAATTTTCTCAGATTCTTTTTACATTTTCTACATTGTAGCTTCATCGCATGCCCCCTAATCCTAGAATTTTTGGAAAGCGTAAACAGACGCTTCACATCTACCCGTTCAACTCCACTCATTATTTTATAGACCTCTATCATATCTCCCCTCAGCCGCCTTTTCTCCAAGCTGAAGATCCCTAGCCGCTTTAGCCTTTCTACATTGCGCACGCCAAATCGGCATTTCTGTCCAGCTATCGCGTGCCCCCGGTGGTAATTCTGAATTTGACATGCACAGAAAGCACATGGTAGAAACTATTTTCTATTTTCTACCATATGGCACTTACCCGGCGGTAAACAGCAGTGCAATGCATGCATAATGCCCAGGTAGCGCATGAGACCTTACTGTTAAGTCAATGGGTGGCGGGTAAGGTCCTCAGGCTGAAATGGACGCGTATTGGTTTTTATTTTGCCATACATCCATTTTCTGGCCCCTTATTAAAAGGCCTCTTTTCCCTGATGTAGTAAAAACTGGCCCGGCGTATTCCCAAAAGTCGCGCTCGTACTGCCGCAGGCCACTTTTTGCCACGGCTTAGTAAAAGGATATCTCAGCGTTTAACGCCAGCTGATTTTTAGCACAAAGCTAAAAATGCTATCACACCTTAGTAAAAGACCCCCTATTCAAAAGAGTGAGTAACCAGTAGAGTTGCCCTAATAGCAATAACATCTTTACTAAACCGTGCTAGCGATTCCCGAGCAGCAATGCTGATGAAGCTCATTTAAGTGAATGGGCTTTGTTGGTAATGCCGCACCAGGAATCGCTAGCACAGTTTAGTAAAAGGGGCTCCAAGTTATCTCTTGTGGAGTTTCCAAATCCATTTACACTCCCTTTTGTTTCCTATGCTCTAAGTTCAGAGTCTCCTCACTCTCCTTCCTCTGTCCCGCATATGACTATTCTCCACCCGCAAATCTGCTTTTTGTTACCTGGGTCCTAAGTTATTGAATGAGTTACCACTTTCCATCAGAAACCAGCCCTCTCTTCCCAAATTCAAACAAGCTCTCAAAACCCATCTTTTTTCTATTTATTTTCCCGCCTCTACCTAATATTTTTCTTGTTTCCCCTTTTTGTATTATTATTTTAGGTTTTTAAACACTGTATTTTCATTATTTTAAATATTTTATTATAAACCACTTTTTGCTTATATCTCAGGCCTTAGTGGTATATCAAGTCTGTGTAAATAAATAATACATTATGCAGAAATTGGACATTTCACTACTTTCAGCATAGAAACATCAGGGGATAAGGAGTTTAGTATGGAGTTTAGCAGGAGAAGGATTTAAACCAGGAGGGTAAGGGATGGAAGTACAACTACCCAGACTAGGTGAGGCTCCAAAGGAAGATGAAACATCTAAGGACTGAAAAATCTTTAGTTTATCCATGGGTCCACCAACCTTGGGAGCCCTGGAGGCTCCTACCTTGATCTTCCCCTTGTGTGTCTCTATGACATAATAATAATAATAATAATAATAATAGTAATTTGCTCCTCCAACATTCCAATGTGTCTCACTGGGATTGTAACCACCTACTGACGTCACTCGTCCAACGTTCTCCGTCCCCCTCCCTCCCAGTTTCATGGGACCCTGGAACTGGGAGGGAGGGATGGAGGGACAGAGGGAGGGGGACCCTGGAAATGGGAGGGAGGGAGGGGGACACTGGAACTCGGAGAGGGGAGGGAGAGAGGGGGCCTGGAACTCAGAGGGAGGTGCAGGAGGCAGGGAGAGATACTGCACATGGATGGATGGAGGGGGCAGGGCACAGAGGACGTTGCCTGCATATGGATGAATGCAGGGGAAAGAGCATAATGCAGGGGAGGGAGGGGATCCTGAAACTCGGAGGGAGGCAGGGAGAGGACTACCCTGGAACTCGGAGGCAGGGAGGGACGGAGGGGACGACCCTGGAACTCGAAGGGAGGGAGGGGGATAACAACCCTGAAACTGGGAGGGAGGGAGGGAGGGAGGGGGGATGACCCTGGAACTCAGAGGGAGGGAGGGGGACCCTGGAACTGGGAGGGAGGGGGGGGCCCTGGCACACACACTCATGCTCACACACACACTCTCTCTCTCTCACAGACACACTCGCTCACAGTCTCACTCTCTGTCACACACACTCGCACATTCACTCTCTCACACAGTCACTCTCACACATACACACTTCGAGGAAAACCTTGCTAGCACCTGTTTAATTTGTGTCAGAAATGGGCCTTTTTTACTAGTAATAATAATATGGAGTCCTTTTACCAAGCTGCGGGAAAGATGGCCCTGCACTAGCTGTGGGGGCTGTTTTTCCTATGCACCAGGGCCTTTTTACCGCAGCAGGTAAAAATCCCCCAGACACACATAGCCATGTGGTAAGAGAACTCTTACCGCATGGCCATGCGGTAGGGAACCCTTACCACCACTCATTGAGGTGGCGATAAGGGCTCCTGGGCTAACCCGGTGGTAACCAGGCAGCACACGGTGATGCCCGATTACCGCCTGGTTACCACCCTGCAAGCCATTTCTGGGTTTTTTTCTTTTTCCCCCAGAAATGCCATATGCTCTGAATGGGACTACCGCCTGCAGCTGCATTAGGCCAACAGTAGACCTGGAACAGTGAGCGGTAAGCCCATGTTGGGCTTACCACTGCTTCGTAACAGGTCCCCATAGTAAACAATTACAAAGTACCTTCTGGAAGGAATTTGGCAGAGTCAGCAACTACTTTGGTTCCCAAGGGGGCCTGACATTCCCCCTTGGGCACACCCTGTAGCCATGTGCCCTGTGGCCACACACTGCAGTCCCACTGCTATCTTCAAATAAAGTTTCTGGCAGTGGCAGAAGACATCAGACACTGCCACCACTTTCATCACCCACTCTCAAGGCTCCTTTACAAAGTCCTCTCTAACAGTGTCCTTTATAATATTAGTCTATTAGCTTACCTTGAACTGTTAATGTTTTAGAAGCACTATGATGTCTGTTACGTGAAGAATGGAAATAATTGAAATTGTATGGGTGGGGGAATTATGAACATAGGCTATTGTTGTTAGGTTATTTTACCACAAGTCGGGTCATTTTAGCACAGGGTCACATTTCGTGCAATGAAAGCCTGTGCTAAACTAACCCAGCTTGTAGTAAAATAACCCGACTTGTGACAAAATAACCCAATTTAGCAGTAGCCCACATTGATAACATTCCCCCTATGAGGGTAAAGGAGGCAAGCATGCTACTTGGACCTAGAGCTTTTGAGATGCTTATGAGAGGTTCATTATTTTCCTTTGTTTGATGGGAGATAAATTATTTTCTTTTTCACTGTGGGAGATTTGGAAAGGATGATGTCCCACCTGGATACCACTTTGCTAGTAGTAAATATATATTTACAGACCCTTGCAGCACTGTGAAAAAAATATGGCTTATTTCTGAACAGACTTTACCATAACTAAAACCAGATGAACACATAGTTGGAATCAATTATATCATTAACCTATGCGGTTACCCTTTCAAAATCAAACTTGCAGAAATCCACATGGACACCTGTATGCAACCAGATAAGTATGGGAGTAATTTATAGTTTGGTTTAAGGCCAGAGCAGAATGTATAAGATTTATTATTCACATTTTGTGCTAATTTAGACCTCTTACATTTTAGATTTGAAATGAGGATCATGCACTGAAAATATTAATCAGAATCATTGTATTCCATCTTCTAATGCAGAATAATTTAATTTTATTTGCACTGAAATTAGTGTCAATATATGAACACTCAAAATGGGGGCATAGCAAGTGAATTTTAGCATTTGCTTTATATTTTAATGCATTACAGACTGATATCATATATGTGTGGAACTTTATATTTCTCCTCATTTTTGAGGCATGCAAAGTTTTGAGTTGGAAAACTCATGAGGGGTGCAAATATATAACTGCCCACACTGGTGAAAATTATGCATATTTATTTCACTATGCGGATGCTGCTGAATATTTCAAAGAGAACAACGTCCAAAAAGTGGTATAAAGCAGCATTTGGATGTTTTGCTTGCTATTTTTGAAACATATTTTGCAAACATTTATCATGCATTTCATCTACAGTGCATTCAAATCACATGGGAGCTTGTCAGGGGTGTGTTGGGGGTGGGATTACAGTGTTCCTAACATATGGAAGTTTTTCTGCCATAATGGAACAAAACCAAAACATCCAGGACAAAAAACTAAGACGTTTTGAGCTAGACCTGTTTTAATAACAACTAAGTCACAAACAACAAGTTCCCTAAATGACCAGATGACTACTGGAGGAATAAAGGAATGACCCCACTTACTCACCCAGTGGTCACCGACCCCCTCCCATCCCCCTAAAGATGTAAAAGAAGTAGTACATACCAGCCTCTATAACAGCTTCAGATATTATAGCCAGTCCTATTAGAGCAGCAAGCAGGTCCCTGTAGTAGCCTAGTGGTCAGTGCAGTGCACTGTGGAGAAGGGGACCCAGGCCAATAATCTACTCGAACTGTTACACTTGTGGAAAGTATCAGCCCCCCCCCCCCCCAAATCCACCAAAAACCTACTGTACCCAGTGGCTTTTGTAGTAGTGTAAAGATGGGTATAGTAGGTTTTTGGTGGGTTTTGGAGGGCCCTTGTACATACAGTGGGGGAAATAAGTATTTGATCCCTTGCTGATTTTGTAAGTTTGCCCACTGACAAAGACATGAGCAGCCCATAATTGAAGGGTAGGTTATTGGTAACAGTGAGAGATAGCACATCACAAATTAAATCCGGAAAATCACATTGTGGAAAGTATATGAATTTATTTGCATTCTGCAGAGGGAAATAAGTATTTAATCCCTCTGGCAAACAAGACCTAATACTTGGTGGCAAAACCCTTGTTGGCAAGCACAGCGGTCAGACGTCTTCTGTAGTTGATGATGAGGTTTGCACACATGTCAGGAGGAATTTTGGTCCACTCCTCTTTGCAGATCATCTCTAAATCATTAAGAGTTCTGGGCTGTCGCTTGGCAACTCGCAGCTTCAGCTCCCTCCATAAGTTTTCAATGGGATTAAGGTCTGGTGACTGGCTAGGCCACTCCATGACCCTAATGTGCTTCTTCCTGAGCCACTCCTTTGTTGCCTTGGCTGTATGTTTTGGGTCATTGTCGTGCTGGAAGACCCAGCCACGACCCATTTTTAAGGCCCTGGCGGAGGGAAGGAGGTTGTCACTCAGAATTGTACGGTACATGGCCCCATCCATTCTCCCATTGATGCGGTGAAGTAGTCCTGTGCCCTTAGCAGAGAAACACCCCCAAAACATAACATTTCCACCTCCATGCTTGACAGTGGGGACGGTGTTCTTTGGGTCATAGGCAGCATTTCTCTTCCTCCAAACACGGCGAGTTGAGTTCATGCCAAAGAGCTCAATTTTTGTCTCATCTGACCACAGCACCTTCTCCCAATCACTCTCGGCATCATCCAGGTGTTCACTGGCAAACTTCAGACGGGCCGTCACATGTGCCTTCCGGAGCAGGGGGACCTTGCGGGCACTGCAGGATTGCAATCCGTTATGTCGTAATGTGTTACCAATGGTTTTCGTGGTGACAGTGGTCCCAGCTGCCTTGAGATCATTGACAAGTTCCCCCCTTGTAGTTGTAGGCTGATTTCTAACCTTCCTCATGATCAAGGATACCCCACGAGGTGAGATTTTGCGTGGAGCCCCAGATCTTTGTCGATTGACAGTCATTTTGTACTTCTTCCATTTTCTTACTATGGCACCAACAGTTGTCTCCTTCTCGCCCAGCGTCTTACTGATGGTTTTGTAGCCCATTCCAGCCTTGTGCAGGTGTATGATCTTGTCCCTGACATCCTTAGACAGCTCCTTGCTCTTGGCCATTTTGTAGAGGTTAGAGTCTGACTGATTCACTGAGTCTGTGGACAGGTGTCTTTCATACAGGTGACCATTGCCGACAGCTGTCTGTCATGCAGGTAACGAGTTGATTTGGAGCATCTACCTGGTCTGTAGGGGCCAGATCTCTTACTGGTTGGTGGGGGATCAAATACTTATTTCCCTCTGCAGAATGCAAATAAATTCATATACTTTCCACAATGTGATTTTCCGGATTTAATTTGTGATGTGCTATCTCTCACTGTTACCAATAACCTACCCTTCAATTATGGGCTGCTCATGTCTTTGTCAGTGGGCAAACTTACAAAATCAGCAAGGGATCAAATACTTATTTCCCCCACTGTATAAGGTTGTAATGGTGAGATGTTTACCTGGGAGCCTTTATGTGAAGTACACTGCAGTTCTACCTAGGATGCCCCACTGCTTTGCTGGGATGACTGTGTAGCCAATTTACTAAGAATGCTGGCTCCTCCTACATCCCAATGGCTTGATTTTGTGCAATTTTTACTTGGAGTTTTTTTTTTTTTTTTTTCGAAAATGGACCAAAAAGATAAACACACAGGGCCCTGTTTACTAAGCCACTCTGTAGAACGATAGACACCCGTTATATTCCTATGGGTGTCTCTAGCATTAGCGCACGCTAATTTTTAGTGCACGCTAAAAAGTGTGTGCGCCTATAGCACAGCTTAGTAAACAGGGCCCACAGAGCATAAAAATATCTAGGAAGTGGTCAGGTTTTTTTTTAAGATAGACTATTTGTTGGTTCAAAATGGTTATATTTGCTATTCAGATTTTGAACATTTTGAGCAAAACATCCAAAGTCTGACTTTGATGTCATAACGAAAATGCCCCTCCATGCCAATATATTTACACCTATTTGTTGTGTATGGATTTTCTGTGAAAATTGTCTTGCATAGTTTTGAATTTTCAAAATATACATACAAGAGAAAAACCCTCCCAGCTGTTGCTCCATGGAATGTCTGTACTCACTGCAAGTAAAGGAACCCACATATTTTTACTTTGATTCCAGATGGGCATTTTTATAAAATCTCACAATATTGAGAAATTACTTTAGGAAATCAGTGGCTCTTTCCTTGAACCAGAAAATATGGATTTGTCTGGCTGTGTCTCATGTTACATACGAGAGAAGGAAGTTATTTTTAGCCTTAAATGGATCTTTTTTTCCTGTGATATGCTTGTAAATACATGGTTAAATATCTTAATGCTCAGTAGTTATATTCTTTTCTTAATATTAAAAAAGGTGACTGGACTACTGACAGTACCAAATGGCTGATTTTTGTGTAGTAGTGAGCTTCAAATGTAGAAGTTTAAATCATAAAGCTTATCTTTTCGATTTCCATTTTCCTGTGTATTCTCCACTAGTAGTTCTCTGCCCCTTTTATTTCATTAGTGCATGCTAAATCCATTAGCACACCTTAGTAAAAGGACCACTTTGAGTTTCAGTATAAAAGAAGCAAAATAAATATAAATTGAAATTAGTAAATTAATATATAGATAAATATTTTATTTATTTCCAACCCGCACCATCCACAGTTCTAGGTGGGATATAACCAATATAGACACATAGGAAATGATGGCAGATAAAGACCATATGACCTTTCTAGTTTGCCCATACATAACATCTACTAATCTCTGCTATCCCTTCCTCTCCTTTAGAGATCCTTTGTGCTCATCCCATGCCTTCTTGAATACAAATACAGTCCTCATCTCTACCACTTCCACTAGGAGGACATTTCATGTGTCCCTTTTCTTTACATTCACATTTTATTAAAGATTTTCAAATGACAACAAGTCAGCACATCAACAGGAAAACTGGAGCAACAAAATTCCAGATAATGTTTACACAAAGGCAATTACAAATACAATTTAGAGAGAAAACAGAGGTATATAATACAGTAGAACCAATTAATAACATGAAGGAGATTCTTCAAAATGTCACGTGGGAGACTAGATATCACTGAATTTCTGGATCCTTCCTGACTTTTCAGGGTATATAGCTTCATGTCTGTACAGTAAACAAAGTGAGCACCACCATCAGTGAACATTTAGATTTGCTAGATTTTTTTAATTCCTCAAAATGACCTGTACAGCGACAGCTATCATAATGCTATACAAGCACTTATTCTTCTCTACTAATATTGGCATATTAGAGAGGCACCAGAAAAAAAGTCCCCAAGTATAATCAGGGATCCTGGATACATAACACTTGACAAACCTTTGTCTGTACCAATTTCCAAAAGTTTTGAGTGATCATACAAAATATAACAGGTTGTCCACAGGGCCCATCTGTGAGAGACAGGACCAGCATGCGACAGATGGTTGTAGCTTTAGTCTATGCAATGTTATTAGTGCCCATATTATCCTAGGGCCACAAATGATAGCAATTGTGTGATGGAGGTCAAGCAAGTACAACAAACAACAGAAGACCAGAAATAAGAACATTGAACCTCGGAAATAGGTGTGCCGTCCTCTTATTTCCAAATTGACAATAAGGATGATTTTTGATTCCTCCTTGTTTCATGATATAATTGCTTATAGATTGTAGAAGCAGATATTTCTGGACCATCAGAATGGTCAAAAAAAGCATGTATTACAGAAGTGGAGGCTAACTGGTCTAATCTTTTCCTTTTCTAAGAAATGTCGATACAAGTTTATTAGTCTATGAGTGAGCTCCAGATGGAATAAGAACTTGCCTGTGAAGCTATCCATTCCTCGGGTTTTATTATAAATTGAAAGGTGTGAATCACTTGTTTTAATTCCTCCCCAGAGATAGGGGCTTCCAATTTGGCTCTGTCATGTTCTGAGAGAGAAGGTACTTTTAAATTATTTAGAAAGGAATCCATATCTCCTTCAGTCTACTTGATTCAAACTTATAGAGTGTAGTAAAATATTAATGAAAGTTTGCTAAAATATGCTCAAAATCTTTTTGATAAGCAAGTGAATCTATTCCCTATATGTATATTCATTCTTACTGATGGAGGAAAAGACTTCAGATGCTCGGCTCTCAATGGTGTAATTGTCAAAATGGATGCCGGGTGAGCTGCCTCATTAGTCTTAAAAGCCTCCTGTTGTGGTATAATATTTTTTAAAATTAAAATTGTCTTTCTTATTTTCTTATCCTTTTCTTTTGAAATGAACTTTTATCAATAATCAGGAACATAACTACTCAAGGACACTTATCTTAATAAAGCATGGTGTGTGGTGGTTTGCTCTACAGAGCACCTCCGTTTCACTTATTGCTTCCTCAGGAGAGAAACCCCCCAATCATCTTTGTATATTATCCTATTGCTTGTCTGTAGACAAGGATCAGAGTAAAGAGCAGTCAGTGCTGGGCAGGAGCGAGTATGCATCACACCTGCCTGTTTCTCCCTAGACTACCAGAGACTAGCAAAGGTAGTCCCAAGTTGGCCTACAGAAGTGGCAGGGCTTGAGCTACCTGATGTTTTCTTTGGTGGGGGTGGAGGCAGGATCAGAAAGGGGGAATAATGAAGGTCGAGGTTGGAGGGGGAATGTTAATGGGGGTATAATGTTCCATGGGTGGAAAGGAAGATTGGAAAGGGGAGGTCAGGACACAGGCAAATAATCTTATGTGGGTCTTGGCTGATATCTGGGGCTAATTCTGTCTGTGCTGGTCAGCGTTTAGAAAATCGCTGACTGCTTGAGACTGAATATCAATGGACCAAGTCTATTGCTCTCTCTTTATCCAATATCTGTCACCCAGTCAAATAAATTAATCAGATTTGCCTGGCAGGGCCTACTTCTAGTAAAACCATGTTACCTCAAGAACAAGCTTTATGTAGTTTCTTACTCAGCCCTCCTATGCCCCCCTTTCCTCCTTTAGTTCAAATGCTGTGCCTAATATTTCAGTTGGTAACCAGGAGGTAGGATATGAATAGAAAAGTCTGATTTACCCTTACTGACCTGGGCAGAGGTGGTTTGGAAATTGTGTGTCAATTCAGGGGAGATTTGGATCTAATCAGTAGCACTCCAGGTCAGAAATTATAAACACTGAACTAACCTCAATGAGGTTGAAGGGTATAGGGGACTTGGAGAAGGGGAAGGTCACATAGCTTGATTGGGGTATCAGTTATTCCAATTTTCTTTAAAAAAAATTGTTCTAAATAGTGAAGGTCAGTCATGGCCTTCTGCTATGCAGCATTAAGGAAAGACATGCTTTAGAGTAATTTTATTGAAAGGGGATAAGAACAGTGCATTTTAACTACATGCCAGTGCCGTAGCGAGGGCGGCTGACACCCGGGGCGGGTCGCCGCTGCGTACCCTCCCCCCTGCGGGTGCAGCACGGTGCACCCCCCCTCGGTGTTTGCCCCCCCCCCCCCCAGAGCACATTCTTACCACTGACGTAGGAAAGGGGACGGGTGGGAGGGCCGCTCCGCCTCGAGTGCATGTCACTGGGAGCTGCGTCGGCTCCTCTGGTTCCCTGCTCTCTCTGCCGCGGAACAGGAAGTAACCTGTTCTGGGGCAGAGAGAGCAGGGAACCAGCAGAGCCGACACCCCCCCAACGGCGTGCACCCGGGGCGGACCGCCCCACCGCCCCCCCCCCTTCCTACGCCACTGCTACATGCTATTATTCTTTTTCCATTCATGGAATCATTTGCAGCATATTACTCATGATTCATTTACTGCAAACTCTATCAATGTAGCAGATCATTCTAAAAATAGTTATTCGGATAGCTTTGCTTTAATATCCAAAAATGTTTTCTTCTTTAACATATTATAATGTGTTGCTTTGTACTAGAAGGCATATTCAAATGGTATATACATTTGTCTGATACCTTGCAAGAAAACAAATTAGTTCTTAACACAAGCTCCTTCAATTGTCAGCCAAAGGAGAATCGGCGTACAGTGTGATAAAGATTTATTTATTTTTTAATCCTAGTAATATTTTCCTTTTTTTCCATGCCACATTGCTAATATTTGTGGTTGGGAGTGTCTTGTTGCTGCAGCTGGATTTCCCCTGCAGCTCAGCCAGGGACTCAGCAGTATGAGTTGCATAAACAGACCAAAGTTGCTATGATCTTTTTGCTTCTTTAGCTCTTCTTTTCTCCTTGGAGAACAGCTGTGCTGTGCATGGCAGTCTCTTTTTATACTTCAGTATTCAATTGTTTTCTCTTTTACCCTAAAGTTTGTGCGCATGTTAAAATTGCAGCTACACATTCCACTCAAAGAAAAACAAAGAGGTTTTCTGTATAATCATTAGGGGAGTGGATCCCCCCAAATGTAGTTTTGTGTCATTTTAGAAAATTTGATTGCTTTGGGTTTGCTCGCCAAATGTGAATCAGTTAACTGCTACCATCTGAATACTGTTCTTAGGGTGTCTTTTACAAAGCTGTGCTAGCGTTTTTAGATTGCGGTAAAAATCAACTGGTGGTAAATTCTGAGACACCCATTATATTCCTATAGGCGTCTCAGCGTTTACCATCAGCTGATTTTTACCATGAGCTAAAAACGCTAGCGCGGCTTTGTAAAAGGCCTTCTTAGGTATCAACATGTTGGATGGGGTTGATTTTAGCCCTATTTGGTAATTCTTTAAGAAGCTACCTAGATTTAGGCAGCAAGTATGCCCAAAATATCAGTATTTATTTGTATACACATGTAAGAATGTGTTAAACACCACTCAAAACGCAATATAAAAGAAAAGAAAACGGGGGGAAAGACCTCATAACTTGCTACTTCAAGTCTAGAGCAATCCAACCATCATGGTCATATATATGCAATTCATAATCATTGGTCAAAAAAAACCCAACCAAGGTTTGCATATAAATTATAGAATTATTTACATGTGTATTTTCCATTTCTAGGCACAAGCATTTACACCAACTCTTTGACTGATATTAGTGTTCATGCATAAATATATATGCATGTATTTGACCTGATATGCTAGCATTCACAGTAATACAGTACGGGGCCCTTTTACAAAGGTGCGCTGAAAAATGGCTTGCGGTAGTGCAAGCGAGGAATTTTGGGCATGCACCAATCCATTTTTCAGCGCATCTGTGAAAAAGGCGTTTTAAAATTTTTGCCGAAAATGGACATGCGGCAAAATGAAAATTGCTGCGCATCCATTTTGAGTCTGAGACCTTACCACCAGACATTGACCTAGCGGTAAAGACTCACACGATAGCCAGGTGATAATGACCTACGTGTGCCAAATGCCACTTGGCACGCATCCGTTATGTGTGCTCGAAAAAATATATTTTTCAGATGCGCCAAAAATGAAATTACCACAAGAGCCACGCAGCAGTCAGGCAGTAACTCCATTTTTGCGCACATTGGGCCCACATAGACACTTACATGGCTTAGTAAAAAGACCCCTATATGATGTAAGATAAACACCCACATGGTCCTTCCAAGGTTGCCAGAGCCACACTCACCACTCTGTGCAGCCCCAGTCACCCATGCTTAAATGCTGGTTGTCAAATCTCCATCATGCCCAGCCAAACATGATGGAGTTTTGGTTATACTCATATATCATCCCCAAGTATTGCTGACAGTATTCAACTTACCATTCAAGATGTCATCCCTCTGAATTCCTTTTGCCTGCCTCCTTTGAATGGTTGGGACAGGACCCTCCATCCCCTGCCTTCAGTGTCATCCATAAAAAACTTTCTGGCTGATATTCAAAATGATTTAACCAACCGGAAACAGCTGCCGACTGGTTAAATCACTTGTTTACAGCTAACTGGTCATTTTCAGTAGCACTTAATTGCTTATCTCCACTGAAAATGAGTGGTTAGTGCCGAATTCAAAAGTGGATACTTGTGGACATTTAAGGGGCAGAAATGGGTTAAGTGAAGTGCCAATACTCATCTCCTCACTGCATAAGTAAACTGCTTAAATCAGGTTACATAAATAGCAGTCCTATCTTTAAGCAGGTTGACTTATGCAGTAAGGGGCTGAATGTTAACTTAACTGATGTATTAGTAAGCTAAAAAAAAAAAAAAGATTTTCAATGCTGAAGCCTGGACAGGACCCCAGTGGGGAATAGCGCTGGCAGTGGTCAGCAAAACACTAACCCAGTACCAGCCCAAAGCAAGATGCCGCTTGAGGCGGAGCTAAGATGCTGCCCCCTCCAGGTCAAGATACTATCCCCCCTGGTCCGAGATGCGGCCCCCCAAGGCCAAGATGTGTTTACTTGTTTCATCTCGTTCCAAACCCAGCAGCGACAGCAATTCCTATATGCTGCTCTGCCGCCAGCACCTGCCTCTTCCCTTTACTGCGGCTGTCTGAGCCTCTGATGAAACAGGAAGTTACATCAGAGAGGCGGCCACAGTAAAGGGAAGAGGCGGGTGCTGGCGGAAGGGGAATTTATGGGAATCGCTGCTGCTGCTGAGTTTGGAACATAATGAAACAGGTAAATGCCATGAACGGGGTGGCCGCTCCCCGAAGAGTGGGGACATGCTGCCCCTGAAGAATGCCGCCTGAGGCCCCCGCCTCAGGTGGCCTAAGGGTCGGGCTGCCCCTGCATTGACTACCACTAGCTGAATTTTGACTGATTTGTATCTTACATAAAAACTCTAGTGCAAGCATTTCTCTCACCATAGGTGTGCTATCACAAATGTGCAATTGAAGGCGTATGACAAAGGGATATGGCTCTTTGTGCATGCCTTCATAAGCAATTTTTGTGCACTATATATTAGACTCTGTATTCTGTATTTTAATATTATTTTTAGTGTTGATGTATTTTCAAATTTTGTCAACTGCAGGCAGATACTAGTTCGTATGGGAAAAGGTCTTTATATATCAGGTTTTCTCTAACTCTGTGTTGTTGTGACTATCAAGTCAGATTTATGCTCCAGCTACTAAGATTTTTTTTTTTCATTTTTAAGTGCATTTCTACTAAATGCAAGGCCACTCAAATCAAACCTAGAAAGTCTCCAATTTATTATTAGAAGAGTAACTAGGGGCCCTATTTAGTAAGGTGTGCTAGCATTTTTAATGCACACTAAAATTAGCATGTGCTAAGCACTAGAGATGCCTATATTTTCCTATGGGTGTTTCTAACATTAGATCATAATAAAAATATTAGCCTGCCTATAGCATGGCTTAGTAAACAGAGCCCCAGATATGTTATATTACCAAAACCTGGCTAAGTGAATGTGACCATGTTTTTCTACTACAGTCATGTTCTGCCTCTATGTAGGTGAGTACTGTCCTAGGAGGGTGGGGCATTGGTAGGGGTATTTTACAACTTTTGAATTGTAGTTCAAAATATTCCATACATTCATATGCCATATTTCAACTTTATTTGATATAAAGTGGTTTACAAAAGAAAGTATTGAACATGAAAAGGTAATCTTTTTCTGGATGTGAAGCAATTGTCATTTCATTTTAATTATGCATAGTATATCACCCCCTTAATTCATCAGGGGTTGAAACTCTAATTCTCTAAGGGGTCCTTTTACTAAGGTGCACTGAAAAATGGCTTATGGTACTCTAGGTGTGGGTTAAGGGTGCACACCAATCCATTTTTTCAGCGTGCCTGTAAAAAAAGGGCATTTTTACATTTTTACCGAAAATGGACATGCAGCAAAATCAAAATTGCCTGCGCGTCCTTTTTGGGTTTGAGACTTTACCACCAGCCATTGACCTAGAGGTAAAGTCTCATGTAGTAACCTGGCGGTAATGACCTATAAGCGCCAAATGCCACTTGGCGTGTGTAGCTGATGCGCACCAGAAAATAAAATATATTTTTGGGCACGCATAGCGGACACGCGCCAAAAATGAAATTACCGCAAGGACCACACGGTAGCCTGATCTCACTTTGCCTTAGGTTCATCTCCTGCCTCTGACCTTGCAACTACAGGGAAGTCCCTTCACCTATGCTTGGTATTGCTAAATTTAAAATCTTGAATTGTTTTAATGCTCTGGTTTTTTTTTTTCTTTTTTTGATCTCATGTTTTCAGTGGGCTTTAGATAACTTGTTTCTGTGCCTACACATAGAAAGGCTGTTGTTTAGATCTAGTTTTTCTTCCCCTTGTTTCCGAGAAGCTCTGGTTCCACAGGTTCAGTGTGTATGGTCCCTTAGTCAGATCATATCTTGTTGTCTTTTAAATGGTGAGAAAACAACAAGGCAAACAAACGTTCCACCAAATCCAATGTGGAAGATAAAAACAAAAGACAGATGTAATAAAAAGAAACAGTTTTAGTTAAAATCCAAAGGCCCCCAGATGTGTAAATCTCTGGGAGCCTTTGGATTTTAAATACAAACTATCTTTGTCTTTTGCTGTTATCGTCTTTTAAATGGTTACCACCATCTTGTGATCTGCCAAGTGTTATGGGAAAGACACATTTTTACTGTTATGGAGAGCTGAATAAAGGAAATTTCTGAACACAATGGCAAATCAATTTGAATGCATTTCCAGAAGATGTTATTTTTAAAACTCTAGTATTATCCTATAATCAACTAATAACTACGACAATTGGTCAAATTTCATCTCAAAGGCAAGTTTCTATTAATTGAAACAAAATTCTTCCCTGGTTCACTAAGACGATGTGGAAGCTCATTTTCAAAGCACATAGATTTACAAAGTTACATTGGTTACTATCAGGCTTATTTTCGAAAGAGAAGGACGCCCATCTTTCAACACAAATCGGAAGATGAGTGTCCTTCTCACAGGGTCGCCCAAATCGGCATAATCGAAAGCTGATTTTGGGCATCCCAACTGCTTTCCGTCGTGAGGACAACCAAAGTTCCTGGGGGCATGTCAGAGGTGTAGCGAAGGCGGGACTTGGCCGTGCCTAACACATGAGCGTCCTCGACCCATAATGAAAAAAAAGGGCGTCCCTGATGAGCATTTGGACGACTTTACCTGGTCCTGTTTTTCTTACGACCAAGGCACAAAAAGGTAGCCGAACTGACCAGATGACCACCAGAGGGAAATGGGGATGACCTCCCCTTACTCCCCCAGTGGTCACTAACCACCTCCCATCCTCAAAAAAGAACTTTAAAAATATTTTGTGCCAGCCTCAAATGTCATACTGAGGTCCATCGCAGCAGTATGCAGGTCCCTGGAGCAATTTTAGACAGGCGGACCCAGGCCCATCCCCTCTACCTGTTACACTTGAGGTGGTAAATGTGAGCCCTCCGAAATCCACCACAAACCCACTATACCCACATGTAGGTGCCCCCTTCACCTGTAAGGTCTATGGTAGTGGTGTACAGTTGGGGGTAGTGGGTTGGGGGGGGGGGTTGGGGGGGCTCAGCACACAAGGTAAGGGAGCTATGTACCTGGGAGCAATTTCTGAAGTCCACTGCAGTGCCCCCTAGGGTGCCCTGTTGGTGTCTTAGCACGTCAGGGGGACCAGTGCACTACGAATGCTGGCTCCTCCCATGACCAAAGGGCTTGCATTTGGTTGTTTCTGAGATGGGCGTCCTTAGTTTCCATTAGCGCCGAAAATCAGAAATGGCCAAGTCTAAGGACAACCATCTCTAGGGAGGTCCTAAATGTCAAGATTTAGGCATCCCTGACCTTATTATCAAAACGAAAGATGGACACCCATCTTGTTTCAATAATATGGGTTTCCCCGCCCCTTCGCCAGGACGTCCTGCAAGGACGTCCTCAGGAAAACTTGGGCACCCCTTTCGATTATGCCCCACCACGTAACTTTGTAAGTCTATGCGCTTTTAAAATGAGCGCCAAGGTCTATCAAACAAGATTTTGGTAGAACTGAAAGGAAGTGGCAGAAGCAGACTCTATCTGAAACTACAGAATGCTGTATGGAAACCTAGAGAAGGTATCATGATTTTGTGGTACAGGTTTAAAGGTCTGAATATTATTACATTGCCACCTATTTTCTAGGTCTTTGAGCTTCCCATCTGTATTCTGCATAACAGTTGTAAACATTTGATCTCAGCCGGGGCACCGCTTACTGTTAATGCAGAGGAAACATTAGTAAGTTGCTCAGAAATTTGTCAGTCATTTGTCAGAAATTTGCACAGTCACCGCCTCTGACTTGTTACATAATTGACTCATTGACTTCAGGATCAGGTGCAGTGCCTCCTGAATCTTCTCTTCTAGTACCTGCCATTTGTCTTTATCTTTCTGCCCAGTCTTTGCTGTTATTTCCACGCTTATCCTGCTAATATATCTGTCTGTAAAACTATCCCAAACTGAATTAATATGCCAGTACCACTGAGTTTAGAAAACTGCAATTAACTTGGGGCTCTGATAGCAGGGGCTCAGCAGAGATAAGGTGAACATGTTCTTCTCTGCTTAGCACATCATGTGACCTCACTCTGTATTATGAAATTCTCACATTTTTCTTGGTTTGATGGTTTAGCTCATCAAACTTGCTGAAATGAATTTTCTATACATTCCATAAAATGAACTAGAATTTTGATATCCTAGTTCAGAAGGAAATATCTAATGACAGGCCATTTTGTTTGTCACTAGCTTTAAATCATGTATTAGCTAATTTTCAAAAACTTGAGATTGTCTATATAGTTTTGTTTTAGCTTTAATGTCATTGTGTGCTGAAGATATGCATGCAAAACATCGTGTTAAGTTGTTACATGATTTTATTAGTTCAATTTAAGTACATTCACACTATCACCAGTCATTTGCAATAAAATACCATGTGCTAACTCACTGTGCAGGCCACACCCATTCTTCACCAATAACTCACTCAATTTCTACCCCATTTTTTTGCATGCAGTAGGTGCATGCTATCTTACCTATGATATGTATCTTACTATGCTTGTACACTTACAGACATATGATCAAAACCCCGCGCTGTTCCAAACAGCGCTCCAAAAATAGTGCTGGAACAGTGCGGGGCGTTATTAGACCTATGATCAGAGATAATTGCATGCAAATTTAAGCACACAATTATCTCTGATCATGGGGTAGAAGTGCGGGAGAATTGTGCCTGAGCATGTGCTCAGCACAATCCTCCCGCACTTGTTTGACAGGTCTGGGCTGTCAAAAGCCCAAACCTGTCAAACACAGGGGCTGGAGGTCCATGGGACCACTGGCCCCAACTACCCCTGTCCCGAACAACGGGGGCTGGAGGTCCAGCAGACCTCTGGTCCCCCCAATGATCCCGCCAGGTTCAGGGAGGGTTGGAGATCCGGTGGGTCTCCAGCCCTCACTAACTCCCCCAGCAAAGGGTCCCTGGTGGCCTAGTGGGTGACCAACCAACCCCCCTAGCTACAGGGGGGCTGGAGGTCCGCTGAACCTCCGGTCCCCCCGATGATCCCCCCCCTAGGTTCAGGGAGGGGTAGAGATCCGGTAGGTCTCTAGCCCCCCTAGTCCCCCAGCAAGGGGTCCTTGGTGGTCCAGACCCCCTACCTTGTGTATATCATCTGCAAATTTAATCACCTCACTTGTTCCAATTTTCAGATCATTTATAAATATGTTAAATAGCACCAATCCCAGTACAGATCCCTGCAGCACTCCACTATTCACCCTCCTCTATTGAGAGAAATTGCCGTTTAACCTTACCCTCTGTTTTCTGTCCAATAACTAATTCCTAATCCATAACAGAACATTGCCTCCTGTCCTATGACTTTTTAATGTTTTTAGGAGTCTCTCATGAGGAATTTTGTCAAAAGCTTTCTAAAAATCTAGATACACTACATCAACCAGCTCACCTTTATCAAAATGTTTATTCATGCCTTCAAAGAAACATCCATGTCTAGGGACAACCAAATTTAAGGATTTGGATGTCCCTGACGGTATTTTCGAAACGAAAGATGGACATCCATCTTGTTTTGAAAATACAGGTTTCCCCGCTGCTGGGTCGGGACGTTTTGCGAGGACATCCAGGTCAAAACTTGGACGTCCCTTTCAAAAATGCCCCTCTTTGTAAACCAGCTGTATAAAAGCCAAGATATTCAAAAGCCCAAAACATCAACTATTGTATGTGTTTTGAGCCAGTTTTTAGATTTTAAGGCACCTAATTCTTTGTCTGTGAAAAAAAAATGTGTAGTTGATTATATCGGTCCTCAGACATCCAGTTCTGAGGCTCAATTTAATTTACATATACACATGCTGTTTTAGGTCAATTTGTTAACATAATGCTGTTTTTCATTTGCATTGAAAAAATGTTTGGGGTAGTTATACTAAAGTGCGCCGAAAAGTGGCCTCCACTGGTGTAGACACATGTATTGGACGCGCGCAGGTCCATTTTTCAGTGCACCTGCAAAAAAGGCCAAAAATGGATGTGCAGCAAAATAAAAATTGTCTCATGTCCATTTTGGGCCTGAGACCTTACCCATTGACCGGTAAAGTCTCACATGTTAACTGGGCAGTAATCGTCAGCACGTGTACAATGCCAATTACCGCCCAGTTAGTGCCATGCACCAGAACATTTCTGGAGTGCTTAGAAAATGAAATTACCGCTGGGGCCACGCAGTAGCCGGGCGGTAGTTCAAAATTGACATGCATAGGACGCATATACGTGCCTACACGGCTTAGTAAAAGGGCCCCAATGTAAAGGAAACCATTTGACTGAAGTAACATTAACATGTTTAGTGGTTTACACGTTGCTTTTCACTAGTGGTTTTTTCCCCCCCAGTTTAGTGAGGTTGTTTCTTTTGAACTGTTTCAGTTCTTCTTGTTGAATCTGATGAACTAGTTTGGGACAGCCCAACAAAAATGATATAAAAAATATAACAAACATTTCAAATAAGGCAAAAGGCATACAACAGAAAATAGGACAGTTTTGACAACAGCTGCTTGATTTAACACTAATAGTTTTCAAAGATTTTGGCTTAGAGGTTAAGAGTATTTTATGACAATATGCAGAGTTTGTATATAATGTCAACAGCCCTGTTGCAACATGTCCAGCTATAACTAATTCTTTTTCATTTGTAAAAAGGCAAATAATATCATTAAGCATGCCTGGTTCATTACATTCAAGTAAAGGAAATCAATAAATCATATTGTTCATGAATAGCAACATTTAAAGGCTTTGGCCTATGTCCTTTAATAATGTTAAGACAACTATTTTTTTTACATAAATGTGAAAATAACCATGAAATATTCAAGCAGACAAATATTTATTGTATAAATTGATACATTTGAGTTGCCTGTTGGCTTTTATTTGAGTAGATGTCTGCTGATTTATGGGGGGGGGGGGGGGGGTTGGGGTAATTCATGACAAAAATCTGTGAATGTCTTTTAATGTGGAGTAAAACGCATGAGAAAAATATGGGCCACATGACATTTGGAATGCATTTTGTAACCCTAGTAGCGCTCTAGATATGTTAAGTAGTAGTAGTAATTGTTTTGGTAATTTTATTACAAATCCAACTTTTCCATTATTCTCTATGGAGAAATTAACTTTCAAAATAGAGATTGTGGAAAGTATTGTCAGGTTCCATGCTTCAAAAGATTCTGTGATCTGAGATCTGATTGGCTAGCGGAGGTTGCTGATGCAATCAGAGCCACCATGTCCCTTGACAACAGCTTTCCTGGCAGTTGGCAGAGGGGCTGAAGATGCAGAAGAGTGAGGACAGGTGTGAGAGTGCTCGGACTCTGTGACAGAATTTTGAGCAAAAAAAATGATTGAGAGTTAGTTTTGACCTAAATGCTTAAATTTTAAGTTAAAGTAGAGAAAGTTGGAAGTGATTGGTATGTTTTTTTGTTTTGTTTTTACAGGAAAACCTGAAAACCTATTTCCTTTGATCTGTGCTGTATGGAAGTATTGTGATTAAGATTGATAGTGAGAAAATTATTGTGTGATTGTCTGAAACAATTTAAACAGATTAGCCCAGCCAAGACCCAAGTGAGCCTGACCTTCAAGGCCCAAGGTTTGGCTTGAAGTATAAGAATGTGACGAACATGAATGGTATGCAATTCCAACAGTGTGACAGCTTGTATCATTTTGGAGAGACCTAGTTGCTGTGGGCTATGTGGCTGTAGTGCTCTAAGAAGAGCGCCCTTCTTCAGACAGGGTATTATAGTAAAAAAAAGTATAGAAGAATTATTTAGGGCTGAAAAATTGTCATTTATTTCCTAGCTAGAAAGCCCCAGGTGTCACATTGTACCAGCTCGGGCTATTCCTGATTGTTAGACAGGTAGAAAGTCTTTTTTAATTGATTTGATTTAAATGTAAGGTACTAGATTCTAGAGCTTGAAGAAAAGAAATTGAGCTCCAACAGTCAAGCAAGGTGAAGTAAAGAAGCACCAAGAGAGACCAAAGCCCCTACAAGTCTGCACTTCCACATACAGCAAAGAAAAGGGTATTGAGAAGTCACTTTAGTTCAGTAAAACTTTCCTTTTCTGAGAAACAAGTTTCAGGTGTCTGCATCTGAAAAACATAAAATGGATCACAAAGAACAGACACAGGTGCGTGGAAGCGAAGCAATCAAGGAGCCTGGAAGCCAGGCAGAGAGAGAGAGAGAGAGAGAGAGCAGACACAGATGCATGGAAGCAAAGCAATCAAGGAGCCTGCAACCACCGTCTCTCTGAAGAAACCCAGAGAAGAACTACACACACAAGGCTCAGGGCTGTTCCAGTCAAGTGTGCGTGTCGACGGGACCCCTCACAGCTTGAGGACGCCACTTGTGTTGAGGTAGGGGACATGACAACTCCTTACTGCCTCAGTGACGCTGGTGCTCAAAATAGCCACTGAGTCCTCTAGTGATAAAAGGCAGTACAACTAATAGGGTTCAGGTTTCCATATATATGCAAAATACACCTCAGAACTTAAGGTAACTCCCAGCTCTGGGGGTCCTGTGGCATCTCCTTCCCCTTCTGTAGGTCTCAGCGAGCCACTCAAGGGATCCATAGTAAATGTAGGCTGAAAAACGAAAGTGTCCATCAGTCCCGCTTACACTGATTCCCACAGCAATGTAGAAGCCTTCTACTTATCTTTGAGTTTGAAACCCCTATAAATCAGAGAAGCTAATATTTAGCAAAAAAATGCTGCGGCAATAGGCATGGAGAGTGTTAGTCTCGCACCATCTTGGATTCTCTCCAGAAAAATGATTAACAATATCTATATCACCCTTGGTTTATCCAGAGGCTTAAGAGACTGCAATAGAGAAAATCAACCCAAGAAGAATTCAGAAAGGGCAAGCAACTAATTATCTACTATTACCAATACTACTTATGATTGCTAAAGCACTACCAAGCACACATAGAGATGGTTTACAGCAAGCATAGAAAAAACACCACAGACATCTGTAGATTTGTAAGAAGAGCTAGAAACGATCACTCATTTTGTAGTTGGCTGTGAAGTTCTGATGGCAGAAAATCTCTATACATAAAGTTACAACAAGGTGGGATGTTTAAGGGACATGGTAAAAATGGGCTTAGTACACAGGAAAGTCCTGTGTTAGGATACGCTAAGCCCATATTTTACCACAGCATAGTTAAGAGGCCTCTTAAACTGCATAGCTATATGGATAAGAGCTGAATATCACCTCTACCCATATAGCCAACAGGGGTCACATAGATTCAGTGCTGCTCATTATCCAGATAGTGCCACTGAATATATGGAACATATATTTATTTATTTATTATTATTATTATTATTATTATGCTTACCATGGCACTTGAACGCTGACTACATAAATATATAAAATATGAAAGCCATTATCCACTTTCTTATCACTTCTTTCTTAGAGTACTGAAACACAGGTTTCTAGCTGAATTATCATTCTTGATTGCAGTCTTTTTAGAAGGTTGTTGTACAATCTTTCTTCTTCCAGCACTGTTGCAACTTACATTCCACATTAGGAGTCACCACCTGGTAAAAAGATCTAGGCGTCATCATTGAAAATACATTGAAATCTTCTGCTTAGTGTATGGCAACAGCCAAAATAGCAAACAGATGCCCCTGTTTACAAAGCCCGCTAGTGGCTGGCAGTACAGTACTGCAGATGCAGCCCATTCACTTTGAATGGACTGTGTCAACATTACCGCGAGGGTTTGTAAACAGGGGACTTAATGTAAGGATTTATAAGGAAAGGAATGGAAAATGAAAAAATATATATATTACTATAATGCCTGTGTATTGGTCTATGGTCCAACTTCACCTTGATTTGTGTCAGCTCAATTTTGACTTTGTGTATATTTCTAAAAGTACTTTAAATAAAGAATTACAAAAAGTACAAAGACTAAGGGACACACCATGAAGTTATATGGAAATATTTTTAAAACATATAGGAGAATATATTTTTTTTTACTCAACAAATATCTAAGCTCTGTAACTCATTGCCAGAGAATGTGGTAACAGCAGTTAGTTATTTTAGTTTTAAAAAGGTTTGACAAGTTCCTGGAGGAAAAGTCCATAATCTCTATTAGGACACACATGAGGAAAGCCACTGCTTATCCCTAGGATTAGGCATCATGGAATCTTGCTAGTTTGGGGGATTTTATACAAAAAAATAAAAATAACACTCCCAAATAAATAATGTTTAGAACTGGGAAGACAGCATTGGTTCACCATGGATTTTGATTCATTTCAGCAACTACCCTTAGTGACCCCAGATGTAGGTCTTTGACCAAAATGCCATTTTCCTTATCGTGCGCATCGGGTGTTTTTTGTTAGTTTGCTAGCATGACGTGCGTCTTGTACAGCTTAAGCTAAGTAGTCACTTTTTTCTTCTTTCCTTTGATTGCATTTTGTTGATCTATGGTAGTTAGTATTTTTAAAGTATAAAACTGAAACTAAACTGAGAACACAATGGCAAATGATTGATGAAAACTTGTAGAGCTCAGACTTGAAATAGCTGGGGCTATAAGAGGTCTAATAGCTCTTAATATAAACATCTGATGCTGCTTTGTCCTTGATAAAAAAAAAAAAAAAAATAGCAGCCAAGTATATTATTTAGGGTAGTGCCACTCGATTTATCACTCTATATTTCCTTTTCACTTTTTGGGATTCTGCCAGACAGCATATCAAATCTATGACACTTTGCCCTTTACTTGTGACTTGGATTGGCCACTGCTGGAAGCAATATACTGGGCTAGATGGACCTTTGGTCTTACCCAGCATGGCCATTCTTATATTCTTATCCATGTTACCCACATTTTCACAGCACTATACTTGTTCCTGTCCCTACTGGATTCCACATTACAAAGGTATGTGCTCTGTAGCCTCACATTATCTCTTCCCGCTTATCTCACTTTAGGTCACATCTTGTGTCCTCCATTAATTATTTGATATACCGGCCTTCAGGGTATTTACAGTACATGTGTTGCTCCAAACCATGCTTTTCACCTTTATTTCTGTTTCCAGGAAGTGTTCTTGAATGACCTTTCTAGGTTGGTACATCTTCCTTATCAATGACTGTATTCAAATTCTGTTCAAAATTTAAAACACACACACACACACTTTATGACGTTACTTCTAATTCCAAAAAACTCCTGGCTCTCTCACATTAAACATGTTTGGCCATAATAGTTATGTGATAATAAAAAAATCATTTGCCTTGTTTGTGTGTCTCAACTAGATATCCTTTATATGTATCTGTTAGCATTGTATACAACAGTGCTACAATAGTAGTAGAAAGGAGAGTTTTTCACTTATTCATTGAGGAAAAGAAAAACTATTGTGGGACAATTAAGGGGCCCTTTTACTAAACCATGTTAAACACTTAGGACTAGATTCGAATTTGTGTACTGAAAAAAATGCACTCTGAGTGCTATTCTATAAACGGAGCACAATAGAATAGCATGTAGCACCAGGATCTGCACCCAACTTTGGGCACAAGGATTTACACCTTCTTAAGCTTGGCATAAAGTTTTGTGCGTAAATTAGGCATGGATTCCCAGAATTCCAGAGCTTTTATTGAGGGGGTACTCGGGGGTACTGAGTACCAGCATCTTTCCCATTGTCTGCTAAAATTGACCCATGGACCCCAAGTTTTAATGAAAGAGCTCAGGCTCTACACACCAATTCAGTGTTGTCATAGATTCTGTGACTGGTTGCAGGGGGCCTGGCTATTATGGGATGGGTCCCTCAGTGATTACCCCACTCCTGAAGGGTGTCCTAGCATTTGAGTACCGGCACCTTTTTTGTAGAAAAAACGCACTGCTGAATTCTATAATACTGCATGCATCTTTGGTAAACACGTCTGACCTATCCATGCCCCTCCATTGACCACACCCCCTTTTCAGTTAAGCATCAAAAAAATTGTTTGTGCATCTTTATAGAATAGCGATTAGCAAGATGCACATGCAAATCCAAATTGTTTCCAATTAATGCCAATAATTCATTGTTAAC
Organism: Microcaecilia unicolor; assembly: GCF_901765095.1. Lineage (NCBI taxonomy): Eukaryota > Metazoa > Chordata > Amphibia > Gymnophiona > Siphonopidae > Microcaecilia > Microcaecilia unicolor. The sequence goes on from NC_044033.1 coordinate 421,263,933, forward strand.
ACCCAATTATTGGTGCTAATTGGCTCGTTACTCAATTAAATTGCACGCTCAACTTTGAGAGCCATTTATAGAACCTGGGGTTAATGTGCAGCTTACTGCATGGTAACAGCTACTGCATAACTGCGTTAAGGGGCTTTGCAATATTTTTGCAGTTAACATGCATTAAATCATGTCTTAACTGCTTTTTGTGCTAAGGTGAACATCATAGGTGGAAAATGGGCGTGCAAGGCATTTTGAAATTAACACACTGCAAATAACATGTGCTAATCAATACTTTTGCAGTTAGCATGGGATCACATATGCCTCCTAAAGAGGAGGCACTAAGGTCTAGACTCAGTAATGATACTCAAATTTAGGCACAGGAAAAATCTATGCTAAGTACTAGCATCTCCGGACTACCTTGGCACTAACCATAGAGTGCTTTGGCAGTCAGAGTGGATGTTCAGTAGCACTGTCTGGCTATGTGCCACTGGATATCTGCTCTTGGGCTGGCTACCATGATTTCATTAGGCAGAAGAATATTTGATACCCTGAAAGTTAATGATACACTTAGCAAAGTTTAGGAAAAACTCAGCACTCCGCTATATACCTTCTTTCTGCCCTCGTGATGGACAGATAACAGAGCATCACAAAAGGAGATAACATACTAACAGAGTAGATGACCACCGAAAAACCTGCATGGTCCATCCAGTCTCACCAATATTATATAGCTTCAGATGAAAACTTGACTTTTTCTACCAAATATTTTATTTTCATTGATTTTATTTATGTTAATATTTGTATACCCCTCTCTAGAAGCATCTTTCTAGGACTGGTGTTCTCAACTCAGTCCTCAGGATACACCTAGCCAGTCATGTTTTCAGGACACCCACAATGAATATGCATGAGATAAATTTGCTTTAATGGAGTAAGGCATGCAAATATATGCCATACATATTCAATGTGGATCTCCCGAAAGTATGACTGGCTAGGTGTGTCCCGAGGATTGGGTTAAGAACCCTTGTTCTAGGAGTAACAGTAGAAATTTTTGGAAAAGTAACAGAAATAATAATTTTTGTTTCTTAAATTTTCCAAAATGTTCTTCTAAAACTTGCATTTCTGTAATTGTTTGCAAGTATTTCCATTTTATTTTGTAATGCAATATCTTAAATCAGGAATGAGTTTAGCATCTTCAGCCTAGCAGTGGCAGCTACAAAATTCTGAACTTGAACACAGTTCTTCAAAATATCTTAGATCTGAAGTTTGACCACAGTTGTTTTGGTAATGGTATAAAATTGCTTCATAGTATTCATTAAGGAAGCCTCAATATGGGCCACAACCACGCAGTTGTCCTGAAGTGATACATTTACTGAAGAGGAAGCTGGGTTGAGGAGTGAAAACCAACAACATTAGGCATGGTTCCAGTTTATTCACTACCTGCTGGGACTAAAATGTTCCTTCTCTTTACCAGCTGTTTTCATTGAAATTCATCTACAAATATAAATGAGCTTGTGCTTGTCTGGCAACTTGACTCCTAGCAGTAGTTCTGTGAGACATGCTATTTTTAACCCAGGCACCAGATTGGGCAAGAGCAAAGGAGACTTGTTCTACCTATTAGACTCTAGGGAAACCTTTAGTAGGTGCCAAGGGTATTGGGGGAGGGGCTTGAAAGCATTGTATGTATGGAAGGTAGAGAAGGGTTGCAGTGTGGGGGAATTTGATGCATGGGGTGTTGGGGGTCAAGGGGTGGGGCTATGATTTTTTTGTACATGCCCTCTTTATGAGATGTTGAGTCTGACTTGAATAGGAGAACCGCAGGAGCAGAGGACCTTGTGTCACTACATGGAGGGAAACAGGAAGGAGTAGTGAAGGTAACAGGGCTCCTCCACAGAAGACGAGATGAGAGTTCTAAATATCAAAGTCTTTATTCTTCAAAACCCCTTAATTCTTCAAAAACCTGACACAGTACTGTGTTTCAGCAAAGTGCCTGTGTCAGCGGTCTAAAAATTAGGATATATATATATATATATATATATATATATATATATATATATATATATATATTGATTCCTGCCACTTTGAGTCTGCTTAATGTGGAAAAAAGTGGGGTATAAATGTTTATTTATATATATATATATATAGATATAGATATAGATATAGATATAGATATATATATATAGATCACTGACATTCAGTGGCCTCCAGATAGGCCCACAAGGTGTCATGCATTAGGGGGTCCTTTTACTAAGCTGCGGAAAAACTAGCATCACTGCGTGTTTTTGATACACGCTGAGGCTCCTTTTACCGCAGAGGGTAAAAGTCTGTCTTTTTGTCTAAACAAGAAATGTCCGTGTGTTAAGTGAATCACTTACCGCATGGCCATTTTGGGGAGAGCACTTACCGCTACCCATTGAGGTGGCGATAAGGGCTCCTGCGCTAACCCAGCGCTACAAAAACAGAAAATGTTTTTGTAGCACCAGAAATGCCACATACTAGGGGGTGATAGTTAGTGCTGGGCTCCTGTGGTAGCCAGCTGTAGTTCCAGATTTGCGAGCAGCAAGCCCATTGCTGCACACCCACCCTTCAGTAAAAGGGTCCCTAAGGGAATATTGTATGATTTTTGTCATTTAACACATATGAGTTTACCACAAATGGCATCAACATAATAAAGAGCTGCCAGCATGGAAACCTATGCAAAGCACCTCATTATTAAGCAAATTTAGTAATGCAGCTAGAATTGAATTTAATACAATTTTTATAGACTACTGCAGTGGTTCCCAAACCTGGTCCCGGAGACACTCTATCCAGTCAGGCTTTCAAAATATTCACCATGAATGTTCATGAGAGAGATCTGCATGCAGTGAAGGCAGTGCATGCAAATATCTTCTCATGAATATTCATTGTGGTTATCCTGAAAACATGACAGACTGGAGTACCACCAGGTCCTAGTTTGGGAATCACTGGACTACTTCATAACCAGTTCTGACAGCTGATCTGTGTATAGAATAGAATAGAAAAAAATGAAGAACCGCCATCCTTTGGCAGTTCTGCAAGAAATACGTCCTTTTTACTGTACTTTGCACTATGAATGTTATTTATATTTCCCGTACCTGGATGTTCCACAACTACATTTACTGCTCTTGCGGAACATCCAGGTATTAGAAATATAAGGAACATTCATATTTTATTGTATATATGAAGAGGTTCACACATTTGATAATGATCCATATAAGGAAGGCTCTGCACGTATGAACACGTACTCATCCATATAAGGTCCCGCACACGTGACGACGGTCCATACACGTCATGGACGTCCATGCGTGATGGTAGTCCATGTGCGGACCTATCATATATGGGCCAGGATGTCCACATGCTGACCCATCCATATATGGGATGGTCATCCATATATGGAACTGTGCATGTAAGGACGTCCATCACGCATGGACGTCCATATAGGCAATGCACGTTTTCCAACGGTTATTCACTGAGAAACATGGCGCTCCAATGAGAACCCAACTTCAGCATTGCTGAAAGCCTGGTTCTCTCATGCAGCTGTGCCTGAGGCACCGTCGCACTCTTTTATGCACCACCACCACCTGCCCCCCAGGACTGTCTGTATTCGAGCCTGGACTCAAATAAGAGACAGGTTGGAAAGGTAACTGTTTGCTTCCCCCCCACCCCCGACCTGGGCTATCAGGTCCCCCTCCTGTAGCTACACATATAAGAGGTCCCTCAGCAATGTAAGCACTAACTGTAGTCTGCATTCAATGTTAATCAGTATGTGCACATCACATTCATTAATAGAATCAATGTACTAGAAAGGAAAAACATTCTCACTTCCCAACAACACTGCACACAAACGGTACTCTCTGTCCTCATGTCCACCTCAATGACATCACCTGTACCAATGTCATGTTCCCCCCCCCCCCCCATCATCAGTGTTGTGTGTCTCTACAATGTGGCTGCCAAATGATTTTATGTTGAGAAGGCAAGAAGGGCCATCCCCTGACTCCTTGTGTACAAACCAGGGGCATATCTGCATGGGGCCTCAGGGGCCTGGGCCCCCGCAGATTTTGCCCTGGACCCCCCCTACCGCCATCAACCCTCCCCTGCTGCCGTTGCTTACTTTTGCTGGCGGGGGACCCCAACCCCCGCCAGCCGAGGTCCGCTTCCACCTGCCGCTGCCTTAAAAACTACTTCTTCAGCCGGCAGGGGACACCAAACCCCCGCCAGCTGCCCCGAGGTGTTTAAAATTCATCTTCGGCCTCCGTGGCCGTGCTGCTGTTGATAGGAGCTGTTGAATCCACTTCGGAGTCTGACGTCGTTGTTCAGGCTCTGAGTGTGTAGGTTTGAGAAAGTGTATGTGAGAGTGACTGTGTGACAGAGGCTTCTGTTCCTGCTGCTGTGCATTCCCCGTGTTGTGCTGATTCGCTGCTCCCTGTATCGTGGCTCCTCCCCTCTCCCTTCTACTGGCCAATCTGGTGTGGGTTGTGTGACATCACTATTATCTACTACAACATGATCCAGACCACCTCCAAGGGATCCACGGTTCCAGGCAGCCTCAGAATGTTGGAGGTGAGAATTATTATATAGGATTATCTATAATTTTAAAAGAATTTATAAAATTGACAGGGAGCCCGCATAAGGGGATCAAACAAGGAGCTATCCTATCCCATTTCTTACATTTCAAAATCATCTTAGCTGTCATATTTTACAATAATTATAATCAGCTTAGAAATGTGTGTGCATGTGTGTGTGTGTGTGTGGGGGGGGGGGGGGGGGGGTGACAACCCTTAATACAATAGGTTGCACTAATCAAGTGGAGGAGTGGCCTAGTGGTTAGGGTGGTGGACTTTGGTCCTGAGAAACTGAGTTTGATTCACACTTCAGGCACAGGCAGCTCCTTGTGACTCTCGGCAAATCACTTAACCCTCCATTGCCCCATGTAAGCTGCATTGAGCCTGCCATGAGTGGGAAAGCATGGGGTACAAATGTAACAAAAATAAATAAAAAAAACCTGCAATAGGACAATTGTAACTTTTAAAAATCATTCTCCATCATAAGAAGACAGATTTGTCTTAAGACATGCAAGGATTGAAAAGCCTTCTTGAAAACCATTGAAATTTTCTTATATAATGGAGGGGTATTGTTTATTGACTATCATTTACTGGATTTGCTAAACCTACTTTTCTGATGCAAAGGACTGAGCGGTATACAATCTAAAAAACATAATAAAGAAAAGAAAGGAACCCCAAATATCAAACAGGAAAGACAATTTCATTCACACTAAAGCAGTTCTTTACAAAGGTGCTCTAGTGTTTTTAGCTTGTGCTAAGAATTAGCATGTGCTAAATGCTAAGACACCCATTATATGCCTATGGGTGTCTTAGCATTTAGCGCACACTGATTGTTAGCGAAAGCTAAAAATGCCAGCATACCTTAGTAAAAGACACCCAAAGCTACTGACTGCTCATCAGACCACTCCCAGGGTGGCAGCCCCCAATGCCTAATTCACACAAAGTTTCCCAAAAGCTTTCTTAAATAAGTAAGCTTTCAAATGCATCTTGATTGTTGAAAAGGAGAGTTCTGTACAAAGAGAAGTCAAAAGACTGTTCCACAGAGATGGAGCAAGGAAGAAAAAAGTGCTATGATGTGTGGATTCATATCATGTGGAAGAAGGTCCAGGCAGTACCTGTCTATGATCATTCAAAGACCAGAGGTTACCAGGAGTATACGGGTTGAAAAATAAAATATTCTACCAGTACAGAAAGCCTTAAATGTCAGAAATAGAATCTTATACTGAATCCTAAATTTCACCAGAAACCAGTGGAGGTGGTAGAGCAACGAGGACTCCTAAGCTTTTTAGCTGAATGTTCAACACATTTACACTAAACTTCCTCGAAAATTTTTACAATTGTCACTATAGCTCTGGAGGGTGAGTAATTGAAAAGAAGATATCTCCCTTCACGCAAAACTGTCCAAGTCATTCAGAGATCAGGAAGAGAAGACTGCCAGCCTGAGCACCAATTGGTTGCAGTCCTTTGCAGAGGGAGAGGAAATGTTAATTCTGAGGTCAATTTTTAAAAAAGCACTTATGTATTCAGCACTGTGCCTGACATCTAAGTGACAGTTTAAGTCTATTTTTGGCACTTCAGTACTTGTATAGTTTTATAAATGCAGATAAAAGGGAGGAAATGTGGCATTTTGAGGGCAGGGCCCACTATCCATATACTTTAGATGTACAGGAGCCAATTGTCATTGCCTGTTCATCTAGCTTATAACTTTGTTCTGGACATGCAAAAACCAGGTATAACGTGGAGAAGCAGAGGTAAATATATAAAAATACATATACAGGGGAATTCTATATATGGCAGCTAATGCTAGGAACTATGTACACTCTGATTTTTCAGTGCAGAAAAGCATTCTAATGGCTGAAAGGCATCAAAATGGGCAGATCTGCAGGAAAACACACTTACTCGACCCTTTATAGAATAGTGCCAAAGTGTTTCCGCACGGATCTGCAAGGGGGGTGTAATGATGGAAGGCACAAGGCTAGGTCAGAGGAATACTTTTAAGATGCACTCAACGTCATAGAATAGTGCGGATCCATGCCTTTCTCACACACTAGGATTTACACCTGGTTTCAGTTGATGCAAATCCTTGCACCCAGTGCAAATCCTTGCGATCCACATTATTCTATAAAGGTACCCATCCCAGAATGTTCTTTATAGAATACTCTTCAGCACCAATTTTTTTCAGCACCAAATTGTGGGCCCCTTTTACCAAGCTACTGCAAAAGAGGGCCAGTGCTGGCGTCGGCACATGTTTTATATGCACACTGAGGCCCCCCTTTTACCATAGCTGGTAAAAGGGAAGTCTTGCTTTCTGACAGGAAATGGCCAGGTGGCAAGTAAAGCACTTGCCGCATGACCATTTTTTTTGGGGGGGGGGGGTAGTGGAAGTGAATTTTAAAGATTGTTTTTCATCTCTGCCTTGACCTACAAGTGCACTCGGGGTCTGTATTTTTGATTAGAAATAGTTCTGTTTAAACATGATTGTTTAACTTTGTGTGAAAATAAGTTGTAATATAGAAGATAAGACACAGCTCTAATTAATTTGGTATGTAAAGGGAGAGGTGGAGCCTGTTTCAAGTTCAGACTGGCCACCTGGACTGAAAAACATGTGACCACATTCCCACAGTATGGCTTGTTTACCAAAACAGAGAAATTCTCAAGCATTCTGTAATTTTCCTTAGCTCTGAACATGAGTTCTAAGCCTAATAAAAAAGGGGGACCTTTTGCAGTGAAGCTGGAAGATCATCTATGGGTGGAAGCACTGCATAGAACCAGTCTCCTGGTCAAACTCCGGCTTTGCTGAAAAAGGGGCTTCTCTCAGCTGATGTAATAAGCCTGGATGTAGAGATTAAGGACCAGAGATGGATGTATGTATATTATAGTGTATTATTGTTACATTTCCTGGTCTAGAAACTCCTAGCATTGCTTGGATGTAGGGACCAGTGACGTAATGATTGTTTAAAGGTATTGTTTCTTTTCAGTTATAATCATTGTATATAGCTTAATCATTATATATATATATATATATATATATATATATATATATATATATATATATATATATATATATATACAAGAGAGGAGCATAGGTGGGCTATTTATTATTTATTTATTCATTGATTCATTACATTTATACCCCCACATTAGCATGAGATAGACTCAAGTTCAATGTGGCTTACAAACAAACAATAAGTGAATAAAACATAATAATGTACAGAATATAACACAAATTACAATAACTTTAAGAAGCAAATTAGTACATGTGCAGTAAGTAACCAGGGATTTAGACTATCTCAAGGACAAACAAATAAGAAAGGGTGGATAGGTGAGAGCATAATTAGGCAGGACTAGATGGAAAAAAAGGACAAAACCAGATTAAGAAAAGGGTGTGGGTAAAATTAAAATAGAGTTCTTTGTATTCAGAAAGGCCAGACTGAAGAAATGTGTTTTTAGAAGACTTCTGAGAGTTAGGTAATCATCTGTAAACTTGACTGATTTAGGAAGAGAATTCCAAATATTGGTGCCTTGATAGGATAAATTAACAGAGTGAATTGTTTTATATATCACATTCTTACAGATAGGGAAATGTAAGACAAGTTATTCTCTAGATGACGGAACAGCATTACGAGGGCAAGGGAGTAATTCATGTAGACATATCTTCCATTTACAAGGAGAACTTATAAAACATCATTAAAGTTACAAATGTCCTCTCAGCATCTAGGAATACACCAGCTCTATGTCTGAGCTAACATGTTAGGCATGTCTATACCAAATTACTCTTGTATTCTATAACAGAACCTAGCCTTCCAGGTTTTTAGGTTCTGTCCAGTTATAGAATTGCTTCTCTAAAATAAACCCTCAAGTATATGTATAGCTTATACACATATTTTCTACCAAGCAAAGTATGTGCAGCCAATGGTGCAACCATGGGGGGCATTGGGAGCTTGGACCCCCCCCCCCCCCAATTTGGGTTTGGGCTCCCAAAGTCTGCTGGTTTAGCTGGCAGAGGTCCCCAAGCTCAGCCAGCAGAAGCCTACCTGTGGCGATACTCGACACAACACTGCCTGCCCTGCTTCCCCCTCCCTTGCGCGCATGATCTATTTTAATATAATTGAGCATGCGTGCCAGATTTGAGCAGGGACTGTCTTTCTTCTATGTTTGTGCAGCGCTGCGTACGCCTTGTAGCGCTATAGAAATGCTAAATAGTAGTAGTAGTAGTAATAGGATGGGACAGCAGGACATGCAGTTTGGTGCCAAGTATTGCCACAGGAAGGTTTCTGCTAGTGGGGCTTAGGGACCCTAATCAGCCCAGGAATGTGGGGTTGTGGCGGGGGTGGCAAGCCAAAATATGCCCCCCCTCTTTGGGCTCTGCCCTCCCCCCCAAAAAAAAATTAAGGCCTAGTTGTACCACTGAAAATATGCCCAAGCTAAACTCGTACTTTCGGTGAATACACAGACATTCAGGGGTATGTTTACTAATGTGCGTTAGCATTTTTAACGCACCTATAAAGTTAAGGCTCGTTAAATGCTAACACGCCAAGATATTCCCATAGGCGTGTTAGCATTTAATATGTGTTAAAAATGCTAGCACACCTATAGCGTGCCTTTGTAAACACAGGCATCAGTTTGAAAATTAACTCATTTGTGTTGTCTCTGGCTGGTGTAGCCTGCACTGGAATGCAGGACAGAAACAGCAACCACAAGGGGCATTTGGAAACATGACACTGACATTGGGGATAATCCCCAAAAGTGAAGAAGTCCAATAATCCACTGTAGAACAGACAGAGAAATGAGAGAGGAACCACATGTGCACAAATAAAACTACTTGATTTCTGTTTTTTCATTAGTTGTGATCTAAAGTTTTGGGTTCTGCAAGAAGTGCCATCATTTTCCAAACAGGCAGACCACATTTCCCAAAGGAGAGTGTGTCTTGTAAGCATGTTTATTTTATTACTCAATTTAAAAGCTCACCAGTTGCTTCTGATTTTAGATCTCAGGCTCCCCTTCCTGTGCTTCCCAATATATAGCTGAATTGCCAAAAGAACAAATGTAGTTAATGATTACTTTAAACGAACCTTCTGGAAACATGAATTAGTCTGGAGATGGGCATTGCAGCCTGAGTTATGTATAAGGCACATGATAGCACTAGAAATGAGGATTTATACATGCAATGACAATATCTCTGCCAATAAAAGAAAAGAAAAAGAAACAAAGATATACTTTAGATCTATCATTACAATAAAAAATAAGATAAGATAAGGAAAGCTTACCTCCCTATCTTAACCAAAGCAGAAACTTAGCAATAAAAAAGGAAAACTGTTCCCTAAGGAAGGGTTAATAAGTTAAGTAGATACTACAGTGAGTAACTAAAATTCTTTTGTTAGAAAAGGAAAATAAATTATAGCATATCAGAAAGTAATAAGAAACAGATTTCCCACTGTTGATTTCTGGGATACATCATGCCTTAAGTTGAGGCTTGTTAAAACATTTTCATATAACATAAACTACTCATAGAGCAGTACATAAAGACAGATATACAGGCTCGATTCATCCTCACTCGGGACTTAGAAAAATTTCCGGCAAACATTTGCTCATTGCCTCAGGCAAATACATTTCATTGTATCCTCTGTTTGAAAAGGCTGCTGAGAGGTCTTGTGTAGCCATGAAAACTTGAATATCCCCTTTGATTTGGAGTACGAATGTGCTTCTGTTCAATTTTAGCATCTGCTAATTTTTAACATGAGTAGAGTTGCTTATATATGCATCAAATCACTATTTACATGTATAAAAAAAAGCATAATAGAAATGAACAGGAACAAAAAAGGAAGCGATAAAAAGAAAAGAAACATTTTCTCCAGCATACCCCTAATCTGCAATTTTAGTTATTAGTTCCTTTGCAATATGCATGCCCCTCAATATGGAAAGCCCCTTTGCCAAAATTAGCAATATTGGAACTTAGCAGAACAAAGAAAAACACATGCTATGATACAAGTACAAAGTAAGGACAAGAAATCCCAAATACCTGTACACAATCCAATTGCTGGTCAACCTCAAATACCCCATCAAACAATTATGCTATATAGCTGCACAGAATGCAGTGGAGTATAGGCAATAAAGTAGAGCAACACAGTACACAGCAATGATCACAAATAAAAATATGGCAGCCGATATTCAGCTGGTGCTGGTCAACATTTTAAAAATGCTGATCGTCATTGGCTTAATTAGCCCCAGATATTCAGTGCCAGACAATGTCCAGACACTGGCAATGAACATCCCAGGGCTAATTCACAGTGGCCACCTGAGGTTATACAGGTCCCGGACAATATTCAGCCGGGACCAGCATAAGTCACTTATGCAGGTCCTGGCTGAATATTGGCCAGGACTCACATAAAATATTTGTACCAAGATTGCCGGGCCCACAAAGCCTATATTAAATGCTTACTATGAGTTCACAGTTACTAAGGGGAATTTTTACAAAGGTACGTTGAAAAATGGCCTACGCTGGTGTGAATGTGTATATTGGATGTGTGCAGGTCCATTTTTCAGCATGCCTGCAAAAAAGGCCTTCCTTTGCTAAAAATGGATGTGCGGCAAAATAAAAATCAGCGTGTGTCCATTTTGGGCCTTGGACCTTACCGCCACCCATTGCCTTAGTGGTAAGGTCTCGCACGGTAACCGGTTGGTAAATGTCAGCACTGGTACACTGCCGATTACCACCAGGTTAGCGCCACACGGTAGGAAATAAAAAATTATTTTCTGCTGTGTGTTTTGGACGCATGTAGAAATTAGAATTACCGCCCGGGGCATGCAGTAATTCTAATTGGACATATGTTGCACGCGTGCAGGTGCCTACGCATCTTAGTAAAAGGGCCCTAAGGGACCCTTTTACTAAAGCTTAGGGCAGTAAAGTGGTCTCTTACAAAGTGGTGCTAGCATTTTTAGCATGCATTAATGATTAGTGTGCGCTAAATGCTAGAGGCACCCATAGGAATATATGGGTATCACTAGCATTTAGCACACACTTATTTTTAACGTGCACTAAAAATGTTTATTTTATTTATTTGTTTGTTTGTTTGTTACATTTGTATCCCACATTTTCCCACCTTTTTGCAGGCTCAATGTGGCTTACATAGTACCGTAAAGGCGTTCGCCAATTCCGGGTTAAACAGTTACACAGTGATGTTGTGGTAGAATATCGCACCTTTATTTATTTATTTATTTATTGCACTTCTATCCCACATTTTCCCACCTATTTGCAGGCTCAATGTGGCTTACAAAGATCTGTATGGCATCGCCATTCCAGGGGGCCCTAACAGAATTAGTATGCACTAAGGGGCTGATGTTGACACTGCAGGAGGGAACTTGGGTAACTCCTGCGGTTGGCAGCATACCCGGAAAATCAATGCCGGGGCCATATCCGGCGACCAGCATTGAATTTCTGGGATATTTTTTTGCCGCTAAAACATGGCTGGTTAAGCCGATATTCATTGGCTGACCAGCTGTGTTATAGCGGCCATAAATAGACCTGCTATTCACAAGGGTCTATCTGGCCGCTAAACTTAGTCGGTCAGCTAGTGAATATTGGTGCTAACTGGGTATGTCATGTGGCATAGCCAGTGACTGGGCTAGCAGTTAACCTTAATATTCAGCCAGGATAGCCAGCTATTTCATGCTGAATATTAGTGCTTAGCTGGCTTAAGGCTATTTAACTGGCTAGGAGGCATTCCTGGCCAGTTAGTTTTAAATATCGGCCAGTTAATGCTAGCATCCTATTTTATGCCTATGGGCCACATGACACTTAGTACACACTAAAGTCCATTAGTGGACTCAAAGCTTTAGTAAAAGGGCCCCTAAGAGATCAAATTCAAAGGCATGGTGTTGACCAAGTGCATGATATATTTTAAAGCCATTACCACAGGTAAAACATTGGTTTATAGGGAGAAATTGTAGGGGAAACCAACTTTGCTTTATTTTGGATTTATTTTCTTGATTTCTTGATTTTAATTATGGTTTGTTTCACACATTCATTTTACTAAAAATATTGTAATGCATGTTTTATCGCAGGCAAATTTACTTTATAAGGAGCAATTTATGGGTTAATGTAACAGTAAATCAATTTTGTGCTCACAAAACTTTTACATTTGTGCAAATTATACTAATAAATGTACAGTACAGCCCTAAGAAATGGCATGTTATGAGGAGGGACAGAGGCTATATGATACAGATATTTAATTATTTGATAAGTATTCATAAACAATCTGGTTCGAAAGATGCAGAAACTCTAGAACTGGAAAACATGAAATTTATTTATTTATTTATGTATTTATTTATTTATTGTTCACTTATATCCCACATTTTCCCACTCATGCAGGCACAATGTGGCTTACAAACATTAAATAAAATATAGAATAGGAAAACTTAGAAGAATATACAAGGAGTATGCAGGGGGAGAAGCATCTAACAGGGTGAACTAGCAGGGTAGGAGCCAGAGAAATGAAGCTGTAAAATTAAAATATAAGAAAAAAGAAGAAGAAGAAAGAAATGAAAGAGCAAGGAGGTAAAAACACTATGAGGAAATACCTTTTTGTTTCCAGAAAGGGTGGTGAACGCGAAAGTGGTGGAGACATAGTAACATAGTAACATAGTAGATGACGGCAGAAAAAGACCTGCACGGTCCATCCAGTCTGCCCAACAAGACAACTCATGTGTGCTACTTTTGTGTATACCCTACTTTGATTTGTACCTGTGCTCTTCAGGGCACAGACCGTATAAGTCTGCCCAGCACTAGCCCCGCCTCCCAACCACCGGCTCTGGCATAGACCATATAAGTCTGCCCAGCACTATCCCCGCCTCCCAACCTCCAGCCCCGCCTCCCACTACCGGCTCTGCTATCCAATCTCGGTTAAGCTCCTGAGGATCCTTTCCTTCTGAACAGGATTCCTTTATGTTTATCCCACGCATGTTTGAATTCCGTTACCGTTTTCCTCTCCACCACCTCCCGCGGGAGGGCATTCCAAGCATCCACCACTCTCTCCGTGAAGAAATACTTCCTGACATTTTTCTTGAGTCTGTCCCCCTTCAATCTCATTTCATGCCCTCTCGTTCTACCGCCTTCATATCTCCGGAAAAGGTTCGTTTGCGGATTAATACCTTTCAAATATTTGAACGTCTGTATCATATCACCCCTGTTTCTCCTTTCCTCCAGGGTATACATGTTCAGGTCAGCAAGTCTCTCCTCATACGTCTTGTTACGCAAATCCCATACCATTCTCGTAGCTTTTCTTTGCACCGCTTCGATTCTTTTTACATCCTTAGCAAGATACGGCCTCCAAAACTGAACACAATACTCTAGATGGGGCCTCACCAACGACTTATACAGAGGCATCAACACCCCCTTTCTTCTGCTGGTCACACCTCTCTCTATACAGCCCAACAACCTTCTAGATACAGCCACCGCCTTGTCACACTGTTTCGTCACCTTCAAATCCTCAGATACTATCACCCCAAGGTCCCTCTCCCCGTCTGAACCTATCAGACTCTCGCCACCTAACACATACGTCTCCCGTGGATTTCTATTCCCTAAGTGCATCACTTTGCATTTCTTCGCATTGAATTTTAATTGCCAGACCTTAGACCATTGTTCTAGCTTCTTCAAATCCTTTTTCATGTTTTCCACTCCCTCCGGGGTGTCCACTCTGTTACAGATCTTAGTATCATCCGCAAATAGGCAAACTTTACCTTCTAACCCTTCGGCAAGATCACTCACAAATATATTGAACAGAATCGGCCCCAGCACCGATCCCTGAGGCACTGCACTACTCACCTTTCCCTCCTCCGAGCTAACTCCATTCACCACCACCCTCTGGCGTCTGTCCGTCAACCAGTTCCTAATCCAGTTCACCACTTTAGGTCCTATCTTTAGCCCATCCAGTTTATTTAAAAGCCTCCTGTGGGGAACCGTGTCAAAAGCTTTGCTGAAATCTAAGTAGATTACGTCCATAGCTCGTCCCTGATTCAATTCTCTTGTCACCCAATCAAAAAACTCAATGAGATTCGTTTGGCACGATTTCCCTTTGGTAAAACCATGTTGTCTCGGATTTTGCAACTTATTGGCTTCCAGGAAATTCACTATCCTTTCCTTCAGCATCGCTTCCATTACTTTTCCAATAACCGAAGTGAGGCTTACCGGCCTGTAGTTTCCAGCTACTTCCCTATCACCACTTTTGTGAAGAGGGACCACCTCCGCCGTTCTCCAATCCCTCGGAACATCTCCCGTCTCCAAGGATTTATTAAACAAATCTTTAAGAGGACCCGCCAGGACCTCTCTGAGCTCCCTTAATATCCTGGGGTGGATCCCGTCCGGTCCCATGGCTTTGTCCACCTTTAACTTTACAAGTTGTTCATACACACTCTCTTCTGTAAATGATGCTGTATCCACTCCACTATCATTTGTACTTTTTCCAGTCCATCGCAGTCCTGCTCCAGGATTTTCTTCTGTGAAAACAGAACAAAAGTATCTATTTAGCAAATTTGCTTTTCCTTCATCACTATCTACATAGCGGTTCGCAGTATCTTTTAGTCTCACAATTCCCTTTTTAGTCATTCTCCTTTCACTAATATACCTGAAGAAACTTTTGTCACCCCTCCTTACATTTCTAGCCATTTGTTCTTCCGCTTTTGCCAGACGTATCTCTCTCTTGGCTTCTTTCAGTTTCCTCCAGTATTCCTTCCCGTGTTCATGTTCTTGAGTTTTTGTGTATTTCTGGAATGCCAACTCTTTAGCCTTTATTTTCTCAGCCACTTGCTTGGAGAACCATATTGGTTTCCTTTTTCTCTTGCTTTTATTTACTTTCCTTACATAAAGGTTTGTAGCCCTATTTATAGCTTCTTTCAGCCTGGACCACTGTCCTTCCACTTCTTGTACTTCCTCCCAGCCCATCAGCTCCTTCCTCAGGTATTCCCCCATTTTAGTAAAGTCAGCACGCTTGAAATCCAGGACTTTGAGTTTTGAGTGGCTGCCTTCCACTACAGCAGTCATATCAAACCAAACCGTTTGATGGTCACTGCCGCCCAGGTGGGCACCCACTCGGACATTTGACACGCTATCCCCATTTGTGAGCACCAGATCCAGCGTCGCTCTCTCCCTCGTGGGTTCCGTCACCATTTGTCTGAGCAAAACACTTTGGAAAGCATCCACGATCTGTCTACTTCTCTCCGATTTCGCCGACGGAACCTTCCAATCTACATCCGGCAGATTGAAATCTCCCAGCAACAGCACCTCCCTCTTCTTTTCTAACTTTTGAATATCCGCGATCAGATCCCTATCTAGTTCTTCCAGTTGTGTCGGGGGTCTGTAGACAACACCCACATGGACTGAGGTTCTATCATCTCTTTTTAAGGTGATCCATATCGCTTCTTCTTTTCCCCAGGTCCCTGTCATTTCAGTCGCCGTGATATCATTTCTCACATACAGAGCTACTCCTCCACCTTTACGACCCTCTCTATCCTTCCTAAATAGATTATAGACAAAACCCATGACAAAATTCAGAAAGGTAGAGTCTAAGCACAGAGTATTTGCAGCAAAAGCCATACTTAAATGGTTTTTCATACTTCAAAAATGGTAGAGAACAAGGCACTACTCTGCTTTGAGCGGCAGTTGCGAACATAAAAACAAAAGAGGAGGCAACCGATATAAAGCAGCAGATATAGCCCAAAAAGCAAAGGCATAGGAGTCTTTAGCATGCACTAAATGTATTACTGCACCTTAGTTAAAGGACCCCAAAAGTGGACTGGGTGGTGCCGATATTCTACCCTCCCCCCCACCTGCCACAATAAAAATCATGCACTATAAAACATTACCTTTGTTGGCGGGGATGCCAAGCCATGCCACCTGAAGACCTTTTCTGCCTGAGTCGCGCCTGCAGCAGCACTCATTCAGCGGGTACATTTGGGCTATTAATGCTGGCTCTCCCACTCATGCTTAGCTACACCTGAAAATGGCAATCCTACCAGCCAGGAAAGCAGAGGGGTCCCAAGCTTAGACCCCTCTGTAGATATGCCATTGGTATCATGCATAGAGTATCAGGTTCAACTCTACTCACCATACTGGTCAGATGGACCTTGCTAGTCTTTATCTGCTGTACTATCCAGGCAATATTCAGCCAGTGGTAAATCAGCAGTTTTAAACTCACTGATGAACATGGACTGAATTAGTCATGCATATTCAATGCCAGTCTTTGTTTGGGCACCATCATTCAATACCAGAGTTCAGTGGGCCCCAAAGTTATGCTGGTAGTAACCAAGATTCAGTGTACCTATATATCAGGGCAAAGGTAGGGCTGATTTTGTGTGGTCCAATCTGTCCGGTTAGGTATCCAGCCCAGCCCTTAATATTGTTGGAGATTGCACATCTTACTCCTCCCTGAAGCTGCCCATCAATCACACTGGCACTTACCAGACAATACTATAATGGTCAGAAGAGATATTCAGGAGCACTGTCCAGTTAATTGCCATTGAATATCCCCTCCTGATCTGCTTATTGGGGTTTAAGTGGGCAACAGCCTCTCTTGCCTGCTTAAACCCTTTTGAATATCTACTCCTACATTACTATGTTTTAAAATTGCGTGGATTTTAAATGGGTAAAGTATACTTGTAATGCCACTTTGTGTGTACTTTTAAATGGTGAGAAGATGGAATGGATTTTAGTGGGTACAGGTGAATATGGGTTAGATTCTATTGGAGAGGGGTGGGAATTTCTGTTCTTGTGCAACTCTTTAGTCCAAACAGCTTGCATATTTGAACTAGACAGAAAAGGAACCTAAATAGTGCAGGCAGAACATATATAGAGAGGCAAAAAGACAATCATTTATTAATGGTTATCATTTCTAAAATACTACCAGGTATATACAACACTGTACAGATGTATATAAGACAGATAACCCTGCTTATAATCGAACGAGAAAAACGCCCAAGTTCCGACCTAAATCGGGAGATGGACGTTAATCTCACAAAAATGAGTAAATCCATATAATCGAAAGCAATGTTTCAGTGCGTCCGTGTCGCTCGTACGTGGACGTAAAAACGTCCAAATAAGAGGCGTGTCGGGAGCGTGTTAGGGGCGGTGATACGACGTGGACGGGTACAACGTATAACGAATAGCGAAATGGCTCTGGTTGAGCGGGAAGATGGGCGTAATAGGATGGACCCGAAATAAAAGCGACCAGAGCAAGGGGGAAAGTGTCTTTAGACCCATTAGCGATTGTGTGTAGTTGGAGAGTGGCGATATTGTTGGTGGAAGAGCTGAAGTGGTGGTTGCAGAGAGAAAGCCGAGCGTGTTGAGTACCTGTGACGGTCGTCTGTGTGCCCTGCCTCTTTTTGTGTCTTACCCTTTGACCGTTCCTTACTCCTACTCCTTTGCTCCATCGCCCCCTTCCCCTCCCCCTATCCCTCCCCATTCACTCTTCCCACGTGTATACTCTATTCCCTGACCTCCGTTTGTCTCTGTGTTCCTGTACTGTTTGGCGAGTGAGTGGCCAGAGGGCGTGGTGGCTGGAAGTGAAAGATCTGTGTGTGTTGCTGTTTGTTTGACTACTAGTCCTAATACTTGCACTGGTGGTGGGGATATGGATGCACTTAATGCACTTGTGGCATGCATGCTACACGAAGAGGCCACCCACCGCAGGAGGTATTCACGGCCCCGAGTGTTTAGGCCCCGCACCACCTTCCTACAACTCACTGACCAGCAGTGTCTAACAAGGTTCAGGTTTGATAGGGCCACCATTCATCAGCTGTGTGAGCAGCTGACACCCCTCCTTCAGCCCCAGACACGTAGGAATAACCCCATCCCTGCCCACCTCAAAATCACTTCCGCTCTCTCTGTCCTGGCCACTGGCAGTTTTCAATCCGTATTAGCTGCTAACACAGGCCTCACCCAGGCTTCTATTTCACACTGTCTCACCCAGTTCCTGGATGCCTTCATAACTCACACCTCACACTACATCACTTTCCCCACCACCCCCCAGGCCCTGCACAACAACATGGCCGCCTTCTATGCTGTTGCTAGATTCCCCTCGGTCATCGGTGTGATAGACTGCACACACGTAGCCCTCAGACCCCCCCGGGCACACGAAGCCACCTACAGAAATAGGAAGGCATTTCATTCTATGAACATGCAAGTTGTATGTTTTGCCCAGGGGGAGATATTAGATGTGTGTGCCAGGTACCCCGGCTCCAGCCACGATGCCTACATCCTACAGCACTCGGGCATCTTCCGCAGGTTCGAGCGAGGGGAGTTCATTGGTGGATGGCTACTAGGTAAGTGCAACATGCATGTACCACCCATACTAGACCTCCTCCACTGGGCAACCCTCCGCCCTGGCTTCCTCCACCACAACCCACTATCCAAATCCCCCCGCCCCCCCTGTACCTGCTCCAAGCGATACACACTCATCTATCTCATTCTGCTTTTCTGCAAAGGTGACCGAGGCTACCCGCAGAGGACATGGCTCATGACCCCCCTGATCCACCCACAACCAGGGCCAGAAGAAACCTACAACAGGAGACATCGCAGCACCCGGGGGATCATTGAGCGCACCTTTGGTTTATTGAAAAACCGCTTCCGCTGTCTGGACCGGTCTGGAGGAGAGCTGATCTACAGTCCAGAAAAGGTGGCCAAGATCTTTGTGGCGTGCTGCATGTTACACAATTTGGCCCAGCGCAGAGGACAGCCTCTCCCAGAGGAGCCACAGCCACCACCAGAAGAGGCCCCAGATGAGCTGGAAGAGGAGCCCCCTCCACCCCCAGCCCACAGAGCAGAGCTCAATGCCTACCAGCTTGGCGTAAGAGCAAGACAAAGACTCATTGAAACAAGTTTTAGGTGAAAGTAAGTGAACATTTATTTTTTACATTCAGTGCATGTGTGTGTTCAACCCCACCACCACCACCACCACCCCCTCCTACACCCACCCCCCTCCCACCAACCCTCACCCTACAGCATGTCCCATCATTTTCCCCTTCCCTTCCCCCGTCCCCTCCTACCCCTCCCACGCCCTTCCTTTGCAGCTGGTGCTGCACGGGAAGTCTCTTCACCCTCTTCGGAGCTGCTGCTCCCAGTGTCCTCCTCCCTATCCCCACGGCAGCCTGCGGCTTCGGCTGCACCGTGGAAATCGGGCCACCTTCTTGGTTCTAGTGGTCTGGCCACAGGACCCAGAATGGGAGCAGATTTGGTGGGTGCTGCAGGAGTGGGTGCGGAGGCTGAGGATCGCAATGCCCACCTCTTAGCTGGTGGTTGCTGGTGGTCAGTGGAGGAGGATGTTGATGGCAGGGGCTGCTCCAGCAGCACGGGGGCTGGAGTAGGCGTGGTGCCCTGAGGGCGCAGGTGTTGGATGCTCTGCTTCAGCCGTCTCAGTTGCTGGAGCACCTCCTGGTGGCCTTCACGTTGCGCCTGGAGGAGTTCCTGGTGTGCTCGCTGCTGTGCCTCCAGTGCTTGGCGCTGCAGCTCCAGTTTCTGCTGCCGGTACTCCTCCAAGCGCACGTTGTGGCGGAGTAGTTCCGTGGCCAGCCGCAGGAGTTGCCTCCTTTGGCCGGATGGCCTCTGGCGGGGAGCTGGGCCCTCCTCCTCCTCAACAAAGTCCTCCGGTGCTGGAGGTGCGGCCTCTGCTGGTGCAGGTGGTGGTGGTGGTGGTGGCAGAGGCTGGACAGCTGGTGCAGGTAGTGGTGGTGGTGGTGGCAGAGGCTGGACAGCTGGTGGTGGCAGAGGCTGGACAGCTGGTGCAGGTGGTGGTGGACGCCGAGGATGCACAGCTGGTGCAGGTGGTGGAGGCTGGACGGCTGGTGCTGCAGGCTGTGGAGGTTGAGGCTGGACTGGTGGTGTAGGGCGTTGGCCTTGCAGGCCACTAGGGCCAGCCTCCTCTGAGTCATCACCTGTATAGCACAAGAGTGAGGAATAGTGTTGGTGCAAATAACCCACTTTTGTCTTTCAGCATTCATATACATTGGTATGTCCCCCAACCTGATGACCCAGCAAAGAGATGGTGAGGAGGAATGGAATTGACACGGGTACGAAAGAGAGAGCCCCGCAGGCAGCTGGGTAGAGGTGGTGGATGAGCAGCCAAGAGAAGGACACCACTCACAACGTTGTGCTCAAGCTGTTAGTTGTATAATTGTTAAATTGAACAACATTGCAGCATGTGTTGTGTTACTACTGACTTGCTAAACTGCATAGAACTGCTTTATGACCCCCATTACAGGCTCCTTCAGTTGAATGCATGTGGCCCACACTCAGTAGAGCATAGAGGTCACAGGAGGAACTAGGCACAGTTTGGTAATGGGAAAATAGGAGGGAGTAGTAGGGAAGGACGGCCCCCAAAGTTCTGCCACAGTAGTAACCTACACACACCCATAGGAGCCAACTGGAAAGTAGTATTGGGGGTGCTAAGCCCAGTGACCAACACTCCTCCCTGCACAGCTACATGATCTTTCCTCAATATTGGGGGTGCTCACACACACACACACAGCACCCACCCTGTCTGCTTGCTCCTATAACACACATGACCACTACCACTACTCAAATAGAGCTTACAATTAATTCAATAAATATGGGCACACAGGACAAGTAAGAGGAAACCCAATGACAACAGTAGGGATAGGGAGTAAGGGTAGAGAGCTAGTGAGTAGGGGTTACCAGGTCACAACAGCATCATAAAGGTGGCCTGTTAATATACATAAAGACAGCCAGAGATACTCCCCCCCCCTCCTCCTGCCCCCCACTCCTCACCTCCCTCCCCCTGACCCCAACTTCTATAACACAAGTGTACTGCAGCACAACAGATACCCCAACCGCATAATGAAACACCTACCTGAGTCCTCAGCCTGGCCCGATGTGTCCAGGGAGCCAATCCCGTGGATGCCCTCCTGGGGTAGGAGGGAGTACACCATCAGCTCCATGGGTGTAAGGTTGGCAGTGTCATTGCCTGGGGATTGGCCCCCGCCTTCCTCCGAACATCCCTCCTCAGCTTCCGCCACTTCCTCTTGCAGTCCTCCACGTCTCTCCCAGCATGGAAGACAGCATTCAGGCTGTCCCGTACTGCCTCCCATTCGCGCTGCTTTAATGTTGCTGCCAGCCTCTGCCCTGTAGGAGCAAACAGACTCCGGTGCCGCTGTACTATTTCTTGCACCAGGAGCTCCACCTCTGCTTCGACAAAATTACCCTTCCGGGTCAGCGGCATGCGTGGTGGCATTGTACCAATGGGGTTTTCGAAAATACGGAGTGGGCGTTTATATAGGCGCCAAGAACGCCCATTGAGACGGGGGCATAGGAGTTTCTGATATGGGCGTTTCTTTTTCAATTATACACATAATTGCTAAGCGTGCCCAGTTCAGATAGCGATTAGGAACACATGGTTTCGATTATGAGTAGATAAGTATGGGCGTCTCCACCTGCCTTCCCTTTCTTCATTGCCATTTTACCTGCCATTTCCTGCACTTAGACCTTGCCCGTTGTTCGTAATAATCATTTACAGGGTTTTACCCTCACTTATATGAAGGTATGTGTTTAGCAATGTATGCTTGGGTACACCTGTGTATTTAGGGGGGGAGGGAATTATTGTTGGCCCTCAGCCACCACGCCTTCCGTTTCCTGTCTTCCACATCCCCTGATGCTCCCTTCCTTTCTCCCATTCTCTCTGCCTGGTTGTAGCAGGCAGTGTGTGGGGGCCAAGAATTTAGTACAGTCGGCCCAAATCAAGCACCCCTCGGTAAGGGTCATTTCAATCAGGGAGATGTGCAGCTAATGTTCCAGAAGATAAAAGGCGCACTACACAGTCTTGAAACAGACGTTCATGGTAAGCTCTCATTTGTCTGCCACCTCTTCTCTTTGTGCTCATAGTCAAGGAGTGTGCATTCACTGTATGTATGTAGTCTGGAGTCAGATGTTAGGTAGCTCTCTTTTCACCAGGTTCCTGTGCACTGTACTGTGGGGTTGGCAGGTCCTCAGTGGTGTGGGCCAGCTGTTGGAGCTGCTGTATTGGTTCCCGGTAGCTTCCATCTTCCTTGTTTATGTGGTGTACCCCAGTCCCCATTTATGAAGTGGCCACCCATTCTCAAGGTCCATAGGCGGGGGAGGGGAGAATGATTAATGCAATGGATGTGTATAGCACATTATGGAACACCTTCCTAAATTGCTCCATAGGTAGTAGGGTAGGGAACATGCACATTACATTGTTTTTAATCGGTAGCCTGGACAAAAAATGATCGAGGTGGCTACAGGTAGTGCCACTGAGGCCTATGACATGGTGGTGAGGGAGAGGGGTGTGTGTACAGGTACCAACCCAAAGTAACTGGTGGTGGCTAAAGCCTGGTGGCTGCTGTGGCCTAGTGGTTAGAGCACCAGCCTTATAATCATAAGGTTGCTGGTTCAAATCCCACCTAAGGCAAGTCACTTCAGGGACAAAGTTTGATACAAACCCAGAATACTTGAATGTAACACACCTTGATCGACTACTGGAGAAAGTGTGATCACACCTGCAACTAATGAGCACCATTTTTATTTGTGCCCTTCCCTAACACAAGTATTACATTGCAACTGTGATGAAGTAACCATCCATCTATTGGGTTTCCCATTGTTTCCCTTTTGCTCCTCAGCATTATATACCATAGCTGATGTATTCAATGTGAAAATATGAGCCAGCTGTTTGTAGGTCCTTCTTGCCCCCCCCCCCCCCCCCACACCAATGTGGCTTGTGGGTAAGGATATGTGTCCATCAGACAGCAAACACTGTGTATGTGGTACCTGGAGTTATGTGGAAGTGTGTACCTGGCAGATCACACGTGGTACACTATTAATCTCTTATTGATGGCACTCTGTATTGTGGGTCAGTATGGTGGAGGGGAGGGAGGAAGGGAGAGAGAGATGCTGGCTGGCCATTTTTATTAATGGACACAAATATCCATCCAGCCTCCCCGGCCCAACCCCCCTGCACATATGGCCATGCAGGTTGGAATGAACAGGTGGCGTTCTGTATGGCCAACATTCTCAGACATACATCACCTTCTCATGCACACAGCACATTTAATGCTATGCATATTGCTGCCTCCTTCCTCTCAACTCAACAGCACCATTTGGTGATATGTAATGCACAAGGGAGACAAACACACACACACACCCTGATAGTTATATTGTAACAGAAACATTTATTTCCCCCCCACCCCCACCCCTACAAAATAAGCCCCAACAATGCCCTCCTCCCCCCCACAACTCCCCACACACCCCAACAATTCCCTCCCCCACCCCCCACAGAACCCCCAACATTTCCCTCCCCCACACACACAATCCCAACAATTCCCTCCCCCACCCCCCACAGAACCCCCAACATTTCCCTCCCCCCACACACAACCCCAACAATTCCCTCCCCCACCCCCCACAGAACCCCCAACATTTCCCTCCCCCCACACACACAACCCCAACAATTCCCTCCCCCACCCACTCCCCACACCCCCAACAGGCCCCCCCTATTTAAATTAAGGGCGGCCACGCCCTCTTAGCAAGGCCCTCTGTAGCAGGGCAATGAGCAGCCCCAGCAGTACCCTTAGTGGGCCCTGGAGCTGCTCATTGCCCTGTCGTAGGGCTCTCACCTCCTGCAGCAGCTGGTGCTGGCCAACTATAAGCTGCTGCTGGCCATCTACCAGCTGCTGCAGGAGGCGCACCACAGTGGCAGGGCCAAAGGCTGGAGGTGGGCCAGGGGACACGGAAGATGGCCCAGGGGATGGAGGTGGGCCAGGGGACACGGAATCTGGCCCAGGGGATGGAGGTGGGCCAGGGGACACTGAAGCTGGCCCAGGGGATGGAGGTGGGCCAGGCGATGGCGCTGCCTGAGGGGAGGGAGAGGCCTCATACGGAGCTGCAGGTGGGGAGGGGTCCTCATGATTGTCCTCATCCTCCTCATCTATGATGAGGACTCCCTCCTCCGAGTCCTCCTCCTCCTCCTGGTGGGCTGCCTCCTGGCCTGGCTGCTGCTCCTCCTCCTCCTCCTCATCCAGCTGCTCCTGCTCCTCCTGCTCCTCCTCCTCCTCCTGCTCCTCCTGGAGGTGGTGGCCCTCCTCATCCTGGCGCTCAGCTTCCTGCTGGTGGAGCCCTGTGTATGTAAAAGGAGTGTGATTGAGATCAGTGCATACACCATGGCTTGCATAGTGCAGTAGCTGGGTGGCGTGAGGCAGGGGATGGGGCAGGGTGTGGTAAGGCGTAGCCTATGCCCATGGGGAATGAGCTGCATCAGATGACATGAAACAGAACCCTGGACCCTCCTCTGACACACACCACGCAGGACATGTTGCCATACCAAATTCATTGCTGACCAGCATGTTTGCATTGTGAGATGCAACGAGGGGTTGATGGGCAGCTGTTGTAGGAGTTATTGGGGGGGGGGGGGGCAGTGGGAAGGGTGTTGAGCACAATTCTTTTATGTGATTTAGGCCATAACATGCAGTACAAGTAGGGCCTCAGGCAGCTGTACCAGGACACAGTAATCAGCCACCACAATAAGGGGAATAGTAAAGTGTGGCATATCATCTCATTCATCTCGGGGGGATGGTCGGACGTTGCAGGCACGCTCATGGGAGAACCCCTGCAACCTGCATCCTTGATCTGGGACAGATATGGTATTACTAGGTGCCTATTAGGCACATGGGAAGTGATATTGTACAACACATTTGCTTTATTCATGAAATGTATGTAGTAATCTGTACAGGTGTCCTGTTTTTGAATACTTACGGCGAGCCCTGAGGTGCCTTCGCACCGCCCGGATGAGGTCGGGCCTCTCCCGCCTCACCCACCGGAACCGCCTCCTCAGGGACTCCAGGTCCCGGTGGACTCCAAAGCGTCTGTAAGATATAAGTTTGTAGAGCAGGGGTCAGGGGTGTTGGTCCTTTTTGTCCTCTGCACACATTCATTTGCTATTCACATACCAGAGAGAGAGGGTCTACAGTGTTGGGGGGGGGGGGGGCACCTCCATTGGTAGTGAATCATAGGAGCCACCTTTTTACCATTTTGGGGGGTGGAACCCCCAGTGGAGATGACCCCTCCCTCCATACATATTTGATATTGGGGGTGGGGTGGTGAAGCACCCACAGCAGCCACCGAGTTGGTTCCTATGCAGATGATGCCAGAGAGGTGGGCATGAGGCCAGACAGTACCGTTTGTATACATTATAATGTATGCTTGTTAAACTACTTTATATGTGTTATCATGACCATGTTATAAAGTATGGTATAGGTTTCATTGGTCTCATGCTTCCACTATTCGGAGGCGTTGTAACCCACTGGCTGCAAAGAGGGGTTGGAAAATGTGGCCTTCACATAACTAACGAAATTGTCACATAACACTAATAGCATTTGTCACATACCTAACCTAACGAAATACATTCTTGTAGGGATGTGGGAATGGTGGTCGTTTCAATAACATACAAATTATTAGTGATTGTGCATGTTCCTATATTACTCATGATCCTTGCATGGACACTCCAGTTACTGCTGGTAACATTGATGACGGAGCTGTTATATGTGTAGGTACAGGAGGGGAGGGGGGTTGGGCCATAACCTTACCTTTCTAACCTTTCCCGGATGCGGGACCAGGCTCGCATGGCCTGCAGCCTGGGGGGCAGGTGGTGGTGCTGGATAAACAGCGTGTGCCGGTGCCTTACGCACAGCCGCACCAGCAGCAGGCTCTCCTCCTCTCCAAAATTTGGCTCCCTACGTTGTGCCATTTTTCCACGTGTTGGAACAGAAGTGCCTTATATAGACGACCTTGCGTGAGGGACGTCGTTTCATGCACAGCTCCATATATGGATGACCATTCCATATATGGCCCCTATCAGCACGTGGACGCCCTCGTAAGCATAGACGTCTTTGACGTGCACATGCCTGCAGGAGTGTGAAACGTGCCTTATATAGATGAGTATGACGCACCCCACCCGACCCTTTTCACATATACAGAATATGCATTTACTGCATGTTCAGTAGGTGTACAGTGCATGCAGATCCGGACATTCAGATGGGCACATATGATGAAAGTATGGGTGGAGCAGCATGATATGTCTGTAGTTGACACATATATGCGTTCCTCATATATTTCCGTACCTGGATGGCCTGAACAACATGTACTGTACTTGCGATACACCTATGTACATTATTTTACACACCACGTGATTTGGTTGTTTGCACCTGCAATAATCGACCGTGTTAGGGCGCCCAATTTAGTCACGCTTATGCGCTCGTCATTTGATTGTTTTCTTACAGGGATAATCGATTATCGAAAAACGCCCACACTATTTTTCCATTATACAGGTCTATTTTTGGACGTTTTCGTAAGAACGTCCTAATTCGTACTTGGACGATCTTTCCATTATGCCCCTCTATCTCTGCTATATAAGACCTACAGTCTTTCCTGATTCAATCACAATAGTTGGATCGGTAGAAGGAATGAAGATTGATGCTTTTGAGCGATGTAGAGCCATCAGCAGTACTGGTAGAGAGGAACAGAGGATAATCTTGGTTTCCCTGTAGTCTACCTGCCAAGCTGAAGAAAAAAATAACAGCTTCAGCAAACACAGCAAAATTGAAACAGCATTGTCTGCACTTATCTCCCCAAAAGGCAAAAGCAGGCAGAGGAAGTAGAAGATGAGGGGGGAGGAATAGGGTTGAAGACTAGCAGCAAGTAAAACCATTCCTAATAAAGCACAGTAGGAGGTATACCATATTCCCTCATGATAATTATGTGCAGCATGTTTTGGCAGATACAGAATCTAATGAATCATCATATGAAATATGCCCATTATGTCCAGATATGGAAAGTTTTATAGCTGAAGATGGGCTGGGAAAACTAGTTGTTAACATACTATAAACATTGGTGAGGTGGTGGGAGGTGATATTTGCAGGGTCATGAGCAACCCCCAGGTAGATCTGGTAGTGGAGAATGTGAGGGATACTTCACGTATTTCAATTTCTGGCCCACTTTCAGCACCAGCTGCAGCATCAGCAGCCCCCTAGGAAACAGAAAGGAAGTCACATAAATCATCACAGGAGTGGAGACATTTTTAAATGCTAGAAGAGCATTTCCCAAATGTTGGTCTGTGGACCGACACCAGTCTGCAAATGTTTTGCCAGTCTGCCTTCTCCTCACCCTCCCAATCCCATCACCACTTCTGCTGCTGCTGGACCAGCAGCAGAGGCCAAAAGATGTAAGAGAGTCACAGGACCACAGCCTGTATAGGCGCGCCTGCCGGAGCTGTCAGTGTCACTCTCTTCTGACATCATTTCCTGTTCTGGAGAGCAGAATGTGAGAATGGTAGAGTTGGCAGCCACATGTATACAGGATACAGCTCTGCAGCTGGTCACAGAAAGCAGCAGCCACTGGGGTGCCCAAGGAACAAAGGTGAGGGAAAATCATGCTGGGGGGAGGGGGGGGAAGAGGAGAGAAAAGACACTGATTGGATGGAGGAAGCAAAATGAGAGGATGTATGGATGGAAGTGGGAGTGGAGAAGAGAGAAAAGATGATAGACAGATAGAAGACAGAGATTGGAGAGACACTGGATGGAAGGAGAAAGAGGAAATGCTGAATAGAAGGAGGAGATAGAGGTACATACTAGTGACTAAATGAAAGGGGTGCAGAGAGGGGAGATGTTGGATGGAGGGTGGAAAGAGAAGGGAGATGTTGAATGGAAGGGATAGAGATGGGAGAGAGGAGGCATGTTGGTTGGAGGGGGAGAGAGGGGAGACACAATGGAAGTAAAAAGAGAGGGGAGAAGCTAGATGGAAGGGGTGGAATAGAAAGGTGACATGCTGGATGGAAGGGGGGAGACAGGGTATATGCTGGAATGAAGGAAGAGAGAGAGAGAGAGAGAGAAATTAGGTGGAAGATGGGAGAGAGATGAAAGAAGCAGGATGAAAGGTAGGATGGAGAGAGAGGACATGCTGGATTGAAGTAGAAGAGAGAGAAGGGGAAACACTGGGTGGAAGGGGAGATAGATAAGGAGAAGCTGGATGGAAGGGGTAAGAGATAGGGTAGAAGCTGGATGGAAGGGGGAGATGTAGCGACACTAGATAGAAAGGGGAGAAAGAAAGACATACTGGGTGGAAAAGGAGAGAGAGATGGGGAAGGAGCTGCATGGAAGGGGAGAGAAGGGGGGAGATGCTGGATGGTAGGGGAGATGAGAGAAATGCTGCATGGAAGTAGGGAGAGAGAGAGGGGGGGAAGATGTTGGATGAAAGTGGGAGAGAGAGGGACACACTGGATGGAAGAGGAGAGATAGAGAAAGACATGCTGGATGGAAGGGGGAGAGGTAAAAGAATTAGTGAAGACTAGGGAATAAGAGGAAGGAGAATGGGAGGGCCAAGGTAAGAGAAAAGAAACGGAAAGCTGCAAGTAGGCACAGTAAAATGAGGATAATTGAAGACACAAATGAAGAAGGAGAAAAATAAATGGAAGAATACTGAGAGGTTAAAAAAATGTTAGAGATGGATACAGTGAAGGAGGTAAAGAAGACAGGAAGAGAGAGAAAAAAGTGACAAATGGGCATGTAACCATGGCATGAGAGTTACAAGAAGATAGAAGAAAGCTGAAAGCAGAAATTGGTACCAACACAATTAGAAAAATTAAATAGAAAACAAAGGTAGAAAAATAATTTTATTTTCAAATTTTTGATAAAGTAGTGTAGTACATACCACCAGAGAGACTTCTTAAATCCACAGCAGAAAACCAATCCAAAAATGAGTGGATCAGGAGTCCAAGATTTAAAAAAAAGTCCTTTCATAATGAATGGAAAAAACCCCAACATGGTCCATGTTTCACCCAATTAGGGCTGCTTCAGGGGTATACAACTAAAAAAAACACAAGGACAAATACAATTAAACCATATTTTATAAAATAAAATAATGAATTAAAGTAGTGTAGTAGCCATGTAGTTCCACTCTAATTTAAAAAAAAAAAAGGAAAATAAGATGACACCTTGGACTAACAATACATTTTTTTACTAGTTTTCAGAAACTAAAACCTCCTTCCACAGGTGAGGATAGTATACCATAACAGCAGCATACTATCCTGATCTGAGGAAGAAGCTTTTGGCCTCTGAAAGCTAATTGAAAAATGTACTATGTTAGTCCAATAAAACGGTATCTAATTTTCCATGTTTTATTTTATTTTTTAATTGGTAATATGATTGGAGTTGGTTAGTTTTTGAAATATTACACCTGCTACCTTTATACTTTCCAAAATATAGAGGACCACGTGTCACTGTTTACTCTTTCTCTAATGTTGCATTGTATGTGGAGTCTGGCTTCTCGGGGGGGGGGGGGGGGGTAGTTTAATTTCAGAAATTCTTAAAACCGTAATAGTGTATTTTTAAGACTATACGTTGAAGAAAATGGGATTTTAATCATTTATATTTGACTGTACATCAGAGACATGCCTAATTAAATTACTGTAATCCACCTTGACCCTAAGAATGTACCTGTGTTGGCTGCTCAGGGAACTGCCACAGATGTTGAGGTGGAGAGAAGAGTTTTTGGCACCATCAGGGGGAGGTCTTCAGCTGGTGGGTCTTGAAATCCCTGCCAGCTTACGTAGTTGTTTTTTTTTTTTTTTTTTTAAGTTGAGCAGGAAAGGGGCAGACAGGGGTTTTTGTTTCCACCTCTCTGGTCCACAAAGAGTTTCTCAGCCAGTTTGTCAGTCTGCAAGGGCAAAAAGGTTGGGAAATGCTGTGCTGGAGGATAAGTGCTGTAGTGAATGCATGCACTCTCAGGTAATCTTTAGTAGAGGAATGTAGTGTAATGCTGCATTTTCAGAAACAACCCTTTCCAGCTATGTTCAGGAAGGCTACAGATACTGGGAGAGGGGGTTCTATTCCCCATTGTAAGTAGCAGCAGAAGGAAGCTATAAAAAATCATTTTGTCAGCTGAAACTCCATCCTTTTCCCCCAGTGAGATGGTAGGTAAGTAGCCCTGAGACCTTGTAAACAAGTAACTATGGAGTAAATAGGATAGGGTTTGGCATCATTGTCCTAGGGAAAGTGGCAGATGTTGACATACTGCATGGAACAAATGATGGCCCTAGATTACCAATCATTTTAAGCTGTTGACAATGCAGATTTTAAGAGGCTACTGCAATTTCAAAGCCCTCAATAAGCAAATGCCCTCTAATAGGTTTTAGTAGGTGGGGACTCCCAGCCTCTATAGTCAGTCCCCTGCATGGCTGCAGGCACAGCTGTCCAAAAAGAGAGTAGTAATATATATTTCACCAGTGACTTCTAGAGTAGTCAGAATGATTTAAATGTCTCTGTCTCTGTCTCTGTCTCTCTCTCTGTCTCTGTCTCTCTCTCTCTCTCTGATGGTACACTACTATCAGCTGGACGAGGCAAGTGAAATCTGTAGATACAGTGGGAGTGCATCAGCAGCAGAGGCATGTTACACATCCAGGTGATGGATGATACCCATTCCTCAGTGTATATCTTAGCAGAAATAAGAGGAATGGTAGAAGGCTGGCAGGTAGAATCACAGGAGAGAACCATGGGGGAGGAGGACTGTGGAGACCATGAAGAGCAGCTACATGTTCTGAGAGCTCCTCACAGCTCACAGCAGGGACGCATCAATAAATATTATTAAACAGTTGGCTTTGATTATACTGTGATCCCCAAGGATACCTCTTGATAAAGGAGATAAACTGGACACACAGTTTGCTGTAACATCGGATCTAAAGAGGCCTAAACCAGACCCACCTACACCAGTGAAATAGTTATGAAAGGCAGGGCTGCAGTCTGACCCAACATGTATGAGTTGCAAAGTTGAAACAAAGACAAGCAGAAGTGTCCCCAAAATGTCAATTTTCTTGCTTTAGTAGAGTTGCCCAGGAATGTGCTGAACATATTTTGTAAGAGGGGGATGGGTCTCACACCTCTGCCTGCATGCAAATAAGGACAAACAGACAGATGAATAGGAACATTTCTACACACTTTGAGATTAATTCGCTGACAGGAATAAAGCTTGTGGGCCAAACTATGCATACATACTGTATGGAGAGCAGGGGCGTAGCCACGGGTGGGCCTGGACGGGCCCAGGCCCAGCCACTTTTGCTCCAGACCCGCCCACCCTAACTAGCCCCAACCCAACCAGTGGCGTAGCTCTCCCAAGCGAGGCTCCAATATTTTCCTGCCTCTTCTGCCTGCTCTCCCTGTCCACGTGGTCTGCTCACTTTTACTGCCCTGAAGCACTGTTCTCCCTCCAACATAGTAACATAGTAGATGACGGCAGAAAAAGACCTGCACGGTCCATACAGTCTGCCCAACAAGATAACTCATGTGTGCCACTTTTTGTGTATACCTTACCTTGATTTGTACCTGTCTTTTTCAGGGCACAGACTGTATAAGTCTGCCCAGCACTATCCCCGCCCCCCAACCACCAGCCCCACCTCCCACCATCGGCTCTGGCACAGACCGTATAAGTCTGCCCAGCACTATCCCTGCCTCCCAACCACCAGCCCCGCCTCCCACCACCTGCTCTGGCACCGTATAAGTCTGCCCAGCACTATCCCTGCCTCCCAACCACCAGCCTTCCTTCCCACAATAAATGTTTAACTCCCTAATAGGGACTGTCTCTTACATGTCTGTGTATAGCGCTATGTACGTCTAGTTTTGTTGTAGAAATGTTAAGTAGTAATATTAGTAGTATTAGCGCTGCTGCTCAATCACACACCCTGACAGTATCTGTTTTACAAGAGGATAACAGTTTCTTATCATTGCCCGCCATAGCACCTGAGCAACAACACAGACACTGCTGTCTAGCTCACACTAACCGGCACCTATTTTATAAAAGTCTGCTCCCCCTGAGATCAGAATCTGGCTACGCCTCTGCCAACAACATCCCTCGCTGCCTTTTCTCCTGCGGGTCCGGCCATCCGGGAGCGTTGCCTGCCTGAAATTCTTCTTCTCTCCGCCACTGCCTCGGTCCCTGCACCATTCTTTTTTTCACCCATCGCCTGCAGCGCTGCGATTCACACAGGCAGCTCCGCTCCCCCCTGTCACATCCATCTGGTCCTACATAAACAGGAAATGCATCAGAGAGGGCCGAATGGACGTGGCAAGGGGGAGCGGAGCAGCCTGTGTGAATCGCAGCGCTGACGGCGATGGGCGAAAAAAAGAATGCTGCAGGGACCGAGCAGTGGAAGACTCTTAAGCAGAAGTTCTTCAGGGAGGGAGACATGCTGCATGGAGAGGGGATAGGTGGTAAGAAAGGGATAAATGTTGAATATAGGGGAGGAGAGGAGGAAGAAATAGTACATGAGGAGGGAGGGAGAAATGTTGGTCATAGGAGTGGAGGAAAGGGACAAACGTTAGACAAAGGGTAGAGGGGAGGGAGACATGTAGGACATGATGGTAGAGGGGAGGAAAGAGATGCTGCATGGGAGAGGGAGAGAGATGTTGGACCCAGAACACAAGGAAGGGGGAGATGTTGGACATGGGGGTGGATGAGAGGGAGGGAGAGGTATATAGCAGGTGGAGAGTGGATAAAAAGAGAAAAATTCTGGACCATGAGGGAGAGGGCAGGAGGGAAGATAGAAGGGACAGAGAAATGTCAGGCTATGAGGGTTGGGTGGGGAGGGGAGGAAGATAATGGGAATGGTAGAACCCTGTGGAAAAGGCCAGGAGGGGGTGGCAAGGAAATAAATGAAAGGATACTGATTACAGAGGGTAGAAATATGATAATGGGTAGTAGATTAAAGATGAAAGGGAATGTAGGGCTGGGGAAGGAGTGAGGTGGGGAATGGAAGAGCTAGTGTGTGAAAGAAGAAGATAGAAATTTGATAGGTAGTTGAAAAGAAAAAGGAGGAGATGAAGAAGAGTGGGAGAGAGGCAGAAAAGAGCTAAAAAGGAATGATCAATATGTCAGAGGCAGGTGTAGTGAGGGAAAAGACAGGAGAGAGGAGAAAAAACATAGACTGCAGCCGCTTGAAGGAGAATTAGCAGACAGACAGGAAAGCAGAGAAGAGAAATTGGAACCAGCAAGATGGAAAAATAAAATGTCCAGACAACAAAGGTAGAAACAAAGCATTTTATTTTGAATGTTTTAAATGGAATGTGTTAGCTTTTGGAAATGTGCCTAGCAAATGTCTTTGTATTGTGTTCAGTAGAAAGGAAATGCATTTCTGTTTTATGTCTCCAGTGTTGCATTAATGCCAAGTTTAACTTCTTGGGGTTCCCATTCAAGTCTTGTCTAAAAGTTTTTATTTCTAATTTGTGATCCCTTGTTCTGTATTTGGTGAGGGTCTGTTGATGTGATAGTAATGGCAGGTAGGAAATCGGAGCAGAGGCAGAGAGGAGAAGGAATCGAGGAGGGGGGCCCTCCTTTATTTTCTGATCTGGGCTCAAGCAGGTCTAACACCAGTCCTGACCCTTGCTGTATAGCTGGTGAGGATCCCCAAGCATCCCCAGCTAAGGACCTCCTCCAAGCTCTGCAGTTGAAAACAGCATCCTTGAACCATCAACAACTAAGCATGTGTGGGGTACAGGCATCAGTGGCTTAGGGTCATTGCTGCTGCCTGCCACGCTTGGTAAAAGAGAGTTCTGGCCACCTTCAGAGAAAGTCTTGAGCTGACAGAGCTTGGGGATCCTTATTAGCTAAAGTATATATATTTTGAGGTGGGAGTAGGGAGGGGCAGAGAAAATTTTGTGCCCACCTACTTTGGGCTCAGGCCCATCCAAAACTGGCTATCTGGCTATGCCACTGATAGAGAGAGCTGAATCTGAATAAAGGAAACAAATTCCTGCTCTTTATGTGTTTAGGGGATAAGGAGACCATTGGCATGTTGGGAATTCATTGAGCGAGAATAGTCTTTAAAGAGTATTCATCTCATGCTGAACTCTTTCTGGTGGTTCTTGTTGGAAGGGGAGATAGCCATCTAGTGAGAAATCCTGCTACTGGTGGTTATATAGTCTTATTAAGATCTGGAAACTCTGCAGCCAAACAGGGAAAGTACCCTTAGAGGTTCTCCTGGAAACAAGAAGAGTGGAAGCCCTTGGGAGCATTGCTCAAGACACAAAAAGCCTCTGGGAACAACTCAGGGCAGACTAAGGAGCAGCAATCCTTAGGATCAACTCAGTGCAGAAAAAAATAGCCTGCAGGGGAATTATCAGTGCCTAGGACTGAGAAAAGCAAAGGTAGCCCTCTAGCAGGGAACCCTGGAACTGGCAGTTGTGGAGTCCTGTTAAGGGCTGGTAACTCTGACCCCCATCAAGGAGAGTGGACCAGTGAGGGTGAAGGCTTTCGGGTTACAATCAGCACTAGGGGTCTGGCAAGAAAAAAGGCTTCCTGGGTGTGGTCAGTCCTAGTAGCCTAGCAGAGGAGGACAGCTCTTGGAAGGCCAGGGAGAGCTTCCAGGAAGTCACAGCAGAGACAGGCTTAGCCAACCTAGGATCCAGCTCAGCAGCAGCAGCCCAAGCTGTATCATGTGAAGGGGCGTGATCTACAGGGACTGAGAGAGAGTGGACTTGGAAGGGAAGGAGAGGAGGGACCTAGACCATACAGCCATGCCCACATGAGTTGCAGAGAAGAGCTTACAGCTACTAGCTTGGCAAGCAAGACTGACAGGGTCTGAACAGTGTGTGTAGGACAAAGTCACTGATTTTGAATACATGAGTCAAAGACTGTCAATACTAGAATGCATTTGGTTTAAAAGGTTAAGTGCCAATATTATTGGTGTTTTTTTAATGCCAAGACTATTGGGGTTTGTATATAATAGCTGAAAAAAATATAGATAGATAGATAGATAGATAGATAGATAGATAGATAGATAGATAGATCAACAAAACCTGTTTAATTTATTAGCCAGCACTGTTCACTGGGGAGGGAGAGGGTAATCCCACCTGCTAACACTTTTTTTCTCCAGTTGGAGGCACCGAGTGCCAAGTGAGTAATAGACTGATGGAGAATGCCTTCAAGAGGCTCTAGCCAAGTCGGACCCCGAATCCAGGAGTAAGATGGTGTTACATGTATATTTTTAAAATTAAAATTAAAACCAATGTATTACACAAAACAAAAATAATCTAGAAAAATTGGAGGAAAATACCAAATTTTCCAAAAGGTATTCAGAAACTTTTGCCTGTGCCTATTTCTAGTACAGATATCAGAAGGTCTCAGGACATGATTACAGGATGCAGAACACTTCTAAAATTCCAGGGAAAGTATTTGTTTCATGTACAGTAACCTCATACTGACAGAATATTAATGGTACAAGTTGTACAAAATGGAATGAGATGTTAAAGTGTCGAAATTCTTTAAAATGAATAATGGCCAGGAAAAACTTTTGCCATTAGCAAGTGTAACTTATGTTTTCTAGAGAACTGAAAGGTTTTTTTTCTTCCCCCCCCCCCCCCCCCTTTCAAAAGACAAAAATAGCATAGCCTTTTTTTTTGAATAATGTTTGTCAGTTTTACCATGAACAGAGAAGCAACAGTTCAAATAAAAGGAGAACTCACCAATACCAAGGTAAACACATAGAAACAGAGAAAACTGTAGGCAGATAAAGATCATATGGCCCATCCAGTCTGCCCATTTATGCCATCTACACTCCATATCAATCCCTCGGAGATCCTATGCACTTGTGTCAAGTCTATAAATTTAAAATCACATACTAAAACCCAGTGGCGTTCCTTGCCTGGATGGCACCCGGGGCAGAGCTCCAATGCGCCCCCCCCCCCCCCCCGGGTGCAGCGCCCCCCCCCACTAAATTACACCGCCCCCCTCCGGCGAAATGCCCCCCCCCCCCGAGTGCACGCTGCTGGGGGGGGGGGGTGCCGCGGCGCGTGCCTGCTCCCAGTTCGCTAAACGTCTTTGCTGGTTCGCTGCAGC
Organism: Microcaecilia unicolor; assembly: GCF_901765095.1. NCBI lineage: Eukaryota > Metazoa > Chordata > Amphibia > Gymnophiona > Siphonopidae > Microcaecilia > Microcaecilia unicolor. The sequence continues at coordinate 421,300,371 of NC_044033.1, forward strand.
TCCCTCTGCCCCGGAACAGGAACTGTTCCGGGGCAGAGGGAGCTGCACCGAATGAGCAAAGAAGTTTAGCGAACTCAGAGCAGGCACGCGCCGCGGCACCCCCCAGCGGCGTGCACCCGGGGCGGACCACCCCCACCGCCCCCCCCCCCCCCTTGGTATGCCACTGCTAAAACCAGACATGACCATGAAGGCTGCATCAGATATTTTCTGATGCTGGGCAGTGTGATAACACATCTACACATGCAAATCACTCTTTTCTGAGTGATTTGCCACTGTTTGTGTTTATTATTAACCCCTGATACAGCCTTCATGTGAAACTTGGACTTGATAGATTTTTTTGTTAATAAGCAAGTGGAGGAGTAGCCTAGTGGTTACAGCACCAGGCTGGCAACCAGGTAACTCACTACCCACCCCCCCACCCCCCATCCTGCCCACTACTGTAATACCCTACCTACCCCTATCCCCCTCCACCTCACCATCCCTACTGTCCTCCTCCTCCTCCTTCCTAGCTCTCAACCTCCAACACCTCCTTCCTGCCATGAACCCTTCCCCATTCCTCCTCTGCACCCTACCTCCCCCACCCTTCTCCGCTCTCTCTTGCTCCTTCTCCTGCTATCTGCGGGAGACATCAATCCCAACCCAGGTCCACCACCCATGTCCTCGTCTCATCTATGCAAACGTTCCCGCGATATCTCCAATCTCATCTCCATTCCCCTCCTCCCCCCTTCCTCCCTCCCCTTCTCGTGTGCCCTGTGGAATGCCCACTCAATCTGCAACAAACTTACCTTCACCCATTATCTCTTCATCTCCCATTCCCTCCATCTGCTCGCCCTAACTGAAACCTGGCTCACCCCCGACGACTCTGCCTCAGTCTCAGCCCTTTGCCACGGAGGCTACCTTTTCTCCCATTCGCCCCGCACAGCTAGCCGCAGTGGCGGCGTTGGCCTACTACTTTCGCCCTCCTGCAGTTTTCAACCCCTCCTCCTACCACAGTCTCACTGCTTCTCATCCTTTGAAGTCCATTCCATCCGTCTATTCTACCCGCTGCCACTCCGAGTTGCAGTCATCTACCGCCCCCCTGATAAGTCCCTCCCTTCCTTCCTTACTGATTTCAATGTCTGGCTCTCCGTTTTTCTTGAGCCCTCATCCCCATCCCTCATTCTTGGTGACTTCAACATACACACTGATAACCCATCCGACTCATACGCTTCTCAGTTCCTCACCCTAACTTCCGCCTTCAACCTCCAACTGAGCTCCACCACCCCTACTCACAAATCTGGTCACTGTCTTGATCTCGTCCTCTCCTCTACCTGCTCACCCTCTAATCTCTGCGTCGCTGCTCTTCCCATTTCTGACCATCACCTGATCACATTCACACTTCATCACCCTCCCCCTCAGTCCCACCCAACACTAACCACTACCTCCAGGAATCTCCAGGCTGTTGACCCCCCACCTTATTCGCTAGTATCTCCGATCTCCTCCAGTCCATCACGTCCTCCGAGTCCATCGACAAGGCTGTTTCCAAGTACAATGCCACTCTCTCCTCCGCCCTAGACACCCTTGCACCGTCTGTTTCCCGTCCCACAAGGTGCACTAATCCCTAGCCCTGGCTTAACCCTTGCACCTGTTACCTTCGCTCCTGCTCCCGATCGGCTGAACGCCTATGGAGGAAATCTCGCACCCATACTGACTTCATTCACTACAAATTCATGCTATCCTCCTTCCAGTCCTCCCTATTCCTCACCAAACAGGACTACTACACTCACTTGACTAACTCCCTCAGCTCTAACCCTCGTCGTCTCTTTGCCACCCTCAACTCCCTACTCAAAGTGCCCTCCGCTCCCTCCCACCCCCCCCCCTCAGTCTCTCCTCAATCACTGACTGACTACTTCCGCGACAAGGTCCAGAAGATCAACCTTGAATTCACCACTAAACCTTCTCCTCCTCTTCATCCTATCACCCACTCCAACCAATCAACCCAGGCCTCCTTCTCCTCTTTTCCTGATATCACCGAACAGGAAACCGCCCATCTTCTCTCCTCCTCGAAATGCACCACCTGTTCCTCAGACCCCATCCCCACCAACTTACTTATCACCATCTCTCCTACTATCACCCCTCCCATCTGTCCTATCCTCAACCTCTCTTTCTCCACCGCGACTATCCCTGACACCTTCAAGCATGCTGTTGTCACACCTCTCCTTAAAAAACCTTCACTTGACCCTATCTGTCCCTCCAACTACCGCCCCATCTCCCTCCTACCCTTCCTCTCAAAAATACTTGAATGCGCCGTTCACAGCCGTTGCATTGATTTTCTCGCCTCTCATACCATCCTCGATCCACTTCAATCTAGCTTTTGCCCACTTCACTCGACAAAAACGGCATTATCCAAAGTCTGTAATGACCTGTTCCTCGCCAAATCCAAAGGTCATTACTCCATCCTCATTCTCCTCGATCTATCCGCCGCTTTTGACACTGTCAATCACAACTTACTTCTTGACACACTGTCCTCTTTTGGGTTCCAGGGCTCTGTCCTCTCCTGGTTCTCCTCTTATCTCTCCCATCGTACCTTCAGAGTACACTCTCATGGCTCTTCCTCCACCCCTATCCCGCTCTCTGTTGGAGTCCCTCAGGGTTCTGTCCTTGGACCCCTTCTTTTCTCTATCTACATCTCTTCCCTGGGCTCCCTGATCTCGTCTCATGGTTTCCAGTATCATCTTTATGCTGACGACACCCAGCTTTATCTCTCCACACCTGACATCACTGCAGAATCCCAAGCCAAAGTATCGGCCTGCTTATCCGACATTGCTGCCTGGATGTCCAACCGCCACCTGAAACTGAACATGGCCAAGACCGAACTTCTTGTCTTCCTTCCCAAACCCACTTCTCCTCTACCTCCACTCTCTATCTCAGTTGATAACACCCTCATCATCCCCGTCTCATCTGCCCGCAACCTCGGTGTCATCTTCGACTCCTCCCTCTCCTTCTCTGCACACATCCAACAGATAGCCAAGACCTGTCGCTTCTTCCTCTATAACATTAGCAAAATCCGCCCTTTCCTCTCTGAGCACACCACCCGAACTCTCATCCACTCTCTCGTTACCTCTCGCCTTGACTACTGCAACCTACTCCTCACTGGTCTCCCACTTAGCCACCTATCCCCCCTTCAGTCCGTTCAGAACTCTGCTGCACGTCTTATCTTCCGCCTGAACCGATACACTCACATCACCCCTCTCCTCAAGTCACTTCATTGGCTTCCGATCAGGTACCGCATTCAATTCAAGCTTCTGCTACTAACCTACAAATGTACTCAATCTGCAGCCCCTCCTTACCTCTCAACCCTCATCTCCCCTTACGTTCCTACCCGTAACCTCCGCTCTAAGACAAATCCCTCCTTTCAGTACCCTTCTCCACCACCGCCAACTCCAGGCTCTGCCCTTTCTGCCTCGCCTCACCCCACGCGTGGAACAAACTCCCCGAGCCCATACGTCAGGCCCCTCCCTCCCCATCTTCAAATCTCTGCTTAAAGCCCACCTCTTCAATGTCACCTTCGGCACCTAACCTCTACATCTCTACCCAGGAAATCTAGACTGCCCAACTTGACATTTCGTTCTTTAGATTGTAAGCTCATTTGAGCAGGGACCGTCCTTCTTTGTTTATTTTGTACAGTGCTGCGTAACCCTAGTAGCGCTCTAGAAATGTTAAGTAGTAGTATTAGTAGTAGTAGTAGTAAGTCCAGTTCAAATCTCACTGCCGCTCCTTGTGATTTTTGGAAAGTCGCTTAGGGGGCCCTTTTACAAAGTTGTGGCAAAAAGTGGCTTTAATTTGCCCTTACGTGGATCTTCCTGCACATTAAGGCCAATTTTTGCTGCTCTGGAAAATGTCCTGTTTTCTATTTTTCAACAAAAGAAGACCGTGGATACACTGTATTCACTATTAATTGTGGAGAAAGTGGGGGGAAAAGTTTCATGAATCACCAGGTCAGAGAAGCTGCTGTGAGTCAGAATTTGTTTGGTTTTTAAATATGTATTCACTGGTTTGCTGACTGACACTTCTCAACTTTTTTTGTTTGTCTTCAGGTGTATAGGCTCGTTTCCCTTGAAAAAGCGAATTGGTGTAACAAATGTCCGTCGGGACATATAGAGCCAAAGATAAGTGCAGCCCCGCTGAATATATGTTGCATTGGTCACCCAGCAATTCAATTTAATTTATGACATTGTTAAGATTATAGGAAGTGTTAATGAACTAGAGGTTTTTTTGACTGATGAGGATTCTCGCCAGCGTGAACTGAAAGTCAGACACGCAGAGCAGAGCGGTCAGCTAGTTTAATATTGAATGTTAACAGCTGAGACCGAGAGTCTGAAGTCTTTTCCTCTATTATTGATAGCAGTTGCCATTTTGAAACTAATATTTGTTCCTATTGAGTATATTGTAGTAACACATTATAAGAACAAATACCAAAGTGAGTGTTTAAGATTATATGCACAATTTGCTAATTTTGAGTCATTTAATTTCAAGTCACGTTAATATGGAAGGAGGAGGGTTTTCTGTCGATGATTAGACTAATCACCATAAACGTATTACAACAAATTTCCCTATATTGGGGTTAAGAGTGACTGGGTGATTCATGATACTTTTTCCTCCACTTTCTCCACAATTAACAGTGAATACAGTGTATCCACGGTCTTCTTTTGTTGATATTTTTGTTTGATTGGGACTGTGACATGAGCCATATTTCAAAGTTATTCAATTTTCTATTTTTCAACACATAGTAGAGTCACAAACTTATTTCAACAGATCAGGGGCTGTATTCAGAACATATCCTGACAATTCCATTGCTCAGTACAAACTTCCAAAAGTCATGCTCATAGTCATGCTCCGCCCACAAATGTGCCCCCTTGCATTTATGTGCTATGGCAGCAATTCTATACATTAGCGGCATCACAAAGGGTCATGTTTAATGCTAGTTCTATAATGGTTTAAAGGCACATCTAAATATGCCATGCAACGTGTGCAACTGACAGTATTGTATAAGTTGTGCACATTGTTTAGCGACCTGCTCATGACTCACCTGTGCTTCACCCACATATACATCTCCTGACAGTTGCGCATTAAGGAGCCATTTTACTAAGATTCATTAAACCCTACATGGGCTTACCGCTCGCTATTCTAGAACTACTGCCAGGCTACTGCAGGAGCCCGGCAATAGATCCCATCCCCCGCATGTGCCATTTCCAATGCTATAAAAATATTTTCTGTTTTTGTTGCACTGGTGCTTACCCAGCAGTAATTGGGCAGCACTGTGCACTGCCCAATTACCACCAGGTTATCTCAGGAGCCCTTATCACCTTTTCAATATTTGGTGGTAAGTGATCCCCCCAAAATACCGCACAGCAAGTTGTTCACTTACCGCACGGCCATTTCTTGTCAAGAAAAAAAGACAGTCTTTTACTCACTGCAGTAAAAGGGGGCCTCAGCGCATGTCAAAAACATACGCTGATGCCAATGCAGGCCCCCTTTTACCTCAGCTTAGTAAACGGACCCCTACACAATTTAGGTGCATTTTTATAGAATAGTACTTACCCCCTAAAAGTTGCCAAAATTTGCACGTGCAATTTAATTGAATAATGAGCCAATTTGTGCCAATAATTGGCTTTTAACAAGCAACTTATTGGTGCTAATTGGAATCAATTAAGATGTACGTGTATAAATTTAAGATGCGTGACCGACGCCTAAATTTTGACACATCCTGAAAAAGGGGCACAGGAATGGGAGGATCATGGGTGGTTCGGGATGGATCATGGGCATGGTTTTGGGTTATGCACATAATTATAGAATAAGGGGATTATGATAAGCTGGGGAAGGGGGGTTGGTGCCAATTTTGTAGGTATGTCTTATAGAATTCAGATCACTGTCAGTCTGCCCCTGCTGTCAACGTAGGAAGTTTTCTATACTCACTTTGAAGATTCATATATAGTGGGGCCAATATTGAGACCACAAGAGGCACTCCAGCTAACTCCCGTGATCAGCAGCGAACCCGGAAGTTCAATGATGGGCCATATCCGGTGATCAGCATTGAATTTCCTTTTTTTTTTTTTTTGGTTGCTACAAACATAGTCGGTTAAGCTGATATCGGCTGACTGGCTAAGTTATAGTGGTTAAAGATAGACATGCTATTTATACAGGTTTATCAAGTTAGCTGGCCAGCCGATGAATATTGGCACTAACCAGCTATGTTACTTGACATAGCTGGTGACCAGGGTAGCTGCTAATTGCTAATATTTAGCCAAGATAGCCAACTATCTCACATTGAATATTAGCACTTAGCCTACTTAGGGCTATTTAACTGGCCAGGAGCCCTTCCTGGCTGGTTAAATAACACTGAATATCGGGTAAAGTGTGTACAGGCTGAAGACATATTTATCTATGTTTTGAACTGCAACACTGTGTTTGGGGTGTGCTCAGAAGCCAGCCCTAGTAAGACTGCTTCCTTTAGATTTTGAAAGGAACATTGATGGCACTGTACCAAGCTATGAAGCAATATACTTTGTTATAGTGGAATACAATAATAACAATTTTTTCTGTTTACTTTTATACTCTGTTTGTGTGAGGCCTTGTAGCTGGCCATCACCCACATTACAAAGTTAAGTAGTATAGATCCATTCCTACAAAGCCACTTACTTTTTAGTCCATTAGCCCCTTAAACAGAATAAAATATGATCAGGTTTTTAAACCTGCATAATTGTGTGGGTGAAAGAATCCTTCGTGATACATCAAACTGCTTTTAAGTTATGTTTCCATCCCCTTCAGGGGAATCAGGGGTGGGATTGGGGTGAACATGGCTAAGCCCTAGAAGGTGCTTGCTGCTTGGAGAAGGAGGGATTGGGTAAAACAGTGGTGTAGATTGGTTTGAGGTGAGTAGAAAGAACCAGGAGTTGGACATTAGATGTAATATCCATTTTTGTTTTTCTGAGGCAGGCTTTTGTGATTCAGGAGGGATTGTGCTGGAGCAAGTATGGTAGTTCCTGTCACAGGGGAAGGCCTGATCACATCTGCAAGGATCACTGAAGCCCTGGATACTAGTTACCACCTGTATAATAGCCAGGTCTTACCAAAATATTTGTCAAGAATGCTTTACCTCCTCTTTGATGCAAAACCTTCTAGTTGTACCATGGTCCCTGACATATATGTTTTCATTCCAATAGCTGCAAGAACTTCCAGAGCCTCTGTATAAGAGTGTCAGAAAGAAGAAGAGGAGGAAGACAAAAAGGAGGAAAGTGCAGATGAAGAAGAGGAAGAGGAAGAAATCATATCTTTTTAGGGTTGCATTTGGGGATGTCCTTTGATTAGAATCAGGCACTGCACATCATCAGATTGAGTTCTGTTCTGATTGCATAATGATAGTGTATAACACTTCAATATGAATGGAACTATCTTTATTTCTCTCTCCTATTCAACATTGGGGTTCCTTCCTTTTCTATAATATATATATTTTTATTGTGAACCACTACACTGTTTGTATGGACATGTTTATTTTATGTCTTTTTACAAAACTTGATAAATCGCCAAAATTGGACAAGCCGAGACTAGGCGATATACAATAAAACTCAGAGAAAAGCTGAAAAGAACTCCATTTAAGAAGAAAAGATAAATCAATCATACCTAAAAGAAAAAGAGGGGGAAGGGAAGAGAGGAGAAGGATACAATGAGAGAGATACACTAACCGCTGCAATCGTCCATCTTCCAATGTCCCTATGAAACCTCAAATACTATTGAAAAAGGGAAGTTTTTAAGCCCACTTTGAAACTTTTGTAGGAGAGTTCCAGACGGAGCTGCAGAGGCACCTTATTTCACAGAACAGGGGTTAAAAACAAAAATGCTGTTGAATGAGTGGATTCCCAGTGGGCTGTCGACAAGGAGGGGAGAACCAGGCGATGGTCATTCAGAAAGTGCAACAGGTGGGTAGGAGTATAAGGTACTGTAAGTCTGGATAAGTAGTCTGGAATACCCTCCCACAGAGCCCTGAAAATCAACAAAAGTACTTTGAACTGTATTCTGAAAAACAAAAAAATGGGAAACCAGTGTAAATCCCGAAACAATGGGTAACATGATCAAATAAATTTAAACCATAAAATGAAAAGAAAGAATAGGAGGAGGAGGAGGAGTAAGAAAGTGAAATGGAGGCAGATGAGGAAAGCAGAGAAAACCAAAGAGGAGAAGAAGGAACCTGTTATGGAGAAGGAAAAGGAAGTGTGAGAGGTGGAACAGAGAGTATAGGAGGGGGAGGGAGAGGAGGAGGAAGAGAAGAAGGATGAGGGAACAGAAGGGGCAAAAAGCAAGGCTGAGAATCCCTTAGAGCAGCTCAAGATATGCAGTCACACACATTAAGCATGTGATATACACATTCAATCTCCTTCTCAAGCAAACATGCATGAGTGCACTACTCACATTCATTCTGGCTTCCAGCTCCTTGTCCCCATAGTCTGGCATCTCTGTCTATCTATCTATCTATCTATCTATCTATCTATCTATCTATCTATCTATCTATCTATCTATCTATCTATCTATCTATCTATCTATCTTCCCCCACTCCTTATGACCCAGCATCTCTCACTCCCCTCTGCCCTACCCCCCACCATCTACCCTCCCCACTGTGGTCTACCAACCTTGGTTTGTGGTTGGCAGTGCATAAGACACAGTGCTTCCAAATGTCAGAGCCTTTCCTCTGCCACATCCCTTCTCTGATATAACTTCCTGTTTCAAGCAGGCAGAGAAAGCCCTTCTTGGCTGAAAGCAGCATATTTTGAGTGTTGCTGGCCACAAATGATAAGTTGGCCTGCCACAGGGAGGTGAGGGGGAGAAGGGGAGATGAAGATATGCTTGGGCCCATGGGGGAGGGGGGATGAGAGACCAAGGTATGCCAGGAACTGCAGGGGAAGCTGAAAAAGGAAGACTTGCTGGAGGACCTGCGGGCTGGGGAGTGAGAAAAAGGAACAGATGCAAGGACTTGTGGTGGAAGGAGGCAGAGGGGGTGATACTGGTCCCATGGGGGGAACAGGAGGGAAGGAAGAGAGGGACACTTGATGGGCCCCAGGGAAAGAGGAAATATGCTGTGACTTGCTGGGGTGTGAGGAGGAGGTAGAGATGCTGAATTGGGAGGGGGGGGTGTCAAGAAAAAGGGAGAAAATATACTTACTGGACCCCAGGGAAGGGGCAGGAAGGAGGGAGATGCTGGCTGTAGGTAAGAAGAGGGAAGAACACAAGCTACTTACCCTGGGGGAAGAGGGACAGGTGGGAAGGAAGAGAGATACTGGCCCCACAAAGGATGCACATTACCAGGCACCACTCGGTACTGGACCTATTGGTGTGGGAACTCTGCCTCCAGTTGGATCTGTTTACAAGCGGGGATGGAAATAAACATAAAACATTTGCAACATGAAAACAGGTCATATGCTAAAATAGAATCATAGCAGTTGATATTCAGCCTGCTTTGGTCAGCATTTTTTTTTAAATGCTAATTGCCATGGGCAGAATTAGCCCCAGATATTCAATGCTGGGCTATGTCTGGGCACCGGAATTTAATAACCAAGGCTAATTTGTTATATGCTACCTGCTGGATCTTATGTGGGCCAGGACTGCATATGACACTTAGAATATATTGCCCTTCCCACAAGCATAACAGTGTGGTTTATGAATAACATAACAATATTTTTAAAGGAAGAAAAGAATGTCATTTTATAACAGGACACATGATGAATATTGGCTGGAACCTGCATAAGTAATTCTGGTCACTCCCAACACCCAGACCCCAATTCCAATCCCCCCATAACACCCGAAGCCCCCCCTCCAATCCTCCCCTCCCTCCCTCCCTTTCACCCCTCCCACCCCTCCAGGAGAGCATCATGCTCCCTCCAAGGAGCCCCATCCCTCTCACCTCCTCAGAAGAATATGGTGACCCCCCCCCCTGCAAGACCCCTCTTCCTCCCTCTTTTCCACTTCCCACCTTCCAGATCATCAAGCTCCTCCCCCCTCCAACATTGTGGCAAGCTTACCTGTTGATTCCTGGAGTGACACCCACTCACTGCTCGGTGTGGCAGCCTCCTTGAAATGGTTGCCACAACTTTTAGTGGCAGCCATAAGGTACAAGAGGTCACAGCAACCATTAAGGAGGCAACCATACCGGGCAGGAACGAATGGACATAGTTCCTGCTCATTTCCCCACTAGAACACCAGGAATCAGGCAGGTAAGGGGTAGGGCTGGGGGGGGGGGTAGGGCTTGATGTTTTGGTGGGGTGGGGAGTGGGAGAGATAGAAGGGGATCCTGAGGGGGGGGGGGCTTCAATTTCTGGGAGTGTGGGAAGGAGGGAAGGGAATCCTGTAGGAGGGGATCATGATGTTCTTCCTGGAGAGTGGGAGGGATGGAGACCCTGCTGGGGGGTCATGATGTGCTTCAAATATGAGAGGGAAGGAAGGGTGATGGATGTGAGAATATGAGATGTTCCGAGGGATGTGAGGGAGGGAGGGTGATGGCAAAACTTCAGGCCAGGACCTGGAATTTAACTGGGCACTGGCTGATATTCAAACTGCTGACTGGTTAACTCGCCTCATAAAAGTTAAGATAACTTTTTAATATCCCCCTGACTTTATGCAGTTCCTTAGCCAGTTAGCAGATTGAAAATTGCCACTAACCGGCTAATTTTTTGCTCCACCCTAACTCCACCCCCGGACTGCCCACAAATTAGTTGGTTTCGGCACAGGTGGTTAGAGGGGATATTCAGCAACACTTCCAGTTACTGTAAGTGCCACTGAATATCTGCAATTGGTCCCAAACAAGCAATGTAAGTAGCCATGAGCATCTCCTGGCCGTTTAAATAGCTTTGAATACAGACCCCATAATGTATGTACAGCATAATTTAAACTAGAGCTGCCTACAGATACAGATGAGAATTCCCATTATATCAGTTGGGCAGTTTCACTGTGGATAAGTGTTTTATGTGAAGAAATAGCCTTTTATAAAATTGCCCAGACTATGTGCACCAGAGTCGATGCAAGCGCTTTTTTGTTGCTGTCCTTCAAACCTATAAATTGGCGCCTTCAGAAAATCATAGAGAATTGCACGGGGACAAAGTTTGTCCCCGTCCCCATAAACTCTGTCCCCATCAGCTCTGACCCCATCTGCACAAACTTCAAACAGTTATGTAGTACAAACCAGAGCTATACAAAGAGACACATTTATTCTAATTACCAAGGTAAGAACCTAATTTTCCCATCTTCTTGACTTCCCACATGAACCTATCTTATCTCTACATCACTCTGTATTTGTTTACACCGGAGTCTGCAATCGCATCTCCGGTACTATGTAAGCCACATTGAGCTTGCAAATAGGTGGGAAAATGTGGGATACAAATGTAACAAATAAATAAATTCTTGTATTGTGGAAAATATAAAGATGGCACATACCAGGGATGGTGTTAGGGAAGTGTGATTAGGGCAACTGCTCTTGGCCCATAACCAGGAAGAGCCCCAAGTCTGCTGGAAGCTGATAAAGTGCAGCTTGGTATTAGGCTCTGGGTTCCCCTCCCAGACTTCTGCCCTGGGTCCCATCCATGTCTAACACTAACTCTGGCAAGCTGTACATTTCAAATCTGACATACTCTAATCACAAAATAGAAAATATATATATTTTTTCTACCTTTTGTTGTCTGGTCATTTTATTTTTTAAATCATGTTGCTCTCAGGCTTTGGTTTCTGTTTCCCTCTAATTTCTCTTAACTTACTCACCAGGCTCTCCTGTTCATTTGATATCTCTTCTCTCTATATATGTCTTTCATCCATCTTCCATTTCTATGTTCCAATACTTTTGGCATTAACCTTCTGTGTCACTATACTTGCCCGTCTAGTATCTCCCCTGTGATCATATCCCCACAATCATCATCACCTCTGTATCTCCCTCTCCTCTCCTCTCCCCCTGTGTCAAACAAAATGTCCCTTCTGTGTCTGCATTGGCCCTCTGTGTTCATCTACTATCTCCACACACAATCTTCCCTTTGTGTCCCTGTCCCTGTTGCCTCCCCCCCCCCCCCTTCACTTCATTTCTCCTCTGTTTATGTTATCTCCCTGTATCCAGCTTCTCTCCCTCTCTTCCCCCACCCCTTCCAGCATCTGGCTCACCTGCCTGCCCTCTTTCCTTTTCTCCTTCCTGCTGTGGGTTCAATATTTGACTCCCTCTTCCTTCATTCCCTTGGTCCGACACTTCTTTCTCTTCTGTCGAGGCACCCTCCTCCCATGGGTCCAGCCCCCTCCCATGGGTCCAGCCAGCACATCTCTCCTCCCCTCTTATGGGGCCAGCCAGCATATCTCTCTTTTACCTCCTCCTCCTCCCATTGATCCAGTCCAGCTCTCTTCCCCCCCTCTCCTTTCCCTACTATGGGTCCAGCCAGCACTTTTTTCCTCTCCCTTCCTCCTCCCCGTGGGTCTCACATACAGGTCCCTGCAGTCGGCAGCGATTCACAGTCAGAAGCCATCTCTGTGACCTTCCTTTTACCGTGTCCCACCCTCTATACTGCAACTTCCTGTTTTTATACTAAACAGGAAGTTGCAGTAGAGAGGGTGAGATGTGGCAGGAGAAAGGCCACGGAGACACCTTTTACTATGAAATGCTGCCAGCTGCAGGATCCTATATGTGAGACTTGCAAGGGAGGAAGACAAGAAGGGAGGAAAGGATTTATTTACTGCGTAACAAAACTTTTACCATTTCCTCAGGGCTGTGAAAAATATTGTTCCCACATCTGCAGTGATTGTCAGCGCGTTGGCTCCCTCCGAAGGTCAGCACCCTCTGCCACGCTTACCATGCATATTGGGTTGCACCGTTCCTGATGTGCATATAAGTTCATTCACATTAAGCCTATATGCACATAAGTTTATCAAATGTTAGCACTGATGTTCCAAGGGATGTAGTTACTATTTGTACACATTCTTTATGAAATATGTACTAAAATAAATGCCGGTATTCACTGAGGAGCCCTTTTACTAAGCCAAGTAAGCGTCTTCATGCGCCCAACGCATGCCAAGATGGAGTTACCACCAACTTCCGTGTGGCTCTTGCAGTAATTTCACTTTTGGCGTACATTTGAAAAATATTTTTTATTTTCAGTCACGCGTAATGGACGCGCACCAAGTGGCATTTGACATGTGTAGGTCACTACTGCCCCGATTCTTTACCGCTAGGTCAATGGCTGGTGGTAAAGTCTCAGACCCAAAATGGATGCATGGCAATTTTGATTTTGCTACATGTCCATTTTCGTTTAAAAAAAAAGGCCTTTTTTACAGGCGCACTAAAAAAATGGATCGGTGCGCGCCCAAAACCTGCACCTACACTACTGCAAGCCATTTTTCAGTGTGCCTTGGTAAAAGGACCCCTGAGCCAAGTCTATGTGCTTGTTGCAAGTACAGTATGAAGTATAAGTCAAGACACTTTCATAGCTGGGTCTATGGTAAACTATTACGCTCTTCGTGTTAACTAGAATAAATCATTGCAATGGGTTGTTAGTAAAAGAGCGTCATCCAGAAAAGTCATACAAACTTAGCAGGCTAGATATTAGCTGATTTTGTCGGCTGATTTAATTTTCGTTGAACTACATTATTTCAGATACGGTAAACAAAAAAGGGGACCTTACATGTTCAGCAACCCAGAAGGGTGCGATATAGTAGAGGAAGATATCAAAAACTGTCTTGGCAGCTGAAATATATCCTTTGCAGTGTGGACTGTAATAACTAAACAGAATGGCTGAATCATTTGGTCTTTTTCTAACATTCTCCACTTTTTTTTTTGCTATGTTATTATAAAATCCTGTTGTGCTGAATATAATTATTCTCATACATGCTATCTAACCCTTTCCCATGCCGGTAGCCAGCTGTTCTTAATCTGCATCCCAGGGGGAGTACACAATTTACAAAAGAAAACTGATCAAAATAGCACACTACAAACTCCACAACCATCAGGCCCTTGTTTTTCAGTCTTTCCACTACAATATGTCAGCATTGCATGCTATAGTTCCTCATGTTTCCATTTTACAGATTTGTTTTAAATTTTTCTTTTGAACGTATACAATGCAATTTTCTTTTCATCAAGTCATCTCTTACTTTTAGAAGAATTGACAGTTCCTTAGATGTCTTTTGTTCTTTTGTGCATAAAATAATGACAAAAAATTAAACAGAAGTTAGTGGCTTTTTTTTTTTCAGTTTGCAACCACTGAAAAACATTCTTTGAGATCTCTCATTATGGAATAGCATTTTATAGACTTTGGAAAGAGTACAGCACATTTTTGTTCTTTTAGCTTAAAATGTTGGCTATTCATCATAGTTACAACTTCATATTTTGGAAAAGATCAGATTGTAATATAATCTCTGAATTACTGTTTGTAATTTTTTTTTTTTTTTTTTTGCTTTCTCTCTCTCTCTCTTTGTTACCACACAATAGTTCTGGCTGGAAATCTTTCTTTCGTGAGTGGCACCACTTTAATGATCAACCAGGGCAACCCCAGAAGGGAACAGGGAGCTATGCCTCCAATAACATCCTACCCAATCAGGCTGGACAATTTTGATTGGTTGAAGGGGAAAGCACTTTTCATCTATTCATTTTGATAGGTTTTCAGACTTGGACATTTATCACAGGTTTATTTGGACTTTTTAAGGATGTTGGAAAAAGGATCATACCAAAAGACTGCTATTGAAGTGTTGAGGGTCCCTTCTATTAAAGTGCGTTAAGCACTCAGTGCATGGTTAGTGTGTGTTTACCTGCTACCGCATAAATGTGTTAAGGGAAGTTGAAGCAGTTTTCCTGTTACTGCATGTTAAATGGTGTGTTACTGCATTTTTCTGATTTGTACACATGGGGCATGGGCAGAGAGTTGGCGTTAACCAGATAGTGCATTATAATTAGTTCACTCTAATTGGCTAACACAGAGTTAATAAGGGAACACTTAGGGGCCCTTTTACTAAGCCGCATACGCGTCTATGCATGCCCAACGTGCGTCAAAATTGAGTTACTACCAGACTACCACGTGACTCTTGCAATAATTTCATTTTTGGCACACATCTGATACACATGTCTGAAAAATATTTTTTATTTTCAGGCGTGCGTAACGGACGCGTGACAAGTGGCATTTGATGCACGTAGGTGATTACCACCCAGATTCTTTACCGCTAGGTCAATGGCTGGTGGTAAGGTCTCAGACCCAAAATGAATGCGTGGCAATTTTGATTTTTCCACACGTCCTTTCTCGGAAAAAAAGGGCCTTTTTTACAGGTGCGCTATAAAATGGATTGGCCCGCACCCAAAACCCTTGCCTGCACTACTGCAAGCCATTTTTCAGCACACCTTTGTAAAAGAACCCCTTAGAGAAGGGCATTTTCGATATGACATCTAAGTCCGATTTTGGACATTTTGCTCAAAACATCAAAAATCCAAATAACAAATATAACGATTTTCGAAACAGAATTTGTTTTTCAAAAATGGCCACTTTCTACATGTTTTTGTGCTCTCTGAATTTATCTTTTTGGTCCATTTAAAAAAAATGTCCAAGTGAAAAACGCACAATATCAAGCCTACTGGGATGTAGGAGGAGCCAGCATTCTTAGGAGACTGACCACATAGACATTCCAGCAGAGTAGTGGTGCCCCTTAGAAGATACTGCAGTGGACTTCACATAAAAGCTCCCAGGAACACATTTCACTATTGTTCCCTTGTAGTCTAGAGTAAGCCTTCCAAATCCCACCCAAAACCTACTGCACCCAACTGCAAACCACTACAATAGCCCTTATTGATGAGGTTTTAACTTATATGTGGGTACAGTAGGTTTTTGGTGGGTTTTGGAGGGCTCATACTTTCCACCATGAGTGTAACCATTCAAGTGGATTATTGACTTGGCTCCCCTTCTCCACAGTGTGCTGCACTGACCACTAGGCTACTCCAGGGACTTGCTTGCTGCTCTAATAGGACTGGCTATAACATCTGAAGCTGTCATAGAGGCTGGTATGAACTGTTTCTTTCACAACTTTTGGGGGTGAGAGAGGGGTCAATGACCACTGGGGGAGTAAGGGGAGGTTGATTCCTTTATTCCTTCAGTGATAATCTGGTCATTTAGGTAACTTTTTTGTGTCTTAGCTGTTATTAAAAGAGGTCTAGTCCAAAATGTCTTAGTTATAGTCTTTGACGTTCTCGTTTTGTTCCATTATGGCTGAAAAATATCCAAGTCTTAGGAATGCCCAATCCCTCCCTTAACATGCCCTTGATATGCATCTTTTTGAGATTTGGATGCATTGCAGATGAACAGCATAGAAAATCATCTGGAAAAAGGGTTTCAAAAATACGATTTGGATGTTTTGGTGAGGAAAATGTCCAAATGCTGCTTTATACCACTTTTTAAATGTTTCTCTCTTTCGAAAATGAGCCCATTAGCCTCCTAAATAGGAAATGGAAAGGGGTCCTATTTAGGAGGGGTCATTTAAATTGGCCTGCTGGGTTTATAAAATGTTTGATGGCTCATGTTCGGAATATTTTATAAAACTCTTTTCCTTCCCTTCATCTCCTACTTTCTCTAGAGCTGGAGATCGTCTCCTTCATTTCCCATCTTTTACTGGTGTAAAGTATTAAAATCTTTAGAAATATCTTTTCCTTATCAAGCCATTCAGTTTTGGTGTTCTTTACCTATTTCATTGAGGACAGCATCTATTTATTTAAGCTTTCAAAAATGTTGTAATGTTTGGGTATTTTTGTAACTGTACTTGGAATCCTCTTTGAACCTAATTAGGAAGTTGGTGGAATAGAAGTAAAAATAAATAACAAAAAACTTTCAGAAGGTACCACTCATTAATGAAGACATTATTGTACATTCTGCAATAAAAATTAATTGGGACACCCCTTTTTGATGCAGAGTTAGTAAAAGACCACTTAAATTGTCTAAGTAGGAGGGAAATATTGGTTATAAGGATTAGTGAAGTGCACAGCCCTATACATATTTTCCCAATTTGTGTGTGTGTGGGGCGGCGGGTGTCATGTGTTTCTGTGCACATTAATTTTGTGTGCACCTTGTCTATATACTAGAAAACATTTTTACAAACATAAAAATATTTTAGGCATCCAAATGAACCAAATACATGCTGTAAAATGTGCACAAGTTAATGAAGATCCTGTAGAGTTTGTTTCAGTTTGGTTTCTCCTATTTTGACTGAGAAGATGGAAGATGGAAAGTCTATCTTTTTGATACGAAGACGAGACAAGTGAAGACAGCAGACAAACTGATGAAGGAAAGCAGTGCTGCAACTCAGATAGGTGGCGATGAAAATGAGATTTCCAGGTCCGGATAGTAACAAGCCTCAGTAAAAGCCAAATCATTCCTCACCATTTCAGCTCTCTCATGTTGTCTAAGCAATAATTCCAATTTTCAGAAGCTTTACACTTGTGTTTTGTAAATTCAGCCCCCCCTCCAAAAAAAACACTTCATAGAAGTTCTGATGTCACAGAGATATAGGGAAGATCCTCAAAAAGGTCTAGTAAAACACACTTTTTTTGTGTGCAAGATCATTAGAGAAAGGGCAAAGTTAAAAAAAAAAAAGGAAAACCAGCAATGTGATGAATCGATACAATAACAACAGCTATAAATTAGGGCTGCACATTATTTTTGATTAATGCATTAATTATTAATTGTGATTAATACATTTAATTACAATTAATGATTAATCACATGTTGCCCACCTTCTGCCTGTCTCCCTCCTCTCCCAGACCTGACTGCAACTTGCTTTCAGGTCCCCCCACCTGCACCCGACCGTGGCTTACTCTCAGGTCCCTACCCCCACCCATACCTGCTAATCCTTTTCAAACATAGGCAAGTCTTCAGCCCTGCAGTGTTAGTGGCAGCTGTACTCAAAGGTTGCATGCAGCCTGCACAAGGTTTTCCCCTCTAACCCATCAAGCCCCTTTTGAAAATAGAAAGTTGCATCAGAAGGGGCATCATTTTGGTGGCTCTTCTTTGCATCTTTTCTAATTCCACCTTATCTTTCTTGAGATACAGAGACCAGAATTGCATGCAATACTCAAGGTGAGGTTGCACCATGGATTTATACAGAAACATTATAATATTCTTGGTCTTATTTTGCATCCCTATCCTAATAATTCCTAGCATCTTGTTTGCTTTTTTGGCTGCTGCTGCACACTGAGCAGAAGATGTCATCATATTGTCTATGATGTTACCTAGATATTTTTCTTTGGTGCTGACTCCTAAGGTGGACCCTAGCATCAGGTAACCAAGATTCAGATTATTCTTCCCATTGTGTATCTCTTAGCATATCACCACATTAAATTTCATCTTCCATTTAAATGCCCAATCTTCCAATTTCCTAAGGTCTTCTTGCAATTTGTCACAGTCCACATGTGTTTTAACAACTTTGAATAGTTTTATGCTAGCAGAAAATGTAATCACCTCACTTGTTGTTCTGATTTCCAGATCATTTTTAAATATGTTAAATAGCACTGGTCCCAATACAGATCCCTGCTGCTCTCCACTATTCACTCTCCTTCACTGAGTAAAATGGCCATTTAACATTACCCTCTGTTTTCTATCCATTAACCAGTTCCTAGTCCACAAGAGAACATTACCTCCTATCCCATGGCTTTTTAATTTCCTCAGGAATCTCTCATGAGGGACTTTATCAAAAGTGTTTTGAAAATCTAGATACACTACATCAATGGTCTCACCTTTATCACATGTTTATTCACGCCTTCAAAGAAATGAAGCAAATTGGTGAAGCAAGACTTCCCTTGGCTGAAACCATGCTGACTGTCCCATTAAACCATTTTTGTCTATGTGTTCAGTAATTTTATTCTTTATAGTAGTTTCCACTATTTTGTCCAGCACTGAATTACCCAAACCCCCTTTTAAAAAATCAATGTTACATTGGTCATCCTCCAGTCTTCAGGTACTACGGACAATTTTAATGACAGTTTACCAATCACTAACAGCAGATCAGCAATTTCATGTTTGAGGTTTTCAGCACCCTGGGTCACCATGAGTCGACACCAACTTGACAGCACTTATCAACAATAATATGTTTTTTTACGCTTAATAATATGATAGATCAAGTAACTTCTAAGAACATAAGAATAACCATACTGGGTCAGACCAATGGTCCATCTAGCCTAGCATCTTGCTTCCAATAGTGGCCAATTCAGGTCACAAGTACCTGGCAGAAACCCAATTAGGAGCAACATTCCATACTACCAATTCCAGGGCAAGCAGTGGCTTCTCCTATGTCCATCTCAATAACAGACTATGGACTTTTCCTCCAAGAACTTGTCCAAACCTTTAATGAAACATACCTTCAAAAGGTATGGTGTTGATTCAGGGTTTGGCTATTGAAATGGCCAGTGTCCTTTGTTATAATGCATAAGGAGACATGCTTAAAGATTTAAATATGTATACTTTAGAAGAAAGGTAAGCAGGGGAAATATCATTTATTTATTGCATTTGTATCCCACATTTTCCCACCTATTTGCAGGCTCAATGTGACATTTAAATGCTTCCATGGTAGAAACGCACAGGAAGCAGATGTCTTTCAAATGAATGGAAGATCTGCAATGAGGGCTATAAGATGAGGATGAAAGGGGGTGGATTGTGGAATAATCTAAAGCATTTATTTATGGAAGCGGTGGTGGATGCATGGAACAACTTTCCAGTATAGACGGTAGAGATGTGGACGAAAAGTGAATTCATAAAATATGGGGCAGGTACATACAATCTTTGAGGGAGAACAGATTGTAGGACTTAGTAATTGGTGTATATAGGCAGACTAGAAAGGCTGCATGGTCTTTTATCATTTTCTATGCAATTCATGATAATGAATAGTCATCCCTATTGAGAAGGGAATCATGCAAACTTCTGGCTTTCAAAATCCCTCCTTTTCAAAAAGTGTGAGTTTTGAGGGATGACTCTTTACTCCCATGGACATCAAGTTTACAAAATCTGCCACATGTATATCAAAGAGGTGTCATGCACATATATATGTAACAAAATAATGTCTATAGGGTAATTTTACAAAGTTTTATCTGCATACAAAGCCTATTTTTAATGCAAAAAAGTACTTTTATAAAATTGTGTGACCTCATACATGGATAAATTGTAGATGAGTGGAAAGGGTGCCCTTAATTTTATGCAATCTGCACAGAAGCATTTCTGGGGGTAGATTATGGATACATAGTTGCAGAGTCTTTCAACAGAGAACTTTACACAGATAAATGTGTTCAGTTCAATAGCTCCCAAAACAGAATAAATTCTAGGAATCTTTCTTTAAAAAAGGAAGGAAAAAGCCTCAGACAAAACACGGGTCTAAAATTTCAATACACATTCTTTATCAATCATTGGCTGAAAAAACCTTCTACCTTCCTCTTAATCAATTTTTGAATTTTGAATTTATGATTTTTAAATTTTTTTTTCCAAAGTTCAAACAAGAAATGAAATTCTTTGTACTTAGCTTGTCAGCAAATTGTATAGGTCTTCCCGACATTGGTCGTTGTTTCACAGTTTACATACTGCTGCATAAGGGGATAAGTTATATAAAAGTTAACCAGTAAGAGACAAAAAGTAAGAAAGGGAAAAAATCTATGATAGACAAGACATTGCGAGATACATAGAGACCGTTGGAACAGCTGAGCTGCTAACATGAACAAAGAGAAGCAGGGAAAAAGATTCTCCTGAACCCTAGTCAGAGAAAAAGTCCCACGTAAAGTAGAAAGTGTTTAAAAATGTTTTAAATTTCTTAAAAGAAGTTTTGCAGTGGATTTCAGTTAATGCAAAGGTAATTACTAGGGATGTGCATTAATTTGAAATGGCATGGTGAGAGCGAGCGAATAGGATAACCCTAGTTCCCCTTAAGTACACCCCTCTACTGGATAACATTAAAAGGCCTAGAGTTGAGGAGCTCAGATGGGACAGTGTGGCCTAGCTACGAGTAAGAAAAAGCCCAGGTCTAGGGAAAGACAGAGAGGCCCAGTGGGAAAAGAAGGAGCCACCAGGACTGTCTCTATGACAGCAAGGACCTATGGAGAGGTTTGCAGGCCATTCTAGAAGCATGCTAGCATTTTTAGGGCAAGTTAAGCATTAGCATGCGCTAACCGTATAGATGCCTATAATATTCCTATGGGCGTCTACACGGTTAGCACGTGCTAAAAATGTTAGTGCACCTTAGTAAACAGGGCCCAAAGTTTGTACATTGCCAGAGCACTGACTGGTTAAGTGACTCTGAAAATTGTCGATTAGCCATAAACAGTCAATTTAACAGGCCATGATCCGTTTCTGGCCTGTTAAATCACTTTAAATATCAACCCCATAATGTTTAATAGCCAGAGTGAATTTATAAAAAAAATATTAGTAAATGTAGGAGTGAGAATGACATGATCTAAATGCTTCTGAAGGAGTTTTGCTGCTGAAAATATTTTGTCAAGAGCACACGATTAAGGTTTGGAGTGTCACAAGTGTGTTTGGCTTCATGCAATGTGCATGCAGTGAAAGGGATAATAAGATTCATCTACTATAAAATGAAGTTGATCATTTACAGAGCGATTTACTATAGGAATTGAACCAAAAATCCACACAAAGGGACTCTATGTGACTTCCAAGAAATATGGGGCCTCCGAGTTGCATTTTTCAAGATAGGATATGGATTTTTTTTATTTGCCAAAGTTCATGACCATTTATCTGCCAGAAATAAGTCTAATTATTATCCTGCTTAATATATTTTTTTCTTCAGGGAAACAAGTTGACTTTATGAGCTGTGTATATTTCATAGATGCATACATATACAATACAGCTACTGTATAACCAAAAGGCAATTTCCTACTCATGTGATGCAGCAACAGCGACTACTACCTATGCCAAGACCATCTGATTGAAAACAGACCACAGTAAAACAGCCTGAGCATGCAAAACAGTGAGTAATGTTGGCTTAGAATGAAACAATGACTCTCCAATCATATGTCAGAGTTACCTACTTTATTCCTCTCACTTCAGACCTCACAGGCCGATAAGAATAGAGAAGCTCTGATAACCCAAAGTAAAACTGTTACATGATTATTACCCTGACAACCTCTCCCTAATGAGCTTCCCCCACAGATATGGGGGGAAGAAGTAACTTTGATCTCTCAGAAAGAAGGATTTGAATTAACCACTGGTTTGAAGGCATGAATCTGATAAGGGCTTGCTAGCCAATAATCAAAGACACAAGCTACTATTTGAGCCATATCTAAACTTCTGATAAGATTAGCTGCTTGTTCGATAGCGATGCACAATTAGTAAGTGCCAATACAAGACAAAATAAAGGAAATCACAAGGATTATTTTGGAGCACCTGTATACCTTCCTTTCTTACTCCTTTTATACACTCATTTTAGAGTGTGACATAGCAGGCATTATATAAAATACATATTGGTGGTGTATGAGCTTGTCAGAAACAGCAGTGAAAAATGATGTGTGTGCTTGCACATTCACTCCTCTGACATCTCCTCACTCAGGACCCCTTTTCACAAAGGTGCAGTAGGGCTACCGCACAGGTAGCATGTCCAAATCAGCCTTACTGCTAGGGTAGCTCACGAGCCAGGTGGTAGTTCCGAATCTGGCATGCACAGTTTTCTGAGGTAGAAAATAAAATTTTCTATTTTCTACCGTGGATGATATTCCTGGTGGTAATCGGCAGTGCAGCCACATTGCCAAGTGCTGCCCTATTACCACAGGGTTAGCACGTGAGCCTTTACTGCCTACAAAATAGGTGGCAGTAACGGTTCAGGCAGTAAATAGGTACATGCTAATTTTAATATTAGCGTACGGCCATTTACTGCCCCATTTTTTTAAAAAGGCCTTTTTCCCGCTGAGGTAAAAAGTGGTCCAGTGCGTGTCAGTTTCACATGCCCAAACTAGCCCAGGCCACTTTTTACCACGGCTTAGTAAAAGGGCCCCTCATTGCTTTTTTTTTTCTCAGTGGCTAAAAGTATGTGCAAATGCTAAACAGTGTGAGTCTTTTTACCAGAAGGTAAGTAAATGGGTGTTGTGTCCAGGGCCGTATCTGCGTGGGGCCACAGGGGCCTGGGCCCACGCAGATTTCGCCCTGGCCCCCCTCCCCGCCGTCAACCCTCCCCCGCTGCTTACTTTTGCTGGCGGGGAGCCGCCACAATAAGTGCCATCACCTGTGCAAAATGTGCCTAATAATGATAATAAAAATAATAACAATAACATCTTTTTATTATATTTGATTTTTAGTCCAGATTGCTAAAACAGTTTGGGGGGGGGGGTAATCAAGGTGTACTCTTATAAAACAAAATCAGTCATTAAGGGGTCCTTTTACAAAGGCACGCTGAAAAATGGCTTGCGGTAGCGTAGGCGCAGTTTTGAGCGGGCGCCGATCCATTTTTTAGGGCACCTGTAAAAAAGGCCTTTGTTTTTTGCCAAAAATGGATGTGCAGTAAAATCAAAATTGCCGAGTGTCAATTTTGGGTCTGAGACCTTACCGCCAGCCATTGACCTAGCGGTAAAGAATCCAGGCATTAATGACCTACGCGCATGAAATGCCACTTGGCGTACGTCCATTATGTGCGCCCTAAAATAAAAAATATTTTTCAGATACGCATATCGGATACGCACCAAAAATTAAATTACTGCACGAGCCTCGTGGTAGTCAGGCAGTAACTCCATTTTGGCATGCATTTGGCGCGCATAGACGCTTACAGGGCTTAGTAAAAGGGCCCCTGAGTGGATTATTCTACAAACAGGGTGCCAACATTTAGGTGCCAAAAACACATATATATGACCAGACTACGAGCATATATGTGTGTATATGTGCACATGTGCATAAATACTTGTATTCCAGCAAATACCCTGGGAAATGAGGATTCCTTGTTGGGTATTGGGGACTCATTAGCAGTAGATATTAAGATATGCTGTTTGAAGACGGCGTGAGGTAAGTTGTTTGAAATATTCACTTGTTTGGGATTACAGTGACTGTGATTTGTTTTTTCTCTAACCTGTGGATGTACAAGTGTTTTTTTTTACTCTGTTTTGGGAATGAAAAAGATTGATGGACACCACGGATAGTGGAGTTTTGTTTTTTTTCTGATCAGTGATGGTGTACTGTGCTCAAAGTCTTAAACCTTTGGTGGCTGGAGTGGTAATACTGAGATCTTTTTTCTCCACTTTCTTGGGTTTGCTGGTCAAATGGTTCTCGCTACAATTAATCCAATTGTTTGATATATAGGTCTTTTTTGATACAGATTTTCTTGTTAACATTTTCTTAGCTCATGTTAATTTGATTCTATATATTGCGCCATGATTTCTGTGAAGAAACTAAAGCACATTTCATAACAATGCGCATAACTTAATTAGTTCACAAGCTAATCAGTGCTGATAATTTGATGTTAACAAGCAATTAGCACCAATTGGCATTAATTATAATTAATTCATACTACTTGCTAAGTGTATTCTGTAACATGGTGCGTGTAAATATAAGTCGCATAGTTGAAATGTAGACATGGTTATGAGCATGAAATGGGTGGGTCATGGACGTTTCTAAAATCTATGCTCATTGTCATAGAATACACCCACTCCATACATAATTTAGGCCTCGAGATTTACACCAGGTTTTACTTGGCGTAATTGACGGTGACTACATTTTTGGTGCATGGACCAGCACTCGGTGTAATCTATAAACTGCATAGAAATTTAGGCTTATTCTATAAGGTATGCCTAAATTAAAGCATACTTTATAGAATATGCCTAAGTGAATTTCATTTTAGTGCTGAATTTTTAGATGTGATATATAGAATCTAGTCCATAATGCCTAAACACGATGGCACATAGTTTGAAGGTCGGCATGCATATGGGTGGAATCTGAGTGAAATATGGGTGGGGCATATAATTATGCACTTATATTCTAGAATTCTATAATTTACACATGTTTTTTAGCGTTCTAGATAAGGGCATAAACACCTGCTTTATGTCTGGCGTAAGTATTTGTGCCTAAAATATAGGCACACATTTGCCCTGCAATGCAAGTGTTCTATAACAGAAAGTAGGCACCTCCAAATAGATGCCCTTTTATAGAATTGCCTTACATGGGAGATACTTAGTTTGTAGGCATGTGAGTATGTGGTTTCCAAGGGCTTGAAAAGGGATTCTCAAAGGCAAATTCCTGCTTGTGCCTGTTTGTTTATAGGAAAAATTGTTTTTTCTCCCTTGAAGTGAAATGCTAAAACCGTGGAGTTTTTCCCAGCGTTTCTTTTTTTTTTCCGGGCCAAAACCTTTGATAACACTGGGATTCCATTAAGGATGGTAAATGTGATATATATTTACATCCTGGAGCTTTGTGGTTTCTTTTTTTTAATTCTGTTATATACAGTGGTGCAGGGGTCACTCGTAGTTAGCGCTAAGTAAACATTATGCATAGCTTTTTGACTGCTTTGTACAGGCCCATCAAAACTAATGTTTGTTCTCCATCAAAGGTGAATACAGTTCCTAAAAATGAATGAAATACAGTCAGTGCTCGACTAATGTCCTCATACATCTTTGTAGCTGTGAAAAGATGAGCCGCTGCATTCTGAACACTCTGTAATACCTGAATAGAAATTGAAGAGAGCCCAAAAATATATTAAGTTTCAGTAATCTAGGGTGCCAGCACTACCTGTTGCACAACTGTGGAGAAATCATCTGTAGCAAGAAAATAATTTAGCCACCTTAACAGCTAAAGTTATAAAAGGATGTTTCCATTATATAAATATTTTTTTAATCAGAGGCTTAAATAGAAGCACAGAATCAAGCAAAATGCCTAAATATTGAATTCCAATGCATAATTTAGGGGTCCTTTTACTAAAGTGCAATAAACCCTTACAGGCCCTTTTACAAAGCGTGGGCATGTGGGCTTACCACATGCTAATTTGGAGCTACCACCAGCCCAACATGGGTGCCGGTGGTAGTTCCAGCCCCAGCGAGACATTTCCCGCACTAGGGAAAACCGGCCTGAATTTTTTAGCATGGTGCTAACCCGGCGGTAATCACTCAGTGCTGTGCGCTCTCTGGTTACCACTGGGCTAGCGCAGGAGCCCTTATTGCCATCTCAGTGGGTGGCGGTAAGTGCTCCCCCTCTCATGGCCATACGGTAAGAGCAATCTTGCCGCATGGCTATGGCTATTTTCAGCCTTTATTACCTGCTGCGGTAAAAAGGGCCTCAGCACACAGCAAAAATGGCCCCCGCTGCTAGCACAGGGCTCTTTGTATCGCAGCTTGGCAGTTAGCGCATGTCAATAAGCTATCGTAAAACACATTAAAGAGTTTTGCAGTATTTTGCCTGTTAGCATGCAGTATCCCACCAGTTACTTATTTTTGGGGGAAATATTTTTAGGAGGAGGTCTGAACATTCCCATGTTATCCAGCTAGCAGATTAGGATTAGTGTGTGTTAACTATATCACAAGATTCAGACGGGAGCACGGAACACCTCCTAAATAGGAGCAATAAGTGCTCCTGCATTAGTTTTTTGCCAGTACCATGCACTAATATGTGCACTAATGACCACATTAGTGCATGACTTGCAAAAGAAAAAAGAAAAGGAATGTCTTACAAAGTGCTGCATTAAATCTCTGCTTAGCATGTGGGAAAGTCTTGCCATGGAATGTGCTAGACCCAGATTTTATCACATTTTAGTAAAAGGGCCTCTTAATTTCCAATCCCCAATCATATCGTGCAATTGGGTATATCCAAAATCTGTCACCTGTGCAATGCCATCAGCCCAGTGTTGTTCTGTTGAATTGGAACCATGTCATGTTGCTAGTATTCCTAAAATGCTTGAAAATTGCACTGCATAGTGCATAAGATTTAACAATAAAAATATATAAATGTTAAACAAAAAAGGCCGATAATGGAACTTCATTCAATTATCAAAGTTACTGATAAATGGCATTACAACACTCTTTGGGGCCAATGGACTTTTTTTCTATTTTGCCAATAATGGCCACGCGCTAATTTTCTCATTAACTACACCTATATAAGGGCTCATGCACTAACCATGGGCTAATGGAATGGCATGTAGCTGCATTAACCAATTAGGTCAGAACATGCCTACTCTTTGCCCCAGTGCTAAAAATAAAAACTATTTTTTTACCACATGGGTAGTGCACTCACATGCAAAAACTATCACAGGATGCCTGAGCAGCGTGCCCTATGGTAGTGCATTTAACTTGCGTAAGCACGCGTTAGTACTTACCACAGGTTAGTAAAAGGGCCCCCTTTATGTTTTATGATAAAATTATCAAAATATTTAAGATAAAACAGAAACATGTATAGCAAGTCACCAGTGTTGGATCGCATGGCATTTAGGAAAAGAAAGAAAAAAAGATTAGTATTTTGTTTGTTTTCATAAATTGAGTGCCCCACTGAAATGTAGCCTTGAGAAGTTAATGAAACAGCTGCAAAAATGCTGACATTTAAACACGCTTCCAGTCTTATGGCAGCCAGAAAAAGCATTATCAGGCAAGAAAGAAATGCTTTTGTGTATGATCACATGTCTTTAGGTGTTTAGGACTTACAGGTCTTTCAAATCATTTAACTCTTCATCTGCTCTTTAATGAGACAGTTTAACATCAGAGCTTTGGCCTGGAAGAGTCACAAACTTCAGAATTCTGTAAAAATGTAGTTTTTGGTGAAAGTAAATAAATTTTGTATGTCTTTTTTTAATATGTTCATTTTTAATTGGCCTTATTATGGAACCTTACTTTTGTCCAACAATATTTTATTTTTAACAAAATGGCATTTTTAGAAGCAAAACAGTTTTTGTTTCAAGATTCCTAATCTAGGGTTAATATCTGATTGTGTATATTTCTTATCTGGGTTATATCAAACTAGATGATTTGGGCAAAATTCTTCTAAATAGAATTTATCTCTAACTTCACTTCTGCCTTCCTGCATCTCTTGATTCCATAAGAATGTTTTCTTAAACCACTGCTCTAAGAAAGGTCTTCCCTATGAACCAAATGTATTCATTTAGAACAGGAGCATCCATGTGTTTCCAATAATGAGTCACATAACCAGAACTCCATGTGTATGCAGGCTGCATTAATATTTTAGTGAGACCTGTCCCCTTCAGGCAAGCCATAGCCTCCCCAGTCCTGTCACATTATCTAGGATGCTTTTAGAATAGATGTTATTTTCCCTCAATGAGCAGAATCAAGTCAGGGCACATAAGTGGATGACATCCTCTAATGACACTGGGACAGAACTGCCCTCCCAGAACTAAGAACATAGTGTAAAGTTCAGATTATTCACAGCTTCAGGCCCTACCAATTTAATAATTGTTACAGGAGAACTAAGTCAGAATAGTCGCTCTTCATGAACAAGGCTGTTAAAGCAGAGAAATTGCATCAAGAGTAGGGAGAAATTAGAGTACCCTGATTCAGGGGTACTAGAGAAGAAGATGGAGACTGGAGCTAGAAAGTACAGATACCACTGTGGGCAATCAAGGAAGACAAGTGTCTGGCAGGATCATATGTTAAGAAAGACATCTCCGATGAATTGGAAGCTTACATTGCCTCCGTTTTTAAGATGATGGTGGGACAAATGTTTAGTTACAGTGAGTTCATGCACTGTAAGAAGGCAATGCCTAGGTCTGAGAGAGTGCAAAGCCAGGAAGAGACCAGTACTGACAGTCAAAGAAATGAAAAGACAATTGGCATGGACTGTGAAATATTCAATGTGGAACAAGGAAATGTGGAAGAAGGTTTTGTTCATTGACAAAAATACATTTTATATCTTGGGAAATCAGGGGAAGACACATGCAACATGATTTCCAGGGGAGGAATTTCAAATCAGAGTGCTTGACCCATCAATGAAGTATCCAATGAAAGTGATGATCCGGGGTTGTATGGAAGCAAATGATGCTGGAAAGCTACATATTGTGGAAGGGATGATAAATGCAAAGAAATATGTGAAAATCCTAGAGAAATATGTGTTGCAATCAGCTGAACATTTTATAGCAGAATTGGAAAAGGTTCAAAGAAGAGTGCCCAAAATGATAAAGGGAGATATAACTCCTCTTGTATGAGGAAAGGCTAAAGAGGCTAGGGCTCTTCAGCTTGGAAAAGAGACGGATGAGGGGAGATATGATTGAGGTCTACAAAATCCTGAGTGGTGTAGAATAAATAGAAGTAAATTGATTTTTTACTCATTGCAAAAGTATAAAGACTAGAGGACACTCGAGGAAGTTACATGGAAATACTTTTAAAACAAATAGGAGGAACTATTTGTTCACTCAACGAATAGTTAAAGCTCTAGAACTCTTTGATGGAGGAGGTGGTAATAGTGATTAGTGTATCTGGGTTTAAAAAAGGCTTGGACAAATTCCTGGATGAAAAGTCCATAGTTTGCTATTGAGGCAGACATGGGAAGCAACTGCCTGCCCTAGGATTTGTAGTATGGAGTGTTGCCATGATTTGGGCTTCTGCCAGGTACTTGTGACCTGGCTTGGCCACTGTTTGTAAAACAGGATACTGTGCTAGATGGATATTGGTCTGACCCAGTATGGCTACTCTTATGTTCTTATGTGATTACATCTTCCAGAAAAATAATGCTCCTTGTCACTGGGCCAAGACCATTGTTGAATAGAAGAAAAAGCAAGATGACAATAATTGACTGACCTGCTCAGTCTCCAGATCTTAATCCCATCGAGAATCCCTGGCACAAGGTGTCAGTGGAAATATCCAAATGACAGCCAATGAGAAAGCATGAGCTCAGAAAGTCACTGATTGTGGCCTGGAATTATCATGTGACCACCTTGTGAAGCTTATCCACTCCATGTCATAGAAGACTTGTATGCAAGAGCAAGGGCTGGCCAATGAAGTACTGAATACAACAAATAAATCAGGGCTAAATTTAAAAGCAAAACTTATGTAGATATTACAAAATATAGGAGTCAATGCTCCAAGCAATTTCACTGGAAAGAAGAGTGCTTAAGCGGTCAGTGCCATCAAATATCAGCACGAACCACTAAAGCTGTAGCGAGCTATTTTGTGGGTGGACTTGAGTCGGAGTTGACATTTATGTGGTTAAGCAGCAATGTTCAACACTTAATCATCTAAGAGGGGCATAATTGAACGGCGCCGGCCATCTATATGGCCAGCCATTTTCGGGGCCGGCTCCGCAAAGGGGCAGTGCCAACTGTATTATCGAAAAAGATGGCCTTCCATCTTTTCTTTCGATAATATGGTTGGGGCCGGCTAAATCTCAACATTTAGGTCAAATGTTGAGATGGCCAGGTTTACAGATGGCCGGCTTCAAAAAAAGTGCTCATCAGCTTTTTCAGTAGTACCAGTGGGATTTGAACCAGCCATTTCTGGATTACAAGACCAGTGTTCTAACCACTGGGCCACAGCTTCACTTGCATGGCTGTCTCTCCCTTTTGATTATGCCCCTCGGGTCTCTCTCAGCCAATCACAGATAGGGGTCTCTCTCAGCCACTCACAGACAGCTAAATGCGCTGTGATTGGCTGAGAGAGACCCCTGTCTGTGATTGGCTGAGAGAGACCTGAAAGGGCATAATCAAAAGGGAGGAAAAACCAAGTAAGTGGAGCTGTGGCCAAGTGGTTAGAGCACTGTGTGTAATCCCAAGGTGGCTGGTTTAAATCCCACTGGTACTACTGAAAAGGCAAAGTACAAATAGTTTTGATTTAGGACGTCCTTCGATTTTTTTTTTGGGTGGGAGGGGATTGGTGACCTCACTGGGGGAGTAATGGGAGGTCATCCCTGATTCCCTCTGGTGGTCATTTGGTCAGTTGGGGCTCCTTTTTGTAGCTTGGTCGTGAAAAAAAGGGACCAAGTAAATGTTGGAATAATGTATTGTATTTTACATGCATTGCCTGTCAGCAATTTTTTCTCTGTGATTACTCTGTGACCTCTGATGTGAATTTCCTAGAGAGGTCACACCCATGCAACTTCCTGTGGGTGTGATTAGGCACAGCACATGGAGCTCATGATCTCTCCTAACCTGGTGTGAGCATCCATTACCATCTAAGCACATGGAAAGAGCTGATAATCCAAATGTATAGTATTATGTTTATATAAGCCTGTCTGAATATAATCTAACTACAAACTGTGAGTAAACAGATGTTTTGTTACTTCAACTTTAAAGTGACTCAGCAGTGAATTATTCTGGGGTGTATGTGAGAGAGATGAAGAAAAGAAATTAACATTTCTAAAGCTGAAGCTGTGTGTATAAAATCTGCTAATTATTTACTACAAATAATCCAACAGTAAAGCCTGCGAAATGCTTGTCAAGCTTGGCATTTTTTTTCCATTATATGGCGAAGCCGGCCATCTCGTGAGCACGCCCCCATCCTGCCCCCATCCCACCCCGCCCCGCCTTCACTACCCTACCAACATGCCCCCTTGAAATTTTGCCGGCTCTGCGACGGAAAGCAGCTGAAGCCGGCCAAAATCAACTTTCGATTATACCGATTTGGCTGGTTTCAGGAGATCGCCGGCGATCTCCCGATTTGTGTTGGAAGATCACCGGCGATCTCTTTCGAATATAAGCCTTTAAGTTAACCAGACAAATTGGACAGCATAAAACTCAATCCTATCTTTGTCAGGTTTCATTTAGATGGTTACGTGCAGAATATCACACTTACCACATGAGGGATAGCCAATCAGTATTGATGCCAGGACATGACCCAATATTAAATATTTGTGCATAACATCAGCAGTGGCCAAAATACGCTGACCACCACTGGATGAATATTTATCCTATAGTGGTTACCATAAGGCAATACAGTCAATGCAACTGATCAACAATAATGTGGAAATTAAGAAAAAACAAAACAGTAGGACTATAGGGGTGCCAACAGAAGTGTAAATTGCAAGTGAAGATATATAATAACCCAGAATGAAAATTAGAACAAAACAGTATAAAATACTGAGAGGGTCTTTTACTGAACTTTTACCATAATATCACTGTATTTGTTATACCGGAATTGGCGATCGCCATCACGGTACTATGTAAGCCACATTCAGCCTGCAAATAGGTGGGAAAATGTGGGATAGAAATGCAACAAATAAATAAACCACAGTAGTGTTGTTTTTAGCTCATGGTAGAAATCAGTCGGCGGTATATGCCAAGAGTCTCATTGGGTGTCTTGGCATTTACCACCAGCTGATTTCTAACATGAGCTAAAAATATTACTGCAGCTTAGTAAAATGCCCCCTCAGTTATACAACTTCAAAATATATATTAAACTGCTAAAAAAAAAAAAAACAGATTTCAGTCAAGTGACACAGAACTTATGGACATCACTATACCTGCATTTTTAAGAGGCATTGCCAAGAGCATCCAGTTTCAGACCTCAACATATTATTTTCCTTTCAAACTTTGCCCTCAGAAAACACAGACACAAATGTTCTGGGTATTTTGTACCTTTGCAACAATCAAAGCAAAATCATGCTTGTAATTTTGCTTTAATTATCGGTGCAAAGCCAGGAAGTAAAACACTGCCTACCATACTGCCGTTTACTTCTGTCCCCATGCAGTGCAATTTTCAAATGACTAAGCAGTTATCTAGGCAAAATCTGGAGATGAAAAACTAAGGGCCCTGTTTACTAAGGTGCGCTAGTGTTTTTAGCATATGCTAAAAATTAACATGCGCTAACCGTGTACACTTCCATAAGAATAGT
Organism: Microcaecilia unicolor; assembly: GCF_901765095.1. Taxonomy (NCBI): domain Eukaryota; kingdom Metazoa; phylum Chordata; class Amphibia; order Gymnophiona; family Siphonopidae; genus Microcaecilia; species Microcaecilia unicolor. Next base: position 421,333,112 of record NC_044033.1, read on the forward strand.
ATGGGCGTCTATGCGGTTACCGTGTACTAAAAATGCTAGTGTGCCTCTAGTGAGGTTTAGTAAACAGGGCCCTAGGTACTTCTACCCACATGGGTACTTCCACCTATACCACAAAGAGGTTGGGTAGGCCAGGGGATGAAGATGTGGAGTCACAAGTACCACCAACCCTGAGTTTTCAAAGGGAAATTTTATTGCAAGTTCTCAGGTTGACTATTGCCCTCATGGATATTTAAAGATATGCAGAAATACACATATTTCACGGAATCAGCTGTCTGGTTTGATGTCTGTTGGACGTCATATCTTATAAACAGAATCTGTATGGTCAGGTCGAATACTTTAACCTACTCATCTTGGCACAGTAGTAGATTTCAACTTTTTGGTAGGTGTCTTATTTAATATGGTTCATAGAAACAGACGTTTTTAATCAAAAACCTTTTCCTTTGTTATAGTCAGGCATATTGCCATCTTCTGTCATACAGATATATAATCATGTTTTGAAAGATCCTCCCACACAAAAACATTAAAGAACAGCTGAAAAATTAAGATCTTTTTATCAAAGAAATAGCACAGTTTCTGGTTTTGCTGTGGTATGTGCTTACATTTGTAGGAAATTATTTCAAAGCTACATGGATAAATTACAATGCTTATGCTGGTTTTATACAGAAATCTTTCATAGCTGTTATCTTTTTCTGGTATTTCAAACAAAATTACTATATAAAATTTGAAAACAGTATACATTTTATGAGCTAAATTCTAATAATAAAACTTTCAGTGTATAATTTTATAATTACACTGATGCAGTTATACATATACAGTACTTGTAGTGGAGGAGGGAGCAACAATTAAGCAGAAATCACTAAGGGCCTCTTTTATCAAGCCGCCCTGATGGCTCCCAGTGTGGTAATATCAACAAAGTATCAGGGAAAGCTCTCCACAGAGTGGATGAACACAAAATCCCACAGGGTACAGATACAGAAAAACAAAATGGGAAGTGGACCAATGACTTCAGGACACCGGGACTATGGTGATATAAAGAAGAATAAACTTTATTGTAGACGCGACACAGTACTATGTTTCGGCCACAGGCCTGCCTCAGGAGTCTTGAGCGATGTGAAGAAATTTTTTTGAATCACTGGTTCATCTTGGATGGTACCAAAAATATGTATCAAATGATGGATGTTCTCATCAAAGATTTCCAAGGTCGTTGAACAGAGGTGTAGCAGTACGAAAATGCTTGTAACTGTTCGACGACCTTGGAAATCTTTGATGAGACCATCCAGCATTTGGTACATATTTTTGGTACCATCCAAGACGAACCAGTGATTCAAAAATATTTCTTCACATCGCTCAATACTCCTGAGGCAGGCCTGTGGCTGAAACACAGTACTGTGTCGAGTCTACAATAAAGTTTATTCTTCTTTATATCACCATAGTCCTAGCATCCTGAAGTAATTGGTCCACTTCCCACTTTGTTTTTCTGCAATATCAACAAACCCATACACTTTGAATGGACTCCGTCAGCATTGCCACGTGGAAACCTCTAGTGTGGCTTGATAAAAGAGTCCCTGAGAGAAAAAAATCAGTAAAGAATATTATAGGAGACTGAAATTGATATTGAAGAGAGCATTAACATCACCGAATAAGATACAGACAATTAATCACCTGGTAGTTCCTCTACTCTTACAGAGCTTTAGATTGGTAGATTAGCCTATTAAAGACCCTGAAAAACTGGATGTACGAATGAGAAAACTTCTGCATGCCCATTAGGTCATTTATAAGAATAAGTATATTCTAAGACTTTACTCCTAGAATCATTAGCATCAAAATCGGACATATGAATGGTTAAGGAGAGGTGATTTGAACTCTATGGATGAGCGATTAATAGTTGCCACCCAGGACAGTGAATTGCAAATGAGATGGTTTTCTGTAAGCATAGAAAAACTGATGCAACCTACATTAGTAGATTCTTATTCATTTATAGCAGTATTTATATCCTACATTTTCCAAATGTGTTTGGTTCAACGTGGCTTACAATGGAAAGTATCAGTGGCACAGAGTTACATTACATTATGAGCAGTGATAATAAAGTTACATTTAAGATTAACATTGTAGTATAATCAGTGATGATAAAGTTACATTTAAAAGACGAGCTTTGAATACAGAGATGCATTTTAGAAGAGTGTTAGATAAAGGGTTACATTTGAGATAAAGTTAGAAGGAAGTTACTTTTAGGGTGAAAGGTAAGTGATCCTTGTGATCGCTTCGACAGCAGAGAATGGGATGGGGAGCAGGTGATTGAGAAAAAGTTCCTGTTCATGTGGATCTAAGTGGTTAGGAGTTAGGTTGTTTGGGATGTTGTGGGGTAGAATTGGGTATTTAGATGTGCTGATCATGATTAGTGGGAGGGGGATTTGGAGTTTGTGTTGGCGAGGTGGTTGGTTCATTTTTTGTTGTATGAAGTTGATTTGCTTCTGTTGTCTGTGGGTAGGAAATTCTTGAATAGGCATGTCTTGAGGTGGTTCCTAAAGATGATGTGGGGGGTTAGGAGCATTAATGATTTTGGCAGTGCGTTACACATCTTGGTGCCTAGGTAGGGGAAGTTCACAGAGTGTACAGACTTGTAGATGAGTCTATTACACTGGGGTAGTGAAGTGTCAGTTCCTTGCCTCTTTCAATGAGTTCTTAAGGGGTAGGGTGATCATGTCTGAGGGGTACGCAGGCACTTCACCGTGGATTATGAACTAGATCATGGTGCAAAGTTTGAAGGTTATGTGGGCTTTGATTGGGAGCCAATGTAATGCTTGTAGTAGAGGGGTAGCTCTTTTATATTTTGGTTTTCTAAAGATGAGTCTGTCTGCTGTGTTTTGAACTGTTTGAAGTCTCTTTGTGACTTGCTGTTTACACCCTGAGAGTGTGTTGCAGTAGTCTAGATGCTTGAGAACAGTGGATTTCACCATGAGTCAAAATACTTTAGTGGGAAAGTTGTTTCTGATACTTCTCAGTCTCCAAATCATGTGGAATGAGTTTGAAGCATCCTTTGTGACCTAGGGTTTGAGTGACAGTTTTTAATTAATTATTACTCCCAATAATTCTAAGTTATCTGAGAGGGGATAAGAGGTCTCATTAATGTTTATGTTGGGTGTCGTGGTTTGTTTGTGTGGTGCTGTTATTACCAGGAATTGGGTCTTGTCTCTATTGAGTTTGAGCTTGAAGGCAGTTTTCTAGTGTGCTGAGGCTTCTTTTGATTTTCTCTGAGATCTCTTTGATGTCATTTTCGAATGGGATGTAGATAGTCACATCATCGACATATATGAATGGGTTGAGGTTTTGATTGTCTAGTGTCTTGGCTAGAGGGGTCATCATGATGTTGAAGAGTATTGGGGAGACTAAGGATCCTTGTGGAATACCAGATTGTGCTTTCCAAGTGGAGGATAGTTCATTTTTCATTTTGACTTGGTATGTTCTCTTGGTCAGGAATTTCTCAAGCCATTGGAGTACTGCTCCGCTTATACCAATCTTGTCTAGTATTCATATTAGGGTGTAGTGATCGGCCATGTCAAACGCCAAGGACAAGTCACATTGTATTACTAGTATGTTTCTGCCTTGACTGATTTCTCTTCTGAAGTTGGCAATGAGTGCTGTTAGTATGGTTTCTGTGCTGTGGCGAGATCTAAATCCTGATTGAGAGTTGTGGAGTATTGAAAAGTTGTGCATGTATTCTGTGAGTTACTTATTGACAATGCTTTGGTATGGAGGCCACTGGCCTGTAGTTTTTGACATCACTTTTGCTTGAATTAGGATTATTGGGGATATGAATTAGGATGAAGTTACCTTTCTCCTCAGGGAAGATACCTGCGGTTAGTAGGTCTGCTATGTAGGTAGGAAATAAAAAATCATTTGTCCTGGTGGTATAAGTGCGCATCAAATCCAAAATTACTACCAGGGGGTGTGCTAGCCTGGCGGTAGTCTCGTTTTGGCGCATGTTGCATGCACATAACACCTACCGCACCTTTGCAAAAGGGCCCCTATATGTTTTTCATTTGGGTCTAATCTGTTTCAATTTCATGTCAGACAATGATATAATTAAGTTTAAACAAATCCCCATAAAATTCAAGTCTTTATTTTAATCCTTCCAGGACCTAAGACACTGTTACAAGGATCATTTTGTCCTTTTATGAGTTGGAGCAGGTCAGGCAGTGAGGGCACAGGACCATTACCTCTCTTCTTTTTCTAAATAAATCAAAGTCCTTATTTTAATCCTTCTAGAACTTAAGACACTGTTACAAGGACCATCTTGTCCTTTTGTGAGCTGGAGCAGAGCAGGTAGTGAGAGCACAGAACTATTACCTCCCTCTCTTTTCTCCATAAATATGAACACACATCACTGAATGCCTTTCGAAGCTGTCAAACTGCAATGTGAGATCACCTCAGATACAGGGGAGTTCACCACTTAACATGTTCAAAGCTCTAGATCTTCAAATGCCTGGCTGATCTTCCCTGTCTATTTCTGTGAAAGGTGGGAGTTATTAACTACTGACCAGAAAATACTGTGGAACGCAAAATCCCTTGGAATTTGTCCACCACAGTGAGGAAAACAAGGTTTACAATTAATAACTATGAATGCAATGCTTTGAAATGTTCCTATAAGTTATAACACTGAGCCCAACTTAAGAAGGAGGGAGAGAAGAGTTTAGGAGTAGACAGCTGGCTATTATTAATAACTATTTTTTTTTAATCTGGAGTTATGAAGTTGTAGTGCACCAAATACAAAAAAATCAGTATTGGCCCATGGAAGTAGCAATATTTAACTGATTTATTTCTTGCACATGTCTGTGAATCATTTTCAACAGAAAGCAGCAGCATAAATCAGCAATGAAAAGTAAACCACTGTTGGTTCACCTAACACTAAAATAAAGCTCAGTGAGTGTTACTGATAGTTTCACTAATTAACAAAATGGTTACTGCCACATATTCAGTTTTCTAGCACTTTGCACACAGATCCTACCACTGTTTCATTGCCATGCACTCTGGATTATTCACTGAATATTGGTATGTAAATGACATTGCAATAATATAATTTCAAAAAGATAATTTTTCAAGTTTGACCACACTCTACTGAATCCAAGCCATTCCTTAGCTACTACAAAAGTGGCCTTTAGATCTAATCCCTTCAGATTGTAATAAATTGTGTTCCAAAAAATCTGTGGTTGGCTTGGTAACATGATAAATTCCTCCTTATCATGTTTCTTTGTCAAACAGAGTAGGTATTCAACTCAGTGGGTATTTGGAAGATAATGAACTTCAGGATAAGATGTAAGTTGGTTTTAGGCTGGAAGTGGCACATAGATACTTTTAACAGCACTAATGGGCAGGATATATTTTTACCTGAACAATAATATTCCTAGCCTGTTGATTTAATTTGATCTTCCATCAGCATTTCACTTGGCGGAACCATCAATATTAGTAAAAAGATGTCATGCTTGGGCATAGGAGGTTCTGTGCTGTGGTGGATCACGCCAAATTCCACATCTGATTTGGAGGAAAAACACCTCCAGTGTTCTGTTGGAACTAGGACATCACCTATGTCCCCTCTTCTTTTTAAGATGCATTCAAAACCATTGGGACAATTAATTAGAAGGTACAACATAGATGTTTTTATTTTTGCTGATAATGTACACGTGTTGTGCCCTCTGAAATGGCACAAAACTTTGTCAATGGACAAAATTAACAATTGTTTGGTGGATGATCAGGGTTGGATAGACCCAAGAGCTTGGTGATTAATCTGTCGAAAATTACTTGTTTAGGATTGGGGTCTATTTCTCAGAAGTCTTTTTTTTTATATCGCCTAAATATGCAAAGACTAAGTTACTGTTGATTGAATTTAGTTTCAATATTGGGAGTAATAATAGGGCACAATGATATTGGACAGGAGTGGATTTCTTATAGTACTAGATCAATGTTTTTGAAATTGAGGCTTGAGAGACAATCAAAACTTTTCATAGATAGGAAAGTCTTAACAACTGTTGTACATACTCTTTTATTGAGCACTCTGGTTAATGTAATGTATTATATGTTGGGTTTCTTGCTAAATATATACATAGGCTTCAGATAACTCAAAACACAGCTGCTAGAAGTTTATTGAGTGGTAAGCACTGGGACAGTGCTCATACACTATTAGTTCAGCTCCATTGGTTGTCAATCAAGGAGAGATGCATTATATTTAAAGTATTCCATTTAAAAATAAAGCAAAAGCAAACAAAATCATTGTATTTAAAAGACCAGATTAGCTTGTATACTCCTATAAGATTATTCCAAGGGACCGTCCTAGTACTGCCTACTTTTTACAAGGGAACCAGGATCAAAGGAGCATTTAGGTTGGTTGGCCTGTCTACTTGAAATAAATTACCATTGCAGCTGAGGCAGATTTCTTCCTTTTTGCAATTTAGAAAAAAAAGATGGAGACTTTTCTAGTTATCATCTTTGCTTACTTGTAATAGTGAATTGATTCTATTTTATCAGTTATGTCAGTTTGCTTTGATATGTTTCTCTTTACTTTTTTAATTGTTTTAGTTTGTAAAACAATTTGAACGAACCTAGTTCATTAGGGTGGTATAAACATATAAAAGTAAAAACAATAAATTTACTACATCTACTATAAATTTTGAGGTGGATATTCAGCTGGCTGTACTCAGCGTTTTGCTCTGGAATTGAATATCCAGGCATATGCGGCCGGCTAAAATGTAGCCGGTTACGTGTGATAAGAATAGCTATACTGGTCCATCTAGCCCAGTATCCTGTTTCCAACAGTGACCAATCCAGGTCGCAAATACACAGAAGCACTTCACCCACCATATTGTACTGTTCCTTTGGATTCTTGTGACCTAAGTACATGACCCTGCATTGTTTAGCATTAAATCTTAGTTGTCGAATATCGAACCATTCCTCCAGCTTCACTAGGTCCTTCCTCATGTCATTCACACCCTCCAGGGTGTCCACCCTGTTGCAGAGTTTGGTATCATCCACAAGGAGACAAGCCTTACCAGACAGCCTTTTCACAATATCGTTGAGAAAGATGTTAAAAAGAGCCAGCCCTAGGACCGATCCCTGCGGTACACTACTGATAACATCCCTTTCTTCAGACAAAGCTCCATTCACCACTACCCTCTGTCTCCTTCCATTCAACCAATTTTTAACCCAATCTAGGTCCCATATTGAAGGCACACAATTTATTTATCAGACACCTGTATGGAACAGTGTCAAAGGCTTTTCTGAAATCAAAGTATACTATATCTAGCGCCCCTTCCACATCCAACTGTTTGGTCACCCAGTCAAAGAAATTGATCCACATATTTACAAACGTGTTCCAGTAAAGAATTCCGAGGCTGAAACAATTGGATGCCCAGGAGGGTGGGTGAGATTCTTCTGGATTTTAAGCAGGGTATAGAACACAAGGATTTTGTATTGAGTGTAATGCAAAAATTGAAATTCAGATTTTTGTTAAAAATTCTTGATCCTTCCCCACCATTATTAGAGTGGAATATTCAGTATTTTGGTTATAAGACCACTCTTACCTGTTGTGTATATACCTTGATTTTAATTATCATAATATTCACTGTATAAATGTTAGATCAGGAAGTAATAGGGAGGTGCTTATTGGAACAACTGGTCCAAGAACCAACGAGAGGGGAGATATTTTAGATCTAGTCCTTAGTGGAATACAGGGTATGGTATAAGATGTAATAATGTTGGATCTGCTGGGAAACAGTGATCATAACATGATCTATTTTGAGCTGATATCTGGAGTGAAGTCATTAAGGAAATCTACTGTATCAGAATTTAGTTTTCGAAAGGGCAACTAAGACAGAATGAGGAAAATGGTTAAAAATAAGCTAATGGGATCAGCCACAAAAGTTAGGACTTTAAAGCAGGCATGGGCATTGTTTAAAAAATATCATATATTTACAAAGATGGAAAGAAGAGCAAAAAACAGTCAGCATGGTTGTTAAAAGGTGAAGTGAAAGAGTCAAAAGAGCATCCTTCAAAGAATGGAAAAAGGATCCAAATGAAGAAAATGAGAAGCAACATAAGCACTAGATGCAAAGCATTGATAAAGAATCCAAAAGAGTATATGAAGAAAATCTTACCACGGAGACAAAAACTCATAGTAACACCTTTTTCAGGTACATCAGAAGCAGAACGCCTGTGAGGGAATGTTAGATCATTAGATCACCAAGGACATTTGAGCCTGGCATAGAGGCTGCCAAAAAATGTATTTTATTTTTTTTTGGATGGGAGGGGGTTGGTGACCACTGGGGGAGTAAGGGGAGGTCATCCCCAATTCCCTCCGGTGGTCATCTGGTCAGTTTGGGCACCTTTTCGAGGCTTGGTCGTGAAAAAAAGGGATCAAGTAAAGTCGGCCAAATGCTCATCAGGGACACCCTTCTTTTTTCTATTATCAGCTGAGGACGCACATCTCTTAACCACGCCCCCATCCCGCATTCGCTACGCTGCCGACATGCCCCCGTGAACTTTTGGTCATCCCCGCGACAGAAAGCAGTTGAGGACGCCCAAAATCGGCTTTCAATTATGCCAATTTGGGTGACCCTGAGAGAAGGACGCCCATCTCCCGATTTGTGTTGAAAGATGGGCGCCCTTCTCTTTCGACTATGCCTTTGATAGTGATTTATTATATTGCCCTTTGGAAGTAACATGAACATTGACCTATTGTAATGCTGCAAAGCTTTTTTTTTCACATATTTTAGAGGAGTTTTTTTTACTGACCTTTGATTAATGGTGAGTGTGCCTAATTGGACTATCATTAGTTGATGTGACATGGCTCCTTGTTGATTGAGGTCTTGTTTCTCCACTTTTTTGAAAGTTTAGCGATTTCAGCATCACAGTAGATGAGAGTGGAGTATTCAGTATTTTGGTAATTGAAATCACCTATTTTGCCAGATTTCCTAATTTCTATAAACATATATCTGTTCATTTTGTCCTGGTGGACAAAAGTACAACCCTACCACTGTACTCTTTCGCTTTACACATGGAATTTCTATCAACAAGGATTCCACACTGCTATCTGTTTCATGTAGAATATCTATTTTGTTTGACTCAATTCCCTCTTTAGTATATAATGCAACCCCTCTCCAATTTGATCCACTCTATCATTGTGATATAATTTATACCCTGATAGTACAGTGTCCCATTGGTTGTCCTTCTACCAGGTCTCTGAGATGCCTATTATATCTATCTCTTTGATTAGTTCTATATACTCCAACTCTCCCATCTTATTTTTTAGGCTTCTAGCATTTGTATAAAGGCATTTCAAATTTTGTTTTTTCCTAGCATCTACAAACTGCTTTGAAATTGATGGGGATAATTGTCATCCTTTATTTTGTTCTCCCTTTAAACACTCCTGGCTTTCTTTCACCATTATTGAAACCTGTCTATTGGGATTCCCTAAATATAATGTTTTAATAGTACCCTTCAAGGATACTCCACACTGAACCATGCACTCCTGGGTGACTGGCAGCTTCCCCCCCCCCCCCATTTTAGTTTAAAAGCCACAGCTTCCCCCCTATTTTAGTTTAAAAGCCACTCTATCTCCTTTTTAAACATTAGTGGCAGCAGCCTAGTTCCATCCCGGTTACGGTAGAACCCATCCTTTCAAAACAAGCTTCCCCTTTCCCAGAATGTTGCCTAGTTTCTAACAAATCTAAATCCCTCATCCTTGCACCATCTTCTCAACCGTGCATTGAGACTGTGGAACACACGTTATTGGTACCCACATTGGTACCAAGACAGCTGATTCCTCCCCAGCACTATCTAAAATCCTATCTAGGTGGCATGTGAGGTCCATTACCTTTGCACCAGGCAGGCAAGTGACCAGGTGATCCTCGCTCCCACCAGCCATCCAGCTATCTACATGCCTATTGATCGAATCACTAATCATATCAGCTGTCCTAACCCTTCCTTTCTGGGCAGAAGCTCCTCGAGACACATCTTCAGTGTGAGAGCATATTGCATCCCCTGATGGGCATCACCAGGATGATGTTCTCGTTTTAGGAGACCTCCCTTCTCCTAGGTATCACAGGGTCTCCCAAATTGGAGGTAAGACTTTTCTAAAACATCCCTGTAGACCTCCTCTATGTATCTCTCTGTCTGCCTCAGCTCTTCCAAGTCTGCTACTCTAGCCTTAAGAGAATGGACTCATTCTCTGAGAGCTAGGAGCTCTTTGCAATGAGTACACACATATAACCTCTCACCAGCTGGGAGATAATCATACATGTGACACTCAATACAATAGACTGGATAGCACCATTCACGGAATAAAGCATTTATAACTTGGTGGTGTATGATAAGCAGTCACACTATATTTTGTTTTGTGGTCAAGATATATCGAAAAGTTGTTTTACAATGTGAAGTGAAATAAATGTTTTGAGAGGTGCTTTAAGCTTTAAAGGCAAGTGATTAATATTGCTGAATAGAGCTTGGATTTGAAATAGCTTGGGTAATAAGAGATCCAAACTCATGTGCTTGCTATTCTGATACCTTCTGGCTTTTTGTGTTCTTGTTATAGTTTGTGTCCATAGAGTTAACCAACTCTAGTTATTATTTGTTGCCACTTGTTTTCTACTTCTCTTTCATTATTGTTGGCTATTTTTGTGGGAAGTATGATTATTATATTTTCTCCCTTTATCTTTTTTTATATTTTTTATAGTGAAAATTTAATGCCAGGAAGTACAGAGCGATGCATTTGAGTTGTAGAAATCCAAAGGATATGCACCAGAAGGGAAGAAAGAACTTGATCAGTACAGCTCAGAAGAGGGACCTTGGGGTGTCTGAGGATCTCAAGGTGACAAAACAATGCAACAAGGCAGTGGCCATGGACAGAAGGATTCTAGGCTGCATAGAGAGGGGTATAACCAGCAAAAGGAAGTGTTGATGCCCCTGTACAAGTAGTTAGTAAGGCCCCATTTGAAGTATTGTGTTCAGTTTTAGAGGCCATATCTTGCTCAGGGTATAAAAAGACTTGAAACAATTCAGAGAAGAGTGATGAAAATGGTATGTTTTATTTTTTTTTTTAATTTGATATACTGCCTTTAGTAATAAAATGCCAATGTGGTTTACAAATAAGGATAAAAACCATTAATTAAAAGGAGGAAAATAACTACAAATATTATAGGAAAGACTGCATTCACACCATACAAGGAGAAAGACTTGTTCAAACATACCAAGCAGAACTCCGTGGTCATGTTGTTTGTGTTGCAAGACGTATGAAGAGAGACTTTGGGACCTGAACATGTATACCCTGGAGGAAAGGAGAGGCAGGGGTCATATAATACAGACATTCAAATAGTTGAAAGGTATTAATTTACGAATAAACCTTTTCCAGAGATAGGACGGTGCTAGAACTAGAGGATATGAATTGAGGTTGCATGGGGGCTGACTCAGGAATAATGTTAGGAAGTACTCTTTCATCAGAGGGTAGTAGACACCTGGAATGCCTTCCCGCAGGAGGTGGTGGAAATGAAAACAGTAGCGGATTTTAAAAATTCATGGGATAAACACAAAGCAATCCTGTATAGAAGGCATGGAACTAAACAAGCTTAATGGTAATTAGATGGCACTACCAATACTTGGGAGTCAAAGCCAGTGCTGGGCAAACCTCTATGGTCTGTGCCTTGATCATGGCTGAATAGATTCATCTTCAATAAGTGGAGAATAAGGTCAGTGCCAGGCAGACTTCTATGGTCTGTGCCCTGAATATGGCAAGTACAAGTCAATATCTAGTATATGTATGTAGTATCTCATCATACCTTATACTATGAGTTTATCTTGTTGGGCAGACTGGATGTGCCATACAGGTCTTTATCTGCCATCATCTATTATGTTACTATGGGGCTAATTTTCAAAACAGAAAAACATCCAAAAAGTGACGTAAGTCTGCATTTGGACGTTTATCTCAGAGAAACGTCCAAATCAGAATTTTCGAAACCTCTTTTTAGACGTTTTTCCTCTGAAGTCTGTCAGAAGGACATCTAAATCTTAAGGGGGCGTGCCAGAGACGTGCTCAAGGCGAGACTTGGGCATTCCTAAGACTTAGACGTCTTTCAGCCATAATGGAACAAAACAAAAATGTCCAGGACTAAAAAATTGGCGCTGAAATCAATGCTCACTAAGCATATTCTATAAGGTGCCTAGATTTAGGCATTGATTATAGAATATGCTTAGTTGAAATTTCAGTGCCTAAATCTATGCACATCCATTTACACCAATGAAAATGTGGCATGAATCCAAGCACATAGATTTAGGTGCACTGGGCCATATTCTATAACTAGGCACATAAATTTTTGAATGCTCATGGAATGTCCATTTCCCCACCCATAACAATGCCCCTTTTTGCCTGCACGTTAGTTCTGCACACATTGTTACAGAATACACTTAGTGAGTTGTGCACCTAAATTCTAATCAGTGCTGATGAATAGATATGGACTAGATTTGTCCACAATAAAAAGTAAGTATGTGTAATGCCAGTTAGATGCCCTACTGAAAATGTGCCCTATTATATACTTTAGTTCTATGGTATTAATATAAAAAAGTACCGACCATTCCTTTAAGATTACTTAATGCAAAGGGTACAATTCTCTATGCATTCTCAAAAATATAAGAAAATAACTCATTTTGTGTCTGTACATTTCAGCAAGAAGTGGATTTCAAGTTTCAAAAGTATGGAGCAGCATTTTAAAAAAGAATATACAAATTAGAATTAAGATGTCCAGGTTGGGACATTCCTAGTTCCACTTGTATTGTAGAACATGATCTGCTAACGTACAACCTGTTCTAAAATACTTGGAGAAATGGACAATTATTCATCGGTTATGTGCAGCAGGAACATCCATTTTAGAAATAACAACAAAAATGTTTATATGCCAGATCTTAAACGTTCATGTTAGCCATTTTAGAAATAAACATTTATTTTTCTTGAAGCTGTCACAGAGCCTGATATCACTTGCCAGTTTCACCATCCACCATTGGAAGATTAAGGGGTGACCTTCCCTTATCCCCCCAGTAGAGCACTGCTTGATGAGAGCATTTTTCTGAAGTCTAGATACCCTAGATGGGTAGCAGTGTAAATCCTGATATCAATCTTTTTGGACACAGGCATGCATCCCCCTTCTGAAATTGGAATATATATTTATTTTTGCCCTTTCCTATTCCCTCCCAAAACACATCTAGACTATGCCCCCCTTGCCAGATACACTTTTTGGAGTTTTAGATCTCTATATCTTAGCTTTGTCAAATCAAAATTTAAATGTCCATGCAATATAAGCATCTAAATGCCAGGTTATGCACATCAAACCCCGAGTAGTGACTCCAAAGTAAGCACCATAATTTTCTATGAATTCAATGACATTGAATATTAAATTATATGATAACCTTCCACTGACCCAATGGACTTTAGCATAATAAGAATAATAAATCATGTAAGCTGCAATTCAGAAAGCAAAATATTTGCTAATAGGTCATCACTGCTCTCACACATGTGTCTACAAATGCTTTCATAGCTGCCTTTTAGAAAAATGGGGCTAACACTTTGATCTCATGGTTTTCTAATATGACTTTTATGACTGCCACTGATTAAGAGCTATAGGCAGAAGCCTGAGTAAAACAAACATTGAGCCATGCATAAAGGAGGCAGCAGCTAAAGCTGAAGCCTCCTGTTTGCATATCTACTTGTGTACAAAGGTGAAAAGTGCAATTGGGGCTCTTGACCAAATACATTCACATAAATACTCATGAAAGAAGGATTAACTCCTACCATCAAGACTAGTGTATGTTTGGAGAATCAATGGCTGATTTGTGACAATAAGGCATAGTAAATATTGAGACAAAGGGCTCTAGCTTGTGGTTTTATTCAACCAGCCCATAATCTGAGGTAAGCTTGTTGCTAGTACACCATTCAGAGGGCTGCAGATATAGAAGTCTGTTGATGCAGAAGAACCAAACAAAAGCATCAGTTTGTTGGTGACCATCAATCCTCTTGGCTCTTTGCAATGGCTGACAGATGAACAACTACAGGTAACTTATTCAGAGGCTCTGTGTAAACTGTAGCCAATTGCTTCTTTTCAGCTCATTGAGGAAGGCAATTAAGTGCAAGCTTTTGAAGTGAGAGAGACCTCTTATGCAGTTGGAGCTAGACACACTTTAAATGTGATATTTTAAAAAAGGCAGCCATAGAGAAAAATACACAGCCTTTTAATTAATTTTCTGAAAACTAGACAATTTTATTTTAGTAGTTTTGGGACACTTTGGGGTTATGATGAGGGTAAAGTTAGAATATCAAACAATAATCCCCCTGTTTACTAAGCTATGCTATTAGCTGCCGTGCGCTAATGCCAACACATCGAATGGACTGTGTCGGCATTGCCACGTAGCAGCTGCTAGCGCGGTTTAGTAAACAGGGGAGTAAATAACCAAGGGCCTCTTTTATCAAGCCATGCTAGCGGTTCCCACATGGCAATGCTGACAGAGCCCATTCTTGCTCCAGGAACCGCAGGTGTGGTTTCATAAAAGAGGCCCCAAATAAATAAGTGAGTTAATCACTCTATTCAGCTACAAAAATTTTACAAAATCATCTAGATGAAATAAAAGTGACAGCTATTTTAGTTTCACAGGTCTGATTCTTCAAGGTTTTGCCCTACATTTTATGGATGAAACCTGACAAAAAAAACCTCAAAAAAGTAAGTAAATGATATCATTACCTAGTACTGTTGGGCACCTGTTTACTAAGGTGCATTAATATTTTTAGCATGCCTACACAGCACATGCGCTAATCATGTAGGAATATTTTAGGCACATACATGGCTAACGCACGTTAAAAATGTTAATGTGCCTATAACACTGCGTAGTAAACAGGGCCTTTGGTGAATGTAATAATTGACTAAGGGCCTCTTTTACCAAATTGCACTACCGATTCCCAGCACAGCAATGCCAACAAAGCCCATTCACTTTGAATGGGCTTTGTCAACACTGCCTTTAGGAATCGCAAGTGTGGTTTGTTAAAAGAGGCCCTATATGACCAGCACTTAAAAATTAAGGGCATTTTTTACTAAGGCATACTGACGTTTTTAGCACTGAGGTTTTTGGCGCTTGCTAAAGTTGTGGGCACACTAAACGTTAGAGATGCCCACAGGAATGCATCTTTGAAGTACCGCCGTAAGAATACAGGAGACTGTCTTGATACAGCACTGTTTGCGAAACATGGATCTATGTCGGTTTAACCGAGTCTCCACCATGCATATTGAAGATTAAAAGCTTTAAAAAGCTAAGTACTATGCTAATAAGTTTCATGATAACTAATGAAAAAGATAAAAAGTTTTGAAAAATATAACCTAATAATAGGATCAATGAGGATTACGACACTACCTCCAAAATATGCTTGGCTCATTCTAGCCATTATAGAGGTAGCTGCACGGATCTGATGATCCAATTAAAGGGTACTGTTGAACTAGACCATTGAATGTGATAGTATTAAAGTGATTTTGAAGCTGAGTATTATAAGATAATTGATCTAACTACTCCCTTCTTCAGTAGAAGTATACATATGCCTAGTGAATATACAGGAATGCATAGGCATCTCTAACGTTTAGCGGGCCCACAAAATTGTGAGCGTGCCTTAGTAAAAGACTCTCTTAATCCTTCAAAGTATAAGGCCTTCAGGTGATTCTTGGTCAAGATCTGAAGCTTGTGTCCACCTTGAAGATTTTAGGTGTCACTTTAGACATTTGAGGCACATATTTCAACAGTATCTTGTAAATATTTTGGTTCTTTATGCTTGATTAGATACTTTAGATCAATTTTAGATAAGCTTTCACTATGTAAATTGGTACATGCCCTGATTATAAGTAGACTTTACATTACATTACCAAAGAATTTTACTCCACTCGCACAAAAAAAATGGTTTGGAATGGATTACAGCATCAGTAGAAACCAGTACAATTAGCTGGGAGCTACAATAAAAATGTACAAAATCAACAGTAAATATAGCTAACCAGTATTAACCTAAAAGCACATGTTTCCAAAATAAGACTGCCTTAAGAAGTTTACAAAAAGACATATAAGAAGAAAAGTAATAATTAAAGCTGGTAAAGAATTCCAAATTGTAGGTGCTTGATAACAATAGAGAAAATGTACTTAAAAGCATATTCCTTTAAATGAGGGCAAAGATAGATGCACAGCCATTATTGATACAAATTGCAATTCTAGCATTTTTCTGTTGCACTAGAAAGTGGCCAGAGCACGTGGAAAACCCATATGCTAATCGCTGTGCCAGCCGCTTTCTAGCATGGCTTGGTAAAAGAATCCCTAAACATGCACCAGTCATGGGATAGGAGGAAAAGTCTTATTGTGGATTAAAAACTGGTTGAAGGATAGGAAACAGAGAGTGGGGTTAAATGGGCAGTATTCACAATGGAGAAGGGTAGTTAGTGGGGTTCCTCAGGGGTCTGTGCTAGGACCGCTGCTTTTTAATATATTTATAAATGATTTATAGATGAGAGTAACTAGTGAGGTAATTAAATTTGCTGATGACACAAAGTTATTCAAAGTCGTGAACTTGCGACAGGATTGTGAAAAATTACAGAAGGACCTTACGAGACTGGGAGACTGGGCGGCTAGATGGCAGATGACGTTTAATGTGAGCAAGTGCAAGGTGATGCATGTGGGAAAAAAGAACCCGAATGATAGCTACGTCATGCAAGGTTCCACGTTAGGAGTTACAGACCAAGAAAGGGATCTGGGTCTCGCCGTCGATAATACACTGAAACCTTCTGCTCAGTATGCTGCTGTGGCTCGAAAAGCGAATAGAATGTTGGGTATTATTAAAAAAGGTATGGAAAACAGGTGTGAGGATATTATAATGCCGTTATATCGCTCCATGGTGCGACCGCACCTTGAGTATTGTGTTCAATTCTGGTCGCCGCATCTCAAGAAAGATATAGTGGAATTGGAAAAGGTGCAGCGAAGGGTGATTAAAATGATAACGGGGATGGGACGACTTCCCTATGAAGAAAGACTAAGGAGGCTAGGATTTTTCAGCTTGGAGAAGAGACGGCTGAGGGGAGACATGATAGAGGTATATAAAATAATGAGTGGAGTGGAACAGGTGGATGTCAAGCGTCTGTTCACGCTTTCCAAAAATACTAGGACTAGGGGGCATGCGATGAAACTACAGTGTAGTAAATTTAAAACAAATCTGAGAAAATGTTTCATCACCCAACGCGTAATTAAACTCTGGAATTCGTTGCCGGAGAACGTGGTGAAGGCGGTTAGCTTGGCAGAGTTTAAAAAGGGGTTAGACAGTTTCCTAAAGGAGAAGTCCATAAACCGCTACTAAATGGACTTGGGAAAAATCCACAATTCCAGGAATAGCATGTATAGAATTTGTACGTTTGGGAAGCTTGCCAGGTGCCCTTGGCCTGGATTGGCTGCTGTCATGGACAGGATGCTGGGCTCGATGGACCCTTGGTCTTTTCCCAGTGTGGCATTACTTATGTACTTATGTACTTATTATGCGGTTAGCTTCCTGGGGTCCTGTGGACATGGCTCAGTACTGAATATCTGGGCTCATTTGAGCTCATTTTAGTCCATGGCTATCAGCAGATTAAAAACTACTGTCCGCTATAAGGTGAATAGTAACTTGCTTTGTTTTTCTTTTAAAATCCTATAAGGTTTCAATCCCTAGTAACTGTCATCTGTGGCTTAAAACTGTGACTCAAGTCTTCTCAGAATATTCAAATCAATAAAATAAAGCTGAATACTTCCACAGATAATAGATTGGTGTCCATGTGGGAGAAATATAGAAAAAGTTGCTCCTGGATATTGGAATTCCTTATTGATTGGATTAAGATTAAAGCAAGATTACTAAAGATTTTATAGCTTTTTTTGAACCTGGTCATTCAATAAGTATATAGCTAGAACTCTATAACTCGCTATTCTATTTTATTGTATTTATAATATTGTACATCATTCTTTTTACTGTTAACCCCTTTGAATTGGTCTACAAATAATAAATATGATTATAATAATATCCACAATGGTCACCCATAAAATCCAGAAGACACTTTATAAATGTGAATTTAATATGGATTCTGGGGGGATATAATTTATTTATTTATTTATTTATTTGTTTATTTATTTGTATCCCACATTTTCCCACCTATTTGCAGGCTCAATGTGGCATAATCATGCTCAATTGAAAAGAAAGCATGTAGTCAAGTCAAGCAACAGAAACAGAAGAGAGTTAAGTGGAGGCAGGGGCAGATTATGATCAAAAATTAGCCTAGGTATGAGGGTCCTGTCCATGGCCTCTCTTTTCCCTTCAGTTTCTCTCTCCCTCCTCTCTCAATTGATGCAAACTAATTCCAGCAGAAGTATGTTCCCTCCAGGTCTGCCCTCTTAAATTAGGAAAGCAATGGAAGTAAAACCCGGCTGGCTCAATCCGTCCTCCTTTTTCTGGAGCCATATGGTAACCCTACTTAAATACATAAGAGCTCATGCAAATCCTTGTGCCTTTAAGAGAACAGACTCAGGCCCAGACGCATCAACCAAACATAAAAAAAATCTGAAACATAAAAGTGCTTACCGAATTTGAAAAAACGAAGAATGCACCAAAAAAACAAGTCGCACATGTTCGATGCGGTATTGTAAAGTACAATGCATTACAGATCCGTAATCCCCGTCGGTAATCGGCCCCTAAAACATGCGCAGAGCAGCCAAGCGTTATACTGGCTGCTCTGTGCATGCCACAAAAGTCAAAACAAAACAAACAAAAAAAAAACCCAAAACACAAACACGTGGCTCCCCGCTTCCCCCTACATAAAGCAAAAAAGGATTGGCAGAGGGCAAAGGCGCTCGTCATGAGCGTCCTGTAAGGACGGCCTTGCCCCCGCCCACCCGAGGTTGCCGCTGCTCCCCGCTTCTCCCTGTATTAAATAAAAAATTAAAACAAAAATCAAAACTGTAGCAGCCCCGGCCCCCCTCCCTTCCTCCCTCTCTGTTTCTCCCACAGCTCTGCCTCCCACCATCCTCTGCCCCAAGCCCCACCCCCTGAGGTCATCGCCGCCACTCCCCACTCCACCGGGCCCCCCTCCATCTTACCGGGCCCGCACAGCGCCTCTCACCTCTGTGTGAAGGTGCTGCACGGGCAAGAAGAACAGCTGATCAACGTGAATCTTCAGGACGTCTCTCCTTCCCTGACCTGGGCACGCCCCGTCTGACGTAAGCAACCTACAAATTAAACCTACGTAGGTTGCTTACGTCAGATGGGGGCGTGCAAGGGGGGGATCGGGATGTGCTAGCGTTTAGCTCTGTGATCCTAGCAGGAGAGTGCAGTTGAAAATGTCCTCCTCAAGACTCCAAAAAGGACATCCTTCATAAACCCCCCTTTCTAACAAAAGACCTCTTTCACTGTGACCCCCTTTAGCTCAGCAGAGAGACCTGGACCCGCCCCTGGCTGGGGGAAACAGAGGAAGGGAGGGGGACCTGGGCAGCTTAAAGTTGTTTACAGAATGGGGAAATTGGCTTCAGAGGAGAGCAGAGTGTTAATTTTCAAAGCTGTGGGAGAAGGAGAAATAGAGAGGAAGGGAGGGGGGCCGTGGCTGCTACAGTTTTGAGTTTTCTTTTGATTTTTTTTTTTAATACGGGGGGAAGCGGGGAGCAGCATCGTCGACCTTGGAGGGGGAAGGGCGTCCATACAGAACGCTCCTGATGAGTGCCTTTGCCACCTCCCGATCCTTTTTTGCTTTTTTTTTTTTTCCAATTTTATGCAAGGGGAAGCAGGGACCCACGTGTTTGTGTGGGGTTTTTTTATTTTCAAACATGCCAGCTTGGATTTTTATGCTGCAGGGAGAAGCGGGGAGCAGTGTCTGTATGACAGCTCAGGCCTTAACGACAGGTCTGACTTCACGTTAAATATATCACGGTAAATGATTCGTTGCAATCGTCGGTATGGTTAGTGCATTGCGAATTGTTTACATTTCAATTGGAAGTGACTCGTTTGCATTCCGTTTTCGTTAACTGCTAGTGTCGTCGGAAAATGGCCTTTAATGCATGCTACGGTTGAAAATGTCTTCGTTAAAGGGTCGTTAAAGTTTTGTGCATCTGGGCCTCAGAGGCAATGTACTGTTTGTTTATATCAGTGGCCCAACAGAGGGTGCCTGATTCCCCCCCCCCCCCCCCCCCCCCATAGGACAATGCACCCCTGAGAGGATGTGCTTGGAGCCTTTCACTGATTTCATGGGTTGTTTCAGTTTTCTGCATATGGAGGAAGGGAAGGGTTGAATGTTAACTGACTTTCTTTTAGCAAGACATTGTATTGCCAGGTTTTCAGTCTATCACCCTCTTTCCCCTAGGCTCTTTTATGCTAGTAACTTGGTCTATTACAAACCAATTAAAGCACATTAAAGGAAAACCCACTGCCATTATTTCCAAAACAAATAAACATATTGAGGCCCTAGATAGCCTCCAGCTGTGTTTTTAATTTTTGTTTTTATATTTGAAAGTCCTACACCTATTAAGAACTGAAAATAATGATCTGTGCTTTGAAACAGTGCACTTTATTGTAGGCTTAGGTCATTTTACAAATAGATGTATTACTGTTAATACAAAAAGTTTGACACCAGAGAAAGTATTCTAAATTGTACAATTATTATTATTAGTGTACATTTTTCCTATTTAGAAGTTCTTTCTATCTTTCTTTTATGATCTTTCATTTATGATCTGTTATAGGTAGTATCCTGGATCATAATTTTCTGATGAATCTCTCTTGGACCTACCTTTGAATAAGCAGATTGGTCCTGCAATTCATGCCCATCCATATGTTTGGTTTTAACAGATAGAAGATAATCATGTCAGACATGAATACACAAATAGCAAGATGATTTAGTCAATTTGTCTGCCTTGTCCAGTTTTTAACAGTGGCTACAAATACATATTAATGGTTATAGATTATCATGCCGAATATGTGTGGGTCGCAAGTTTAAAAACAAAGGCCAGTCATGAAGTGACAAAGACTTTGAAAAAAAAATATTTAACTAGGTTGTACACCTGAAACAATAAAGACAGGGGTAGAGAATTTTTAAATAGATCTCTGAAGAATTTGTAAAAAACAAGAAGGTTCATCATTTTGTGTCTAATAATAATGTTAACATGATGATGATGGAAAGGTTTGACAGAACCCTAAATTATAAAGGGGTTCTTTTATTAAGGTGCATTGACAAATGGCCTATGGTAGTGTAGATGCGGGTTTTGGGCGTGCACAGATTCATTTTTAGGCACAATGCCTTTTTTTTTATTTTTGCCGAAAATGGACATACGGCAAAATAAAAATTGCTACGCGTTCATTTTGGGTCTGAGACCATACCACCAGCCATTGACTTAGAGGTAAGGTCTCTTGTGTTCACCGTACGGTAATCACATATGCGCATCAAGTCAGATTTACCACTCGATTTTCGCCATGCAGCAGAAAATAAAATATATTTTTGGCTCGCGTAGCAGGCGCACTTAATGAAATTATGGCACGGGCCATGCGGTAGTTGGGTGGTAATTAGGAATTGGCACTGTCACATCAGCTCGTAACCTTGGGGTCATCTTCGCCTCTCACTCTCTTTCTCTGCACATATTCAGCAGACTGCTAAAACCTGTCGTTTCTTTCTCTATAATATCAGCAAAATTCGCCCTTTCCTTTCTGAGCACACTACCAGAACCCTCATCCATGCTCTTATCACCTCTCGCTTAGACTATTGCAACTTGCTTCTCACAGGTCTCCCACTTAGCCATCTCTCTCCTCTTCAATCTGTTCAAAATTCTGCTGCATGACTAATATTCTACCAGTGTCGTTATGCTCATATTAGCCCTCTCCTCAAGTCACTTCACTGGCTTCCTATCCGTTTCCGCATACAGTTCAAACTCCTCTTATTGACCTATAAGTGCATTCATTCTGCAGCTCCTCAGTATCTCTGCACTCTCATCTCTCCCTACATTCCTCACTGGGAACTCCGTTCACTGGGTAAATCTCTCTTATCTGCACCCTTCTCCTCCACTGCTAACTCCAGACTCCATTCCTTTTCTCTTGCTGCACCATATGCCTGGAATAGACTTCCTGAGCTGGTACGTCAAGCTCCATCTCTGGCTGTCTTCAAATCTAAGCTAAAAGCCCATCTTTTTGATGCTGCTTTTAACTCCTAACCTTTATTCATTTGTTCAGAACCCTAATTTTATCATCCTCATCTTTTTGATGCTGCTTTTAACTCCTAACCTTTATTCATTTGTTCAGAACCCTAATTTTATCATCCTCACTTTAATATTCCCTTATCTCTTGTTTGTCTGTCCTAATTAGATTATAAGCTCTGTCGAACAGGGACTGTCTCTTCATGTTCAAGTGTACATCCAGTAGCGCTATAGAAATGATAAGTAGTGGTAGTAGTACATGGCTTAGTAAAAGGGCCCCAAAACATGGCAATACATTACAGCATGCAACGCTTGTAATTTTTTTTAATTTAAAGGAGGTCTTTATTAAAATAATCATATTATACAGCAACAACAACAATAACATTAAGACAGTGCAAGTACAAGGCATGTCCTATTCAAAACAAACTTCCAATTTTTATAACCAATTTACAACCTCTCACCCCCCAAAAATGAAGTTCCACCCACTCACCCCATCTTCCAGGTGCTCCCATACCCTCCAGTCGAGGCAGTTTATAAAACTCATGGATAGGATGTTGGGCTCGATGGACCCTTGGTCTTTTCCCAGTGTGGCATTACTTATGTACTTATGTAAAGAAGTGGAGGTAAAATTTTCATTTTTACTGTGGCTGGCCTACTAAACCAAGAAAGGGACAGTTCTATCCATCACCATAGGTTCACTTTAAGGCCTTCAATACTTTAGATTTGGGTAATTAGCCTCAAAATGTCCTCCATGATCTCTTGTCAACCAAATCTCCAGACAGTTAAGGCCTTTCTGCACCCAATAAAAGTGAAAAGAGGAGTGTAGCACTGCCCGAGTCCTATCATTCAAGGAGAGGTTGTATGTATCTGTTTTACCCTTATGTACTTTAAAGTCCAAAGGCTTAGGAGTAAACATCAAGCTCAGCTAGCAAATTTGGTAAGGCTGTGATAGGCCTGGATAAAGACAACAAGATATCATCAGCAAAAAGTCTAATCTTAAAGTCTTGATCACCCACCCATATCTTTGCTATCAGGATTATCACGAATAGCAGCACTCAGCACTTTCAGGTGACAAGACATATTGCAGGATTTTGTACAGGAAACCCACAAAGCGGAGGTGGGCTACCAGATTGGAGATGTAAACAGAAGCTGCAATTAAAACTGTATTAATACAGACCCAACATGGCCGTGTTTTGGCATTATGCCTGCATCACAGGTCTTTGCCTATGTCAGTATAGATGATGTTGAATACACAATGCCCAAACAGCAATCAGTACATACACTGAGAGAAACCTGGTGATCCTAATAGTACTGCTCCCCCAAACAAACAGTTTTGTAAGCAGCCAACTCCACCTTTGAAAGAGAACCATGAATATTGGTGCCTACTCACCTTCAGTGTATGCCACTCACAGAAACCAGTTTCTTCTGCAAAGGAAGAAAACTGAGAGATTGCTTTCTGAAGTGTGGATTCCAGTTTCATAATTGCAGTCCAAATATCATTGAAATAAAATTTTTTTATATCCATTAGAAGCCTCAACAACTGGGTCCTTCTCACAAAAGGGAACAGAGACCGCCACAGGCAATGAAGTAAATGTCATTTACAAATTCTGTTCTACAAGGGGTCAAGACAGAAATCACTATAAAACTTTTCTGCTGGCAGAGGAGGTAAATGTTCTGTGGAACTTAAAGAAGTCAGTCTATGACCCAGGAGAAGGAATTACAAAACAGTCCTTAACACTGGCATACTATGCTTGTCCATGGGTCCTTTAATACCTGAGGGAGTACCTACAACAAGTCAGGTTTTTATCTTTTGCTTCTCTATAACATAGAAAATGCACAAAATAACTTATAGTTAACCACTGGAGAAAAAATCAAGAAAAAAACATTGATGGTCTTTCTCTAGTGCTCATAACGGGCTCCCAGGCATACTCTTTTGGTCACATTCTGTGGCTACATACCACAGCTCTGTGCTGATCTTATTGCCCAGAACAAGAACCCAAGCCACTGGGTCTATACTTAGCTTGCCAGAATTTCTTTTGGAATTGTAGGGCTCCTCCTCAATATTGCTCACAACAGCACAAACTTTCCCTACAGTGGATACTTATGGACTTAGGATGACAGAACACGAAGAAATGGGGTATGGCATATGCCAGACATTTAGTAGAAACTTTTATGTGACTGATGGCTTGAACTCCCTACTCACTTAAGAAGACGCCATTGGCATGCTGAAAAGAATGTACACAATGTAAGTGGAGGAGAGTACGAGACTCCAACAGTATTTAGGTGGTATAAGTATTCTTCTTGAAAAACTATGTTAAAGACTTAAAGAACTTTGGACTTGAGAGTGGATATAGCTTCACTTCAATGCAGTTTTGAGCTGTTAGGACCCAAACAGAAGCATCTTCTCCTTTCAGCTTTATGGTTCAACATTTTTTATTGATGACATTTCAAAGACTACAGAGTCCACATTCTGATGATACACAAGGAAAAGACTCCTATATTAGAATGCTCTCAGCAATAGCAAATTATTACAGTCCATCACCAGTCTTTTAACATTTACCCCCGTCCCACCCCTTTTGTGTTCCAACCTTCCTACTAGTGCCAGATCCAACTACCTATATATCTGTGGTTACTACTTTCAGCTTTAAACCCAAGAGATACAATATACTTATTCAGGTATTTTGTCAATAATGAACAGGATTTGTAGCTCCTGTCATTATACAAGGAAAGTTCTTCTATAGAGAATATTCATTAAAATCAAGTGATTGGGATAGACCATTGCCTGAAAAAAAAAATGACAGATGAATGGAAAGCATGGAAAGATTCCCTATAAATCCTTGAACAGCTCAACATTCCATGTACCTATACCTCTGCAATTTAATAAATACTGCCTGCCACAAAGAGATTTCTATCTTCTCAGATGCATCTACGAAGGAAATAGCTACACTGACTTACTTAAAAGTAACATATTGAGAAGGCATACCCAACAAGGGTTTTGTCTTTGGCAAATCTAAGTTAGAACCACAGCCTAGCTACTCCACTCTATGATTGGAATTATGTAGAGCAGTATTAGCTGTAGAGATAACTAGGTTGATACTGAGTGAGATGGACATTAAACCAGACACAATCAAATTTTGCATCAACAATTATGTGGTGCTGAGTTACATACTGTTTACAATCAAACCAGAAGGCTCTACATATATCTAAGCAACAGGGTTGAATGCATCCATAGATCAATGTGACCAGAACAGAGGCATTATCTACCCACTGACCAGAAGTCAGCAGACCATACTACAAGAGCCATTTTGGTGTCTCATTTAATGCAGGCATAAAAACAGGAATATAACCTCTGCAGAATTAGCAGACACCACAAGAAACAGCATAGGTGGTCCAAAGGGTGTCAACCAAGTGGTATAACATAACATTTTATTGAAGAAGGACCTGACTTGGACAAGTGTTGGCGACATCCTTCATCAAAGGCCATCAGATTCTTCACAATGGGAACAAAAATATACACACAGTCAAAAAAACGTTTCTTTTATGACTTCTTTTTCTACACAGCTACTGCACTCTGCTTTAGTATCCTTAGCTTTGGTTGAGAGAATGTGAAGAATCCAATGACCCTTGATGAAGGCTGTCACTGAAACTTTACCAGATTGGGTCCTTTTTCATTAAAATTTTATGTTATACCACTTGGTTGTCACTCCCCCCTTTGACCACATTTGCTGTTTCTTACGGTTTCATTTAATGCAGACAACCTGCCTGCTCAAACTCAGCTTTGGAGAATTCCTCTGAACTTGTGGATCCAGAATCCAATTCAGAAGTCCATTTTAGAAACAACCACCCATCACTGTTATCATTGCTTCTAAAGGTAATCTGGGTGCACATTACATCAGCATTTTCTCAAGATAGATGATTTTAAGAAGGGCCATAGCTCATCTAACAGAAGTAGCCTGAAAGTAAAGGGAAGAATCAAACACTCTATGTTTGATAACCCATCTGGTAGAAAGAAAACTTAATAACATTTGATTTTGGGTTTTGCCTCTTGATTGCATATAAAGGAAGGTAACCCATTATTTTTTAAATAAGATGGAACATCATCATGTATACTCCTGAACATCAAAGTGCAGACCTTAAATTTCGAACTAGCACACAATGGAATCCAGTGTAGAGTAAAAAATAACGCGGAGGCAGAATTATATTTACTAGCTGAAAATATCAGTCGAGCCACTGTGTTTTGTAGATGTTTAACCAAAGATTTAGAATCACAATTGTTACAATTGTCCAATTGAATAGTACTACTCCCTGGACTAACAGTCTAAAGATACATCAAAATATTTGGGAATTCCCTTAACTTTTTTAGCATAAAAAAAAAGATTTCTGAACTAACAATGTTAAATGATCAGAGAATGTCAAAAGACATCTCTACCCCTAGTATCTTCAAACATGAGTAAAAAGTAAAAGTATTAACACCAATCAAAAATGGGAAAAATCTGGGTGACTAAGAAAGGGAATGGGACTTGATACACCGCCTTTCTGTGGTTTTTGCAACTACATGCATATTGGTTTACTAGTATATGCTGGTACTTATTTTGTACCTGGGGCAATGGAGAGTTAGGTAACTTGCCCAGAGTCACAAGGAGCTACAGTGGGAATTCAAAGTTCCCCAGGATCAAAGTGCACTGCACTAACCACTAGCCTACTCCTCCACTCCTAGTAGAACCAGATCTCGGTATCAGCATGGACAATACGCTAAACTCTTCTGTCCAGTGTGTAGCAGCAGTCAAAAAAGCAAACAGGATGCAAGGAATTATTAGGAAAGGGATATTTGGAGGGGCATAATCGAAAGGGGCGCCCATGTTTTCCTGAGGATGTCCTCGCAGGACGTCCCGGTGAAGTGACAGGGAAACCCGTATCATCGAAACAAGATGGGCATCCATCTTTCATTTCGATAATACGATCGGGGACGCCTAAATCTTGAAATTTAGGTTGTCCGTAGAGATGGTCGTCCTTAGACTTGGTCAGTTCTGATTTTCAGCGATAATGGAAACTAAGGACGCCCATCTCAGAAACAACCAAATGCATGCCCTTTGGTCGTGGGAGGAGCTAGCATTCGTAGTGCACTGGTCCCCCTGACATGTCAGGACACCAACCGGGCACCCTAGGGGGCACTGCAGTGGACCTCAGAAAAAGCTCCCAGGTACATAACTCCCTTATCTTGTGTGCTGAGCCCCCCCAACCCACTCCCCACAACTGTACACCACTACCATAGCCCTTATGGGTGAAGGAGGCACCTAGATGTGGGTACAGTGGGTTTCTGGTGGGTTTTAAAGGGCTCACATTTACCACCACAAGTGTAATAGGTAGGGGGGTGGGCCTGGGTCTGCCTGCCTGAAGTGCACTGCACCCACTAAAACTGCTCCAGGGACCTACATACTGCTGTCAGGGAGCTGGGTATGACATTTGAGGCTGGCACAAAATATTTTTAAAACTTTTTTGAGGGTGGGAGGGGGTTAATGACCACTGGGGGAGTAAGGTCAGCCCCGATTCCCTTTGGTGGTCATCTGGTCAGTTAGGACACCTTTTTGTGGCTTGGTCATAAGAAAAAAAGGACCAGGTAAAGTCGTCCAAGTGTTCGTCAGGGACGCTCTTTTTTTCCATTATGGGTCAAGGACGCTCATGTGT
Source organism: Microcaecilia unicolor (assembly GCF_901765095.1). Lineage (NCBI taxonomy): Eukaryota > Metazoa > Chordata > Amphibia > Gymnophiona > Siphonopidae > Microcaecilia > Microcaecilia unicolor. The sequence goes on from NC_044033.1 coordinate 421,361,027, forward strand.
TAGGCACACCCAAGTCCCGCCTTCGCTATACCTCCGACATGCCCCTGGTAACTTTGGTCATCCCTGCGATGGAAAGCAGCTGGGGATGCCCAAAATTGGATTTCTATTATACTGATTTGGGCGACCCTGTGAGAAGGACGCCCGTCTTGCAATTTGTGTCAAAAGATGGGCGTCCTTCTCTTTCAAAAATAAGCCTGATAATAAGACAAAGAATACTACAATGCATTTGTATCATTCCTTGGTGTGTCCTCACCTTGAGTACTGTGTGCAATTCTGGTCATTATATATCAAAAAAAGATATACAGAATTAGAAGGTTTAAAGAAGTACGACCAAAATGAACTCCTTTCATATGAGGAAAGGCTTAAGAAGTTATAACTCTTCAGCTTGGAAAAGAGATGGCTGAGAGGGGAAATGATAGAGGTCTACAAAAATGGTATAAAATGGATAAACATGAATCAATTCTTTATTCTTTCAAAAAATACTAAGACTAGGGGATACTCAATGAAGTTACATGGTAATACTTTTAAAATGAAAATGAGGAAATATTTTTTCACTGAATAAATAGTTCAGCTTTGGAACTCATTACCAGAGGATGTGGTACCTGGATTTTAAAAAATGTTTTAACAAGTTCCTGGAGGAAAAATCCATAGTCTGATTTTGAGATAGAAATGGGGAAAGCCACTGCTGTCCTTGGGATTGGTAGCATGGAATCTTGCTACTATTTGGGATTCTGGCAGGCACTTGTAACATGGATTGGCCACTGCTGGAAGCAGGATACTGGGCTAGATCAACCACTGGTCTATCCCAATATGGCTATTCTTGTGTTCTTATGAATTCAAAATCATAAGTAATAAACACATAAGTTTCCAATACAGGAAGAGCATGGAATCAAAGAAAAATTAAATGACCTTCATACTTTTAAACAGGGAATGAAAAGGGTGCAAGCTGTGCAGAGCAGCAGGTACTACTGCCACCTTGTTGGGCAGACTGGATGGGCCATACAGGTCTTCATCTGATGTCATTTACTGTGTTAACTACTTTAACAATATCAGTGCATACTAGGCACCACTCTGGAACTTTAACATTAATGAACTCCTTTATCAGGTCCATCACCAAGGCAATTCTCCTCGTACCTCAGGAAGACATATTAATCATATATAGACCTGTTGCCTGTTCCAAAAGGCCCAAGTTTCAAAGACCTTTTTCTTGATATTGTACACTGTTTTTGCTTTTTGTTTCATTTCATACCCTGTGGAATAAAGAAAGTTCCTTAAAAAACTGAAAGGCAGATTCTTCAGTATGGATTTGCAAGCCTTTAATATTTTTCATTTTTTATAAGACTTATATGTATATAGATTAGGGGTGGGCATTCTAGTGCACTATTAATTCAATTATTTTTTTCATAATTTTAACTAGGATTAAATGTTTTAATCATGATCAAATTTTTTAACTCCTGTTTGTTGTTCAACATTGCTTTCTCGCCCCTGCTTACCCTATTTCATCTTGGTAAAATGTAGCACAGAGAAGACATTGGTGTCAGTTGCATGTAACATGTGGGAATCTCTACTGGAGCCCCTATAAAGAGCCAGATAAATGTTAAGATAAATGTGGGGGGGGGGATGCTGAACCTGTGTGCTGGAGGGGGGGGGTTCAGCAGCAGGAGAGGAAAGAAATAGATGTGTGTCAGGGGAAGCAATGTGCTGCGGGAAGGAAGTGTGTGTATGCAACTTTTCATTATATTCAGCAGGTTTAAAAAATTTCCAAGTGGTGGGAATTTACTACAGCTTCACGTTCACTGTGTTCCTAGAATCCCATTGTTTGGTTCTTCCATCTCCTAAAAAATGTCTATTATGAGTCTACTCATCATTCAACTTACTTCTTTTTAGCACCCTTTGTCTGGAACAGTCTGCCCCCTTATCTGTGATTGGAATTATCCTTTCCCAAATTTAAATCCCTCTTCAAAGCTCACTTCTTCGAATTGGTATTTGGGATTCAATTAAACCTGGCCATTCAATTAAACCTGAAGGCCAGATGCACAAAGCTTACCGTGCTATTAATATTTGATTTAGACTGGTACTAGCCAGTGTAAAGCAAGCAATTATGTAGCAAGTAATGCACAAAGGGGTTTTCTGTGGCTCTAACCTGTGCCGTTAGCAGCCATTGAGAACCCCATGCAAATGTATTACAATGAGCTCATTAGTATTCTAATTGGTTCATTGGTGTTATTTTTTTAATTTTATTTATCACTTTTATCATTTTACAAGTTTCACTTGCAAAAAGGAAATACAAAGAGAGATATTTATATTTAAAATCAGTAAGAAATTATATCAAACACATTATTTACCTACTATCAATCTCTTCCTTAAACGGCAAATGAGATAAAGAAGGGGGTGATTTACAGATGAGGATATCCAAAATACCAAAGAAAAATAATAATAATAATATTTAAATGGCCTGGCTTTAATTCCCACTAATTCTATACTTAATCAGTTGTCCTATCTCTCATTCCTTCGGTCTATTAGATAACGTTTTCATATCTAAAAAGGTTCGTAGTTGTTCTGGCTCAAAGAAAGCATATTTATTCCCTAGAAATCTTATTAAGCATTTTCATGGGTATGCCAGTAGGAATTTTGTTCCCAGAGCCCTTATCTCTTCTCTAAGAGCAAGAAACTGTTTCTTTCTGTCCTGTGTCGTCTTTGTAACATCTGGAAAGATCCAATTCTCTGTCCACAAAATATTGATATATCTTGAATGCTGATATATCTTGAATTTCCTGTGCTGGTTCTTGATTAAAAGGCAAACTCCCTAATCCTTTAATGGTTCATTAGTGTTCTAATGTGTATCCAGGGGATGCACAGCTCCAGAGCAGCTGTAATTTAATGAGCACATTTTACGGCTGCTCTGGAGCTGTCCAGAGGAGGGAAGCACAAGCAGGCACCCCACCTCCTAATCCCAATCCCTGCACCCCTCCCTGCACATTTATAAGGTGGAGGCAGGAGGGAGGAGCAGTTTATTAACATTAACTTTCACTTCTTTAAGACTGGGTTTTCGTTTTAGTTCTACACTTAAATTAGGATTTCCTTCGGTCAAGTATGTACAATTTTGCTTTGGTCACGATTAAAATAGTTTCATGAAAGCTCCTTTTTTCTACTTGTCTAGCAGATTAAGTCTTTATCTAATTATTTTCAATTCCTTAAAGTTTTAAAAACTTTTCTTTTTAGTACATTTTGAAACAGGCATATTTTCAAAGCACTTAGCCTTCCAAAGTTCCATAGGTTTCTATGGAACTTTGGAAGGCTAAGTGCTTTGAAAATATGCCCATTTATGATCTTAATTAGTGAGTTTATTATTTTGTATTCTAGCACTTTTCCTAAATAGTAAGTTGATTGCCTTTAGGGAGCTAGTGTTGTGTTACCCGCTTTGATTCCTTGCTAAGTATAAGTGAGATATAAATGCCAGAATAGTACAGTATCCAGCCCAGAGGTGTGATTAATCATGGTTAAAATTTTTAATACCATGATTAATTTTGATTAAAATTTATAATAATTGACCACCCAGCTTGTTGTGCAGGATAATCAGCTAAGCTGAGTATTTCTTCAAAAGAATGTTTGAGTCAACGTTTAAAGGAAATATGAAAAGCATGTCCCCAAAATGCATGCCGTAATTAAGCGCGATTAAGCACACGGTTAAAATTTTTAATCACGTGATTAAATGTTATTAAAATTCGGAATTGTTGTCCACCCCTAATATAGATACCATGTAAGGATCGTGCTGCCCCCACAAGTTTTGTGTGTATATTTACAGCTTATAGCTTACTTTGTATTGTAAGCTATAAGCTGGAGTAAGCGGCATCCTCTTGCCAAAAGTATATAATATCTGTTATCAGTTAAATTTTGCATGGCATTCATTGCTTTCAGTGTCCTTGAGACCTGATGGCTTCGTGCCTTGGTCTAAATTACAAACTTCTACCTTATTGGCCATTTCCAAAGACCCTAGTCCTTATGGATATTCCTTTGTATACCTCCCTCTAGCCAAAAAAAGAAATTCTCTATTTTGGGCTTAGAAAGCAAGCATATCACAACTTTTCCCTCTCTCTCCTCTCCTGGAATATGCACATTTCTTTTTACCAGGCATCCATAAGAACATAGTAACATATAGTAAATGATGGCAGATAAAGACCTGTATGGTCCATCCAGTCTGCCCAACAAGATAAACTCATTTTACATGGTATGTGATACTTTATATGTATACCCGAGTTTGATTTGTCCTTGCTTTTCTCAGGGCACAGACCGTAGAAGTCTGCCCAGTACTGTTCTTGTACTAAGTTCTGAAGCTAACATCGAAGCCCCTTAAAATTTACACTCCAGCCCATCCCTATCTATTCAGTCACGATCAGGGCGTAGACCCTAGAAGTCTGCCCAGCTCCCGTTTTGTTTCCAATTGCTGGCATCGCCACCCAATCTCCACTAAGATTCCATGGAACCATTCCTTCTAAACAGGATTCATTTGTGTTTATCCCACACATGTTTGAATTCCATTACCGCGGGAGGGAATTCCACATATCCACCACCCTCTCCGTGAAAAAATACGTCCTGACATTAGTCCTGAGTCTGCCCCACTTCAACCTGAATTCATGTCCTCTAGTTCTACTGCCTTCCCGTCTCCGGAAAAGGTTTGTTTGCGGATTAATACCTTTCAAATATTTGAACGTCTGTATCATATCATCCCTGTTTCTCCTTTCCTCCAAGGTATACATGTTCAGGTCAGCAAGTCTCTCCTCGTACGGTTTGCAAGTCAATAAAATTCATTTGGCAGGATTTTCCTTTGGTAAAGCCATGTTGCCTCGGGTCCTGTAACCCATTGGCTTCTAGAAAGTTAACTATCGTTTCTTTCAGCAGCGACTTCATTATTTTTCCTACCACCGACATGAGACTTACCGGTCTGTAGTTTCCCACTTCTTCCCTGTCTTCCCTTTTGTGAAGAGGGACCACATCCGTTCATCTCCAATCTCGCCGAACCTCTCCCGTCTCTAAAGATCTATTAAATAAATCTTTAAGAGGTCCCGCCAGGACCTCTCTGAGCTCCCTCAGTATCCTAGGATGTATCCCATCCGGCCCCATAGCTTTGTTCACCTTCAGATTCTCCAGCTGTTTATAAACTCTTTCTTCTGTAAATGGCGCAGTATAAACTCCATTCCCAGACATTCTCTCGGCAGCCAACCGCGGTCCTTCTCCAGGATTTTCCTCCGTGAACACCGAAGAGAAATCATTGGTTTTCATCACTCTCCACATAGCCATTCTCATTATCTTTCAGTCTCGCAATTCCATTCCTGTCTCTTCTGCTTTCTCCAATATATCTGAAAAAAGTTGTCGCCTCTCTTTACATCTTTTGCCATTTTTTCTTCCACTTGCACTTTCGCTAGCCATATTCTCTCTTCGCTTCTTTCAGTTTAATCCGATAATTGTTTCCTCTCATTGCATTCTTTTGTATTTCTTGAACAAAGCCTCTTTTGCTCTTGTTTTTTCAGCTACTTGTTTGGAGGACCATATAGGCTTACTGCTTCTCTTGTTTTAGTTTACTTTCCTCACAAAAAGATCAGTCACCATATTTATGGCAGCCTTTAGCTTGGACCACTGTTTTTCCACTTTTCCTATGCCTTCCCACGCCTACATCTCCTTCTTCAGGTATTCCCCCATTTTATCAAAATCAGTACTTCTGAAATCCAGTTCTTTGAGTTTTGTGCGTCCACACGCCGCCTCCGCCCTTATATCAAACCATACGGTGTGATGATCACTATTACATAGGTGGACACCCACCCAGATATCGGAAACACTACTTCCATTAGTGAGCACTAGATCTAGCATTGACCCTTCCCTCGTGGGTTTCATCACCATTTGTCTGAGCAAGGCACTTTGACAGGCATCCACAATCTCCCTACTTCTTTCCGATTCTGCAGATGGCACATTCCAATCCACGTCAGAGAAATTGAAATCTCCCAACAGTAGCACCTCACCTTTCATACCAATCTTTTGAATATCTTCTATCAGATCCTTGTCTAATTTCTCCGTTTGCGCAGGAGGTCTGTAGATAACTCCCGTGTGGATACAGGTTCCATCTTCTCTTTCCAGGACGATCCATAAAGCTTCTTCTTTTCCCCAGGTTCCCCACATTTCAGCCGCTCTGATATTCTTTCTCACAGAGCCACTCCTCCACCTCATCGGCCCTCTCTATCCTTCCTAAAAAGGTTATAGCCCGATATGGTCACATCCCAATAATGAGAATCGTTGAACCACGTCTCCGTAATAGCAACAATATCCAAGTTTTCTTCAAACATCAGGGCTTGCAAGTCTTGAACCTTTTTACTTAGACTAGCAGCATTTGTGCACATAGCTTTCCATGTGCTTAGTGAGTTTGGGTGTTTTTTTTTTATATTTACATGACCTTTCCCTCTACCATCATGTTTATTCTGGGGGTGACTTTCTGAAATCCCCTGTTTCCTTTTGTCACCCCCACCCTCTAGTTTAAATGTCTAGAAACATACTATCTGAATTTCTTCCCAAGGATCCTTTTTACCATCACAGAAAGATGTAGCCCATCATTACAGTACAGTCTGTTATTTTTCCACGTATTACCCCATTCTCCTATGTATCTAAAACCTTCTTCTTTACACCAAGACTGAAGGCACTTATTGAATTCCTCTGTTTTGCGTAGTCTTTCCTCTCCCCTCCTCAACATAGGAATTACTTCAGAAAAAGCCACAGTCTGAACCAAAGATTTCAGTCCCTCCCCAAACTTCTGGAATGCTCTCTGTGCTGTAAACTTGCTGTTGTTGGCCAGGTCATTTGTCCCCAGGTGAATTACATCAGTGTTTGAAGTCTCGCTCTCTTCTCGGATCACTTTCAGTAATTGGGGTGTCCTATGCCATAATAGGACAGATCAAAGGTCCATCAAGCCCACTGTTTCCAACAGTGGGCAATCCAGGTCACAACTACCTGGCAAGATCCCAAAAGAGTAAAACAGATTTTATGTTACTTTTTTCCAGAAATAAGCGTGGGATTTTTCCCAAGTCCATCATAACAATCATAACAATTTGAGGAAATTATCCAAACCTTTTTTAAACTGTTTTACCACATTCTCTGGCAATGAAGACCAAAGTTTAATTACACATTGAGTGAAGAAATATTTTCTTCAATTTCTTTTAAATGTACTATTTAGTAACTTCATTGCATATCCTGTAGTCTTTATATTTTTGGAAAGAGTAAATAAGTGATTCATATCTACCCGTTCCACTCCACTCAGTATTTTATAGCCCTCTATCATATCTCCTACAGCTATCTCTTCTCCCTTACATAGGTACGTCATCACACCCCCTTTATCATTTTCATCACCCTTCTCTGTATCTTTTCTAATTCCACTATATCTTTTTTGAGATGCGGTGACCATCAAGGTGCATCCACACCATGGAGCGATACAAAGGCATTTTAATATTCTTAGTATTGTTTTCCATTCCTTTCTAATAATTCCTAACATTCTATTACTTTCTTAGCTGCTGTTGCACACTGAGCAGAGGGTTTCAACATGTCATCAATGATGACACCTAGATCCTTTTCCTAGATGGTGACTCCTAATCACTTCACACTTGCTCATGTTAAATGTCATCTGCCTTTTGGATGCATCTCTTCAGTTAATTGACTATCCATTTCTTCAGTCGTTCAATATCCACTCCTTCGGTCTGTCGTTAACCTACAGTCACAAAAGACTTATCCTGCCTCTATTGACCCAGAATCAGTGCAGTACTCTTGTTTTAAATACTTATACCAAGTTCCTGGTTCACTTATTTTTGATAAACTGTTAGAAATGAAGAAAGTGAGCCTGCTCTTTAGATGTTGAACTGGTACAGCACATTGTTGAGTAATGCATGGAAGAACATAGTGCAGATGTCTTGACTTGGATGCATCTTTCTGACTTAGATGAGTTATACAAAATTGAGCTTCAAGTTTATTAGGGTTTGAACAGAAATGTGATTATTACAACTAGTTTAGAATAAGGCCTGGAAGGCATTTCAAATTCTTATTCCTGTTTTATTAATTGAAAGAAAATATTTATTGAAGACAATGCTAAACTGGTCTGTTTTAGCAACAATGACCTTTACCCTCATCAGGTATTTCTAATTAACTAGGTAAACAGGACTTGAGAAAAGTGTCCAAAGGGTAGGCTCTGAGAACATGCCATATTATTTCAATTAGGTGAATATTCAAAGTGGTTGACAGCTGACTCAGTAACTACTGTTGAGCATATTATTTTCACTGTTAGACTAATAAATGACTCCAAAGTCTTCTTTTATTATGCAGCACTATGTTTGGACAAGTACCAAAGAAAACGTAACAAAAAGATTTATAACAGTTAATTGCAGGGTGAAGAAGAACCGGGGGGGGGGGGGGGGGGGCAGGGGGGCAATAGGTTGGTTTTAGCTTAGGATAAATGACAAAAGAATAAAAATGTCCATTGTAGCAAAAAAGGTTTTTCCTGAGCATTGCTGTCCAAAACTTTGAACAAGACCTTCATTCCAAAACCCCTAAAAATCTCAAAGATGGAGAGTGAAAAAAGGAAGTTAAGGAAATAAGAGCTGTGATGAAAAGATCACCAGATGGGATGTTGCAATTAAAGATACAGATCACAGAAACTCAAGTCCCCATTATACTCTCAGTCACAGTATGCAAGGAAGAACTGCTTTATATCATTAAAGACAAAAAGCAGATCCATAGGTATGTTTGGTGGAGCAATAAACATCCTGGATTCAGGAATAGGCCTTGTCAAAAGAAGTAATATTGAATCTGGAACATAAATATTATGTCAGCCAACCTTAGTTTAATTGTCCTAAATTTAGTTCAAGTACTCAATGCATCTCAAGCTGTTATTACAGAATCCTGTGAAGCTAAGGCTGAGAATTACCTCATATTGAATCAACTAATCTATTTTATTCTCTTTTCATGATAAATTAGATGCCCTTTTACCAAACCACGATAGGGCTACCACAGGCTTGGTGCGTGGTGATTTGGCCCTACTGTCGGGCTACCACAGAAACCCAGCGGAAGTGCTAACTCCCATCACTCGGCATTTCCAGTACCAAAAAATTATTTTTAATTTTTTTAGTGCCGTGGGTTTACCCGGCAGCAACCGAGCACAGCTTGGTTCTAAACCATTTTATATTGGAGTATATTGCATTTAAACAAAATTTACAAGAAACATACAGTTCTTAGGCATAACATTACAAATTTGGTGGGTCACAGAGAACAAAAATTCCCAGATAGCAAACACTTTACCCATTAAGAAAAAAGAAAATTCAACAACACCATTGCTTACTCAGCAGTCCACAATACTGAGGGAAGATCTAAAAGAATTATTTTTGTATCCACTCCTATCCTAGCTGAAATAACATTTAACCATCTCTCTGACCTCATATGCAATTTTCGTTAAATGAGTCACCTTATTTTCTATCTCTTCTTACTCTCTCACCTATTTTTATGTTCTATCTTTGTTTATACCCTACACTGTCAATTAAAATGTTGTATTACGTATTGTGTTGACATTGTAAGTAGTATACTATCTCTATGAAATACAGCTCAACTGATCAAAAGTATGATATGCCTTCAGTAAAACATTGTGTAAAGCTTTTTTCTCCGATAGGGAGTTATTTTGCTTTGCAGTTGGTTTCAGAGGTGGATGGAAGCCAATGATGAAAGCCTGTTAAAGAGTTGTCCATCTATGTAGGTACCCTAGGCTTATGAGGCTTTGTTTACTTAACTATTAAATATAAAGAAAAAGTTCAGAGTTGCTTGACCAATATCTGGAAATTAGAGCAATTAGATTTGATAGAGTTTCTGTTTGATTTACTCTGCAGCATTGTTTTGAATCTTTTGAACTAGTATACTATTATACTTTGTATTGTTATTTGAATATTTTTACTGCTGCAATTGTCTATTCCTAATGTTGGATTTATTCTTATTGTACACCACCTTGAGTGAATGTCTTCAAAAAAGTGGTAAATATAGCCTAATAAATAAATTATGACAAGGGAAAAGAATGCCCAATTACAGTTTAACAAAGGGGGAAAACATGCCCAATTAGTGTCTTCTGAAATTTAGGTAGTGATACAAACTTGATCCAAACTTTCAGAAAATTGTTTGATAGATCCACAAAAGCATAAATATTCTCTTGATATGTAGCCAACACCAGGGTTGGCCCAAGGCAATCTGCTACCTGAATCGGGGAATGAGATGGCGCCCCTAGCCCCCCTGGCATTCTGCCCCTCACCAAGTCCCTCCTCAGCTACAGTCAGGAAGTAAGGTGGTTGGGAGTGATAAAAGCTACAAACTGACAGGAGTCAAGCAATTAAGTTTATTACAAAATCATGAAAACACATAAACCATATATATTTATATTTTATATGAACATAAAACCAAGTGGAACAGCCTAATGGAGTCAAACCACATACAAAAGAAAAATGTCTTCTTCATTCCACCAGGGTTGAGCCCTTTGGTGCTGGTGTTCACCAGGACCTAGCTGCACACCTCCGAGGCCTGGGGGTGAGGAGCATAAGTACTCACAGAGAATATGGAGTATAATTATTCATTCACGGAGCATTCTCAGATGAACCAATAAAACTCTCCAAACAAGAGGTACAGAGCAGAAATAAAATGTTTCACTTTACAATTCAACATACAAACTCTGGTGTCAAATCAGTGATAGCAACATAAACTCCCTCCACTACCACACACCTCCCACCTGCCCCCTTTTTAGCCCCCAGCCCCAGCATCATACTGGTCTCATTAGCCCCAGAGACGCCAAGAGTGGCCCATCCCAATGCTGGAGATTTACCACCGCAATGCTGGAGACTGAAGGCCTAATGAGCGAGATTTTTCTCGCGAGCCCCAGCTATAACTAAAACTAGTCCTGGCAAATGCACATTCCAAAAACTGACATTTTCCAATCAATAAATAGAAAATAAAATTATGTTTTCTACATTTGTTGTCTTATCATCGCATTTTTCTTATTATGTTGTTCCTAGTCTCTGCTTTCTGCTTTCTTCTTTCTTCTCTTAACTGTCTTGCCAGAATCTCCTTGTCCATTTGGTAACTTTTTTCTCTCCATGTCCACCATCCATCTTCTCTATGCATCCCTATCTAAATCAGAATCACCCCTGTCTTCCCGCCATGTTGAGCGTTTCCCCTCTCTGTGTCCCTATTCCCCCACCTCCACATGCCAGCATCTCTCTCTCTCTTCCCTCTTGTTTCTCTCTCCTGTCCAGCATCTCTCCCTCTCTTCCCTCCTTCTGCCCCCACAGGGGTACAGCAACTGTTCCTCTCTTCCTTCACTCCTGTTCTCTCCCCTTTACAGGACCAGAACCTCTCCCTCTTCCTTCATTCCCCACAGGTCCTGATACCTCCCTCTTTCCTTACCCTCCTCCCCCCAAGTCCAGCACCTCTTTTATTCTCTGTGCCTTCTTTCTTCCTCATCCCCTCCATAGGCGGTCGGTGGCCCAACTGTTTGGGGAGGCTAAAGGGGGCGTAGTTAGGGGTGGGGCCAGGGGCGGAGCTTACATCCATAATTGTCTGACAACACACAGAAAAAAAATAATAAAAATATAATAGTCACAATTAATACCTGTTATTAAATTTAGATATTAGATATATATCATATGTCGAATAAAGTGGTTGCTCAAGGCTTATACTAACCACAATCACTCAACTGCAAAACACTATGCACAACTTTGTGCAAAAACACACTCAGAACCTTACTGTACCATAAATATTACACTGGGCAGACCTTAATACACCAATATACCATACGGACAACATCACAGACCGTCGACAATATGAAACAAGGAATCATATCACAATTCTCATGTACAGCCACAAAACATCATTTTAGGGTGGAAATTGACAATGAGCTCCTTTTATTAACAACCAGATAGAGATAACAGTTTTCATATTTCAATTTTGGCACAGTATAAGTCATCACAAACAAAATATAGGAACCAAAAGCATTAGGGGCTTATAGCCCATTTAGTTATGTTTAAACAAAAGAGATCTGCATGAAACAAAATATTTTTTTATTTTGACTTAAACCTTCAGAGTCAGCACCTACCTCTCTTGAAATCCAACGTGCCACAGTTTCCTCTTGAATTATTTGGGTCTGGGAAGGAAGTGGCAACACCTCAGACAACCACTGTTAACCTGAGCCTTCCCTTCCCTATTCAGTGACGGCCCCTCCTGCGCGGAACAGGAAGTTGCATCGCTCTCGCATAGGGAAGACTGACTGGCTGAGACCTGCACATCACGAATATCCCACCCATCGTCAGTGCAATCAACCCTCCGAGGCTCTGCCGATCCATCTCACCCCTTCCCGCGCTCTGACTGTCCCCATCCGGGATCCTCGCGTCATGCAAGAAGAGGAGCAGGAGGGATGCGGTGCACCGGAACTGGGCATGGCAGAGCAGGCTGGGTTTTGGAGATGCCGGCTGAATGGGGCCATCTCGATGTGGCCAGGGTGCCAGGTTATCTTCGGGCCTGTTAAGGCCATTTCGGGAAGGTGATCTGAGGACCGGAGCACGGGAGGAGCGCTCCGGGTACTGCGTGGCGCCAGGAGGAAGGAGCGCTGCAAGAGGGAACACGGGAGGAAGCGGCATCGCTGTTTGGGGCTTTGGAGGGGTTCGGGTAGGGACAAGGTTGCTGGGCTGCTGGTGGTGAAGGAGCTGCGGGGAGCAGCACTAATTTTTCCAGGGCCGGCGTTTGAAGCATCCGTGCGTCGTCGGTTCGGGCCATTTCTGTGGGGAAGTGGTGATGTCTGGGCTGCCACTGGGACGAGGTGATGCCAGAAGGGAGGAGCGTTGAAAAAGAGCCGCTGCAGGGGGCAGCACCGAGTTTTTCGGGGCTCGGGAGCGCAGGTAATCGTCGGGCCGATTCATCCGGATGAGCCAGGAAATTTGGAGGCAGAGAGGACGGGTCTAGAAGAAGGAAAAGATAAAGAAAGATGGCGTGTCGGACCGGCGCGTCGGAGAATCAGACTGCTGGGAGCGGCTGGGGTGGCTTAGCCTCCCCAAGCCTCTTATTACAGGCGCCTATGATCCCCTCCCTAGATCTCTCTTCCTTACCTGTCCAGCACCTCCGTCCCTTCTTCCCCCCCCCAGCAATACTTCCTTGCTCATCCAATGCAGCACTGACCTCTCACCCCTTGCCCCCTCTCTGGATGAAGCACTGACCTCTCACTACTTGCTCCCCACCAAATGTAGCACCAACCTCTCACTCCTCCACTCCCCCAATACATCACTGACCTCTCACTCCTTGCCCCTTCTTCCCTCTCAATAGAGCACTGACCTCTCAATCATTTCCCCCACCCCCTCCAATGCAGCACCCACCTCTCACTCCTTGCCCCGTCCCAATGCAGCACCCACCTCTCATTCCTTGCCCTCCCCCTCCCCAATGCAGCACCATCTCACTCTTAGCCCTTCCCCATCACGATGGTGGTCTAGGTTACTCTCGGGCAGCAGTGATTCCCAATCGCTGCTGCCTGTGCAAGCTCTGATGTTAAAAATGGTGGCTGCAAACTCTCACAGTAGTCCCTCGAGAGTTCGCAGTCACCATTTTAAGCCACAGAGCTGGCATGGGAAGCAGCAATTGGGGAATCGTTGCTGCCCAACGACATGCCAAAGTCCACTCCTCTCAATGCTTTGGCATGTGAACTGGAGTTGGGGGCTGAAAGTGTGTGTCATATGCCCAATGTGTGTGACTTGGTAACTCTGCACCCCCCTTCTCCTATCTGCCCAGCACCACTAAATCTGCTGCAGAGAAGGGAGCTCCTTTCTTAGTTCAAGCCACTGGCAACAAATACTTCCTGTACTACACATGAAACAGAAAGTAGATTCTCTCTGATTTTAGCAGCTGTGTGGTGTTGACAGCCAGAGCAGCAGGACTCCATAGCTGATTTAGTGGCACCAGACCAAACAGGTAGTAGAAAGGAGCAGCTGGTGCAAGCTTTTGAGGAACCAAAAGAGGCTGGTGCACCACAATAATATGAAAAGGGTGGCCCATCCCAAAGAGAGACATTCACCACCACAATGACTATTGGTGGCAATGAGTGAGATTTTCTACCTGTGCATCTAGGGTATACATTTGGAAAGATGTGCTTGTTTTGCTTTCTAAATGCTGCAGAGACTTTATGGCAATGATTCTCAATCTTTTTTTTTTTTTCAGTTAGGACACACCAGGTTGATGCTGCTCATATATGTGACACACTGCATATATGAACCTCAGGGACCTTTGGTCCGACACAACATAGCAGTTCTTATGAGTTAAATGTAACCATGTTCTGCATCCTTAAAAATCCAGCCTTCCTCCTTAACCCCTCAACAAGTGCAGATCATAACTAGGACATTTCTCCATGGAAGTCAGAATACAATTATTCTGATTTTCGTGTCATCTTAGCAGTAGCAACATAAATCTATCTACCAAGCACATTGTGAAATATAAAATCTAAAGAACATTCAAGCTCAAGATGCATTTAGCAAACTGTCATACAACAGTAGCATTAATGCTATGATTGAAACAGCAAGAACCCTGCCCATTACTCATTGGGGAATTTGTTGCAAAATGAAAAATTTTGCACACAAATTTAGGAAATCTTTATTTATTTATTTTGTGTGTGTGCAGATTTTCACCAATCATAAGACCTAACTATTCCCCCAGCTTCGTTTTTTCACCAGTAATATCACTCTCCAGGTTCCAGCTTGCCAAGGTCTCTCTCACTCCAACTTAGCTTCAGGTTTCACCCTCCCCACACTGATTTAGCTTGAATCATTCCCTTCCCCCAGCTTTCTATGCCCCTTAGTTCTTTTTTTCCACTTAGCCCCCAACCCCTACCTCTCTGTATTCTTTCTCTCCTTGCCTCCACATTACCATGTTTTCCTCCTGGATACTGTGGCATAAGGAAGAAACAACTAGCTGCACATAAGACCACTTCCTCATCCTCTGCTGACTCGGGCACCTCTCTGACTCCTTCCCCATAACACCTCTTTCTGGCCAAGTTCCAAAATGGCCGGATAGTGCCAATATTCAGAGGTACTGCATGGTTAAATGCCACTGAATATCAGCAGATAGGGGCCACAAGACTCTCCTTCCTACTTAAATCATTTTGAATATTGACCCTTATATATTACATGCATATCTCTAGTGCTTAGCTGCACACAAATAATGCCAGCTATATAGCTGATATAAATTCTGTTATAGAATAGGTACCATATATGCACCTTTTGGGCACCTAAATATAGACATGGTGTTATAGAATTATCCCCATGCTACAGTTTCTATTTTTCTTAGTAAAGAGGGAGATAAAAGTCCAATAGCCCCACAACCCGAGAGCATCAGGCTCTAGCTTTGAGACCCAATGCTCCTGGGATGTTAAAGTAACCCCAGCTATTTGCTAAGGAGGAGGGGGGGGGGGGGGTCCCTGCTATAATGCAGCTTGTGCAATTTGATTGTCACATGTATGATTATCTCCCATTTGGTGAGATGTCATATGTATGTGATCGATGCAAAGAGATCCTAGCTCTCAGAGAACGAGTCCTTTCTCTTGAGGCTAGAATAGTAGACTTGGAGGAGCTGAGAGAGATAGAGAGGTATATAGAGGAGGCCTACAGGGACATTGTAGAGAAGTTCCACCCCCAATCTGGCAGCCCCTGTGCTGCCTTGGAGTAGGGAGGCCTTCTAAAAGGAGAGCATCACCCTGGTGAGACTGGAAGTAATACTGTACACAGGTCCAGCATACCAGGGAATGCAATATCCTCTCGCACCGAGGATGTGTCTCCAGGAGCTACTGCCCACAGGGCCGGTCTTAGGCCGAGGCGGCCGCATAGGGCCCTGCGCTTAGGGGGGCCCCGCGCGGCGCGCCTCAGTCAGCCTTGACCTAGTTCCGCCCGGGGATCGCCGCCGCTCGTCCGAACTGCCCACCCTCTTCTCTCCCCCACGATCGATCATCGATCCCTTTCCTTTTTTGCTTTTAAATTTACCTCCAGTCCGGCAGCGTCAGTGAAAGCGCTCCCAGCCAGTAAAAGCGCTTCTCTTCGCTGTGTCCCGCCTTCTTCTGACGTCATCATCGATGCAGAAATGCCCTGCGTTGTCCCGGCGCTATTTTTAGGGCGCTGTTTGGAACAGCGCAGGGCTTTTGATCATCTGGGCCTCAATGAGTGGATGAGTTGATGGTGCAGGGATTAGGGTTTAAGATTTGTTAGGAACTGAGCAACATTCTTGGGAAGGGGGAGCCTATTCCGGAAGGATGGGCTCCACCTTAACCAGGGTGGGACCAGGCTGCTGGCATCGGAATTTAAAAAGTAGAGCAGCTTTTAAACTAGAAACTGGGGTAAGGCCGACAGTTGCTCAAAAGTATATGGTTCAGAATAAGGTATTTTTCAAAGATTTCACCAAAACAGGGAAAATAGGGTATCCCGATAGTGAGTTTGCAAAAGAGACCATAGTAGATCAGGTGTCCTTAAATAAAAATCAGACAAAAGATAGCAAATTAATACTGTCAAGTACTGAGCATCATGTAAATAGGAACAACAATCATAGTTTGAAATGTCTATATACGAATGCCAGAAGCCTAAGAAATAAGATGGGAGAGTTAGAATATATTACACTAACTGAAAAATTAGATATAATAGGCATCTCTGACACCTAGTGGAAGGAGGATAACCAGTGGGACACTGTCATACCGGGGTACAAATTGTATCATAGAGATAGGGTGGATCAAATTGGTGGAGGGGTAGCATTCTATGTTGAGGGCCTTGAATCAAATAGATTGAAAATTTTGCAGTAAATAAAACACATCTTGGAATCATTATGGATTGAAATTCCATGTGTAAAGGGGAAAAGGATATTGATAGGAGTGTAAAGCCGTATGCCTGGCCAGGATGAACAGACGAATGTAGAAATGTTATTGGAAAATAGGGAGACTAACAAACTGGGTAACACAATAATAATGGATGACTTCAATTATCCCGATATTGACTGGGTAAATGTAACATCAGGACATGCTATGGAGGTAAAATTCCTTTACGAAATCAAGGACTGCTATATAGAGCCAACAAGAGAACGAAAAATTCTAGACCTAGTCCTTAGTGGAGTGCATGATGTGGTGCAGGAGATAATGGTGATGGGCTGATAACAGTGATCATAATATGATCAGATTTGATATTAGATTTGGAGTAAGTCTACACAGGAAATCCAATACGTTAGCGTTTAACTTTCAAAAAGGAGACTATCCTGCTTATAATCGAAATAGAAAAATGCCTATATTGTGACCCAAATCGGGAGATAGACGTTTATCTCACAAAAATGAATAAAGTGGTATAATCGAAAGCCGAATTTGGACGTTTTCAACTGCACTCCGTCGCGGATGCAGACAAAGTTGATGGGGGCGTGTCGAAGGCGTGGTGAAGGCGGAACTGGGGCATGGTTATCGGCCGATCAGAGATGGGCGTCTTTCGCCGATAATGGAAAAAAATATGCGTTTTTAGCGAGAATGTAGGGCACTTTTCCTGTACCCTGTTTTTCCACGAATAAGGCCCCAAAAAGTGCCCTAAATGACCAGATGACCACTGGAGGGAATCGGGGATGACCTCCCCTGACTCCCCCAGTGGTCACAAACCCCCTCCCACCACAAAATATGCCGTTTCACAACTTTTTATTTTCACCCTCAATTGTCATACCCACCTCCCTGGCAGCAGTATGCAGGTCACTGGAACAGTGGACTTCAGGCAGGTGGACCCAGGCCCATCCCCCCACCACCTGTTACACTTGTGCTGGTAAATGGGAGCCCTCCAAACCGCCCCCCAAACCCACTGTACCCACATGTAGGTACCCCCCTTCACCCCTTAGGGCTATAGTAATGGTGTAGACTTGTGGGCAGTGGGTTTTGAGGGGGATTTGGGGGGCTCAACACCCAAGGGAAGGGTGCTATGCACCTGGGAGCTGTTTTACCTTTATTTTTTTTGTAAAAGTGCCCCCTAGGGTGCCCAGTTGGTGTCCTGGCATGTGAGGGGGACCAGTGCACTACAAATCCTGGCCCCTCCCACGAATAAATGTCTTGGAGTTATTCGTTTTTGAGCTGGGCGCTTTCGGTTTCCATTATTGCTGAAAAACAAAAACGCCCAGCTCAAAAAAAGATAAACGTCCATGTTTTTCGAAAATATGGTTCAGTCTGCCCCTTCACGGACCCGTTCTCGGAGATAAACGCCCATGGAGATAGACGTTTCCGTTCGATTATGCCCCTTCACGATAAAATGAGAAGAACAATGAAAAAAAAACTTAGAGAAGTGTCTGCAAGGGTCAAAAATTTGCATCAGGTGTGGATGCTGTTTAAAAATACCATCCCGGAAGCCCAGGCCAAATATATTTAGTGTATTAAAAAAGGGGGGAGGAATGCCAAATGACAGCCAGCATGGTTAAAAAGTGAGCTGAAGGAAGCTATTAGAGCTAAAAGAAAATCCTTCAGAAAATGGAAGAAGGAACCGACAGAAAATAATAAGAAACAGCATAAGTAATGTCAAGTCAAATGCAAAGCGCTGATAAGGAAGGCAAAGAGGGACTTTGAAAAAAAGAATGCGTTGGAGGCAAAAACATATATATTAAAAATTATTTTAGGTATATTAAAAGCAAGAAGCCGGCAAAAGAATTGGTTTGACTTCTAGATGACCGAGGGGTAAAAGGGGCAATCAGGGAAGACAAAGCCATAGCGGAGAGATTAAATGAATTCTTTGCTTCGATCTTTACCGAGGAAGATTTGGGAGAGATACCAGTGCCAGAAATGGTATTCAAAGCTGACAAATCGGAGAAACTGAATGAAATCTCTATAAGTGGGAAAGCGCGGGGTACAAATGTAACAAAAAATAAAAAGGTAAACCTAGAGGATGTAATGGGGCAATTTGACAAATTGAAGGGTAGCAAATCTACTGGACCAGATGGCATTCATCCCAGAGTACTGATAGAATTGAAAAATGAACTGGTGGAACTATTGTTAGTAATATGTAATTTATCTTTAAAATCGAGCTTGGTACCAGAAGATTGGAGGGTGGCCAATGTAACTTGATATTTTAAAAAAGGTTCCAGAGGAGATCCAGGAAATTATAGATTGGTGAGCATGATGTCGGTGCCAGGCAAAATGGTAGAGACTATTATACAGAACAAAATTACAGAGCATATTCAATAGCATGGATTAATGACATAAAGCCAACATGGATTTAGTGAAGGGAAATCTTGCCTCACCAATCTATTACATTTCTTTGAAGGGGTGAACAAACATTTGGATAAAGGTGAGCCAGTTGTTGTGGAGGGGCATAATCGAACGTGAAAGCCCATCTCCATGGGCGTCTATGTCCGAGAACGGGTACGTGAAGGGGTGGGACAGACCGTATTTTCAAAAAAAATGGGCGTCCATCTTTTGTTTCGAAAATACGGTTTGTACGGACCAAAATGCCATGGATTTAGTCGTTTCTGAGCTGGACGTTTGATTTTTTTTCGCGATAATGGAAACTAAAAACGCCCAGCTCAAAACGTCCCCATCCAAGCCATTTGGTCATGGGAGGGGCCAGGATTCGTAGTACACTCGCCCCCCTGACATGCCAGGACACCAACTGGACACCCTAGAGGTCAGTGCGGTGGACTTCAGACAATGCTCCCACATGCATAGGTCCCTTACCATGGGTGCTGAGCCCCCAACCCCCCTCCCCCAAAACCCACTACCCAAAAATGTACAACACTACCATAGCTCTTAGGGGTGAAGGAGGTACCTACATGTGGGTACAGTGGGTTTAGGAAGCCTCCCATTTACCAGCACAAGTGTTACAGGTAGGGGGGATGGGCCTGGATCCGTCTGCCTGAAGTGCACTGCGGTACCCACTAAAAGTGCTCCAGGGACCTGCATACACGCAGGTCTCTAGGACTTGTTGCTGCTGTATAACCTTGGCACAGCAGTTCACACCTGAAGAGTAATCTCACTGAAAACGTCCTTTATTTCAATAACCACATTTACTCACAGTTAACTGCAGATCAGAGGTTGTGCCCCTCTGGCAACGAGTCTCCCTGGTACAGAGATTAGCAGTAGGTCCGAGCTGGCAGAATGGTGTACAATGTCCTCTTTCAGCAACATTCAAGGTAAGAACTAAGTGCTGTAACGTGGCTAGCACATGAAAGGGATCTAAAACTGGCTTACAAAAATGGCCATTACCTCATGGACTACCAAAAACAACACAGGGCACACTCTGACCCAGTAAGCAGGGGGAAAAGCACCATGGTAGTAGAGCCTACCAACTACCAACATCGTGAGCATTTAACACAAGCTAGTGGAATCACGGAGCCCAATAACCTACAGCCACCACAATGCATTGCTGATGTGACTCTGCAGTGCCCATAACAGAAAAGGTTTCACACTCACTCGAGAGCCACATCAGAACCAGGGAAAGGCTGTCACAGGATAGAACACATTCTGCTGTCATGGAGGTGGGTACGGCATTTGAGGCTGGCATACAGGCTGGAAAAAAAAGTTTTTAAAGTGGTTTTTTTTTGGTGGGAGGGGGTTAGTGACCACTGGGGGAGTCAGGGGAAGTGATCCCCGATTCCCTCCAGTGGTCATCTGGTCAGTTGGGACACTTTCTTGGGACTTGGACCTGAAAAAAAAGGGTCCAAATAAAGTGGACCAAATTCTCATCAAAAACGCCCTTCTTGTTTCGATTATCAGCTAAAGACGCCCATCTCTCCTCGGCCGATAACCATGCCCCAGTCCCACCTTCGCTACGCCTCCGACACGCCCCCATGAGCTTTGGTCGTCTCCGTGACGGACTGCAGTTGAGTACGCTCAAAATCGAGTTTCGATTATACCGATTTGGGCCCCCGAGAAAGACATCCATCTCCCGATTTAGGTCAGAATTTGGGCGTTTTTCTCTTTCGAAAATAAGCTGGATTGTGTATCTGGATTTTCAAAAGGCGTCTGTCAAAGTACCTCATGAAAGACTCCAGAAGAAATTGGAGAGTCATGGGATAGGAGGTAGTGTCCAATTGTGGATTAAAAACTGGTTAAAAGATAGAAAACAGAGAGTAGGGTTATATCAATGAAGAAGGGTAGATAGTGGGGTTCCCCAGGGGTCTCTGCTGGTACTGCTGCTTTTTAACATATTTATAAATGATCTAGAGATGGGAGTAACTAATGAGGTAATTAAATTTGCTGACAACACAAAGTTATTCAAAGTTGATAAATCGCAAGAGGATGGTGAAAAATTACAAGAGGACCTTACGAGACTTGAAGACTGGGCATCTAAATGACAGATGACATTTAATGTGAGCAAGTGCAAAGTGATGCATGTGGGAAAAAGGAACCTGAACTATAGCTACGTAATGCAAGGTGTAATGTATCTCCACGGAGAGGTGAGCCCTTGAACACGATGAAGCAAACCCTCACCGGGCTGTCGGCCAAAACCCTGAGTCTTCTCTGTGCCTCCCGCCGTTCCCCAGGAGTTGAGCCCCTGAGTTTGGGTGGCCAACAACAGAGAGAACAAAGTCCAGCACAAAGTCCACAGGGTTAGACCAAGCAGCAGGTCACAGCAAACCAGGGCTAGGCAACAGGTCAACACCAGGCAGCAGTCACTAGAAGGTCCAGGAACAGGCAGGGGTCAGTACCAGGCAGCGGTCAAAAGCAGGTCCAGGAACAGGCAGTGGTCAGTACCAGGCAGCAGTCAGAAGCAGGTCCAGGAACAGGCAACGGTCAGAACAAGGTATCCATCAGAAGTAGATCCAAAGCACTGCTACTAGTCAGCGAACCGAGTAGAAGCCGAAGCACTGATAGACTGAGGGCAGAGCCTTAAATAGGAAGGAATCAGGCTCAACCAGGCACAGCTGAAAACAAGATGGCAGCCCCCATCAGGAACACCCTGCAACCAAATAAGGCTGAGGAGAAATGGGTCGTGATACCGAAGCTGGAACACAGGGCCCTCCAGAATCGAGATGTAAATTGAGGACCTCGGTCGCTGATGATGCGGATAGGCAGCCCGTGCAGGCAAAAGATATGGAGAATGAACTGCTGGGCAAGAGCTGCCGCTGATGGAAGTCCCTTCAGGGGAACGAAGTGGGCCATGCGAGAAAAACGGTCGATCACCACCCAGATGACGGTACACCCCTGGGAAGGTGGTAACTCTGTAATAAAATCCATTGACAGTTCCTGCCAGGGAGCTTGAGGCACTGGCAATGGTTGAAGCAACCCCCAGAGCTTCCCCATAGGTCTCTTGTATTGAGCGCAAGTGGGACAGGTGGTGACATACTGCCGGACATCCTGGGCCATGCGGGGCCAGCGATAATAGTGAGATATAAGATGCAAAGTCTTATGATATCCTTGATGTCCAGCGATCATAGAAGCATGTCCCCATTTCAGTATCTTCTTGCGGAACCGAGGGGCCACTGAGATCCTGGATTTCCCCAGAGTCGTGAGCGTAGTTGCGGCAATGCAAGCTGGGTCCAGCATGGGCTGACACTCCTCGGTTTCTTCTGATGGGTTAAAGGCTCGAGACAAGGCATCCGCCTGGACATCTTTCTCTGCAGGGCGAAAGCTGAGGCGGAAATTGAAGCGAGTGAAAAACAAGGACCATCGGGCTTGTCGAGGATTAAGTGTCTTAGCATCCTGCAGGTAAAGTAGGTTCTTATGGTCCGTGATGATGGAAATCGGATGCACTGCTCCCTCCAAGAGGTATCGCCATTCCTCCCAGGCCAACTTGAGGGCTAACAGTTCCCGATCTCCCACTGTATAATTCCGTTCGGCCGCTGTGAATTTCCTAGAAAAGAAGAAGCAGGGATGCTGCTTCCCCGCCTCCGAGGTCTGTGACAGGATGGCCCCCGCTCCTACTGCTGAGGCATCCACCTCTAAAATAAAGGGTCGCTGGGGATCAGGACTATGAAGAACCGGCGCAGAAAGGAAAGCCTTCTTGAGAAGTTCGAAAGCTTCGATGGCTTGCGGAGACCAATCCCGAACATTAGCGCCTTTCTTGGTTAAGGTGGTAAGAGGAGCGGCTATTACAGAGTATTGGTGTATAAACTGTCTGTAGTAGTTAGCGAACCCTAGGAACCGTTGGAGCACTTGCAATCCCTGTGGTCGTGGCCAATCTTGAATAGCTTGCACCTTCCCGGGGTCCATCCGTAATCCAGTTGCTGAAAGGATATAGCCCAGAAAAGGGAGGCTGCGGTGATGGAATGCGCATTTCTTGAGCTTCGCAAAGAGGTGATGGTCCCGCAGTCGTTGAAGCACCATACAGACATGCTGCACATGTTCCGGAAATGAGGAAGAAAAAACAAGAATATTATCCAGGTATACGATGACCGATGAGTATAGAAGATCCTGGAAAATGGAGTTCACAAAATCTTGGAAGACGGCTGGGGCGTTACAAAGGCCGAATGGCATGACCAAATATTCAAAATGCCCTTCATGAGTATTGAAGGCTGTCTTCCATTCGTCCCCCGGCCTAATCCGCACTAGATTGTAAGCACCCCGTAAATCCAATTTAGTAAAAATGGTGGCCCCTTGGATTCGGTCAAAAAGCTCCGGGATGAGAGGCAAGGGGTATCTATTCTTGACGGTGATGGCATTCAACACCCTATAATTGATGCATGGCTGTAATGACCCATCTTGGCCACAAAAAAGAACCCCGTGCCAGCCGGCGAGGAAGAGGGTCGAATGAAGCCCTTCGCTAGGTTGTCCCGGACATACTGCCGCATAGCATCTGACTCTTCGCGAGAGAGGGTGTATAATCGTCCCCGAGGTGGGATCTGTCCCGGCACTAAGTCGATGGCGCAATCAAATGGTCGATGAGGAGGAAGGATCTCTGCTTCTCGGGCATCGAAGACGTCCTGGAACATTTGATACTCAGTAGGAAGCCCAGGGCACTGGGCCCTTACCTTCCCGGTGGCCGCCTCCACTTTGGAACTGGGTGGAACCACGGTCTCAAGACAGGTCTCCTGGCACCGAGGACTCCAACTGGCCACATCCCTCGTCTCCCAGTTGATCTGCGGCATGTGCTGGCGTAGCCATGGCATTCCCAGGATCACTGGATGAATGGCTTTGGGCAGAACATAAAGCTGAATAGTCTCCGTGTGACTTGCCCCTAATCTCATCTGTAGGGGTTTAGTGACTTGGGTAATGGCATAGGGCAATGCCATGCCTTGGACTGAAGTCACCTGCAACGGTGATACACAGGTCATACAGGAACTCCCCAACCCAGGCAGGAGGTCCGCAGCGATGAAGTTGCCCCCTGTCCCAGAATCAATCAAGGCAGACGTGGATACTACATGTAACCAGGGTTAAAAAAATAAAAAATAAAAATGTTTTTACCTGGGTCTCTGGGGGGCTCAGGGGAGCCGCAGGGTCCGGGTGCGATTTTGGGGGGCAGTCTTTGGGGCCGCAGTGAGGTGGTCTGTGGATCCCTGCGTGTTGGGCCGTTTTTTTTCGGGACAATTTTGGGCCCATTTTCGTGGATGGGAGCACTGCAGGGAAAGAGTGGTGCTCCCGAGAGATTTTTGGGGCCATCTGGTGCCTCCTCTGGAGGGAGAAGCGGCGTTGCTGTTTTCGGGCTCCCGGGGATGAGTTGGCAGGCCCCCGGGAGCGAGGAGGAGAGGGAGACGCGAGGGGAGCGCAGGAGGAGTCAGCGCAGCTGTTTCTGGGGCCCGGGATGAGTGGTTCTCGGGTCGGCGAAGAAGATGGGCAGCGCCAAATGTTTCGGACTCCCGGGAACGAGTGAGCGTGTTCCCGGGAGTGAAGAAGTGCTGGGGCAGGGCAGCCGCGTTGGAGAAGGGGACCAGGCAGCTGAGCGTTAGCGCTGCCGGTGAAGAAGACGCGGTCAAAAGCAGGTCCAGGAACAGGCAGTGGTCAGTACCAGGCAGCGGTCAGAAGCAGGTCCAGGAACAGGCAACGGTCAGAACCAGGTATCCATCAGAAATAGATCCAAAGCACTGCTACTAGTCAGCGAACCGAGTAGAAGCCGAAGCACTGATAGACTGAGGGCAGAGCCTTAAATAGGAAGGAATCAGGCTCAACCAGGCACAGCTGAAAACAAGATGGCAGCCCCCATCAGGAACACCCTGCGACCAAATAAGGGCTTCCTTCCTGCAGCTGCCTCCTCCAAGATGGCTGCCCTGGCCTAATAGCTCTCTCCAAGATGGCCACCAAACCCTGGCATAAACCTGAATCCAAGATGGCCACCAGTGCCCAGCTCAGAACAGCCAGGAAACGTGACACAAGGCTCCACGTTAGGAATCACCGACCAAGAAAGGGATCTCGTTGTTGTTGTTGATGATACGTTGAAACCCTCTGCACTGTGTGCTGTGGTGGTTAAGAAAGCAAATAGAATGTTAGGTATTATTAGCAAAGGAATGGAAAACAAAAGTGAGGATGTTATAATGACTTTGTATCCGCTCATGGTTCGACAATACCTTGAATATTGTGTTCAATTCTGGTCGCTGCATCTCAAAAAAGATATAGTGGAATTAGAAAAGTTGCAGAGAAGGGTGACGAAAATGATAAGTGGAATGGGATGACTTCGCTATGAGGAAAGGCTGACGCATCTAGGACTCTTCAACTTGAAGAAAAGACTGCTGAGGGGAGATATGATAGAGATCTATAAAATAATGAGTGGAGTGGAACGGGTAGACATGTATCGTTTGTTTACTCTTTCCAAAAATACTATGACTAGGGGGCATGCGATGAATCTACAAAGTAGCAAATTTAATACGAATCAGAGAAACTTTTTCGTCACTCTTCGTGTAATTAAACTCTGGAGTTTGTTGCCAAAGAATGTGGTAAAAGGCAGTTAGCTTAGTGGGGTTTTAAAAAGGTCTGGACGGCTTCCTTAAGGAAAAGTCCATAGATTGTTATTAAATTGAGTTGAAGAAAATCCACTGCTTATTTCTGGGATACGCAACATAAAATGTATTGAACTTTTTTGAGATCTTGCCAAGTATTTGTGACTTGGATTGGCCACTGTTGGAAACAGGATGCTGGGCTTGATGGACCTTTGATCTGTCCCAGTGTGGCAATACTTATGTACTTATGTACTTCCCTTTCTTTGGAGTAGAAATAAATTGATTTTTTTACTTGTTCCATAAGTAGAAAGACTAGGGGACACTCAAGGAAGTTACTTGGAAATACTTTAAAAACAAATAGGAGGCAATATTTTTTCACTCAGCGAATAGTTAAGCTCTGGAACTCCTTTGCCAGAGGATGTGGTAACAGCGATTAGCGAATCTGGGTTTAAAAAAAGTTTGGACAAGTTCCTGGAGGAAAAGTCCATAGTTTGCTATTGAGACAGATAGGGGGAGGCACCCGCTTGCCCCGAGATTGGTAGCATGGAATGTTGCTAATAACTGGGTTTCTGCCACGTACTTGTGACATGGCTTGGCCACATTTTGGAAACTGGATACTGGGCTAAATTGGACCATTGTTCTGACCCAGTATGGCTACTCTTACATTCTTATGGTCTTAATAAGCCAATTAGGGCTGATAATTGGGTGCTAATAATCAATTATCAGTACTAAATGGCCTTAATTGAAATTTACACACACATTTTTAGTTGTGTGGATCTGCAGGTAAAGGGGGCACGGCCATGGGCGGATCAGGGGTGTTCCTAGAATTTATGCACACTGTTATAGAATAAGAGGGATCCACGCCTAATTTAGACATAAGGACTTACACTAAGATTTACTTTGGTGTAAATCCTCATGTCTAAAGTTAGGTGCTTACCCCCCAGATTCTATATAGCATGACTTCCATTGCTCACACATATCCGTCTATATTCTGGATTTGCATGCACAACTTAATTGGCTTAAGAAGCCAATCAGTACCAACAATTGAACTTTAACAAGCAATTGTTGACACTATCCGAACTATCAGTTATGTTGGCTAATTCAGTACTATAGCATTTTTAACCTAGCTAACCAACCACATATGTTTCTCCAATTTTGAAAGTCCCCATAGATTACCATTTTGGAACTGTGGGCCAGCAGAGATACCTGCAAACTTTGCATTTAATTTTCCCACACATATTTCCCCTTCCTGACTCAACACCATCCATTTCTGGCACAGCAAAACTTTATATGTACTTCTGACTACATTAAGAGACAGCTTTCAAGCAGGCAGTCTTGCTATGTTAATCATTATTAACTTGGCTGGAAGCTGCTGAAAATTGTTCTTGTTTTGCTTAACAAGCCCCATAGCCAGTTCATGACAGAACACAGTCTCCAAAAGCTTGTGTCTTTCTGATTTAGCAAAATAAGTGTACATATGTACAGTAAAGTGATTTTAGACATAAGATTAATCATTTAGAAACATTATGGCTCCATCCAGACAAAACACGCATTCCCAAGGAGTCTGCTAAGAAATTGCTAACGTGAATAATAGGATTTTTGCTCCACAGCCTGTGCAAGGATTCCCTGTGACCATAAGTCACTAGTTTATAACCTATATGCAGACCCTACCATGTGCTTCCTTAAGACACCCATGACTCATCCTGTCAGTTACTTGACCCTGCCTGCCAAGGAGCAGTTAACCATTTTTTCTAATGACTCCCAATCCATGTATTTGTTAATTAAAATTATTCTTCTTGTGAACTTAACTAGCTATGAATAAATCTCTAGCTGATGGGTTTGAGGTTGCTCATGTGGAACTTTATCCTAGTTGCTCTGAGTAAAATTGCCTAAAGGTCAGAGGTTCCTAATAAGCACGAAATCCAGATAGTTCATGCAGATGGGCATCATGGTTGCGATAAGGGTCATTACTCCCAAGTTGTGTGAGGAAAAAAGGTTAGGAACTCCCATTTTTTCCATTTGAGTACCTGATACGTCTTTCAACAGCTATGGTATGTGGGTGTTCTAATATATAATCCTCTAAAACTAGTTTCTGAAACAGGAGGCTTAAAGAGCATTTGAGTCAGCTTAAAAAGGTAGCTTATAAATCAGTCACTGGATCATAAATGCTAAAATTCATTATTAGAATAGATATTTATATAACTATTTCTTTTTACCAATCATTCAGTGCTATGAATGATTTGTTTTTACTTCAAATTTATTCTATTCTTTTGATCCAAGATAAACTCCTAAAGCAATTGTAGCACCCTCTTGTGGGTATCCCTGGGTCCAGAGCTGACCTGGCAGATATCCCCCATGGGGTTGGTCCATGTGTCCTGAATACTTGACTCCTGGTTCTTCCATCTCAGGAAAAACAAGTGTTAGCCGGTTAGATTTTCCTCCCTTTCTCCAAGAAAAACAAGAAAGCAAGTGTGATAGTGAAGAAGGGTAACTAGCAAAATTTAAAAATGTATTCAACTTATACAACTATAGGTTCATAGAAGGTACTAATAGCACCACTGAGGGATTAAACTGCCTTGAAGCATAATTGTTCACAGAACCACAAGAAGCTTTTATTTAATATATTCCTATAAAGTGTCAGATAACATTACAATAATTTGAGGTCCCAATCCCATCACAATATTATCACCTACATAAGGTACACTTATATCTCCCCATGTCCCATTACTAGTCCACCCATCCTCTTTCCACTATACACCACCATAGGCAGGAGTGCAACTAGACTGGTGGCTTCTGAAGTCCCAGGAGGATTTATGATGTCTGTGCCTGGCCTGTATCCACTGTTCTGAGGTATGGTTCTGCCGTCTCACATGTCTTCGGCTTCCCTCTGCCTAGAGAGGTCACTTCTTCTCTGGCAAAACGTCTTTCTATCTGGAAGTGTTGTTGCTCCACCGCCTCTCTTCTGCTAGACCTCTATCACACAGGAAGGGGTCACTGTTTCACTGCCTCAGCTGCTGGACCTCTCTCTCTGCCTGGGTAGATTACTGCTCTGTCACTTCTCAGCTGCTGAATCTTTCTCCTGTCTGGAGAGGTTGCTGTTCCACAATCACTGTGCTGCCTGTTCTTTCTTCAACAAAAAGGGGTCAGTGCTTTGGGTACCTCTCAGCAATAAGACTCCACAGCTTTACCTGAGCAGCCTGGAGCTGTTTGTGTGTAAATCTCAGGTGATGCATATCCTCCTTCAGAGCTCTCTGCTCCAAGAACCTCTCAGCCACAGTTAAAAATCTGTCAGGACCTCAAAATTAACCGAACTTTTCTGTACAAGTATTTTTGCTTGTTTAATAATACAAATTAATAAAAATAAAATTAAAAAAAATACAAATCTGTCAGGACCTTCCTCCTTGAGAGGGGTTTCCATTGCCACAAGATGTATCTCTTTGAGGTTCAAGGCTTAGTAACTTTAGCACTTTGTAAGTTAGGGAGGAGGCAACTAAGCTGTGGTAAAAGTTGACATTTTATCTCAGCTTAGTTTTCAGTGGGATGCACTAACCTGTGGTAGCTCAGTGCTATAGATTAGTGACTCCCGTAGTAAATATGGTTGTGATTATATTTGATGTTTTTATATATGTTTTGTTGTATCCACTCTGGATAAGGGTGGATTTTATAAGTAATAAATTCTAATTCTAAATAAGTAAAGCAATTTCCAATCTCTCCCCTCTCCCCTCTGGCTTTTGCCCCTCTTCCAGTATCCACCACAGGAGGGTTGTTGTTTTTTTTTTTTTTTTTTTTAAGAATGGCTAACAAGAAACAGGCATATCATCAGCCAACATGCAATTAACCTCAGCCTTAAACCCTCTCAGATAACAAATTTAAGGACTCAGGTTACTATGATATTTTGTATGACTAAGTGCTTCGAAAACGAGCCCCTAAGTCATTTTTACCATCATGTCCATGGAGAAGAATTTAAAGGTGACAGTGAGAATGATAGAGGCTAGAAACAGTTACTGGGAAAGGAAGAAAAGGGCAAATAACTACAGTGCCATATAAAATAAGTATCCTTTAAAAATTGCTCCAAATTCTATAAAGGTTGCTCAAATGTGAGCAAGGATCATAGATTAGGATTTATGCGCGGATCTGCCTATGCGCTATTCTATAACATTGTGTGCCCAGATTGTCTCACATACATGCAGATCAAAAGGGGTGAGGCCAAAGGAAGGGTATGGGCAGAGGAATAGCCTAATGGTTAGTGCAGCGGTCTTTGATCCTAGCAGGGGCGTTGCCAGACTTTGGAGGGAGGGGAGTCCAGAGCTCAAGGTGAGGGGGCACATGTTAGCCCCCCCCCCCCCCCCGGTGTCGCCGACCCCCCGCCATTGCCGACCCCCGCTGCCACTGCCATCACCAAGAACAACTTTGACCCCCCCGACCGACGAGCCTCTCGACCCCCCTCCCGCCACCAACCCTCCCACGCCGTCGCTGTCGCCTACCTTTGCTGGCGGGGGACCCCAACCCCCGCCAGCTGTAGTCCTCTTCTTCCTTCATTCTGTTTCTGAGTCTGACGTGCAGGACGTCAGACTCAGAAACAGAACGAAGGAAGAAGAGGACCTCGGCTGGCGGGGGTTGGGGTCCCCCGTCAGCAAAGGTAGTAGACGGCGACGGCGGGTTGGCGGCAGGAGGGGGGTCGAGAGGGTCGTCAGCAGAGGGGTCCAGGGCCAATTCTAAGGGGGCCCAGGCCACCGTGGCCCCACATAGCTACGCCCCTGGATCCTAGTAACCTGGGTTTGATTCCCACTGCAGCTCCTTGAGACCTTGGGCAAGTCACTTAACCCTCCATTGCCCCAGGTATAAAAAACTTACATTGTGAGCCCCCTAGGGACAGAGAAAATACCTATATATAATGTGTACAGTGCTGTGTACATCTAGTAGCACTATAGAAATTAGTGGTAGTAGTAGGTCGGTGGCATTCCAAAAATGTAGGCTCAGTGTATATAATAGGGGCATTTACGTGCCCACCTGCTATTAGTTCAGCTACAGAATTTACACCAGGTTTCAGCAGGCGTAAGTCCTTACACCCAAGTTGGGTATGGGAATCCATGCCAAGTGCTATTCTATATCAGTTGCATAGCACTAAGTGACCTCTATAGGAATGGCATAGCATGGATCTTAATGGCACCTAACTTTGGATTTACTGATTCTGGCCCCTAGTGTGAAAGAAAGGGAAATAAAAGGCATCTACCATCAGCTGTTAAATAAAATCTATAAATATATGCATGAAATGATGAAGTAATTTCTGATTATAAGCAAGAAATAGCTGACTGACACTCACCAGTGACAGGATTATGTTGCCACAACACCTTACATGATTTCACATTTCCAAACAGATAATATAACTGAGAAAACTTTTAATTTTCTCAGTTATATTATCTGTTTGGAAATGTCTTTATGTGGATTTAGCCCACTGATTGCTTGCTTCCTCAACTTTATAGTTCCATTTCTTATAGCATGATATGAAAGCCTGTAATATCCACTTGGTTAGTCTGGAAAAGGGATTCAGAGTGGGTAGTTAATGCAGTTAAAAGTAATAAACAGAAATAAATCAAAACAAAGAAAAGAAAATAAGAAGATACCTTTGTTTTAATTGGACTAACAGTACATTTTTTGATGAGTTTTTGAAGGTAACCCTTCTTCTTCAGATCAGAAATTCCAAAATGAGCAAATGATGACATATACAGTATGTAATATAAATAGTTGTTCTTGTCTGTTGGTTTTTGATGTGGTAGTGAAGCAGTATCTCTTTTTTTGATAAGAATATCAAGAAACAGGATCTCATATAAATTGTAAGTTTATACAATCTGATCTTCCACAGTCCATTTTAGACCCTCTTGCCCTTTCTCTTTTACTTCCTACCCTGTTCCTTTTACCCTATCTAATGTAATTGTAATT